>NC_139158.1:11679213-12279213 GCF_964270905.1 Leucopleurus acutus
GTTGGGAATGAATACAACAACACCCTACAACAGTATATTGAGAGAACCAAATCTGACAACTGCAAAGCTCCACATGAGAATTCTAGCCAATGATATTTCATTACTCACATCAGGGTTCTTAACACAAACATGACCCAGAACAATAGGAAGACAGCCTCTTACCCAGAAGCTGGGTAATAGCTGGATATTAGTTCAGGCAATCCAATCCCCGCCTACAGTATGAGGAGTCAAGAGTCAGTAAGAAGGAAAGTTTTCTTGAGAGAAAGTATCTTACACAAAAATCTTTTATGTTTCCAAGCAACCCGCCCCCACATGTGGTGCTCCAGACAGGGGTGTTACGCAGGGTGTGGTCTGGGGACCATGTGCTCCTGGGCCACAAGGAGATAATTATAGAAATTGGGAATAAGCATTTAGAGACTTTTTATGGCAATTTGGCAGAGTAATTTTATGTCTGCTGAATCTAATAATAAAAAAAATGGGGGCTTGTAAAAAAATTTTATTAAAGCCATTAAAATGAAGAAGTATTTTGACATGTGACAAGTGTTCACAGGACAGGGTCACAATTACTCAGGATAAGGAAGCCGAGGTGTTTTATAACATAATGAAGGATTTCCAGGGGCCCCTACATGGCCAGGAGTATATGACGCAGGGCACCTTCATGGTGCATCAATACCACCATGTACCACAATTCAAAAGTTGAAACCACCACCATGATTACCATTGCACAGTTGTTGTAATTGGAAGTTGCGTTAAAAATGTGCAAAGTGGCTCCTTTGGAGAGAAACTTCTACTTACCATTTCAAGAGTGGGCAGAGCAAAAGCCTATGAGAAAATACTTGAAGAATTATGTCACATACTCCAGAAATCTGCAGCCAAGACATTGGGATAGCCAAATGCCAGGGAGCTGGTGAGAATTCCCAAGGATATGCTAAGCGAAATAAGCCAGACACAAAAGGATAAGTATACGTGATTCCACTTCTATGAGGTACCTAAGACTAGGTAAATTTAGTGACAGAAAGTACAATGGTGGTTGCCAGGGGCTGGAGGGAGAGAGGATGGGGAGTTAATGTTTAATGGGGACATAGTTTGTTTGGGATGACGACAAAGTTCTGGAAATGGATGGTGGTGATAGCGGCATGACATTGTGAATGTACTTAACGCTGCTGGATTGTATGCTTAAAAATGGTTAAAACTGTAAATTTTTATATATTTTAGCAAAATAAATAAATAAGAATTCCCACTGTACTTTCTGAGTACTAACTGCTTATTTAAAAAACAACAACAACTACAGAACAGCTGCCAATAAACCGGCCTCTTTCTGAGGCTGGATGAACACCAAAAATAAACTAGTTAATTAAAGCATAAGGGTCATCCCACGTGCATCCAGTTACTATACGTGAAGACCAGAAATATACCTTTTGCTCATAGGGAAAGACTAGGCAGTAAATACACACACACACACACACACACACACACACACACACATTATTTTTTAAAAAGCAATCAAGAATTCTACCAGTATTAAAAACCCAGTGATTGACACTCCTAATCCGCCCACCTTATTGGAATTTCCCCACTCCCATGCAAAGTCTTTCTCGTTGCCTATTGTCCGAGCTCACTCAGATGATCAGGTTGTCTGGGTGAAACCACCAGGCTTCAAATGCAAACTTGCAAACACCCTGCACATAGCTAAAGAGGGTATCATCACATGAAGACAAATTCTATTTTTCATTTAGGGTATGTAAGTAAGGGTTCCCTTTGAGAGTCTCCAAACAATCTCTCAACAAACTCTTCTCCATAAATTTCAATGGTTTTATATTCTTCTGGGACTCTTACATCTTTCCGCATCCCTCGGGCTCACAGTTAGACGAGACGTTCTCCAAGTACCCATTCACCAGCATCTGCCTGTCTCTGTATATTCTCTCTTGGCAATCCCATCTACCCCCTCAACTTCAGCAAGCCTAGTCTTTCTCACTATGATTCTGACCTTCATATCCCTACAGTATCAAGTCTCCATTTTGACAGCCTCCTGAACAATTCCACAATGATGTCCCACAAACACTTCAAGCTCAGCATGATCAAACATGTATCATCTTATCTCCCAAACTTGATCCTCTTTCCGTCTTAGACACGTCTACAAATGCAACACCATCATCCTCCTAGTAAACCAAACACAGAATCTCCCTTGACTTCTGTGATTCCCTCTATGTTTCCCCCCCTACCTTCTGGTTTTCCTTCCCTCAATCCATCTGGCACATTCCCTGATTAAATCACTCCTCAACCCATCTGAAGTGTCAGAAGCCAGAGCAATAGTTGATCATTCTCTGCAAATACTAGAAAGTTTCAAGGATCTCAAATCACCACAAGCCAGGGGTTAGTGAAAGCACAGATACAGGAAGCTGTAAATTGTCTAGAATTCAATAATGGGTACCCAGAAGCTGGAGACACCCCACTTTTCCACCAAACCTAAAGGTATTACCCCTATTACTTAGAGGGGGAGTGGCAATTACCATACATCCTTCCAGCATTATGAGACAGAAGTCAGCACTAGCATCAGAAGAAGCTGGAGAAGGGAGTTCCCTGGCGGGCCAGTGGTGAGGATTCCGGGCTTTCACTGCCAGGGTCCTGGGTTAGATTCCTGGTCGGGGAACTAAGATCCCACAAGCTGGTGTGGGAAAAGAAAAGGAAAGAAAAGAAAAGGGGAGGGGAGGGGAGGGGAGGGGGAGGGGAGGGGGAGGGGAGGGGGAGGGGAGGGGGAGGGGAGGGGGGAGGGGAGGGGAGGGGAGGGGGGAGGGGAGGGGAGGGGGGAGGGGAGGCAAGGCTGAAGGAGTTGTAGACTTCACAGGATAGGAAGGAGACAGCTATTCAATCTCTCATCACATACGGCATCATTTATGTGCCAGGCACTGTACTAGGAAGCCAGAGACACCGAGAACCAAGCCATGGTCTTTCAAGGAATTCCCAGTCCAAAGAAGAGACAAAAAATTGCAATAAAGGGTGATCTTGCTTTATTAGAGATACACACAGGACACAGGAAGGCACAGAAAAAAACTCTCAATACTGTTAGGAGCTTGTGTGAAGTGGTAGAGATTGTGGAAGACTTCACAGAGGCTGCTACCTCTGAGGTCTCAGCTGGGATTTAAACAATAAAGAAAGAGTGCCTTAAAGGAGAGGGACCTTCCAGGATGAGGAACCACATGGACAGAGTTGTGAGGGCAGAAGGAAACATGGGCTTTTAGGAAATAGCTAGTGTTATAGCATGGCCGTGAAAAGCAGTGGCAGGAAATGATGCTAGAGAGGCATCTGGGTCCACAATCACGCAGAACTTTGTACAGGAAGCTAATCCAGACTCTTACCCTTTTCCTGTGGCCTGAGAAGCAAGGATTACAAATCACAAACAATTAGCCCTTAGAGGTGGCTGTGAACTTACACATCATCTAGTCGGTCCTTTCATTTCATAAGCCAGGAAGGAAGGTACAGGGAGAGGATGCAACTTGCCCAGGGCCTTTGGATGTCTTGCATACTACACCTTCTCATGAAATTAAAAAAACGCACACACAGAGTCTCTGTTAAGAGCTAACCATGTAAAACAGATTCAGTGGCATGAGAGGAGTGAGGATGCATCCAGGCACCTGCTCCAGGGCACTCCTCTTGAAAGCAAGTCTGAAGGGAGAAATCCGTCAAGTGCAGAAAGCATAGATTGCACACAGACTTAACGAGGAAAAATAAACACCTTTCAAAGGCAAGCCGAACACTCCCCGTGCGTCATCCCAAGCCAGATGTGCCAAACCCCAGAATGTGCTAGCAGCACTTATGGTGCTAATAGCCTTAACCATTCATAAGATAAACAATTAGCCTTAGACATAATCAAGAACAAATGGTCAAGTACAAGCATATAACCTCTAATCTCAAAATTTTAAAGGGTCACTCTTTTTTGTTTGTATGTTTCAGCAGCAGCAGCAAAGGGGGTTCTTAGCGCTTTGTGAAGGTTTGTGGAGGCAGGAAACTTACACTAGCTATATAAAGACAGTGGGGGTACAATCAAGCACGAACTTGGGATCTACATGGAGCAAGGTTTGAATGGCAACTCATTCACTTACTAAGTATGACTTTGAGCCAACTTCTTACCTCTCTAAGCCTCTCTAAATTGCCTGGCACACTGCCAGGCACAAAGTAAGTGCTCAGATATTCATGGTTTCCCTTTCCACTTGTCATGCTCCTGCGGGAGAGTGTCGGCCAAAAGAGCCACAATAATTCACATGTCTATGTCCCTTCCCACGTGGACTCGGGGGCTTGCCAGGTGACTTGTCTGACAAATGACAAATGTAACACAAGCAGAAACCTGAAAAGTATTTGTGCATTGAAGTTTTTCCCTTTTTTGTTATTCCTGGGATCTTTTAACCACCACCGTATGAATAAGCCTGAGCTAGCCTCCTGGATGATGACAGACATGTGGCCAAATCATTTTATTATCCCAACTGACAACAAGCCAACCACCAGACATGTGAGAATGGCCATCATAGACCATCCGGCCTCAGCAAGGCCAGCCCACTCCAGAAGCCCCACCCAGCCAAACCATGAATCATGAGGAGACAACACATGCTGGTGGTTCTAAGCCTCTACATTTGGAGTGTTTTGTTACACAGTAGAAGCTGACAAATGCCTTCCTTAAATGTTAGGAGCTCCTGGTTTACGGCCTCGGGTGTCTCCTTACTCAACATAGGAAATGGATACATTAACGTCAAAGTGATGAATCTCAAAGCTGTAGGCCCAGAAAAGTCTCTCTTGCCTATGGAAATTTCATCATATATCTTTTAGGTACCTCAAGTCAAGGGTCAACACTAAATTCATTATATTCCCCACAAAACAAAATAAAAATGTTCCTCTTCTTGCTCTGTTCCCAACATAGGAAACATGAAGACTGTTCTCAACTCTTCCCTCTTCCTCATCTTCTATATCCAATCAGCCACCAAGGCTGGTCAACTCAATCTCTTAAACCCCTATTGGCTCCTTCCCCTCCTCTTTATCCCCATTATTTCTACCCCTTAGAAACCTCTTACGCTGCTTTACAAACTATTGCAATAACCCCTGGACAATATCCTGCCTTCAGAATGTTTCCTCTCCTGTACAGTCTCCACCTGAGCCTGCTACTTCCCTGCAGAAAGCTCTTCAATATGTCCCCACTGTTTATGGGATGACGCTCCAGTGCCTTAATCTAGCACCTAAGTCCTCTTCCAAGCTGGCCTCTCCACTGTTGTTTCCATCTTCTATCAGTTCTCCCAGCCTACCAGGCTG
This sequence comes from Leucopleurus acutus, assembly GCF_964270905.1. NCBI lineage: Eukaryota > Metazoa > Chordata > Mammalia > Artiodactyla > Delphinidae > Leucopleurus > Leucopleurus acutus. Next base: position 11,684,509 of record NC_139158.1, read on the forward strand.
CTTCATGCCCCAGGGCCTTTGCACGTGTTGTTCACACAGTCATGAACTCTGTCCTCTTAGGTCTCTTTTTGAATTTCTACTCACCATAAGAGTCAACTCAGAAGTCACATCTTACATATAAAGCACCCTCCGAACCCTACCCCAGAAGAAGTTCATCTCTTCTCCCATGTTATCATTGTGCTTTGTACATTCCTTGAATGTTGCAGTTAACACCCTCTATACATTATAGTGGTATGTTGATAATTCCTCTCCCACCATCCAAAACCTTTCTATGACCTTCCTATTGCAGCATCTGGAACAGTACCTAGCATATAATAAGCATTCAAAATACGTTTGTCTCTTTTTTTTAGATTAGTAGCCCCTGGTGAATTGTAATTATGTACCCTGGCTCTCTAAGGCCATGTACACCTTAGGTCCAAAGCAAGTTCTGAGAATAAGGAGTTTGATGACTTCTATAGAAAATCTTACATTCTGAGGAAAGTTCTAGTTGAAGAGAGGAATAAGAGAGATGAAGGTAAGCAGTAGATTCTTGATTAAGGAAAATAGCATCAAACTCTGAAAGGTCTCTCTTGCCTATGGAAATTTCATCATGTATATATGAAATATCCTAAATCCCAGTAGGGCGATGTCCTGGCAAGGGCATGAACATAAGAGTAAATAGGGTTTAACTCAAGTCCATGAAGCTATAGAGCTCTATGCCCACTAGCAAGGCTCATAACTTCTCTTTCCTCATCCGTAAAATGAGGGAATGGGACCAAATTATTTCAAAATCCTATTAAGTTCCATAACTCTATGTCTATGACATATGATTCCTAAACCTGCCTGTGTAACAATGTCACTTGGGAAACTTTATAAATCCACAGCTCCCGAGACCTCCTTCCCACCAATCTTAAGAGAAGTGTGGGAATTTTATAGTTTTAGAAAACCCCAATGGGTAGTTCTGATGCAAAGCCCCATTTGGGAGCTGAGCCATCCTATAGAAACTTCATCTGCTATTCAGCTACATTTACCACTTACAGAATAATATTTTCCAATGGGAATACGTCTCCAATTGCATAATAATGGTTAAAGGGAATTTAGGGTTTATTTTACATAAAGTCACCTATGGGCACTTTGCTGGAACACATCTATTGCTCAAATATGGAAATTGCCTATAGAGTTTTATATTTCAACATTTGTATTATCTATTTTAAGCATGTGATTTGGTATAATCTTGGGCAAAGTATTTTCCCTATAAACTTATCTTAGGGCTTCCCTGGTGGCGCAGTGGTTGAGAGTCCGCCTGCCAATGCAGGGGACACGGGTTCGTGCCCCAGTCCGGGAAGATCCCGCATGCCACGGAGTGGCTAGGCCCGTGAGCCATGGCCGCTGAGCTTGCACATCTAGAGCCTGTGCTCCGCAACGGGAGAGACCACAACAGTGAGAGGCCCGCATACCGCAAAAAAAAAACAACTTATCTTAGTTTTTTTAATGAAAATCAGTGAAAAAAAATAATTATTTAATGTATAAATATTTATAGCCACTACCCAGGGACATACATATACTGTAGAGTAAGATGTACATCTGTGGCACAAACCAAGAGCAGGATAAAAATGTACCATCTACAGACAGACATACACTGTAGTTGCCTACGAACCCTCAGTGCTTTTCTCACTAGCAGGACCTATCCATTTCCAGGCAATGAATCGTGATGAGTCTAAGTCAGTTGTGGACAATCCTATTCACTTTGGCAAAATACTGATTTTTGCAGCCCATCTTGCAGCTAGGAATAGCCAGGTGATCAAGCACTAGACAATGAGATTTGAGAGCCAATGTGTTGGTAAACTTCATGGAAATATTCTTTTGCTCCTCAATAAAGGGACGATCCTTTTTGTCACTCAGATCCCTGCTTCCTTCCTTGAATATAAAAGGCTACGGCAGCCACATGGTGACCATGAGGCATTAAGCGTGAGGTCCCAGTGTCCATACCCAGAGATGACAGAGTGGAAAATGAGAAAGAGCCTTGATGGCATTTGGAAGCCACTACTCCAACCACAGAACTCCTAACAGCAGACTTCTTGTTATGTGAGACAACTATCTTTGTTGTTCAAGCCACTGTGAGCCTCGTTTTTGATTACTTGCAGCCAAAAATACATCTTTATTCAATCAATTTCTAGGCAGGGTTAAGAATAATCTACAGGAGACAACTAGGCATATTTGGAGTTGGAATTCCATGACATCATGGGGTAGGGAAATAGCTGTCACCAAGGAAGAGGCATTTCAATAAGCGCTTGAAGGTTGGGCAACAGATGGGAGGGAGAGGTGAAGGCAGTAATAGCTTTCGTAGAGAAAGCTTGAAAACAAGAGAAAGGAATAAGAAAGCTTCACGTTTGTCATCTGACACTCTAGGAGGGGAGTCTTTACAATGAAAATGTAGAAGGATTTTTTTTTTCCAAAAAAGTCTAAGTCAAAAAATTGCAGGACTCACCGACACCTGCTTCACACATTCGACAACTTTCATTGTTCTTACTCACTACCCATCCTGAAGGCTCTGTCTGTGACCGTGTGTCCTGTCCAATGGCTCCACCCCAGAAGATGCTTCATCTCAGGTCATACAAACTCATTCTGGTACTGAGGTTGGCTCTTGGTCACAAGAGCCAGGTCACAAGCCTGGACCCCTTTGACTTCAGTGGTGCTCACTACAAGGCAGCCTATAGAGAGTGCCCCCCGTGATTCTGAAAGCCACATTATCATAAGAAACCAGTTCACGTCTGGAACTGGTTTCTGGGAAACATCAAGAAATGCAACCCACATCTTATCCCCTCTCTCTCATTCTCTCTCACTCACTCTCATTCTCTCTGTAACACTTGAGGAAATTAAAAAAGAACCTATTGGTGTAGAGCACATTGGTACATCAAAGTCCCCAAAGGAAAATATTTGAATTTCTTCCATCTATTTTCCTCTCCTGTTCTTTATGCTTCTCAATGAGAAGAAAGGTAGAGCTTACATTTTATGTCAACACAAAAGGCCTCCGTTTGTGTGCATTACTTATTAAAGTACTCAGCGATTCAATGTCAAGGTATGTATTATACATACTTTTTTTTTCTAGGCCATTATCAGCTTTCTTACAACACTATTATTCTTCAGCCCAGCTAATGCTTCTGTCAAAGATTTAGCAACAAGCATGGAAAATGTCAAACAGTGGGGAAGAAACCTAGCTGTTTCCACAACTGCACAAAAGGCACGAGTTGTCTTTTATAGAAAAGCAGCATAATTCAAAAGCCAACGGATGTTTTATCGGGGGACAGAGTAGTGGGATGCTTTATTTGTTTTTCTCTGCACACCTGAGTCCATCTCCTCTGAATAGGTTTCCTTTCTTCTCTTGCCAATATACTTAATAAAACAGGGCCTACGTTGTTATCACCGCACCCTCTCCCCAGGTGGTATCTGGCTTGGAACGTGACAGAAATCAGCCTAGAGAGTCAGCCCTGTTCTGTCTGCAGAACAGTGTGAAAGATTTAATAAGGAGCACTAGAAGTCTCCTCTAGAGAAAAATATTTTCCCAACCTGCTTACCAGGGTGCCTGAAATTACAACCCTTCTGCTTTAAGGCATTGAGAGCCTCCATTAAAATGCAAATATGTTAGATGAGTTATTTTATCAAACTTTCACATCTTAGCTTGAATTTGTTTATGGCTTAATTCAAAACCCTAAAGTGATGGGACACAGTTTGGATGAGAGAATAGATGATATGGAAGTTCAGGGTTTAAAATGTGTTGCCTAGGGTGCAGGCCCAGGTAGCAGGACAAAGTGGGAGAGCACCAAAGGCACCAAAAATGAGGTCCAGAGTTAATACACACATGTGGATGCTATCAACAATCCTGGATGAGCAACAGGCTGGACCATGTGGTCAACAAGTTGTCATGTTCACACTTCAAAAAAATAAACTCAAGGAAGCATCAATGTGCATATGGCTTATTTTCTCCCCCCTGGATTGGCATCCTCAGTTGGATTTACTTACCATTTCTTCCTGTCTGAGTGTGCTCAGGGCTCTTACCCACTCCCTCCTCAGCAGTTTCAGAGGTTGCCTAGAGCCTATGGCAGACACTCCCTGTGTTCTCCAATATTTCCATTTCTCCCCCATCCTGCCCCCTTGAAGTTCATCATGGCCATATGACCAACTTTGGTCAATGAAATATAAGCAGAAATGGTATGTGTCACCATTTCTGCTTCCAGGCAGAAGCATTTCAGCACTTAATCATGGTTTTCCATGCTCCCTTCCTCTGCCAGGGTGAACTCTGAAGCATGGTGAACTTGAGAAAAGACGCTACAATGTCAAAGCAGCCAAGAATGGTGGACAGAGAGAACAGCTACCTGGAAACCTGCTGAGACCTGAAGATGACCATAATTCAGCAGGAATAAGCTCCTATTGTGTAAACCACTGATATTCTGGTGTTATTCCTTCAGCATAACCTAGCCTACCCTGGCTCATCCATACCCCACAAATAGCACCTCAGGAAGTCTCATCTGGCCCTCTCCATTACCATACACTCATCATTCAGTAAATACTTATTGAGCACCTACTATGTGCCAGATAATATTATAGGTACCAGGGATTAGGTAGTAACAGTGAAGTTACCAACAGTAAAGGACCAAGTAAAGTCCCTGGACTCGTGAAGGTTACATTCTAGTCAAGGAAGAAAGATTATAAATAAGTTTGTTAGGAATAGGCTTGGTTGAGTATAGCAGAAAACCCAAATAATATCAACTGAAGCGAATTAGAGGTCTAGTTTCCCTCACATAAAATAAACCTGGGGGTTGGCAATTCAAAACTCATAGGGTGGCTCTACAATGTCATGGGTAATACAGACTCTGCCAATCTTTCTAATCTACCATTCTTAGCATGTGGCTTCCATCTTTCAGAGCACCTCATATTCCAAAATGGCTGCCACAGCGCCATTCCTTTTACAGTCTAGCAGGAAGAAAGAGAAAAAGGAAAATGCAAAAGGAGGTGCCTCCCCACTAAGTCAGGCCCCTTTAAAGAGCCTTCCCTGAAGCCCTAGCCCATATGTAATATGTAAAATGTACTGGCTACTCCTACCTTCAAGGGAGGTTGAAAGGGAAATATAATCCCAGCTGGATATATTTTGCCACAAAGAAAATAAAGTTCCGTTAGTAAAGAAAAGAATAAGCATTTAACAGTCTCTGTCACAAGAGGTAAACAAATAAAGATTTCATCTGATGATAATATTTTGAAGGAAAAAAATATGATAAAAAATGGAGAGAGAGTAACTTTACCCACGGTGGGGGACGGGGAGAGAGGCCTTTCTAAACAGACAGCATTGAATAGTGGAAAGAAGTCCCCCATGGGGATATCTGGGGAAGGGAGCCCCAGGCAGCGGGTACAATGAGTGCCAAGGCCTGAAGTACTAAGGAACAGAAAACCCGGCCGTGAGTGGAGTGGAGTAAGGGAGAATATAGGGGAAGATGAGGGCAAAGAGGCAGGAAGAAACTATGTCAGGAAGGACCTTGTGAATTTCATTCTCAGTGTGATAGGAAGCAAGTGGGGGGCTGAGGAGTAAGCAGGGAGGGACATCATATGCTCTTTAACTCTGGGTGCTGTTGGGAACTGGTTTGTAGGGGGAAAAGAATGGTGACCAGTTAGGAGGCTGATTCAGGCATCCAGACGAGAGACAACAGCTCTGTACCTATAGTAGGATGGATGGATGGGCAGTGCTAAGGATGCAGCTGCGATCAGCAATCATGAGTGTTTTATAAACCCCACTGGCCTTGATGGGCAGCTTTTTCTACCAGAGTTTGGCTGCTCATCTCTGGGGCTTGGAGAAAGTTCATAGACAGCTGGGTTTTTCCAGAATTGGAGCCTTGCTGGGAGAATATGATTGACTGGGGCTGAGAGAAGCTAGGAAGGAAGGCTGTTGTTGAAACAAGTCACTGAAATGAGAGACTCTTAGCAGGATGGGGAGGGAAGTGACAGAAGGCAGAGGCTGAGGACGTGAAGACCCCACCCCCCGCCCCCCGCCCCCAAGGGTCTGCCAATTCCTGTTTCCCACCTGTAGCTAATGCTTATAGCTTCTGCCTCTCTGCCCAGCTTTAGCAGGTGGACACGTGGCTGGACTATCTTCCTGGCACCTGGTGACCAATACCACCCAGGCCCCATTTGTCCCATATGCTGCTGCTCATTGATTGGTCCTGCCTCACCCTTATGCAACCCAAGTGCTGGGCTCCCAAGTGTCCTGGAAGAAAGAGCAAACTCTACTTCTATAGTGGAGTGGTTAAGCATAACAGCTGAAGTTAGGCTGTGGGTTCAAATCCAAGCTCCCCCACCTTCCAGCTGTGTCACTGTGAACAGTTACTTAACTTTCATCTGTAAAATGAGGTTATTAATAAGCCCCGCAGGGCTATTATAAAAATCTAATAAATTAATGAAAAACACTCAGAAGAGTACACAGCACACAGTAAAGCTCTCAATTACATGTTATTATTTATCATCTTCCTGCATTACTCAGATCGAATCTCACTCCCTCCTAAAACCTCCCCTCCACACCCCGCCTTCATTTATCTCCTTTCTCTAACTCATTTTATACTTACTATTCATAACATACAATCTTCATCTTACGACGTGCCGTCCTGTTCAATTGTTGGTATCACTCAATCTGGCACTTGAATCCACACTAATTACTGTATGCTAATATATAAAATCACGCCTTGTCCTAATTCTTCATGCATGTGCCTTATCTCTTCTCTCCAACTATATATACTAGAAGACCCCCATAAGCCGATTTTATACTTCTCTCACATCTTCACAGTGGAGAATGCAGTGCTGGACACGTAACACAGAGGCACTAAGTACTAAGGTCCTTTCATCTGGAGAACTCTAGAAATCCTGTGCATTAGGGAACCAAACAGAAGTGGAAACATGCTTCAGAACTGGAAGTGATTTCTATAAACCTCTAGTTAAGCCAACTGTTCTTTGGGCAATGCCTATGCTGTCCTGGGGAGAATACTGTCACATATTATCTTCTAAAAGGTCTCCAAAATACTTCAAGAAATAGTCTGACTTATTCAAGATTAACAACTCCCACTGAAGCCTGATCCTCAGGCCTCCTGGGCCAGCTGGCCCTCAAAAGAAATAAGCTCTTCCAAATCGTTAGCCCAGGGCCTCTCCAGCTAGCGAGAGAAAACCTGTAAGCAGAACTGTGAGTCTGCAGAGAAGCTACCCTGCACTGAACCCACTCTCAGTGGCTTTGGCAGGGGCGGGTGCTGGCTAAGGTGAAGAAATAGTCACACGCAGCACCACTGAAAACTTCTGCAATGCACAGTAGACTGGTTTGCCCATCACACACAGCCTCTCGGCACATCCTTTTAATACAGCTACTACTGCTGAGGACAAGTGAGGGCTGGGGTAAAGGGCCAGAAACTGCAGCCAGGTGACCAGAATTCAAACCACTGCTCTGCCACTCACTGGCTGCATGGCTTTGAGCTACTTTAACCAATCTGCGCCTCAATTCCTTCATCTGAAAGCGGTAGTTCTAACAGCCCCTGATTCTTCTGGTTGTTCTGAGGATTAAAAGCTTTTCAATTGTTACAGTGCTAAGGACAGCACCTGGTTGTAAGCATTATGCAAGCGTCTGTTAAATAATTTTTAAATTGTATTTATATGTGTGTGTGATTACCCCTGCCCAGGGGTAACAGGAAAGGCTACTCAAAGCTCGCATCTGTAATTGAGTAAGACTCAAGGTGCAAGGGAGAGTCCTTTACAATAGCAGTTCTCAACTTACCTTGCGTTTAAATCACCTGGAAAGTTGTTAAAAACCCAGATTCCTAGGCCTCACCTCCAGCATTTCTGATTCAGTAGGTATGGCTGGGAACTGAGAAACTATCAACACATTTCCAGTAAGCTCCCAGGTGATGCTGATGCTGGCCCAGAAACCCACTTTGAGAACCACTGCCTTTCAGAATCAGAGAGAAGCAGGTGCAGAGATGCGGGAATATAAAACAACCCGGCCTGCTCAGTGGAGAGAAAGTAATCTAACACAACTGGATCAGAGAGTGGTGATGGAAAATGGCAAAAGAGGAGGTGGGATGAGGCGGCAGGAGATGACCCCAGAGTGAAGACACCTGGCACAGATACTGTGCGCCTGGAGGTCCTTTGGGAGTTTACAGCTTAAGTAATATGACCAGTTTGTTTCCAAAACCATCATTTTTTTTTTTTTTTTTACAGTACGCGGGCTTCTCACTGTTGTGGCCTCTCCCGTTGCGGAGCACAGGCTCCGGACGCGCAGGCTCAGCGGCCATGGCTCACGGGCCCAGCCGCTCCGCGGCATGCGGGACCTCCCAGACCGGGGCACGAACCCGTGTCCCCTGCATCGGCAGGCGGACTCCCAACCACTGCGCCACCAGGTAAGCCCCAAAACCATCATTTTTGCATTAATGTGAAGAATGGACTGGAACAGGGGGGATTATAGAGAAAGGGATAAAAATTAGAAGAAACCAGAGGAGAAATAATGAGGTCAGAGCTGGCGCAAGAGCAGCGAGATAAGAAGAAAGAAACAGTGAAACCTTACGGCACAGAATTGAACAGATGTGCAGAGACCTGTATGGGATGGGAGAGAGAAGAAAGGGTTAAGGGTTACTCCAAGCTGGCCAGCTCTGATGCCGGGATGGAGGAGGTCCTGTCAACTGAGAAAGGAATGCAGGGGACAAAAGAGATGTGGGGGGAAAAGAACATTATAAATCCAATTTACAAGGGTTCGGAGGCATCCATGATGCCCATTAGGCAGCTAGAAATCCAGGTCTGGAGTTGCCCAAAGAAATCACAAACAGAAATAAAGAGCTGGGTACCCCCATAAGCAGGTCCAGGTTAGAATCAAGGCTGTGGGTAAGGTGGCCAAAGGAGAGAGAACTGACTAGGGAAAGAGCCCGGACAGAAACTTGACTTAACTTTTTAAAATGGGCTCAGCGATCAAAAGTGAGAACAGAGACAGGGAGAATGAGAAAAGGGTAGAGAAGCTGAGGCCCGTAGGACAAAGCAAAGCTATGACAGCATCCTGGTGCTGGGGTTGTCATCTTACTAGCATTACAAACCCTTCTGACCTCATCTGGGTTGAAGGGAAAGTGTCTGTGCTGGTCACTGTCCATTCTTGGGTCCACTGGCTGCCTTCCCCTGTTCAGCCTGACTCCCTGCAAACTGCATTTCTCAGGCTCCTTTGCCAACTGGCTTCTGGTTAATTTCTGCCAAAGAGAGGCACTGGGAGGAGACTGGGGAGAGGAGGGGAGTAAAACCCAGGTTACCCTCCCCATTTTCTTTCTCCGTCCCCAGCCCCAGCTCCGCCTTGTGTGGCTTCTCAGCAGACATGTGCTTCTGGCTCCCTGGGGTCGGGGAACATTCCCTCCTAATTCTTCAGTCCCTCCAGCTGTATGTGGGTGGGGATCTCTACGTCAATCCACCAGCCCACTTGGCTTTTCAGTGCTTCCAGCACCCCCTAACCAGCCCCCGTATGAATTCCCTCTACTGAAATGGCTGGTGCAGTTCTCTCTGGTCCTTGCTGGTCCCTGATTGATAAACACACAATGATAATACATCAGTTTCTCTCCCCACAACTTATTTCAGTCTTCATAAAACTATTCAGGCTGGGATTATCCAAATTGATATTAACAAAGCCTTCTATTTAAAAATTACAGGGAGGACTTCCCTGGTGGCGCAGCGGTTGAGAGTCCGCCTGCCGATGCAGGGGACACGGGTTCGTGCCCCGGTCCGGGAGGATCCCACATGCCGCGGAGCGGCTAGGCCTGTGAGCCATGGCCGCTGAGCCTGCGCGTCCGGAGCCTGTGCTCCGCAACGGGAGAGGCCTCCACAGTGAGGGGCCCGCGTACCGCAAAAAAAAAAAAAAAAAAAATTACAGGGAAAAGTAATTTTAAAAGAGGCAGTAAATGAAGATAAAAGCTGAAATAAATACATTGTAAAACATAAAGCTGTAGAATGATAAATTAGTTCAAATAGTGGTTTTTTTGATAAGACTACTAAAATAAACAAACCTCTGTCAAATATAATTAAGGGAACATTTTTAATTAGAAATGAGAAAGGAGATAGGACAAAATACAGAAAATAGATTTTTTTCCTCCAAATCCAGAGAATGTTATGCACACTTGTAGGCTAATAAACTGAAATCTTCAATGAAATGAATGATTTCTAGAAAGATACAGATTACTAAAAATAACTCAAGAAATATAAATCTAAACAGAATAACCGAAGAAGTTGAAGAAATAATTTGATAACAACTAAAATAAATGCAGTTTGTCCCAATGTTTCCACCAGAACAATTTTCATACTTTTAAGAAACAGATGGTTTCAATGTTGCATAAAATATCCAGAGCGCAAAAAGAGATAAGAGTACGTTTATGTCCATTAGGCAAAGCATGATCTTCTTCCTAAAATCTGATAATGATAAAATACACAAAAAGAAAATTACAGGCACATATCACAAGTGAATATGGATAGGAAAAGCTTAAATAAAATCCTCACTCTAAAAAGAAACTTGTCTTACTTTAACTCTTTAGTTGTTTTTTCTTTTTTTCTGGTTAACAGCTTCATTGAGATATAATTCTTATGCCATAAAAAATATAAAACACTTTATGAATTTATCCTTGCACAGGGGCCAGATTAATCTTCTCTATGCCGTTCCAATTTTAGCATAGGTGCTGCTAAACAGAGCACAAGAGATGATAACTTCATAAGTTGAAATAAATTATGAAGGATGGTCAGTTTGTACATTATAGAAATAAATAACCATTGGACAAAACTAATATAACTCAAATCAAAGTGAAAATATCATCTGGAGAAAACATTCACAGCAAATATAACAAAGGGTTCATGTCTATGTTATGTAAAGAACTTATACATATTGATGCCAAAACATTAAGTCCCCAATACGTAAACTAGCAAAAAACTAGAGAAGACAATTCATAAAAGCAGAAATACTACTAGTAAACAAGCATCTGGGAAAACATTCAACTTCTCTTGTAATCAAAGAAATGCCCCCTCAAATAATGTGGTAGCATATTACACTCACTACATTAGAGGAACTTTAGAAACTATCCAGAATTACAACACTGCAGTAAAACCAGTCCCCACACATGCCATATAAATTGATATCAACTCTTGGCGATACATATCAGGAACCATCTTAAAAGTCCATAATATCCCTTTATCCTAAGGATATTTTAAAGAATAAAAATTAAAGCTACATGAGATGTTCATTGCAATGTCACTTTAACAGCCAAAATAAATGAAAGACCACCTAAACCCAACAACAGGAAGATTATTAATGAAAGACTAAAAATGACTGTTTAGGGCTTCCCTCGTGGCACAGCAGTTAAGAATCCCCCTGCCAATGCAGGGGACATGGGTTCGAGTCCTGAGCCGGGAAGATCCCACATGCCGTGGAGCAACTAAGCCCGTGCGCCACAACTACTAAGCCTGCACTTTAGAGCCCATGAGCCTCATCTACTGAAACCCGCACGCCTAGAGCCCGTGCTCCACAACAAGAGAAGCCACCGCAATGAGACGCCCGAGCGCCACAATGAAGAGGAACCCCGCTAGCCGCAACTAGAGAAAGCCTGCGTGCAGCCACAAAGACCCAACTCAGCCAAAAATAAATAAATAAATAAATTTATTTTAAAAATAAAAATAAAAATTACTGTTTAGAACTATAATAAAAACTACACTTTATCAAGCACCCTCATATACACAACTCCTTTCAGTCCTCAAGGGTCCCAGGAGGTGGGAAGGAATCACAGTAACCGAGACTCAGAAAAATTAAGTGATTTGCACAAGTGACTCTCAAACACTTGCTACCAAATTCCAGGCTCTCTCAATGTTAAAGTGGGTGGTTGTGAATATCTGCTCTGAGCCTCAGTTTTCTTGTCCAGCAAATAGGGCTAATAAGAATACCTAAAGAGTAGTTAAGAGAATCCAATGAAGCTCTTAAATGGCTGTGAACTCTTAGCACAGGGTATGGTACACAGTAGCACTCAGTAAATTTTAAGAATAATGATAATACAAAGTTGTATCAATTCAGTACGATTACAGCAATGTAAATATGTCTGCAAGCAGATGAGGACCAGAAAGAGGAAGGAATAATGCAAATGCATGCTGCAAAAGCAAGGCAAGAGCAAAAGAATCACTTTTCTTTTTGGAATTATTTTGGTTTTAGTACAATAAGTCGAAATCTGGAGAGAAAAAGAATATACCAAAATCTCCTAAAAACGAATTGGCATCTTTGGAGGAGCCGCATATTAAATCTGGGATCACTGCCTCTAGGACACTTGAAATAATAAACTCAGCATATATGCCCCCTGGAGACGTCACATGGTGTGGGGAACTGGCCAGCGGATGGCGCTGTTTCACTTACCCAAGGGACCAAGGAAGCATTTATTGGCCTCAATAATATATTAGTGCTAGTTGTTCGGTCTTCCTTAAAGATTAATTCTTTTTTTTTTTTTTCCTTTTTTTCCTTCTTAAAACTGAGGCTCAGAAGCATCTCAAACAAATCTCCATGTAGTTGGGAAATAGATCCAAGTCCACTCCTGATGAACAGCAACATCCCAGGAGAGATGCTTTGCAGTGAGGAAGGTCATCTGCAGGGCCAAGGAGAATGTCGTTACCTCTCCCTTTGGTCCTGTGACTAGAAGCTACCATCAGTGTTCAGCAAAGACTTAGCTGGTGTTAGCCCCCCAGGTTTTTAACCTACAAACTGGGAACAATTCAAACCACCAGAGAGATAGTTTCCAGAGTAATGAGGGAAAAAGCTAGAGGTGTCCCTTGGCTTTTCCTCCCCAAAGTCAGCAAGGCCTGAAAATCTCTACTACAAGGGCATAGGTAGAAAGTAACTCCACTCTCAGCGTCTACATTGTGACAGGCTTGTAAAGGACAGGTAGGAACTGGTGTAGCTGTGGTATAGAAATGAAGTCGACCCAGGCTGTGGTCTTGAGCTTGAATCGTCAGCAACTGCCTACATGAGTCAGAACTTATGCAGTTGGTATATGAGCTCCAATAAAGGAAGTGACAGCTCAGCAAAGGATATAAATTCAGAAGAGAAATGTCAGGGGATGACACAGAACCCAGCATGACCAGAGGCTGAATCACACAGAGCTCAGACTCAGGTCCAAACAACACTCCCCTACTTGGGATGTCAAATAGGCATCTCAAATTTAATATGTCAAACACCAAGCTCCAAGTCTTTGCCCTCACCTGCTCTGCCCACAGCCTTCCCGTCTCAGGTAACAGCAATGCCATCCTTCCAAACCCTCAGCTGGAGTCTCATTAACTCCTCTTTTTCTCTCATATCTCACATCCAATCCATCAGAAAATGCCATGGGCTCTATCTTCAAGATACACCCAAATCCCTCCTCTTCTCATCACCTCCACTACCACCCCCGCTGCAATCCAAACCACCATCACCTCTTGCTGGTCTTCTCGTTATAGCCTCTTAACTGGTCTCCCCACTTCCACCTTTGCCCACCATTCACTTTCTTCTCAACACAGCAGCCAGAGGGATCCTTTTAAAATCAAAGTAGGAGGACACCTTAAAAAAACGAACCCATTAAAGAGCTAATAAATTGGTTTTCATCAAAATTAAAGCGACTCTCTAGAAAAGTACTACAACATGAATGAACCTTGCTAAGTGAAATAAGCCCGTCACACAAAGACAAAACTGCATTATTTCAGTGCTATGAGATACCTAGGGTAGTCAAAATCAGTCAGGAAACAGAATGGTGGTTGCCAGTGTCTGGGGGGGAAGGGAGAATGGGGAGTTTTTGTATAATGGGTGTAGAGTTTTCGTTTTGCAAGGTGATACTGGTCACACGACAATGTGAATAGTCTTAGTATTAATGAACTATACACTTAAAAATGGCTAAGATGGTAAATTTTATGTTATGTGTATTATATCATAATTAAAACTTTTAATTCTCAAATTGCACATTTTAAATATGTATAGTTTACTGTTTGTCACTTTACCTCAATAAAGCTGTTTTTTTAAATTTTTTAATTACATTTTTTAAAACTAAGTAGGATCGGGCTTCCCTGGTGGCGCAGTGGTTGAGAGTCCGCCTGCTGATGCAGGGGACACGGGTTCGTGCCCCGGTCCAGGAAGATCCCACATGTCGCGGAGCGGCTGGGCTCGTGAGCCATGGCCGCTGAGCCTGCGCGTCCGGAGCCTGTGCTCCGCAACGGGAGAGGCCACAACAGTGAGAGGCCCACGTACCACCAAAAAAAAAAAAAACTAAGTAGGATCATATCCCTTCTCTGCTCCATGTCTTCCATGAGCTTCCCATCTCATTCAGAGAAAAAGCCAAAGTTCTCGGAATGACCTACGAGGCCCTACACAATCTGGCTCTGAAACCAGTGTGCCCTCATTCCCATTTCTCTCCCATTCACCCCACTCCAGCTACACCGGACTCCTTGCTGTTTCTCAAACACACCAGGTGCACTCCGGGGGCACTGACATGTCCTGTCTGCTTTGCCTGGAAAGTTTTCCCCCCAGGTAACTTTGTGGCTCACTTCCTTACCTCTTCCAAATCTTTACATGAATGTCACCCTCTTAGAGGGGCCTTTCCTGACGTGGTATTTAAAACCGAAATACTTCCCCACCCCCTGAGTCCCCATCCCCCCTCTCCGCTTTATTTTTCTACATAGCACTTATCACGGTCTAATATACCACATTTTTCTTATTTATTTTGCCTGTTTCTAACCACTAGAATTAAGCCAGAAATACAGGAATCATATTGTTTTGTTCACTAATTATACCCTCAGCAACTGGTACAGTGCCTGGCACATGGCAGGTGCTTGAAAAATATTTGTTGAATAAATGAATGAGTAAGTGAATAAACGAATGAAGGAACATTTATCTGACCCTGACAAACAAGTGTAAGGATCCTTTTTGAAGATACCCCAACCCAGTCTATATAGCTGGATATCTATCAAGCTTTTCCAGCCCTCATGAAAGTACTCTGATACGATGCCATCAGCATTCCCTTTCTATATTATCAGTGGAGGCTCAAGATCACATGGGCCACAAATGGCAGAGCCAGCATTTAAACCAAGAATTTGTCATCAGCTTCCAAGTCCCACCATGCCACCCTGAGTACCTAAACTTTTTTCAACTTTCGTATCCTTTCATTTCATTCATAATGGCACTGCTGACAGATCTTAGTTGAGCAATTAACCCTCGTGCCATAAATTTCTATTTGTCACACCCAAAGCTCAATATATTAGAAGGCTACCCTTCTGGTTTTTAAAATGGAAATTGATGACATTGTATGCAGGAGCATAGGAGCTGCAAATCCTCACCCGAATCTCTCCATCTACCTGAAGGCAAAAATAGAAAAGTCGGAAGCACTCAGAGCTGCAGGCCCTCCCCGCTGGAGATATTATACCACCATTCCAGGCCCAGGTACCCCACACTTAGGAGGTCCAGGGTTTGGTTTAGCAGCTGGGGCGTACAAAGAAAGAGGTGCAGCTGGAGCCACCCGTGCAAGGACAGCACTCTCCCCCTCAGCCCTTGAGGTGGCCTGACATCTCTGAGCATCCAGAAAAGAACACAAATAGACAGGTTTTTATGAGGGCTGTAACCCAATTGACAAAGGCGAGCTCTCTCAGCCTGGAAATGTCCCTGCTCTGAACCAGTTGCCTTGCCAACAAGCCACATGTTTCTACTCTGCAGAATCCAATTTCTGAGCAATGTGACAGTGACAGGTCCAGAGACATGATACAATTCCAAGGTGCCTTTGAACACCTGCTGAATAGCTAAGAACAATGTGGATCCCTGGATGTACTTAGCAACATGGGAGGCACGCTAGGCAAAGGCAGGTTGTGCCCAGATTATGCAACAGCCCCCCACTTACTCCACCCGATCCCAGCATTTTACAAACTAGAGGTAACATGTAGCCTTGTCCTTTATCACCACCATCATTATAATCTTTGTAAATACTTGCATGGGACTCACTCTTTAAATGTATTAAGTTATTTAATGGTCATGACAACCCTATGAGGTAGGTATTATTAGTATCCCATTTCAGATGATAATTTGAATAATTGCTAATTATTTGAAAAATTGATAATTTACCCTAATTCACATAGCCAGAGAAATGTAGAGCCAGGATTTGAAACTGGACAGTCTGCCTCCAGAATCCATCCCCTTAAACACTTTGCTATACTATCAATCTCCAATATTCCCTAAATGGTAAAACCAAGAGATTGTTCTAGTTATCACTACTGCATAACAAAGCACCCCAAACTTCATAAAGTAAAATACCCATTTTATTATGCTCATGGACAGTGTGGGCCAGGAATTTGGACATGACACACTGGGGGCACCTTGTCTCTGTCCACAAAGTCTATCTGGGGTATCAGCTAAAAAGATTTGAAGCTGAGACTGACTCAACAGCTGGGGATCAGTATCGTCTGACGGCATCTTCATGCCTGGCAGGTGATGCTTGAGATCCACTGGGACCTCAGTTGGGTCTGTCAGCACCTACCTGTGGTCTCTCCGTGTGGCCTGGGCTTCCTGTCAGCATGGTGGCTGGGCTCCAAAGCAAGTGCCCCAAGACACAGAAAATAGAGCTGTCATCTTTTTTTTTTTTTTTTTTAAACAAGTAGGTTGTTTGTTTGGGGTTTTTTGTTTTACATTTTTAAATTTTTTGACCTCATCACGTGGCATGTGGAATCTTAGTTCCCCAACCAGGGATTGCACCTGCACCCCCTGCACCAGCAGCACGGATTCTTAACCACTGGGCCACCAGGGACGTCCCCAGCTGTCAGCTTCTTAAGGCTAAGACCCAAAAACTGGCACAGTGTCATTTCCACCATATTCTATTGGTTAGGAAGTCACGAAGTCCACATTCAAGGGGAGGGGACACAGACTCCAGCTCTCAAAGAATCTTGGAGTCATTTGTTTAAACCACCAATGAGACCGTTTAGTCCAACCCCTTCAAGTTCTAGCTGAACAGCTGAAGTTCAGAGAAGTTAAATGATTTGTCCAAGATCATGTAACGTGTGTTAGTGGCAGACAGAAGCCAAGTGCCCCTGTGCCCTGTCTCATACTCTATGCCACTGCTTCTCACTTGGCTGCACCTTGGAGTTGTCTAAGGAACTTTTAAAAGCGCTGATGCCTGGGACATCCCTGGTGGTCCAGTGGTTAAGACTCCGCTCTTCCAGTGCAGGGAGTGCAGGTTCGATTCCTGGTGGGGAAACTAGGATCCCACAAGCTGCATGATCAATTAATTAATTAATTTAATTTAAATGCGGATGCCTGGGTCTCATCTGCAGAGGTCCTAATTTGTTTGGAGTGCGACCTGTTTGGAGGGCATGGAAATTTGTAAAATCTCCCCAGGGTCTGTAATGTGCAGCAGCGTGAGAGCCATGCTCTGTGCAATTTCCCACGATGGTTCCATGCAGGCGACACAGGCCGCTGTTTCACTGTGGCTCAGCATTCGCAGAGGTCCTAGCCTGCCATGGGGACAAGCCCCACTAGGAACAGATTTCTGACACCTTCCTCTGGATCACAGACTCCATCCTGAACCATTCTCCTTTCTGAGATACCTCTCCTCAGCTCCTTCCCCTCCCCACCTCCCAGGTGCCCCTCAGAAGCCAGACTCCTTTCACACTCAACTCCTCAACTATGAGTCAAGTCCACGTCTTGGCCACCACCTGCCAACTCCAGGAATTCAGTTCTACCTTTGGGACCCTCAAGAGTAGAGACCCAAAGGCCATGTCCTCCTGCTCCATCCACCTCGCCCCCTGGATGACCGCTAAGCCCATATTTGGAGCCCCCTCCAGCTCCGAATATGTCTTCCTTCCTCCTACTGGGCCATACAGCACTGGTGTAAGAGTGCTGTCTAAATCATGCTTTAAAAGGTTGCTTCTGTGAAACCACTGGTCAATTTGCTGGGAAACTAAAACTATCAACTTGGTTATTTCACTGAAATAATTGGTCAGTTGCATCATATGTCATGCATTATAACAAACTGGCCAGAAGCATTGGCCTAAACAAATATTTTCAGTGTTTCTCCTCAGATTTAAATTCTCATGAGGCTGGATTTAAAAAACAACAACAACAACAAAAAACATACCAGTGGAGAAGCAGCCTTTCTGATTTTGCTATTCTACTGGATTTACTGATTTATATTAGGTCAGGAGAAGATCTCCTCAGAATAATTTTATAAAATATATTTACTCTTCACTTTACACAAAGATGAACCTTTCTAAACTTCCCAGGCAATTATTTTTTTGTAAATTGAACTCTGCTGTAAATGTTCCAAAGAAGAGGCATTTAAAGGAACGCTTTATCAAGGATCATTACACTACTTTCTCCAATTTTGTGTTTGCTTGAAAATTTCTATAATAAGATTAAAAAGGAAGGAAGGGAGAGAGGAAAGGAGAGTGGGGGTGAGTGGGGAGGGAGGGAGGAGAGCTGGTCACCCTCAGGGGATTCTATGGTAAAGTGAAAAATCTCTGTGTAAGGTAATGTAAATAATACCCTCCCTGCCCAGAAAACAACAAAAAAACCCAAACCTGCATTATTATTTCTGTGTGAGTACGTATATGTGTGTGTTTTCAAGCTGTATATATGTATACGTCAACACATATAAAACATACATATGATTTTTAGCATATATATGATATATATCATATACATTTTATAAATTCTAACTTCTCTAGTCTAAAAATCTAAAATAATTATTCTTATAAAGCATTCATCTCCATCGGTCTTCATTTCTCTCTCTATTTAGGTCTCACTGCTGGGCAAGTAAGAGGCTCACATCCAGCTTGGCTTACAAGAATCCCATCTGCTTTACACATGCGTATATACTATAAGACATAGTCGCTCTTTGGGTGGACAGAGCAACATTCCATGCAGCCTGCAATCACTTCTTCCATGTGCCTTTTCATCTGCCTTGGTTTTCCTCTGTAAATTCTTAGTCCCACTCCAGTCCACGATAGAGTTCGTCAATTCTTCCTCAGTGCCCCATTCACTGACATAAATTCTGAAAGGCACTGCTTTGCAGATCAAAGGGCTTACGAGGTGCTCACCTAATGTGGATTCCAAGGGATTGGACAGACAACAAAGGGAAGCCAATAAGAGCCCGAAGACCTGTGGGTCCTCGCAGCCCCAGGAGAAGGAGCATGCGCAGTGCCAGAAACTAGGGCACGGCAACGCCTTAAGGACGTCCTGGAGAGCCAAGGTGGATTCTCACTCCTGCTGTTACATTTTTATTTCCATCCTTCTCTCTGAGCACATAGCCTGGCAGGCACTTAAATGCCCAGTCATCAAAATTAAACAGCAGATGACATGATTCCCTGACTCCTGACTTAGGTTCCCCTGGCAGAATTCTTTCCATCAAGAGCTAAAAGACCCAAAGGCGATGCTGAATCCTTGGTCCCTAAACGTATTTTCCTCAGAATACACTTCAGTGAAAGAGAATCCAGTCCTATTCTACTCCTTGTAGACCCTTCAAAGGAGAAACTGCTAATGATAATTCCCAAACGGGAGAGCTGTGCCATGTGAACCTGACACAGTATCTTAGTCTTTTTTCAAATTTCTCCTTTCCACCAGATGTATCATTGCTGGTATCACCACATCCCGTCACCCATTCTTAAGTATTAAAATAGGGAAATTTTTTAAAAATCAGTCAACAAATGTGCATAAAATAATTTCCAGCAAAATCTTTCCAGCAGAAAAAGATATAACTATAAATGTTGAAGTTGTAAGCCATGGGATGGTCATTTTTATATATAAATACGTAACAATATATTCCATGAAGGGTAGAGATCAGCCATTGGCTGATATATTAAAAGCCAGTGTTTAAGCTGATAAAAATTATATGAGGGGCTGACCAATGTCTAAATTAACAAAAATTATAGAAAATACTAACTGGGATGGTTTTCTTCAAAATGGAAACAATGTTGAAATTCTCAGTTCTTTCTTTCCAAACTCTTTATTTATTACTCTCCCAAGAGGAAACCTTTGAATGAATGCCTCCTATCAGCCTGTGGCAAATTGTGTTGTCTAAAAATTGCCTCCGTAACACTGCTTATCTCACATGCACTTTGTACAATGTGATTTCTGAACCCCTCTCATTGAGATGTGGGGATGTGGTTTCTCCTCTGAATCTGGGAGGGCTTGTGACTGGAGTAAGTGATGTATTGCAACTTCCAAGGCTAGGTCGAAAGATGGGGCTCTCTTGATATGCTTAATCTGAAATGGAGTCCTCATGCTGTGGGGAAGCCCAGGCAGAGGCCACATGTAGTTGTTCCAGTCAACAGCAATAACCACCACACAGACATGTCCTGAGGGAGCCTTTGAGGTGACTCCAGCCCCAGCTGAAACCATATGGGAGACCCTGAGCAAGAACCATCTAGCTGAGCCCAGTCAACCTCCAGAACCACGAGAGATAATAATAAAATAGTTATTGTCATTTTAAGTCACTAAGTTTTCGGGTAGTTTATCATGTAGCAGTAGGTAACTGGAACATATTATAAACCATCAGCCATAACACAATTGAACAGTATGCATACAACGATAGTATTAGAAGAAAACTTAATTTCATCAAGACCAGTTGTCCATCCAATGATGAGCCTCTTCAAATAAAACCTTAGTCCTGGGACTGCCCTGGTGGCACAGTGGTTAAGAATCCACCTGCCAATGCAGGGGACACGGGTTCGATCCCTGGCCCAGGAAGATTCCACATGCCGCAGAGCAACTAAGCCCGTGCGCCACAACTACTGTAGCCCATGCGGCTAGAGCCCGTGCTCTGCAACAAGAAAAGCCACCGCAATGAGGAGCCCGCACACTGCAACGAAGAGTAGCCCCCGCTCACCGCAACCAGAGAAAGCCTGCATGCAGCAATGAAGACCCAACACAGCCAAAAATAAATAAATTAAATTAAATTTTTAAAAAACCTTCATCCTCTGCAGTATTCAGAGCAACCACATATGCATCTGCTATTTTGATCCTGAAGAGTTATAACAAGCATAATAATTAAGAGTTTAGACTCCAGAGCCAGACAGACCTGGACTGGAGTCCCAACTTTGCCAATTTCTAACTGTGTGAACTTGGGCAAGTCACTCCAATTCTCTGTTTTCTCACATGTAAAACGGGTTAATGATAGTACTTATCTCATATGGTTGTTATAAGTGTCAAATGAGAGGTGTGCAAAGCATGGTGCCTAACACAGAGTAAGTGTCCAATAAATGAGGTCCCATTATTGTGGTAGTTGATGATGATGTTATTACCAATATTTTTCAACATCAGCCTGTAAATATATTTCACATCATATACCTTCCATAATCCTGAAAAGTAGGACTTATTATTATTCACAATTAAAGAAACCAGTTCAGAAAGGTCACTTGACTTGCCCAACATCACACAGCCTGAGGACTGTCTCCCAGTTCACTTCCCCCTTTCACCACAGCAGCCTCTCTACCAAGTGGCTTTCCAGCCTATGATGAAGCACTTTCAATGGTGGGGAACTCACCACCCACTTAGGCAGCCCTAGTAATCCATCTTCTAGTAGCACATTTATCCTACTGAGCTGGAATCTATCTGCATGCAACGTCCACCCATTGGGCTAACTGCCCTGTAAGGCCACCAGGATCAAATCTGCTCTCTCTTTCACATAATGGCCCCTGAACTTCCAAAGACTCAATAGTGCAACCCCCACCAAGTCCTCTTTCCTCCAGCCCAACATCCCCAGGTTCTTTAGCCATTCCTCCTCTGGCACATGATGACGAATCTCCTTCCCATCAAGGCCTCCTTCTCTGCCTCAGGCTTGACAAGAGGCATATACTATTGATGATGGAAAAGCTTTCATCCTGCCCCTGGAGGCTTGTAATACATTTATGCTTTCTCAGGATGACACATACTCCAGGAGTACTAAGAATTACTGTCAATCTCTGTGGCATTGTAAAGGATTCTGGCATTTCACCATATAATCTTTTTTCTTTTCTCCCAAGGGTCTGCCCACTTGAGAAAACTGTCATATTCTATAGCCAAGAGGAGCCAAAGTGTTCTGAGGCAGATAAGCATACCTCTGCCATGTAGTTTCTTCCAAACACTTTCCTGATGCACCAGCTGTGGGAAAGGAGCTAAAATAACCTGCAGTCACAGATACTGCAGGCCTCAACAGCCTTAGAAAGAAGGAAGTGTCTGTCTAGGTTATGCTGCAGTAACAAAGAGCCCTACAGTCTCTGTAGCTTAACAATAAGATTCCACTTTTTATTCAGGCAAAGTTCACTGCGGATCTGGCAACACCCCAAGGCAGACTCACGGATCCAGAAGGTTTGCATTTTATAGCTGCACATCTGGAAGACATGGCTTCCAGGACACTGTGGCAAGGGAAGAGCCGGCTCTTAATTGCTTCAACCTAGAACTAACATAGATTACTTTTGCTGATAGCCCAGGGGCCAGAACTAGTCACATGGCTGTGGGTGAGCCCATGGATAGATATTCAAGGAGCAGTAAGTACTCTACCACACAATCTTAGAGGCCCTTTGACCCTGAAACATCTCCTGCATATCTGGTTAATCATCATGACACCAAGCTTCCCCACACCCCCTTCTGATGACTCACGGGCTCCTCAGCAGCCAGTGTTTGACGGCTGCTGTGACCGTGTCACCCTCGGAGCCCCTGCATGCGGATTTCTATTGGCAGCTACAGACAGCTCCCTCCCATTTCTCTCTGCTGCCACTGACTTCCTTGAGGCCTTCATCATTTCTTTTCTGAATTTATCATCATAGTGTTCTTAACTGGTTTCCATCCCTCTCTCTGCAACACCACCCTCTATTATCTTTTATAAATTCTAATCTGAGTATACCTTTATTCTGCTTCAAATCTTGCCATAGCCACTGTGCCAAAAGGACAGATCCAATTTCCCTAGAACTGAGTGAAAAACCTTTTATAGTCTGGTTCCAAAGTCCCTTCCAGCCTCAGCACCCAGTGCCTGGCTCCTGTGTTCCCTGTGCTCAAGCCAACACAAACTCACGCCCACTCCTCTAGGTGCTTGTACAGCACTGCCCAGAGTGCTCCTTCCAATCTGTAGCAGCTGAAGAAACTCTACTGACCCTATAATACCCAGCTCAAGTATCCCACGCTCTAGGAAAACTTCTCCAATACTCCCCAACAGAGTTAGCTACCCCCTGCTCTGGGTTCCAGATACCCTGTTAACGTGCCTCAATTGTGCTTCTCTGTTGGCACATTCATCTCTTCCACTTGGTGGATCTCTTACTGGCAGTGGCTGTGCCTTATTCATCCCTGTATCTCCAGGGGATAGAATGTTTCCTGGCCCAGGGTATGTATCAATAAATGTTGAATAAGCCCATGTTACAAATTGCTCCATTCTATCTAATACTGCTGAGAAAGAAGTTATTCCTTCATACACTGCTAGATTTTTATTCCAAAACAGGAAATGGAGAAGATAATAATTTTCTAGCTCAGAGCCTGGGCTAAGGATTTGAAAGGACAGCGTTAAACTCCCAGGAATTTTCCCAGCATCATGAAGACCAGAAGCGCCAGGGCTACCACTTTGACTTTCTGGATTGTTCTAAAGTGGACTCTCTACTCCATTTGGGAAATCCTATGAGGATGGACTGAAAATAAATAGCTTTTTGATTAGCCCCGTATTGCACCAGTTCAAAGCATTCCCCCATGCCCTGAAATGAAAGGAAAGCAGGTATAAAAGCCCTGGTTATTCCGAGGAGGGGTAGGAAAGACTTAAAAACTCTCCAGAAAGCCTTCAGCACTGTAACTAAATGTTAATGTTTAAAGATATACCAATATTTCAGGAAGCCATTGGTAGTGCCACACTAAAGCTCATTCTAGTTTTGAAGAGAAATATTTGAGTTGGAGGGACGGACCCCATGCTGGCTCCAAGATAAACTTTCCTAGCTCTCTCAGGCCAATTTTAATGCTAAGAGCAGCTCCACTGGAGTAAAAGTTCATTTTTGAGAGCCAAGCTGTGAATTATGCTACAGGCTGAGCTGAGCAGTTGGTCTTCTGCTGATGATGGCAGAAGCCTGAATATGATACAGAAGTAGAGGGGGGAGCCAGGGACATCCAAGGGGGATTATCACAGAAGGTCAGACTAATTAAATCGAGAGAAATCACCAGAGAGCCAGAGCTCCCACACACATCATCTTCAAATGCTCTGACACATGCAGGGTTTGATAAAAGAGGGTTGAATTGCCACTTTCATCTGCCTGAAAGGACAACAGTCAACCAAATAAAACTTTTTAGTATTGGTTTAAGCCCAGGTGGGGAGGGAAGAATTGAAAGTGCTGCCAATTCCTAATTACGCAGTTGAATCACAGACAGAGAGGGTGGGGAGAGGTGAAGTACAATTGTCTCTCTGGTTAGCCACTTAACGCACGCTTGTTGAGCACCTACTATGTGCCAGGCAGCGCTCTGGGTGCGAGGGATAAGAAAAATAAATGTTCCTTTTCCCCCCAAGGAGCTCACAATAGATAAACATTTATGTAACATTATTATGCAGTGTGATCAATGCTCCAACAGAGCTATCTAAAGACTGCAAGGAGCACTTTAGGGGGAGTCTAACTGCCCAAGTGGTGCCAGGGTTGGTACCTTAAAGGAGGCAACACATGAGCAAGGCCTTAAGACTAAGAATTCTACAGGTGGCGAGTGGAAGAAAGGCAAGCAAGGCAGAGGTCACAGCACTTGCAAAGGTCAGGAGGCTTGACACTGGACATTTTGAGTGGTTTGGAAGTGCAGATCAGATGGGACACAGAATCCATGTCAAGGAATGCTGGAGGTGAAATGGATAAGGCAGTTGGTTATCTGACGCTGAAGGACCCCAAATGCCATGCAAAAGCATCTAGAACTCATCTTGTAGGCAACAGGGAACTACTGAAGATTTTAAACGGTGCCATGATCCAAAATGTATCTGAAAGATTCCTTGGCCACAGATGGAAGATGGGAAAGACACCTGGCAGAGGATCTCTTTCCAAAGGTGCTAACAACAAATGCCCCCAGTGGTGCATACCTCACCACCCTTTTCCTGCTCATCCTCACAGGGAGGAAGCTGCTGATAAGCAATTCCTGAGAACCTACTGTGTGTTCCCAGCACTGTGCTATCTGCACTCAGAGCCATGAGAGTGTGCTGAAGCCAGCTCCTACTGGCTTATACTGGCTCATACCAGTTCATACTGGCTAATGAGAGCCAATTATGCCCCTCTCTTTTTGGCTTCAGTGACATCCCATTGGTAGCCTGAAATCAGCCATGGTGCAAGGCTTTTTCCACCTCAGAAATCTGCAAACGCTACAAACCAGGGCTTTTTTTCTCTTCCAGAGAGCCATTTATGAAACATTTACCAGCACACCCCTTGAAAAGACCCAGTTCCAGCCCTCCATGAGAGCAATATCTACTTAAAGAGAACAAATTAATACATATGAAAGGATGCAAGAACAATTCAGTTCAGCATTCGTACCCACTAAAGAAGGAATCATGAAGCACGCACGGGCAGGTGGTGCGGGGTGGGGGGCAGAGAGAAATAAAAGCCCGACAAGCCCAGGTTCTCCGCATCCCTTGCCCGGCCACTCTCACCCAAGCTGGGGCTTAATCAATTAGGTCCCATCTGGTGTTAGTTATCATGACTAGTGATCTCCAACTATAGTTCTCAGAGGTGACATGTGACCTCAAAACTAAGCATGCTGTCAGAGATCTACAGACGTAGAAGGAGCCTCAGAGAGAGAATCCAGCCAAAACCCCACTTCATTCATCCATAAAACGGGGCATCATATGGCAGTGATTTACCTAAGTCCTCAAAACAGTTAACAGTGAAATGGAAACTTGAATACAGTCCTCCTCTCAGCTCAACCTATGCTCCAGTGCCCACGTCATTTTTACATTTGTAAGCAAGTGTCCCACCATGACAGCCTACCCTTTCCATGGACCCTCAGAGAACACATTTTTACAGTATTGTCCAAGACTGGTATAATCTTCCTGTCCTCAGCACTCCTGGGGAGGCCTGGTAGCCAGGAAAGGCATCTTAGATACTGTTAACTGAATGGAAATCTACTCAACAACATATCAAAGCATCAAATCAGAAAATATGTGTGCAGACTGTCTTCTGAGGCTCCATGATAAGTTTGGCCATGGGTCCTGGGCTCAGGTTCTAGGGCCTAGGAGCAGGCTGAGAGCACACGAAAGGAGGGGGCTCTCAAGATCAGCATGCAGGGATGACGGCAGAATCAAGAACCAAGTGGGTGGTTAAAGGGCCAGAAGAGGAAGACAGGTAGACAGGGAAGAATAAGATGATCTGGAATGGAGGGGAGGTAGGGAGGGACAGCCTCAAGAGTGTCCCTGGGGCCTGAGCCACATCCACTGATGTTTTCACTAAATACCGAGAGCTTCAACTGTGGCTCCCCAGAATTTGGACCTCATGCTCCAAAACATTTTCCTAAAATGATTTTTGGAGCTAAAAGAGAATTGCCAACTTTCTCCTTTGACAAAGCAAGAACAACAACAACAACAACAACAAAAACCTCACTAGCACCATTTCATGAAATAATAGATATTTAAACCACCAAAGTTTAGATAGAACAAATTCTCAGAATCAAGGACATTAATTTAAATTGACGACATACAGCTTTATGAAAAACATTAGCCATGACTTTCTTCACTGTACCATGGACGGCTGCACTAGATCAGGTGGGAGGAAGTGCCGAGCCAGCCTAGACATATGTGCAAATCACCAGTTTCTATATGTGCATGTCCCTTATCTCAATTACGGTAGCTAAAGAGGGGGAGCATTCTCTTGGGTTATTTTCTCCAGCACCAGGTGGTAAGCACCATTGCTAGTCTTTCCAGAATCCCTTAGGCCTCTTCCATTTACAGTATCTTGAGCCTGGCTCCCAGCGTTGCTGTGACATTCACTGCTCACACCTTACAACCTAATATGAGAAGAGAGAAGAAACCCTAGTTCCTTTGCCTTGTGTAAGACCATCTTTGCACCTCTCTCACCCAGGTATTACAGATTTCAAAGAAGGACAAACTAAGCCCAAAGTTAAGAGAAGGAAGGAAATAACAAAGAGTAGAGATGAAATAAATTAAAGAGACCAGAAAAACAATAGAAAAAATCAACAAAACTAAGAGCTGATTTTTAGAAAAGATAAACAAAATTGATACACCTTTAGCTAGTCTAAGAAAAAAAGAGACTCAAACAAAATCGGAAATTAAAGAGAAGCCATAACAACTAATACCACAGAAGTACAAAGGATCATAAGGGATTACTATGAACTACTCTATACCAACAAATTGGATAATCTAGAAGAAATGGGTAAATTCCTAGAAATATACAACCTTCCAAGAGTGAATCATAAAGAAATAGAAAATCTGACCAGACCAGTAATGAGTAAGAAGATCGAATCACGAATCGAAAAATCTCCCAACAAAGAAAAGCCTAGGACCAGATGGTTTCCCTGGTGAATACTACCAAACATTTTAAGAATAATTATCACCAATCCTTGTCAAACTCTTCCAGAAAACCGAAGAGGAGGGAACCTTTCAAACTCATTTTATGAGGCCAGCATTACCCTGATACCAAAATCAGATAAAGACACTACAAGAAAAAATTACAGGCCAATATCCCTGATGAAAAAAAAAAATTAATTCTCAACAGAATATTAGCAAACTGAATTGAACAGTACATTAAAAGAATCATACACCATGATCAAGTGGTATTTATTCCTGAATGTAAGGATGGTTCAACATACACAAATAATTAATGGGATATATCACATGAATAGAAAAAAGCTATAAAACATATGATCATCTCAATAGATGCAGAAAAAGCATTTGACAAAATACTTCTTTTCATAATAAAAACTCTCAAGAGGAAATTCCCTGGCAGTCCAGTGGTTAGGACTCTGGCTCTCACAGTTGAGGGCCCAGGTTCTTCCCTGGTCAGGGAACTAAGATCCCATAAGCTGCACGGTGCGGCAAAAGGAAAAAAAAAAAAAAGAAACACTTTCAAGAAACTAGGTACAGAAGGAATGTACTGCAACATAATAAAGGACATATATGACAAGCCCATAGCTAACATTATACTCAATGGTGAAAGGCTGAAAGCTTTTTTCTAAGAAAAAGGCATTATGCTAAGGGAAATAAATCAGGCAGAGAAAGATAAATACTATGTGGTCTCACTTAAATGTGGAATCTAAAAAAAAAATAAACCCATAGAAACAAATAGTAGAATGGTGGTTGCTAGGGGCGGAGGGGTGGGTAAAATGGGGAGATGCTGGTGAAAGTGTCTAAACTGGATATGAGATATAAATTCTGGGGGCTAATGTACAGCATGGGTGACTATAGTTACAATACTGTATTATATATACTGTATTATACACTTGAAAGTTGCTAAGAAATTAAATCTTAAATGTTCTCAACACAAAAAAGAAACGACAGTTGTATGAGATGACAGAGGTGTTAACTAACCCTACTGTGGTAATCGTTTTGTGGCATGTAAATGTATCAATTCATCACACTGTACACCTTAAACTTACACAATGTTAAATGTTAATTATATCTCAATCAATCTGGGGGAAAAGAGTGTTAGAGATTTCATAAACAGAAAGACATTCGTTGGCTCTCTACATTTAGATGTACTAAATTCATAAAACATGATCTCAAAGCTCAAAAGATTTCTAAAGCTTTAACTCTGCGCTGTGCTGGCCCTTGAGTTTAAAATTCAGACTGATGTTTCACATTTCCTCAGTCCTGGAGAGAAGGGGGAAAAATGGCACGTGAACATAATGACCCATCCTAGGTCCACAGTGGTTGGTAAGTTACAGAACCCTAAAATGTCAGTTAGAAAAGAGGTCTTTTGAATTACCTAACCCAGGACTCACAGATTGGTTTCACTGCACATATATATATATATCATCTGAGAAGGAGTGGCTGCCTGGGATGCTGGGGAGAAATGAGGCTACATCTGAGCCCAAAGGGGAAAAAAGGCTGTGACTGAATTTATCACATCTGCCATGGGCTCTGGAAGAAGAAAGGCAGCACTCACCAGGAACTCAGGCAAACTCCCTTTGTACAATTAGAGAAACCAAGGCAACAAAGGGTTGCAGCCAGTACATCCCGCTCGCCAGGGTCCGACCCTTCTCAGTTCTTGTTTGCTCATCAATTCCCACACCTGAACCCTGTGTGACACCTGCCAGCAATTCCCCCTTCCTGGTCCTCCCCCTTCCAGGACTTGCTTTCTCCTTCTAAAACAAGCTGAAAATTCAGAGTCTACAGTGTTCTACCTGCTCCATGGGGCCCCACAGGGAGTTCTGTTTCTGGAAGTTTCCACCTGTCCTACTTGAGCCATTCTTGGGTTGGCAGGGTTTTGATGTGACACACCTCATCTCCTTAACCTGAGTCCCAATCTAGGTAAAGTGCCCTTACCTAGATTGGCACTTACCACACCTGACTTAACTAGTGTTTGGGTCGTAGCTATTCCTGTATTTCTAAGCCACAAGGTCCTTTAGAGAAGGGGCTGGACCTTTGTATTCTGCACAGTGCATAACATAGGGCAGGGACTTCCCTGGTGGCTCAGTGGTTAAGAATCCGCCTGCCGGGCTTCCCTGGTGACGCAGTGGTTGAGAGTCCGCCTGCCGATGCAGGGGATACAGGTTCGTGTCCCGGTCCGGGAAGATCCCACATGCCCCGGAGCAACTAAGACTGTGTGCCACAACTACTGAGCCCGCGTGCTACAACTACCGAAGCCCACGCACCTAGAGCCCGTGCTCTGCAACAAGAGAAGCCACGACAATGAGAAGCCTGCGCACCGCAACGAAGAGTAGCCCCTGCTCACCACAACTAGAGAAAGCCCACGCACAGCAACAAAGACCCAACGCAGCCAAAAATAAATTAATAAATATATGTGAAATGAGAACATGAGAGGCTATAACTAAGTCTCTTGTTACTCTTCTGTACTTCAGAGCTTCGAGACCAAAGTACACGTTTTTAAATCTGACAGAGCAATGCATTTCACCTCCTTCCTTCTGTACAACACACCTCACCCACACCACTGAAGCTCCCGCATCATTTTTCCAGGTAGTCACCATGCTTGCCTTACAGCCCTTCACTCTTTTTTTGCTTAGTGCAGTAGTTTTCCAATTTTATTTTAGCAGCAGAACTCTTGGGTCAACTCTTTGGTGAAATACTTCACCAAACCCCAAAGATAAAATGGCAAAAAGCAGTGCAGTGAGGGTGCCCTGCTCACATCTCCCTTGCTCCTTTCAGCATCCCCACGGCACTCCCAGGGCCCCCAGATCACTAGCGTTCAGAGCATCTCTCACCAGCTTGTACCATTCTCTCCAGTATCCTATCCCCTAGCCCAGCCTCTACTTAGCTGCCAGCCTAATATTAACACTGGTCAAGCTTAACACCCCTTTCAACCTGCCATCAAGTTCAAACCCTTCCTGCTGGTTCCTCGGCAAAAACTTAACCGGACACACCTTCAACCTATGCCCCCACTTCCCTCCTCTACTTATGTCCCTCTGGCTTCAGCGGAATCTACTATACACACCATGCTGCTTTCACTCACGAGACTTCCTTCCAGATCCAGAGCCCCCCCTTGCCGAGACCCACCCCCCCACCCCGCCTTCAAGTAGCCCATTATCCTCCCCACCCCCAGCCTCTTTCAGATTCCACTGCTTGATGCCACCCTTCACTCACACCAAAATCCAGGTAGTCACCCTAAATCCTCCCTCTCCCCGACCCTGCACATCCAATGAATCACCAGTGTTCGGATCTGGCCTTGTGAATATAACTTAAACCCATACCCCTCTCCCTCCTCACTGCCATGGCCTCATTCTTAGACTCTCTTACCCTCTCTTAGGGATTCTTGGAAAAGCTTCCTGATGGGTCTCCCTGTCTTGCCAATTCACCCTGTCCTAAGCCTAAGGTCATCCATCCAAATTATAGTCCCCTTCCACTGGCCCCCTTGCTTAAAATCCTTCAACAGCTCCCACCCGCTTTGCGTTAAGGTCCAAGCTCTAAGCTGAGTATAAAAGGCTATATTCATCCTCTGGTCCCCATCTACCTTTCTGACCCCACCTACCACGCCCCCAGGCTCAGCCAGCAGTTCAGCCATCCCAAATCATCACCATTTTTCCATAGGGCCCTTTCTCTCTCACCTAAGAGAAAGTTGACGTCCCACCAATACTCACCGAGACAGACTTAGCTGTTAAATACAGAAAGACTTTTGAACAGGTTGGTAAACAGCCACTGCCCCAAACCCCCAAGTGCCTCCTGCTGTCCCAGCCATTCCACCCCCCACCTCCGGCAATCCCAGGGTGAACATCTGGACCAACAAGGAGGAAAGTTGTTAAACACCTTGGCTCTCACCCCTGCCTGGGGGCCTTTGCATGTACCCTCTGCCTGGACCACCGTTTACCCCAGCCCCTGGTATCCCCTACTTCTCCCCCATGACACCCCTGTCCCCCACCCCCAGGGAGAGGCAGGAGACTCCTCCAGTCTCACTGTGTCACCCCCTCCTCTGTCTCCTCATGGAGCCTTCTTTGTGCTTCTGTTATACAACCTGCCCTGTTATACTGCGACTTCTTACTCATCTCTCCCTCTCCCACTCAACCAAGAAGCTCCCTGGGAGCTACGGCCACGTCTCATCCACATCAGAGATGCTCAATATGTGTCTGGTGAACTAGGCCTCCTAGCAATTTAGAAAAGCCCCACCTCCTTACAGCTCTCTACCTCCTCTCCTTCACGTAATCCCAGACTCACATCTCTAGCACCACCCCAGGGCTTACTTTGTGTGGAGCTAAGCACACAGAAGGTGCTCCATAAATACTATTTCTAAGGCTGATATGTATGTACCTCCCCCCTCCAAAATGAGGACATAACAGCCCTGCTTAGCTGAAATCAAGAGATCCAGCTGGGGCCAAGTGAGCCGGGAACTAGCTGCCAGAAACAGCTAAGCACACGCGTCCACGCAGCTGGCGGAGCCAAGAGCCACTCGTTCCAGCTCCTCCTTGTGAAGGAGGAGCACTTTGCCCAGCACCCCCTCCCCAACCCGAGCTTTTCCTCCTGCCCTCAGTTGAGATCCCAAATAAGGCAGCCCAAAGCTGGGTTGCAGAAAGATAAAGGAGGGGCTCAAACAAGCCTCTGGTTTCAGCTGCGTGGTGCTGTGTGTTTTTAAAGGAGAGAGAAAACAGAATCAAAAGAATGTCTTTTCTTTTTCAGAGACAACCACAGGCAAAATCACCCAGGCTTTCCCACCTTCAGCAGATTTTTTCCTAACAGGACTTAGAACACAGGGAGAGGGTGGGTGTTGTCTCATGGGCTTGGAGCAGCGAAATCTGATAAACAGAAGTGTCATCAGTGCTTCCTGGGCAGGCTGGGGAGGAGGGGAAGAAGGAAGGAAAGGAGGGAGGGAGGGAGAGAAGAAGGAAGGAAGGGAGGGAGGGAGGGAAGGAAGGAAGGGGGAGGGAGGGAGGGGGAGGGAAGGGAGGACACATGTAATCAGCAGCTACCACAGGCCAGGCACTATGCCAAGTGCTTTGCACGTGTCCTCTCCCTGAACCATGAAAACAACCCTCTGAGCTTGGTATTATTCCTATTTTAAAGCAGAGGGAACTGAGGCTTGGGGAAGTCCTTTGATGTGCCCAAGGGTAGAGGGCTAGCAAGTGGCAGGGCTGAAATCATAAGCCAACATATCTGACTGTGATTCTAACACGCTCTCTGCAGCACTGGCCCCTCTGCCGTCCTTTGAGTTTTCCCAAATCTCCAACAGGATCAAGCTTTGCTTGACATCACTCTCCCCGCTTTCTGCTTGACGGAGCAGGTCTACACCCGCTGTGGCTTCTCAACATCAGGGGAATTTACTCAACACCCACATGCATGCATGTGCTTTTCACAAGGTCAGAGCTAAAGATTAATAGTGGATGGGGGATTAAGGACAGCACTGTTTCCACATGCCCAAGGAAAGTGGAGCACTAGAATCGCCCCTTATTTGAGCATCTATTCAAAGTATCACCTACGCTGCAGGCCTTCCTTGGCTCCCTATCTAGTGTTCTTCTTACCATCCCCCACTTCCCCCGCTATTACAACACACATAGTTTCTCCTTTCCCCTTACCACAATGTGGAATTACTCTTACCCACGTTTCGTTGTCCAGTATCTATCTGCCCACTAGAATGTGAAGTCCAGCTATGACAGAGGCAAAGCATGCTGTCCAGGAGTTCTGAGTCAGACCAGAACCCCAACGTGGTTTATTCCACAGGCCAAACCACTCTACCCGGTAGGTCTCCCCACCACTCAATTCACTTGGCTTGAAAGAGCTGTATGTAATGTACTACCTAACATGAAGCTGGTCTCCAGCTGGATGTAGAGTCTCAACTCTGCTGGCTTCTATCTCTAAGAGATTCTTCCAGCAGCATCAGACTAGATCTCTCCTAGATCTTAGAAGAGCCACTGCAAAATGAGACAAGGGGTCCTCCTGAAGGACGCCTTGCTCTGGCTGCCCACACCTTGCATCAGGTTGACGGAAGCACTACCTCATTTTCCCATGAACTGCTTGTTTGCCAGTCATAGGTATTTGGCTGTAAGTTTACAGCAGTTCCTGAAATGCCAGCCAAATGCAGATTCCAGGGTCCTGAACTTCTGATTCTGGTATGTTGTAACTTCAAATCTTTCCTTCTTACTAGACTCCTGGAGAAGAGAAGAGAGATTGACCCCGTCTCTGCACTTGTTACCTGTGGACAAGCCATCAGCACTGATAACTCAAGAGTTCATTCATACAAATAATGGCTGGTCCAACGATACTTTAAAATTCTTGCACTAGTGATTTTGGAGAGACCAACAGTTCAGTCACTCACCTCCACTAAGGGGACAATGTCACACAGCAATAGGTTCCCACCCATCCCCAGTCCTTCAGGCAACTTGCTATTTCTGAGCACAGTCAAGATTTCCTTCTCCACTTGAAGCTCCAAAATCTGTGTGTGGGTGGGGCTAAACAGTTACACTCAGTGGAGAAATCAGATCAGGCTGATAGCTTCTGCTCCTGTCACTTATCTCCAGGAAGCTCTTTAGGATGAAGACCTTGAAACATCACTCAGAAAAATCTCACCCAGCCCGTCCCTTTGCAAAGACCAAAAGCTCTGGTCTGGGGAGAAAGCATCGCCACAACAAGGTCTCTCCAGCCCCACACACGATCATATGCCTGACTTCTGCTGCTCCACTTCACACACTTGTTTCTCTCCAAGTGGGGAAGCTGGGTGGTACAACCGCTGCACAAAATCATCCCTGGCACAGTCGCACTTGCGAGAGAAGCTGAAGAAGCCATAAGCCACAATCACCCATTCCAAAATCCCAGACATAAGAGAAGCCAAAGACTAAACCCTTGTGACATCACAAAATTGATCACACAGGTGCCACGGAACCTGTCTCATTGATAAGCACAGCGTGGATTCCCAGCAACTATGTCCAGAAGAGATCCCTGGTTCAAGGCTTCCTCCCACAGTGGAAGCACCTCCTCTTCCCAGATGGCTCCCATGACTCCACTCCATTCATAAACCAGAGCCTGAGCTTATGAATGAGCTCACACACAGAGCTGAGAAGTCTTACAGAGAATATGACTCCTGTCCCACCACAATTTAATTCATCAAGTATGGTTATTGGTTTCAAGTCTACTTTTAAGTTAATTTTGCATATACTACTTCCCACTCCAAAGTAGAAAAGAACTGGAGTGCTACCCAGTTAGAGGAAACAACTCATGGAAGTCTTTCTTAGAGTTAATCAAAGGTACCCTTGTTTCTCATACAAAATATGCAAAATTAAGCAAATTATACCAAGATTGCTCTTTATTCTTTTCATTTCATCATAGGTTTGGGGTGTCACCAGAAAGGCGCTATATTTCTAAATGGCATTTCTCTCCCCAGCACAAGAGCTATTTTGTCTAGCTTACACAACTGCCAGCCACAGCAGTGTCATACACTTGGCATTTCCACTCCTCTGAGTTTCACCTTCCCAGCCAAGAACTCTGGCCTTCTGTACCTGCTCCCCACTAAAAACACTCTCTTGAATGTAACTTGACAACCCAATTCAATTCAATCCACAGGCATTATACTTCCATTCAGTAAATTTGTACCTCTCAGTCCACAATTAAGAAGGAAATATGGTCCATGTACCCTGTACATCTTACAGCAGGAAGAAAAATGTATGTATCTGGCTTAAATGAAAACTCTCAGCAAGCTAAGATTCAAAACTCAGATCCCGAGTAAAGGGTCTGCCCTTCTCTAAGTGGTTTCTGAACCAGCCAAGTGTTCCTTCCCCCTGTCGCTCACACGGGGGACCTGCCCAGCCATCCACCTTCTTAAGGGGAAATTCAAGGTCCAGAAGTAAGCAGTGGGTATGATTTAGTTGCAACCCTGAGCCCTAACTCCAAGACACGACCTGTCCAAATATGTTACTGCCATCCGTGCATTTACCCAGAGGCTGATCTCCATCAATAGTTCTTTTGTTTGGAGTTTTGCAAACTCTACTGTCAAAGGCAGCTACCATTGGCAGATGTGAACAACAGCAGTGTTGGCTAGTGTTTCTCTGACCTAACCAACCTGCCAATTCCTCCTGCTTATAAGAAGTGCCTGAATGACACCTCCACTGGCCAGCAATCTGCTGGGCCTCTTCTTCCAATCCTCTCCTTCCCCCACCCCCTTGTCTGGGTCATGTTTCAAGTGTTTTTGGTTACTGTGGCATGTTGCCTGTGAATGTTAAATGTTCAGCAATCTGTGGGCTCCTTGGTGCTTTTGTGCAAATAGGTTGGCTTTGAAAAAAAAAAAAAAAAAAACTGATCTCAACGAAAGAGAGCAACACAGCAAGTCAACAGTTCAAACGAAGTTACAAAGGAAGAAGGTTGCCTATTCAAGAAGAGGTACACAGCACAACACAGCACAGCATGGCGAGGAACTAGGATGTATCTTCTGGGGAGGCAGGATGCATGGGGGAGTAATGACTGCCTGCCAGGAAATGAATCCTGCAAGGCCTTGGGGAAATATGAGAATCCCTGGATCTTGGTGTCCTCAAAAATGGAGAGATTTGTACCAATCTGATGGCGCTGTTTGTGAAGATTTCATGAGGGGAGACATGTGAGATCAGATTAGTAACTAAAACACACTGCTGAGGGGAAACCTGAAAATTATCCAAAGTAAGTCTCCATCTGCAGATATTTCCAATCTGGATGTTCAAAAAGGGATGCATACGTTTTGTGCACACACACACACAGAGTTAGCCTGTATTCTTTTTCTATTCTTTGGAATAAACAATGATTACCATAATAATGGTAATATGGCTACCACTAATTGAACACTTACTACTTGCCAGGCACAAGCACTTTATCTACACTCCTTTCATCTTCAGAACAGTCTTTCTGGGGATGACTAGGGTCCCAGTTCAGACTTGAGACTCAGAGAGAAGTAACAGACCTCTGAATATACAAGTAGTTAGTGGCAGATCCCAGAGTTCACCTTCTGGACTGCCTGACGCCCATGTCCAGGTTCTTCTCACTACACTGTACAACCTCTCTTCTTATGGAAGAAAGGCTGCTAAGTGTAAGAAGGAAATGTCCAGCCAGCGGGGCCTCCTGTTCCCCGGATGCCGGGAATTATGGAAAAACTGCTAAAGCAAGCTTCGGTTCAGAGAGAGGTGGATTTCTCCTTGTTCGAGCTGCCAGTCTGTGCTGACAACCAACATGTTCCAACAGAATTACCCAAATCCCTGTCCTACCCAGTGAATCCCCCTCCCCCGTGTGGCAGCCCCAACAAACAGCCCAGGGTTGCCTAGTTCAAGGGCGTGACCTCTCTCCAGTTTGCAGAGACAGCAAACGTACCCAGGGAGCATGGGACACTCTCAAAGCACAGACACACGCCAGGCCTAATTAGCTTATTTTTACCTATGCTGCTCTTCCCAGCAGGGTCCAATCCCTGCAGCCAAAAGGCTAAGAACCCTGCTGCCAGCATCTCTGCAGCGGCTTCTCAGAGCCTGTTCATAATTAATTTTATAAAGGGCCTTGGCTCCCCATCCCCATTCCATGTGCCTGATTCAGGTGAGATCATGACAGTAATCGTTGCCAAAGCTCTGTCCAGTGGAATATGTGCCCACTGGTATGTGTGTGTGCATGTGTGTGTGTGTGTGTATGAGAGAGACAGAGACAGGGGGTGGGGGCAGATTCTTCAACACACCAAGAAGCTAACAAACGATGCTCTCATGCTTTTCAAATCTAGGACTGGCCTGAAATTCAGGAATTTATCCAACTAATTGAGTGCTTTTGTGTGTGTCAGACACTGCCCTCAGCACTGGGGATGTAGAAATGACTCAGACATAGGATCTCTGTCCCCAAGGAACTTACCATGAATTAGAGCATCTACACATGTCAATGACAAGACAGGTAGTCAGTGCTGTGAGAGGCATCAGGACAAGCTGCTACAAGACCACAGAGAGGGAACATCTCACTCAGTGTTAGGAGGTACAGGAAGACTTCCCGAAAGCCATCAAAAACTCAGAACCGGGCTTCCCTGGTGGCGCGGTGGTTAAGAATCCGCCTGCCAATGCAGGGGACACGGGTTCAAGCCCTGGTCCGGGAAGATCCCACATGACACGGAGCAACTAAGCCTGTGCACCACAACTACTGAACCTGAGCCCTAGAGCCCGCGAGCCACAACTACTGAAGCCCGCGCGCCTAGAGCCCGAGCTCTGCAACAAGAGAAGCCACGGCAATGAGAAGCCCGCGCAACCGCATCGAAGAGTAGCCCCCACTCGCCGCAACTAGAGAAAGCCGCGTGCAGCAACAAAGACCCAATGCAGCCAAAAATAAATAATAAATAAATAAATATATTTTTAAAAAGCAATATGCACCTGTTCCAGGAAAAAAAAACAACAACTCAGAAGCTAGCACAGACCCTGGCACGATAAAGGCACTCAACAAATACTTTTGTATCAAATAAGGTGTCTTCTGTATTGACTGAAAGTTTCTCTATACTGACTCCCTGAAAACCTAATAAGAATTAGCTAGGCATATTTGTATCAGCTAGGAATGCTTTCGCCTACCTTAAGTAGTTTAAACAATTAGGGGGTTACTTTTTCACATAATAAGAAATCCAGACATAAGTAGCAGTTGGTATTGGTCCAGCATCTCAATGATGTCAGAAATGACATCTCAGTGATTCTCTTGATCTTTCCCACATGGTCACAAGATGATTTCCATAGCTCCAAACATCACATCTCACACCAAAGCACAAAAAGAGAAGGAAGCATGGCACCAAGTTGGCTTCTCTTTTTAAAGAAAATCTTTCTTCCAAAATCCGCTCCGCCCCCCGCGCCGTAGGTTTCTGATCACTCCTTGGCCAGACCTTGCTAAATGGCTACTCCCAGTTTCAGAGAACCCAAGAAAGTCACAGTTTTTAGGCTCCATAGTGAAGACAAGCAGTATATTTTTGCATCTGGCTTATTTCACTTAGCATAATGTTCATTTTGTAACATGGGTCAGAATTTCCTTGCTTAAGGCTGAATAATATCCTGTTGTATGTATGTACCATATTTTATTTATCCATTCATCTGTTGATGGACATCAAGTCCTACCTATTTTTTTTTTTTTTCTTTTTTGCAATACTCAGGCCTCTCACTGCTGTGGCCTCTCCCGTTGCGGAGCACAGGCTCCGGACGCGCAGGCTCAGCGGCCGCTCCGTGGCATGTGGGATCCTCCCGGACCGGGGCACGAACCCGTGTCCCCTGCATCGGCAGGTGGACTCTCAACCACTGCGCCACCAGGGAAGCCCTCTACCTATTTTTTATGCCCCCGAAATAATGCTTTCTCCCATAACCAGAACATTCTAGCCCTCAGTAACCTTTCTTAGTGTATTCAGCATCTCTGTGAGAAATAAACACCTATTTTGTTTAAGGGGCATTTTCTATTAATCAAAGCCAAATCTGATCTTTATTAATATACCTCGTTTGTTAAATGAATATATTCACAGTACCCATCTCTGAGGGCCGATAATCATATGGTATGTAACTGTGTGACCGTACCAGTTGTTAAAATACTTCCACACCAGGATTTCCCTGGTGGTCCGGTGGTTAGGACACCATGCTTCCATTGCAGGGGGCGCAGCTTCAATCCCTGGTCAGGGAACTAAGATCCCACGTGCCATGCAGTGCAACCAAAAAATTTTTTTAATTTCCATATCAATAAACAGAAGTCACCTCAACACCCGGGGAAAAAAACATGAAAAATTAAGAATTGATTTAGGACTCACTGATTTTGCTTCAACTTTATAAATAGTTACAGTTAGTCGTTTGTTTTTTGTTTTTTTGTTTTTTCTTTCAGTAAGAACTTTTTCTCACCTCTCCCAGGACATCCATGTGCTTGTGTGCACTTTGTAGTACAGTGTTTAATTTTATTCATCAGCAATACTAATCCTGCTCACTTGTTTGCCTAAGTAATGCCAAAACCATGGGCTTGGTTCAATGTTTCCCTCTCAGTCAGTGGTCTTGATGTTTTCCCCACCCCTGTCTTTCAGAACAAGGATTCAGCCTATGTGTCCCAAAAAAGACCTTGAATTCAAACTTGAATTCACCTGGATCCATCTTTGCTGAAACTGTGGCTTTCACACCTTTCTCTCTCTCTCTCTGTGCTGCTGATTACAATCTTAAAATTTCCCCCAAGATGTAAGTCAAATCGGTAGGAGAAGAAATGTTACAGAAATGATTTGGGGTGGGGAGTTTGTCAGGAGGTCTGACCAAACAAAAATGCTACATGCCAGTGAACGCATGAGGGTGGCCTCGGTGTAATAAGAACAGAGAACCTTGGGCCTAAGGGTGCTGGCTCTGCTCCCCACGGCAGTAGGCATGTAAGTACAGTGGCTGATAAAAGAACAGGGAGCCTAAAATGACCTGATAAGGAGCTGGTCCCACCACAGAATCTTAAACAGAGCAGGAGCATGATCAGAATAGAGATGGGGACTCCGCTGCATGGGGTGGTGGATTGGAGAGGAGAGAAGCAGAAGGAAGGACAGCCAGGGCAGACACTGTAGCAATCAGCTAAGAAGAGGATGGATCCTACCTATGCTGGGTGACAGGAGGAAGAGGTGCGGCTGGGAGTCTGCAAAGGAGAAACTGCAGGGAAGGACAAGGATTTGATGACTGTCTGAATGTGGGGTACGGAAGTCACAGGAATCAGAACTGCCAGAAGTGTCCCCCTGAGGAACAAAGAAAGTGGTGGGGCCCAAATTCGGGCTCTTGGAAAACAACTGAATGGAAAGGGCTAAAGCCTGACATTCAAGGAAAGAAGCAGAGCAGCTCTCTGAACTCAGGTTAGTAGTAAAATAGTCTACTGTTTAAGTCTAGAGCAGCAAATCTAGCCCAACCCCAGGATATATAACAGCCTACAAGGTGATGGAACAAAAAATGGGTAAAGGTGGCCAAGACTTGCCTTAAAGTTATTGGGGTCCTGTAGCCAGCTCTTACCAGAAATGCTGCACAGCCTTTCTTAAAAATTAATTATATAAATTTACAATTAAATAAACTATATTAAAAACAAAGGTGATGAGGGACTTCCCTGGTGGTGCAGATGATAAGACTCCACGCTCCCAATGCAGGGGGCCGGGGTTTGATCTCTGGCCAGGGAACTAGATCCCACATGCACGCCACAACTAAGAGTTTGCATGCCACAACTACGGAGCCCGCCTTCCACAGCTAAGACCCCACACAACCAAATAAATAAATTTTTTTTTAAAAAAAAGGTGACGAATATTTAAAACTCATCACTTCCTAATTATTTTACCACATTTTACTGTTACTACAGTCTATGCCCTTGAGGTCATTTACATGTGTTGTATCAACGCTGTGGAAATACTATGGAATGGTGGGCTACTGCACATATCCGCCGGACTCTGGGTTTGGTGATGTCACATGAGTAGTCTTCAATCAGAAATGCTGGGATTATTTACACCATGGAAATTGGCAAGTGCTATGTACCAGCTCTTCCAGGTCAGGGTTCCGGAAAGCAGCCTTCCACTAGGGTGAAAGCTGGTGTCTCTCATTCAAGTAGGGGCACTTGACTTTGCAGTGCCTTCCTGCACCAAGGCAATACTCAGTCCTTGGAAGCCTCTTCCATCTATCTGCCTTACATCCTCTGGCTTTTGGGGTGCCAGGCTTGGGATGGCACCTAGACCTTAAATGGCCTGCATTAAAGCTTTTGGTGTCTTCAGGATCTCCAAACTCTATCCAAGTCTCTCGTTTGTTGTTTAAGAACCCTTCTTTAGGGCAGCAGTACATTTTCTGCTCTTACCCAGGCACCTACAAAGATGTAGCCTCTGGGTTAAATTAAGTTCCCAGAGATATGTTGTCAGGGCCTGCCAATCTCCTGCAGGACACTCCCCCACTACTATGCCTTGTCTGTTCACACCAAATGGTTTTCTGTCAAGAAACCTTGTTATCTATAATAGAAGAACAAAGAAAGTCACCAAAAGGCAGCTTAATGGGCCTTTTTAAAAGTTAGGTGGAGCTGTTCCAGCCATGCAAGAAGGTTCTGGAATCCAAGCCCCTCTCCCCAGCCCCCACCATCACTATCACCCCTTCCATTCACACCCTTTATCATCCCTGCTGCTCCGTTTCTGTAACAAACAGCTAGCTCATCTCCCTGATGCTGTTTAGTGCCCTTCTGCCCACTTCATCTGTTCTCCACATGGCAGACATCAGTCCTTCCTAGATGTGAACATGATAGGAGGCCACTGCCTTCGGCTCACACTCCGTGGCTGGGATGATCTGGTCTCCATAACCTCTCCAGCCTCCCTTCTCAGCAGCCTCCCCTGCTCCCCTCACTCCTTCCTAGAGCACCATCCCCTGGCTCCCCTGGCCTTTCTGCAAGTAGACTGCTCTCTCCATAAGGCCTCTACCCACTCCATACCCACTCCTAGCCTTTGGCCCGTCTTCAGGACTCAGCTCAAGGGGTCATCCTCATCCCAAGACTGGGTTGGGGGTCTCTCTTTGGGACCCCCAGCTTCCTAGGCTTCCTGCCATCATGGTACTGACCACTTGGTATTGCCACAATACCTCCTCATGCTGAAGCCATCAAACCCAACACCACATGCCCCACAGCCAGAACAGCATCTTATTTATGGTAAGACCTTACTCTGGGCATTTGGCTTGGCCTGGCACACAGTAAGCATTCAGTAAATGTTTGAATGAATAGATGGATGACATCAGAGCCTTGGTGTGCTGGCACTTACAAGTATGCCATCTCAAGGGCGGAAAGGTCGGTTGTTTAAGAACACATGCTTTAGAGGGACTTGGATGTACATTCCAATCATGCCTCCCACTCACTGAGTGACCTTGGGACCATTCCTGATGTGAGCACTTATAAGAATTCTCTATGTATTAACTCATTTAATCCTCATAATCACTCTACGAGGACCACACTGTTGTAGTTATTACTATGATTACTTTTTTAATAATAGTAATAACTATTAGTTATTAATAGTAATAACTATTACTACTAATAACAGAAGAGAAAGCTGAGGCATGAAGAACTTGCTAAGTGGGAAAATCAGCATTTGAAACCTCACACTTATCCCCTAGGCTTCACTGCACATCAGCAGCTTAGAACAAGGCCAGACACGTGGTAAGTGCTCAAGAAATGTGAGCCTCCCCCAGACCACAGCTTTGGGGAACTCCAGAACTCCAGTCAGTTTCCCGTATCTAGGAGAGCACTCTCTCTGCCTGATCAATCTGTTGCTATCATCCAGGA
Source organism: Leucopleurus acutus (assembly GCF_964270905.1). Lineage (NCBI taxonomy): Eukaryota > Metazoa > Chordata > Mammalia > Artiodactyla > Delphinidae > Leucopleurus > Leucopleurus acutus. The sequence continues at coordinate 11,727,321 of NC_139158.1, forward strand.
CCAAATCTTCTAACATTTGTGCCATTTGGTTCCCAGCGCCGGCATGGTGGGGAAGGTTTCTGTCCCACAAGGGAAGCAGTGTGGGCCATAAAAATGACCCTGAACTAAGAAGACAGGGCAAGGCAAACTTCACATTTCTAAAGCTCAATTTCCTCATCTGTAAAATGGAGTGGAAATACAGTTGTCAACAACTTCACAGGGTTGTCCTTAAATTTAAATGGGGTATAAAATGTAAAGTATTTTATAAATCATGGAAGCTATAAAAGACATTGGTTATTAGTCACAGGGGAAGACCAAGGGGGTAGAGTGGTGGTTCAGGTGTGGGTGGGAGTGATTATGGGGTTGTTCAGAAAGAATGACTCCTTTTCATACCCCTCTCTTCTCTCCTCCCTTGAGCCTGAGCATGGGCAGAACAGCAGCCTGCAGGTCTGTTGCTACATACAGATAAAACAGAATTTCCGTGTTGGGAGTTGCTATAGACTGAACACTTGTATCCCCCTCAAAATTTGTATGCTGCTTTCTAGTCTCCAGTGTGATGGTATTAGGAGGTGGAAACTTTGGACGATGATTAGATCACAAGGGCAGAGCCCTCATGAATGGGATTAGTGCCCTTATAAAGAGGCCCCAGAGGCGTCCTTTATGCTCTCCACCATGCAAGTTTATAGGGAGAAGACAGCCATCTATGAACCAGGAGGTGGACTCACACCAGACACTGAATCTGTCAGCGCCTTGATCTTGGACTTCCCAGACTCCAGAATCCTGAGAAACAAATTCCTATTGTTTACAAGCCATCCAGTCTGTGGTATTCTGTTATAGCAGCCCAAATAGACTTAAGAAAGGAGTTTTGTACAAATTATTTTGAATTGACATGATTTCCAAAAGCAGATCTGCCATATAACTATTTTAGCCTCAACATCATGAAAAAAAAAGAGCTCCAAAACAACAACAGTCATAACACAAACACACACACACACACCTCAAACCATTATTTATAACTGGAAAAAATTTCTTGATGAAGTCCAATTCATACTCATTCCGTATAGGGTTTTGTTTGTTTATTTGCAATGCAAACCATTAGTTGCTTGTTTTATAGGGTTTGAATTACTAGAAAAGCTATTACCAGCAAATAGGATTGGCAGCCTGACTTCACCAGGCAGACCTGAACATTTGCATTTTCTGGCTTTTGTATGCTTAAGTTCACAAACTAAAGTCCTCATCAACAAGCTTTTTACATTTGAATAGATTACAAAGTGTTTATAGGTCCGGGGTCCTTCCAAGACAGTAGTTAATTGGACTCACAAACAACAGCAGGAGAGTCTCATTATCCTGATTTAATGAAAGAAGACACTTCATCCAGAGAAGTTAAGGGACTGGATCCAGGCCTGAGCACTGAGTCTAATCATCATTGTCATCAGCATCATTACCGTAGTCACTAATTTTTAACATGCTAGGAGGGCACTCCAACAATCTGTCCTTGTCCTCCAGGAGCTCAGAGATTAATAGACCTTTGATGTAACCATTTCTCAAAGAGCTAAGTAGGTAATAAAACATAAATTGAGAGTCATGTATTGAGAGTCATATTCTGATGCCTCAGACCTCCATTCTTCATTAGAAGAAGTCAAAGGAACCAACTCCAAAACCATGGGGCGGTCAGTGCTCTGCTGGGTCTCGGTTTCCCCATCTGCAGTAGAGAATCAGTACCCCCGATCATGACTTCTTTTCCTAAGGATCACCTGGCACACTTGTTAAACACTCAGATCCCCAGGCCCCTACATTGCACGTATGGAATGGACCCAGGATCAGAGTCTAGGGAAAACACTGTTTTAACTAAGGATGCAATAGACGAAAGCTTTGGGGCTAAATGTGTCCAACGCACTGTCATTGTTCAGTGCCGCCCTCACAGCTGCTGACCCAGAAATATGGTTTATTTTTGAAGTTTAAACAAACCCAGAGCCTAAGAGATCACTTATCTCCGTAGTACATAGAATTGAGTTCAGCTAAGAACGCTGAATGGCAATGATCACCCAAGTAGGACCATGATGAGGTGCCTTTTCCACAGGACACAGTCTATCCAAGAGTAGTCAGGAGGGCATAAAAATGAGGAATGGTCCAAGTCAAAGAGTTTGGGCTCCAAGTGACCTGGAACAAGCTCCTTACCTTCCTTGAGCCTCAGTTCCCTCAGTGGTAAAGTGCGATTAATATACAGCATAGGGCTTCTCTGGTGGCACAGTGGGGAAGAATCCGCCTGCCAATGCAGGGGACACAGGTTCGAGCCCTGGTCCGGGAAGATCCCACATGCCGTGGAGCAAATAAGCCGGTGCGCCACAACTACTGAGTCTGCGCTCTAGAGCCCACGAGCCACAGCTACGAAGCCCAGAAGCCCGCGCACCTAGAGCCCGTGCTCCGCAACAAGAGAAGCCACCACGATGGAAGCTGGCGCACCACAATGAAGAGTAGCCCTGGCTCCCCACAACTAGAGAAAGCCCATGTGCAGCAACGAAGACCCAACGTAGCCAAAAATAAATAAATGTTCTTTAAATACATATATATATATATACACACACACAGCATAGATAAACCTTGAAAACATTATGCTAAGTGAAAGCCGCCATTCGCAAAAGACTACATATTGTATGATTCCATTTATATGAAATGTCCGGAGTAGGCAAATCCATAGAGGCGTAAAGCACATTAGTGGTGCCAGGGGCTGGGGAGAATGGGGAATGACTGCTTCACGGGTACAGGGTTTCCTTTGGGGGTGATGAAAATGTCCCAGAACTAGAGACGGGTGACTGGCTGCACAACATTGTGAATGTAATGAATTCCAGTGAATTGTACGTTTTAAAATAGTGAATTATATATTCTGTGTATTTTACCACAATCTTTTAAGAATGCAAATGACAATAACTTGCCTCCACACTCTCTCCCCAACTAGCAGTTAGGAAGTCAGTGACAACAGAAGGGACACCCAGCCAGGCAGGCTGGAGCTACTGTGTCCTCCTCCTCATAAGCATCTTAGAACCAGACTGATTGCCTATATGCCCATGAGGATATTTCCTTCTATAACCCAGTTCTCCACGTGCATTACCATTCAGTCTTTTAATCTTCTAAACTGCCATACAGGAAAGCGAGGCTCAGAGCATCTAAGAGCTTGTAAGTGGGTGACATAGCCAGATTCGAATCCAGGTCAGTCTGAGACCAAAACCTGAGCTCTTTCGATTATAATACACTGTCTCCCAAGAGCAATGATATTAATTTTTATAAACACACACATACTTTGTATACTTTTTATACTTTACAAAAGGCTTTCATTCAAACTCTTTGCCTTTATTCTCCTCATAACCCTGTGGAGTAGGTACTACCTCCATTTTACAGATAAGGCAAAGTAATGTGTTCTGCCCAAAGTTACTGGCCAGATCCCAAGAATCTGCTCCTCTTCTTCCCCTGAGAGCAGTTTCCATGCAGAGAAATTAGATTACAAACAGAAATAGGGTAGGTTCCGTGAGAACTTTCTAGATCAAGGGTATGGGGGGAAAAAAAGAAAGTTTTTTTGTTTGGGGTTTGCTTTGTTTTTGTAAACCTTGTATTGCTAGTCATCTATTTTCCCATCAGATATGGAAATGCTGACCCTCCTGAGTCCCCAACTGAACTAATGTACATTAGCTCAGTTAAATGCACATTTCTTCCCTAAGAAAAATCCCAGGGGAGGAAATATGTTTAATTTGTTGCTTCTAGCATCTGAAAAAGAGCAGAAGGAAAAAAGGCAATAGACAAGAAACTCATAGAAGCATGATGTATTGACTCCTTTCATTAAACTAAAATTTATTGAGCATCTACTATGTCCCAAGCATGGTTCTAGGCAGATTTGGGACTTCCCTGGCAGTCCAGTGGTTAAGACTCTGCGCTTCCAGTACTGGGGGCTAAGATTCTGCATGTGCCTTGCGCACAGCCAAAAAGAAAAGATACAATGGTAGACAGGGTGGATACCTGACCTCTGACCGCTGTAGTATTTTCAATCCAACGCAGTATTACATAAACCAAATGGATCACCTAGAGAGCTATTTTAAAAACAGATTCCATGGGATTCCCTAGTGGTGCAGTGGTTAAGAATCCGCCTGCCAATTCAGGGGACACGGGTTCAAGCCCTTGTCCGGGAATATCCCACATGCCACAGAGCAACTAAGCCTGTGCGCCACAACTACTGAGCCTGCACTCTGGAGCCAGTGAGCCACAGCTACTGAAGCCCACGTGCCTAGAGCCCGTGCTCCGCAATGAGAGAAGCCACAGCAATGAGAAGCCCACACACCGCAACAAAGAGTAGCCCCCGCCCGCCACAACTAGAGAAGGCCCGCACACAGCAACAAAGACTCAACACAGCCAAAAATAAATAAATAAAATTTTAAAATAAAAATTAAAAAAAATAAAAACAGATTCCAGGGCCCTGTCCCCAGAGATATTAAGTGAAGCCTAGGAACCCGGATTTTGAAAAGCTTTCTCAGTGATCAGAAGCAAGAGCCAAATCTGAGAACCTAGACCAGTCCTTCCGAAACTTGCCCATAGAGGTACCTGCAGTACATGATGAACATACAGATTCCCAGGCCTTTCTCCTAGGATGGAGCCCTAGACTCAGAACGTTTAAAACAAGCACATCGGGTAATTCATGGGATCCAGCACGCTTGGGAAACAATGTTCTGGCAGGGTTAGAAACACCACATAACCCAAATCTCATCCCCCTAAGCACTAATCACTTCATACAGGAAGAGTAACGGTCCCACAAGGCATTATGGAGCCCCCATTATAAAATGAAACCAGTTGTCTATACCATTTGGGAAGCACTCCCTTCTCATAAGATTCTGCCCCTTTCAACAAAAATTCAGAAAGAAAGAAGACACACCTTCTATGTGTTTGTGCTATAAACCATTACCATCAAATCAACTTGAAAGAATTCTGATTTCAAATAAATTGTGCCTCTGTGCTAAGCCCTGCGATGCCAAGTTAACCAGAAGGCATTTCTCTTGTAAGGCCATGAACCTGAGTGTACCTCTAATACCTTATAAATAAATAATGGACGTTAAAAATAGCAATAATGAACTCAGAAAAATACTAGCTAATTTACACCATAATAGAAATACCCAGGGATCTTTAACTGAAGGACGGATGCCAGCCTCCCTATTAAGTACACCAAACCATAATATTCCACATGTAAGTGTAATTTCTAAATTGCAGTGTATAATTCAGAAGGGTGTATGTTCTCTGAAAGGCAAAAAAGTATTTATATGAATGCTATTACTCAGCTGCATCATCCCCTGATGAGAAAAATCAAAGAAATTACTGGAACAATGTATTCCTTGAGACCCAGGAGCAAAATGTCTCAGAAAAAGGCTATCATTAATCTTTATACAGTCGTGGAGATAAACCAGTGCTCCGTGGCACATGAAGCACTCAGAGCTGTGAGCCTTTGTGTGAGTGGCTTCACTCCTTATACCCCCAGAGGGCTAAGAGAGCTGCCACTGCTCAGCATCTGTGTCCCCAGAAAAGCCCTGTACCAAGACCGGCCACTGACTGACAACAAGAATGATGGGGTCAGCTGATGGGGTCACCACACACCAGAGTCAATTTCCCAAAACCCAAATCTGATGTCCTTTGATAAAACCTAAGTTCCTAATTCTGGCATATGGGATCCCACCAAAATCAGCCTCTACCTACCTCTGCAGCTGTATCTTTAGTCATTTTCACTCCTCTTCCCCTGCCCTTTATTTCCTTACTTCACGTCTTACACTCCAACAATTTTAGAATATTTTTAGTTTTCTGAACATACAATGGTACAGTGGTTCCCAAAGAGGGGCAATTTTACACCACACACACAGTACATTTGGAAACTCTGAAAACATTTCTGATTGTCACAAGCAGAGCTGTTCCAAGCATCTGCAGGTGGAAGTTGGGATGCTGCTAAACGTCCTACAGTGTACAGAACACCCTCCCACAGAAAGTAATAATCCAGCCCAAAATGTCAATACTGTCACTGTTGAGAAACTCTTCCTTGGTAAACTGTATTAATGGCCCCAAATCTTCACCTGTCCTTGTATCTATACCCTCAGCCCTTTAAGTTTGCAGTCCTCACCCATCATGGGCAGGGCTTTGTTCCCCACCCCTTGACTCTGGACTCAGCCACATGACTTGCTTTTGCCAACTGAATGTAGCAGAATTGATAGAGTACATGTTTCCACTTGGAGCCAGTTCCCAACTAAGCACAGGCTAAATCCACCATTGTACAGGAAAACCCATGAGAAATAATGATTATCATTTGACACCACTGAGTTTCAGTGATTTGTTACACAGTGATAGCTAACTATTACACACATACTGCTTCATGCCTTTCTATACGCCATTCCCTCTGCTTAGGAAGCCCTCTACTCTCATGCCTATTTTACTTGAAAAACTGTTACTAATCTCTCAAAATCCAACCTGGAGATCTCCTTTTCTAGAAAGTCTTCTCGGATTCCCTGCAGAAAAGTAATCTGTCCCTTTTCTTTGACACATTTTTACTGTTGTACTGTACTATGCATATTAACTTGTCTTTCTCTTTTACTAAATAGTGAAGTCCTTCAGGGCAGAGACTTTGTTTCAACTCTCTGGTCTTAAGGCAGCACAGCAGTTAGAGTGGACATTCAGGAAATATTTATGAAATGCAAAGGGATGGATTGGAAGTTTGGGGGAAGGTGATTATCAAGGACATTTATCAGCTTTGCCTCTCACACTGGAATGGTGCCTGGAACATGGCCCAATCCTTGTGACAAAAGAAGAGACTGTTTGGCTCCAGCCTGCAGTCTGGATTTCCCTGCCAATCAAAGTTGTCATGGAGAGGAGCAACCTCTGCCATTACAGTTTAGCACAATGAAACTGTTTAGAGGAGAGCCTTACCTTCAGGAAATTCCAATGAGCCTGTTTTATTGTTAGCCTCCAACAGTGATGACTCCTATGGGATTAAACAGAGTGTAAAGTAATTGCTAAAACATCCCCCGCTGTGGACAGAGAAGGCTGAACAAGACATAATGCTTCCACTTCACTTGGGATGGAGGGAACTGGCTCATGGAAACTAAGAGTGTTATTGGAGCTTTACAGGGTAGGAAGAGGTAACCAAGAGAGGAGAAGATGCATGGTGATGCAAAGGAAAGAGTCCAAACTTTGGAAATGGACCAGCTCAGGGTGAAACCCCAACCACACCTCCCATCACTTCATGACTCTGTATCTTGATTTGCTCATCTGTAAAACAGGGATATAAAACACTTCTCCTCTAAAGGGTGTGATGATAAAAGAGATAATACACATGAAAATGCCTGATGCAAAGGGGCTCAATAATTTTAGTTCCCTTTCCTCCTGTGGAAATTTGGAGTAAAAACATATCAGAACAAATATGCCAAAATTATGGGACCCAGACCAAGAAAACATAAGCTCCAAAGACATAGTCTTACCAGAAAACTGAGTAGGAAACAACTCAGCGGGAATTGTTAGACACTAGAAACCTCCTTCTCCACCAATAGAGAACCATGTGGCTGGATTCTGGCCAGAAGGCAGCAACTCTCATCTGCCTCTCTCTTGCAAGGATGGCTTCATGAACAAATGACTTGAACAGTCATACAGGGTTCCCTGCTCAGAGGAGCCTCACACTTGGTTTAATGGTCTGCTGTTACTGTCTTGAAATTCTTTACAATTTTTGAACAAGAGGTGTCAGATTTTTATTTTGCACTAAGCCTTGCAATTAGGAAGCCAGCCCTGGGGCTTCCTTGGTGGTGCAGTGATTAAGAATCCGCCTACCAATGCAGGGGACATGGGTCCGAGCCCCAGTCTAGGAAGATCCCACACGTTGCAGAGCAACTAAGCCTGTGTGCCACAACTACTGAGCCCACGTGCCACAACTACTGAAGCCCACGCACCTAGAGCCCATGCTCTGCAACAAGAGAAGCCACCACAGTGAGAAGCCCAAGCACCACGATGAAGACTAGCCCCCGCTTGCCTCAACTAGAGAAAGCCCACACGCAGCAATGAAGACCCAACTCAGCCCCAAAAAATGAATAAATAAAATAAAGAAAATTTTAAAAATATTTAAAAAGAGAAGAAGTCAGCCTTGCTCTCTTGTTCTTCATTCCCTATGAATAAGGGACAGCCTAGCTCTTCTCCAGGAACTCCTGTCTGCTAAAGATATGTGGACCCACAGGACCCAGCCCACTGGGAAATTCTAGCCTGAAAATTCGTAGAGTCATCACTAGCAGAAATCCCTAGGAGAGGACTCTCAGGGGTGGAAGGTTGGGGAGGATGCAGACTCCTGCAGACCAGGACTATCAGATAGGGTGGCTTCAGCTGCAAGTAACAGAATATGGGACCAAGAGTGGTGATAGAGCCATGTAATTAGCTCATCTAAATAGAAACCTGGAAAGAAGCTCTACCAGGGTGTTTCAGCATCTCTGTGACTCTCCTTGCCATGACTTCATCATCACAATGTGACTGCAGCCATTCTAAAAATAGGTCTTCCCACAACACCACTCAGAGGATGGGAAGGAAGGGAGGCTCTTCCCATACCTATTTTTATTAGAAGAAATTATCTTTTCCAGAAGTCCCCCAGCAGACTGTCCAGTAGGTCTCATTGTCCAAAACTGGGACAGATGGTCACAGCTAGTTGTAAGGAGAGCTGTTAGGCAATACAGATCTACCATAGGGGAATGAGATGACCACAGCTGCCTTATGCCATCTGAACAAGGGTGGGTCCTGTTATCAAGGAGGAAGGAGGAATGTCAGTGGACAAATGACCTTGGATTTGGTGTCATCCCAGTCCCATACCTACTCCTCCTCTGAGGAGCTGATGGAATGGATGCCTTCCCATCTCTTGCCAAAACTGTTCATGGTTGCCCAAAGCCCCCTGCGTAGGTGTGGCAGAGGGAGTAAGGACAGTTCATCATCTCATGTGGACCACTCAACTAGTTTCAGAAACATTCAGAAGCTCTCTCATTTACCACCAGATCCATATTCTTAGGTAATTTCTATACACCAAGCTTCAGTTTTCTCTCCTGTAAAATGGGAATAATAATGCATGCTATATAAAGGTGTGGACAGGACTAAATGAGATCACTGTATAAAACACTCAGTAAATGTTACTTCTACCTTCCCCATGTGTTACAAGTGAAGATAGTGAGCCCCAGAGGAGTTAAAAAAACTTAACGAAGTGGGTCTTCCCCGGTGGCACAGCGGTTAAGAATCTGCCTGCCAATGCAGGGGACACAGGTTCGAGCCCTGGTCCCAGAAGATCCTACATGCCACGGAGCAACTAAGCCCATGAGCCACAACTACTGAGCCTGTGTTCTAGAGCCCAGAAGCCACAACTACTGAGCCTACATGCTACAACTACTGAAGTCTGTGTGCCTGGAGCCCGTGCTCTACAACAAGAGAAGCCACCACAGTGAGAAGCCCGTGTACCTCAACAAAGAGTCCTTACCACAACTAGAGAAAGCCCGTGCACAGCAATGAAGACCCAATGCAGCCAAAAATAAATAAATAAAATAAAGTTATTGGGGAAAAAAAACAAAAACAAACTTACCAAAGCTTACAAAGCCAGAGGGCAGCAGAACTAAAACTTGAACCCAGGCCTTGCTGATGTTGGGTCTGTGCCACCTCTTTGCTCCTGGGGCATTTTTCCACCCAGCACATTCCAACCCTTGCCTTTGCACCTGGATGACTTTTAGGTGTTCAAGAGTTTCTTGCTAAAATGCAAATGCCCTTGGGAAAGGTATCACTATTATGAGCCATTTCCTCCTGGAAGATGGCTGTTCTCCTGACAAAGGAAGGTCTTGTGGGAGCTAAAGGCCAAGTGGGAAACAGAAAGAGTAAGAAACAGGCTGAGAGGCCCCACAGGCATGTTTTCCACCTTTGCAACCTTGTTTCCAAAAATCACACCCAAAGAAGTCAGGCAATAACCCCGGGTGTCACCACCTCAAACATGGTTGTATTTTCTTTGAGCTGACAGAACAAGGATAGAAATGTAATATAGAATTGTGTTAAGTCATATTAAATTAGGGCACTATTCAGATCCTGGCATGGAACTTTAGATAATAACAGTTTATTGATTTGTAAATTACATTCAGTCAGAATTAGGTCTGTCAGCATAAAGCTGGATTTTGGTAATGCAATTATTTTCAGCAACACAGCATTTGGATATCAATAACATTTAACTTTAGAGAAGAAAAAAATAAACACCTACTACCATGACCATTAAGAATTATGAACCTCCCTATATAAGGCATTAAGTGGGAAGGTCCCACAGGCCGTGGTCCCCGAAGCCTGGAACATCCATCCACGGGGAAAATACAGACTCACTGATTCAGTGTCTGGTGAGAACCCGCTTCCTGGTTCATAGATGGCTGTCTTCTCACTGTATCCCCACATGGTGGAAGGGGTAAGGGAGCTTTCTGGGTCTCTTTTATAAGGACATTGATCCCATTCATGAGGGTTCTACCCCCATGACCTAATTACCTTCCAAAGTCCATGCCTCCTAATATAAACACACTGGATACTGGAATGTAGCATATGAATTTGGGGGGCGGGGGGGACACAAACATTCTGCTATAGCACCCCTCATCTGCCTTCACCATGATACAAGTAGTAAGAAACCCACAAGCTGTGATTTGAAGAAGCTTAAGAGACCAGTTCCTCAAACTTCATTCTCCCCTGACATCAAGCCTGGAATTCAACCCTTGATGCTGTGTATTCACTCATTGGTGGCACAAATATTCTGTTCCAACCCTAACTGGTTACTGCAATTCAATTCTGGCACTACCACCTGCAGCTTGCACAGATGCACAAGTTAAAGGCTCAGTGCTCTGTAAGACTCTCCTCACTTCAGATGCTAACTGTGCTTCAGGGTGTCTCAGACTACCTATGCTTTTGACTGACTATAAATTTGAAGGTTCCCATGACAGGCTTGATAATTTGTTAGAATTACTCACAGAACTCAAGAAAGTGTTATACTTATGATGACAATTTTATTACAAAGGATACAAATCCGAACCAGCCAAATGAAGAGACACACAGGATGAGGTATGGGAGGGTCCCCAATGCAAATCTTCCATACCCTCTCCAAGTGGAATCAGGGCATTTCACCCTCCCAGTACATGGATGTGTTCAACAACCAGGAAGCTCCACTGAGCTCTGGTGTCCAGAGTTTTTATTGGGGTTTCACTGTGTCAACACGATTGATTAAATCACTAGCCATGTGATTAAACTCGATCTCCAATCCCCCTGCTGCCTAGAGGTCAAGCTGGCTCAAAGTCAAACCCTCTAGTCATATGGTCAGCCTTTCTGGGGACCAGCTCCCATCCTGAAGCTATCTAGGGGCTAACTAGGAGTCATCTTATTAGCATAAACTCAGGTGTGACAGGGGGTTCATGAATAAAAAAGACACTCTTGGGCTTCCCTGGTGGCATGGTGGGTAAGAATCCGCCTGTCAATGAAGGGGATACAGGTTCGAGCCCTGGTCTGGGAGGATCCCACATGCCGCGGAGCAGCTGGGCCAGTGCACCACAACTGCTGAGCCTGTGCTCTAGTGCCCATGGTCCGCAACAAGAGAAGCCACTGCAATGGGAAGCCCGCACACCACAATGAAGAGTGGCCCCCACTCACTGCAGCTAGAGAAGGCCCATGCGCAGCAACGAAGACCCAACGCAGCCAAAAATTAATTAATTAATTAATTCTTTTAAAAAGATACTCTTTTCATTTGGGAAATTCCAATTTTAGAAGCTCTGTGCCAGGAACCTGAGACAAAAACAGACAAATTCTTTATTATCCAACGCACATGAGCTGCCTTTGCCAGCATAAATATAGCAAGGCAGGTAAGCCATGGGGCCCCTGAGTCTGTCATTTCCCTTTTAAGAGGAGACACAAAAAGAGCTAGTTACTTTGGCTTTTTGTTTTTGTCATATTTATTTCTGTTTATTTTTCTGAACTGATATTTCTTTTCCTGATACCCTAAACCAAATTCTGGACCGCTGAAATTCTGCCTGCCCAAAGTACCAAAGTAGGACCCCTCCTCACCCCCAGATCCAACCTCCTACCACAAACACATCAGCATCAACCACTAAGTATTGTTTCAATGATACTATAAACCCACAGAAATTTTTAAATAGGATACTCATTTTGTATTCCTCACAGCCAGCACATATTAAACTGCCAAGAACTTATCTGGTGCTCAATAAACACTTGTTCAGTTTAATTAGCTGATTAATTTGAATATTAGCTATAACATATCCAACTCAGAAAACCACAAACATTTAATGAACACAAACTGTAATCCAAGCTCTTGAGAAATAACAATGAATAAAGCATAGTCCCTGGTCCCAAGGAGCTGACTATGGCATAGAGAAGACAAAAAATGACAATAATAATTTCATTATAACATTTAAATTCTGTAATAGAATCAAAGTACTGTAGAAACCTTAGTAATGATTATTATTTGAGTAGCAATGTGTGTGTTGTGGCATTGGAAGGTAAGAATGCAAAAGAAGGAATTCACAGAAGAGAAGACGTTTGAGCCATCTTTCTTTGGAAGAGTCAGACACCAGTAGAGGAGCACAGGCAAATTTTAGGCAAAGTAAAACTGTGGAGTGGGTGAGAAGGGGGCTACAAAGGGGAAGCAAAGAGTAATTTAAGGGTGATAGCATTATTCTGTATGGAACTAGGGTAGATACATTTTTCTGTGCATTTGTCAAAAACCGTAGAGCTTTACATCACAAACGGTGAACTGCAATGTATGCAGATTTTTTTTCTTTAAATATCAACCAGGAGATGGGAGGATCACAGGATGAAACACAGACTATGACAAAATAATTGAAATGTTTTACAGATATATGAACAGGGTTGGAGAAAAGAATCACTCATCTAAGTAACTTTGGAAAATGTAAGGCAAGAGACAAATGGAAATCTACATAAATATGGTACTCTAGTTGGGGTACTCTAGTTGGTAAAGTTGTTTCTCACAGGGTTACAGGTTAAAAATTCTGAAACCATTTCACATGTACACTGGGACTGAACTAATGGGTAAACAGATGGTGGACTGTGGGAGCCAGGTTTATCACTATCGGTGAGGGAAATTACAGGTAAGCAGGAGGGAAAGGCTAGAATAAACCACTGGGTGCTAAATTCTGAGACATTATCCTGAATTCCCTTTTAGCGTATTATAGACACAAGTAGACAGAAATCATTACAGATATGTGTGTAGTCATGAGTTAGTATACACACACATATTTCTTGGCTCTGTCAGCTGGAAGGGCCTAGAAGAAATGACATTCCAGTAGCAATGAGCACACCACATACCCACATCTTAATTTCTAACACCATTCTCCAATAAAAGGAACCAGGGCTCCTTGGAATATGGCTGAGTCTGACGCTAGGGCAGGGAAGATACAAAATGAGCCCAGAACATCTTGTAGTGCCAAAAAAATTAAGTACTCAAAAAACAAAAGGATAGGGACATTTAAAACAAAAAAACAAAAAAAAGAATGCAGGAGCCAATCTGAAAGATCCTCAGTGGTCAAAGCTGTAATAATTTAGTGTAGTACTGGATGTTAACCCAAAGTATACAATAAACATTCATGAGTCCATACCGATATAAACAAATGACCTAATAAATAAATCTAGGCTTAGAGACAAGGTTTCCTTACAGAAGAATTCCAAATAATTTATATAGATACTCTCCCTTCCAGGAAATGCAGCTTTGCAGCTTTATCTCCTACACACACACACACACACACACACACACACACACACACACACACACACACACACACACTTCTTGAGTGTATGACGCACTTAGTGACTTGCATCTAAAGAAAAGAGGATACAAAGGGAAAAAAAATAGAAGTAACTTTACAGTGAAGAAATCTGGCAAACACTTCCTTAACCAAATGACCAAAGTTAACATCAGTAAACCATGTTAATAGTTTATACCTTTGATGTGATGTGGTAAGAATGGTACTTCACTTCTACAGTCTTCTTCCCAAAAACCCACAGCACAGCCTAACCAGGAGAAAAACATCTGACAAACCCAAACTGAGAGAATTCTACAGAACACATTCAACAGCAGCATTCCTCAAAACTGTCAAGGTTATCAAAAACAAGACTTGAAAAACTGTCACAGACCAGAGAAGACTAAGGAGAGATGACATCTAATATAATGTGGTATCCTGGATGGAACCCTTGAGTAGAAAGAAGACATTAGTGGGGAAAAAAAAAAAACCCAAAATACAATAAAATCTGAAGTTTAGCTAATAGTCATATGCCAATGTTGGTTTCTTAGCTGTGACAAGGGGGCCAATCAGTCAGGTAGTCATAGAAATGAGGGTAAACAGACTAGAGACAATCTGAGCTAGAAACAATAGCACTTAGTATGTAATTAGGTTGGTTTGGGACAATCAGGGAAAGAAAGATTACTGAGTATTTTTATCTTAAATAACTGAAAGGTTGGTTATGCTACAAACCAAACAGGGATTTCGGAGAAGATTAAGGGGACAGATCATAAGCGTGGTTTGAGCCTGCTGAGTGTAGAGTACCTCTAGTAGACCCAGGTGCAAACATACAGCAAGAAAAATGAAGTCCAGACCTGACCTCAGGAGGGAGGTTGAGGCTGTACAGGAAGCAGTGGTCACCAACACACCAAGTGCTCTCCAGCGTAGTCCGATTCAAAGTGCCCTGGAATGGCAGTCTCCCCATTTCTACATTCAGTTCGAAACCATTTCAAACATGATGATAGATTTCTCTCAAGACAAAGCTTTTTTTTAAAAATGATTATGTAAAAAAAAAAAATGTTTAAAAATAAAACTGATTACGTGACCTTCAAGAAATTCCATCCAAAAAAAAAAAAAAGAAAGAAATTCCATCCACCTCTCATTTCAGCCTTGAAATCCAAATATGCTCCCTCCAAATGAACTTTACATGTCCAAGGTAAAATTGACACCATGGGCTAACGATCTTATAATTTTACTCTTAAATGATGGCTGAGCAAAGCTATGTAGTATAAGTTAGTGTAAACATGAAAACTAATTAGAAATCATTTGAAGAGGCAATATAACATGGTGGTTATAAAGACAGGCATTGACAAATGATAGACTAGGTATGGACTGCGGTTTCAACACTGACTAGCAGTGTAATCTTGGGCAATTTACCAAACCTCTTACAACCTCTATTTCCTCATCTGTAAAATGAGGTTTAAAAACAAGTGTTTAGATATAGTTCCCCACAATAGGATAATAGCGAGAAATGAATGACACGCCTGGCATATACTAAGTCCTTGAATAAATGTTAACTTATAGTGGTAAAAGTATAGTAATAGTAGTAGTAACGTTTGCCTACTCAGTTTCATGTGTATCGTAATTTGGTATCATGCTAACTTTCTTGAATTATTGTAAGAATGTTTTCAGTTATATAGTCACTCATCAACTTGTTAAGACTGTAATATTTTACGGTAAATGAGTAATAAAACATTGGATCAATTCATTTTGTCACTGGTTTACAACTTTAGGAAAAAGGAGGCTGGTTTAAAAGAGGGGAAAAAAGTGAGTCAGTTTTATCTTTTTATTTATAGTTTGTTTCAGATGGCTGGCATTTTGAAATCCTCATTTTGAGAGGAAAAGTCAGTCTCACAGCTGTGATTTTTTTCCCATCTTTGTAGAAAAACATGCCTTTCCTAACACCTGGAAGGACTCCAGAAGGAAGCTAAGGTGATACCCGTTGTGATGCCACAGACTTTCTGCAAAAACTTGATGAACATGCCAGGCCAAACAGAAAGGAACGTTGTAGGCAAGATTACAAGGTTTGTAAAACAACAGCAAAAACAAATCCCACCTATTTAAAGGACGACATTTGATGGAAGTACAATGGAATTTAGCTCTCTTTGTGACAAAAATTTAAGCGCAGTTACCTTGCAAGGAAAGAAAGAAAATGTAATTAATTAATGCCAGTGATGGTTGACCATAATGGAAAAGACATAATGTGCCACCATTGAGCTCATGTGCATTCGATTCAGAGGACACTTCTAATGCAAATGCATCCATTTTAAGTTATTAGTTAGGTGATAGACTGAAACCAGGAATCTTGAGCATAGCAAAGAACATTTTCTTCTAGTCCTTTTTTTTTTTTCTTTTTGCGGTACGCGGGCCTCTCACTGTTGTGGCCTCTCCCATTGTGGAGCACAGGCTCCAGACGTGCAGGCTCAGCGGCCACAGCTCACGGGCCCAGCCGCTCTGCGGCATGTGGGATCTTCCCGGAACGGGACACAAACCCATGTCCCCTGCATCAGTAGGCGGACTCTCAACCACTGTGCCACCAGGGAAGCCCTCTTCTAGTCCTTTTTATACATGCCCAGCGTGGTGTCTTACACCTTGTGGGCAGCTAAGAACTGTTGACAATTTTGACCTTGAGATGAGTAATTAGAAGAGAAATTAATTCTAAATCTTGAGTGTCAACAAATAATTTTAAATCTTGTAATTGATTTCAGACACCGAGGACAAAACAGAGCAGGGATTAAAAGCCACTCAATAGGGACTTCCCTAGTGGCTCTGTGGTTAAGAATCCGCCTGCCAGTACAGGGGACACGGGTTCAAGCCCTGGTCCAGGGAGATCCCACATGCCACAGAGCAACTAAGCCTGTGCACCACAACTACTGAGCCTGCACTCTGGAGCCTGTGAGCCACAACTACTGAAGCCCGCATGCCTAGAGCCCGTGCTCTACAACAAGAGAAGCCACTGCAACGAGAAGCCCGCACACCGCAACGAAGAGGAGCCCCCGCTCACCACGACTAGAGAAAGCCTGCATGCAGCAATGAAAACCCAAAGTAGCCAAATAAATAAATAAATTTATTTTTTTTAAAAAGCCACTCAACAACTGTGAAGCTGTGGGCGACTGAGTCTCAGGTTCATTATCTGCAAAGTGGGAATATAATGGCAGGGCCTACCCCATAAACTCGATCTGAGGATTAGGTGAGAGGGCAGCTATCACACTCAGCACAGGGCCTACAGAGATGTCAGACATCAGTAACTAGTCCTCTTTGTAAATAATTAGCACTAGGGGAGGTACAATTTCTCCTCTACCCTTGTAGGGTCTCTGGCTGGGCCTAAGAATTAAATTGACATAAAACAGATCAACAGGATAAAAGCATACACATTTACTTAGTAATTTTTACATATACATGGGAGCCTTCACGAGAAAAATGAAGACCCAAAGAAGTAGTTATGGCCCAAAGCTTATATACTAGGTTGGAAAAGAGTGGTGAACAGTGAAAATATGACAAGACAAAGGGGTGTGGGCTAGCACAGTTAATTGTGGAAAAGTAACTAAAAAAAGGCTAATTTAACAAGGTCTGTTTGTACAAATTTGTCTCTGCCTTGATTCCCTGTCTCTGGTGATAATGTTTCTTTCCTCCTAATACAGGAAGGGCACCTTGCACAGGGGCGTTTTATCTCCTGCTTTCAAGAAGAGAAAGGAAGGTCAGAGTGCCCTTTTTGCCACTTCTTCAAAGTGCCTTTAAAGTAATCAATATGCCCAAATGGCATGTTCTGGGGTGACATATTCTGACATCCTACACTGCCTTTACACACTAGGGGCACAACCCAAATCAAAGGCAATAAAATGAGAAGTACTATCTATTTCACTGACGAGGAAACTGAGCTGCAGAGAAGTTGACTTGCCCAAGGGCACACAGAGCCAGAATTGAACGCAAATTCCTTTAACTTTAGAGCAGTTCTTCACAGTATTCAATGACTGCCTCTCTCAAAGGGGTACGAAGGTCATCGGAACACATGCTTTTTACCACCCACAAAACTTCCAAGGCAACGAAGAAGAGGTGAGTTTGGGAAAGGAACAGAGTATCAGAAGACATTTCAGAACCCTCTCCATGAACCCCTCTCCACAAAGGCAGCTGATATGATGATCCCCATGGAATAAAAGACTCCCAATCCCAAAGATCAAATGACCCTCAACCCCAAAGATGCACCGACAGCAATTCTTCAGAAGCTGCCCAGGACAGAGTGGAGAAGGGAGGCCCAGGATTAAAGAACCCGGGCTGTCTGGTACTCAGCCTACTTCAAGCCTAAAGATGGAGGGAAGGATAGTATTTCACATTGGAATAATCATTATAATACATGAATTTCATTAAAGATTTTTCTCAAGCCTTTTTTTTAATCTGGTTACAAAAGTAATACATATTCATTAAAATAGACTTGGAAAAAATACAAGTAAAGGGGAGAAAACAAGTCACAATACTACCAGACACAACCACACTTAACAGCCTGATACATTAATTTGTTTTATGTAAATATGCATATTTTAATAGCAAAAAAGGACATCATCCTGTTCTTGCTATTTTGTAACCTGCTTTTCAGTAATATTTCATTCACCTTTTCCCAAAGCATAAGTTTTCCCCTCCAAGTCCCCTGATAGCTCATTTAATGGCTGATACTCTCCTTTGTGCATTTATTAGAACTTATTCAAACAGTCTCCAATTCTGAGATGTCAAGGTGGTTTCTAGCTTATTGCTACTACAAACCATGCTTTTTGTACAAACATATTTAGCCCAGTCATGATGATCTCCCTAGTATAAATTCCTAGATGTAACTATTAGGCCAAATTATGTGCTTATTTTTAAGGCTTTTAATGAATGTTAACAAAATGACCTCCATAAAGGATGCACTGATTTATACTCCCACTAGCAATGTATGAGGACCCTCTCTTCAAAAACAAAGAACAGGGCTTCCCTGGTGGCGCAGTGGTTGAGAATCCGCCTGCCGATGCAGGGGACACGGGTTCGTGCCCCGGTCCGGGAAGATCCCACATGCCACGGAGCGGCTGGGCCCGTGAGCCATGGCTACTGAGCCTGCGCGTCCGGAGCGTGTGCTCCGCAACGGGAGAGGCCACAACAGTGAGAGGCCCACGTACAGCAAAAAAAAAGCAAAAAACAAAGAACAGGGACTTCCCTGGTGCCACAGTGGTTAGGAATCTGCCTGCCAATGCAGGGGACATGGGTTCGAGCCCTGGTCTGGGAGGATCCCACATGCCGCAGAGCAACTAATCCCGTGCGCCACAACTACTGAGCCTGTGCTCTACAGCCTGCGAGCCACAACTACTGAGCCCACATGTCACAACTACTGAAGCCTGTGCTCCTAGAGCCCGTGCTCCGCAACAAGAGAAGCTACTGCAATGAGAAGCCCCACGTACCGCAAAGACGAGTAGCCCCCGCTCGCCGCAACTAGAGAAAGTCCGCGCACAGCAAGGAAGACCCAATGCAGCCAAAAATAAATAAATAAATACCAAAAAAAAAAAGAACAAAAAGCTGCTCAATTACTGAATGCAAACAGTTCTGTTAATACATTTTAACAGTCAAAATATAACTAAATAAGAGCGAGAATAAGTTTATTTTGTCCTCTCTACAGGGGCCTACTCCCCCTTCCAGGAACTCCCCATCCTCCGTCTATCCTCAGCACTTCAAGAGAACAGCCCTAACTCTGTCACTGGCTTATCCAGGAAACAATGGTGCCCACTCCCTATATATATTCCTGGATACTGCTGAGGTAATCCATTGACCAGATTTTATCTAACTTTGCAAATTCTTATCCTTTTAAAGACAGGATTACTTTCTGGGTTGCTGACTCAAGGGAACATTCCTTTGAAGGTAAAAGATCTATTAACATATAAAAGAACAGTACACCTTGGCAAATCACCCATCACCTCAGATAATCTGTCTTCCAGGAAAACCACTTAACACTATGTAAAAGTTCACTTCTCAAATCCCAATGGTTTTGACCTATTTGGGTTTCTTTAGTCATAAGAAAAGCTCATTGATCCTGAAAACCTAAAAAGCCTAGTAAGTAAACGAGAAAGATTGGAAGCTACTGATAAAATAAGTAGTTATTGGAGTTCAGGATCAATTCACTTCCAGTCTGTTGGAAAAAAAGCTAATTTATGGCAGAAAACCATGATTAATCTTAGAATAAACAATATTATGATGCAAGTGAGTTATGAGTTACTGGAGATAGGAAGAATATTTAGTAGAACGTGACTTATTCAGACATGTAATTCTTTCCTTAGCTTAGTAAAGCTGTGTGGCAAAAATGCCAAAAACAGCTTTGCAACTGGAATATGCAATTTAAAATAAGTAAAGATTACACCCAGGTAGTTTATTGCTTTAACTACATCGAGCCATGTCCCTGTAACAGACTGCATAATGACTCTCATTTCATTTTTTGGTTTGTGCCAAATATCTTCAGTTAGTTTTGCTTTATTGGCTTCACGCAATTTATTGCAGCACTAGAATGTGATTGTAATGCAACTAGTATTTTAGTTTTAAAATATCTTTAAAATACCTTTTTATCTTCCACTGGTAATTTTTCTTCTTTATGGTGACTATACTGTCTGCATTAATACAAGCCATAGAAATTATACAGTGTGGAACCTTGTTTTCAGCAGCTCCTTTTCTCATGAAGAACAAAATCTTAAGAGCCAACTCCCATAACATGGGTGAGAGCCAAGTATGTGCCCGGGGAGAAGCAACAACATAAATAACAGAATTTACAACTCAGTAAAGTGATTGATTTGACTACAAATTACTAGAAAGCCTAATTTTCCCATTGATTAGAAAAGAGGTGAAATGTCCTTTAAGATCTTCTATTTATAAGTAGTCTTCAAATAAATCCCTGAAATGCAGACCCAGTATCCAAAGTGGTAGCTTTTGGAGAAGACTAGAACCCTTTAGATACTCTTCGAAAATATATATCGTTAGCCTGGTTTGTATTCATTAATTTGACCAACTTCCCAACACGACTGTAATCTGCTAAGAAATTTTTAAATTATTTCCAATTTCCTGAAAGTTGGCTAAGTAATGTGCTAAATATGATTTTACTTATAGTTAAACCCAATCAATAATATACAGCATTACCTTAGTGGTGGTTTTGTAGGACAGGAAGAAAGAGGACTGTATCTTCCAGTTCTAAGAGCTCCTTATTCTAGGCACCTTTGCAGAGCTGTACCAGAAAAGAAACAAATCAAGTGAGATTAGTCACTTAGGTTCAGCTGAAAACATATTTCTCAACCATTTCCTTGTATCCTGCCTAAACTTTGCTGCAAATAATTTATCCCATAGACTAAGGGATCCCACAGACTCTTTAAACAGTCTCTTGTTAAAATTCAGAATTCCAGGGAGAGGTAGCATAGCAGACTATTATCAGTCATTACTTCTTAATAAAATGAGTTTATTAAATTGATATATAAACACAGCAGAGTCATAATGGAATAGCATACAGGATGGTTATATTTTGAAGGAGAAAATATGAGTTCTGCACACAGTAATCTCAGTTCACACACTGCCATAGGGGCCAAGGGGCAGCCAGAAAAGAGCCCAGAATACTGGGCAGCAAAGGACAGGAGTGCCAGGAAATCACAGGAGAGCACAGAAAGTGAAAATAAAAAAGCTTCATTAAGAACTAAGAGTAATTCAAAAATAATAACAAGCATTGGCAACTATTTGAAGAAACTGAAATCTTCACACATTACTGGTGGGAATGTAGAGTGGCACAGCCATTGTGAAAACAGTCTGACAGTTCCTCAAAAAGACCCAGCAGGGCTTCCCTGGTGGCGCAGTGGTTAAGAGTCTGCCTGCCAGTGCAGGGGACACGGGTTCGAGCCCTAGTCTGGGAGGATCCCACATGCCGCAGAGCAACTACGCCCGCGCGCCACAACTACTGAGCCTACTGGAGCCTATGCTCCGCAACAAGAGAGGCCGCGATAGTGAGAGGCTTGCACACCTCGATGGAGAGTGGCCCCCGCTTGCCGCAACTAGAGAAAGACCTCACATAGAAACAAAGACCCAACACAGCCAAAAATAAATATATTAAAAAAAAAAAAATTTAGTCATCCTCATTTAAAAAAAAAAAAAAGACCCAGCAATTCCATTCCTAAGTATACAGGAGAATCAAAAATACATGTCCACACCAAAGCTTCTACGTGAATGTTCAGAGCAGTATTATTCATAACAGCTAAAAAGTGGAAACAACCCAAATATTCATCAACTGATGAATGGATAACCAAATGTGGTATCATATATTCATACAGTGGAATATTATTTAGTAACAAAATGAATGAAGTACTGATATATGCTACAACATGGAAGAACCTTGAAAACGTTATGCTAAGTAAAAGAAGCTAGTCGCAAAAGAGCACATATTGTAAAATTCCATTTATATGAAATGTTCAGAATAGACAAACCTATAGATACACAAAGTAGGTTAGCAGTTGCCTAGGGCTGGGGGTTCAGCAGGTAGGGAGTGTCTGCTAATGGGCTTGAGGCTTCTTTTGGGCAGTTGAAAATGTTCTAAAATTAGATTACAGTGATGATAGCACAACCCTGTGAATATACTAGAGAACAATGAACTAAAAGGACCTACTGTATAGCACAGGGAACTCTACTCAATACTCTGTAATGGTCTATATGGGAAAGAATTTTAAAAAGTGGAGATATATATATGTATAACTGATTCACTTTACTGTACACCTGAAACTGACACATTGTAAATCAACTATACTCCAATAAAATTTTTTTAAATGAACTGTATACTTGAAATGAATAAATTAAATGTTATGTATATCTCAATATACCTATTTAAAAAACTAATTATACCTGGAGTTGACCCAAGTTCCTCATCCAGTCCTATTACCTATATTTCTAATTAACTTCTAACTAACTTATTCTGAAAGAGCATAGAAATGGATAACCCAACAATTAAAAATGTAAAGAATGTGAACCCCAAACCAAATAGAACTGGATTGGAATCTAAGCTTCATGAACACTTTTTGGACCCCTGAGGTAGAAAGTTTGTCCTGACCATGACTGGTTGCTCTTGCCCTGATCAAACACTGAGTACAAGCCCCCCAACCTATTTGCCATCCTATCTTGCTAAGTAAACAACTATATTTTCAAAATAAATTCCAGATTTTAAGTTTTCATCAGTAACATTCTAGGATACAAAAGTTTAAAAAAATAATAATAAAACCCAATTGCTCATTAGAGGCAGTTTAATTAAACATATTCTTGAGTGTCTTCCAACCCATGTGAACCACCAGGAGAATGATGACCTGGCCTCTCAGTTGGAATACCAGGGAAGAAAAAAATACAACCTTGACATAATTATGTGATTGAGATCACGACTGGAACACACAGGAAGCTACATAGAAATTCAAGCTCAAAGCCTCTCGTAAACAATTTCACTTGCCAAAATTTTACTTTTAATGAAATTTGGATTTAGCCTTAATAGATTTGGTGGCATAGCTGTCCACAACATGACTTCTGTAAGGAACTGTAGAAAAACAAGTAAGTACTGACCACTGAAAGAGTCTTTTGGAGCTTACAGTCTGAAGATGAACTCTCTAGATTTCACAGAATCCAGAATGCTCTGTATCTGCTATAGGAAACTCCTCCATAACAACATATCTCATTGTCTGTAAGACAAAGTGTAGGTGTTTACCCCAGCCCTTAACAAAAATTTTACACAAAATGACTCTTCGGATTACAGATTCCCTCAGACTGAACATAGAGTTTACCCCATCTTTGAAAAAAGCTTTCTGTCATCCAGCAAATGTTATAGACTCCTTAACTTGACAGATTTATTCTCAGATTCCGTATCGTCTTTCTGCTCAGCAAGCCTCTGAACCAAGCATCTTGCGTGAAGAGCAAAAAAGCTTTTGGGTACAACTTGTCCACGGGTACAACTCTACACTCTGCTTCTTACATGTGATAAATCTTCTTGAGGAGCTAGCTATGAACAACGAAGACTTCATACCACACTTATTAGTCTATCCTCAGCCTTCGATTCTGTGGACAGGGACTGTCTTTGCACTAAACAAAATTCCAATTTTAGACAGAATAAAAGAGGGCTTTCTGAGTCCTACTTCATTTTAGCATGTACATAGTAGGCAACTTAATTCCTATTTCAGACACATGGGATGCCTGCCCTCCCACCATTGTTAATAGGAAGATGGATGAGTACTCTAGGGTGAAGCTTTTCAACAGGAAGAGCCTTAAGACCCAATTCAAACTGTAGGCTAATCACTGTCAAAAAAAAAATCAGTTCGAATTCAACTGTGCCAAAGAGAAATGATTGATTTGAGTAGGAATCTGTCAACGTTCAAATAGACTATACTACAGAGTTCCATCCATCAAGTTACCACATGCTGTAGTTTAAGGGTGTGATTTTTTTTTTTTTTAATAAATTTATTTATTTATTTATTTTTAGCAGTGTTGGGTCTTCACTGCTGCGCGCAGGCTTTCTCCAGTTGTGGCGTGCAGGGGCTACTCTTCATTGCAGGGCACAGGCTTCTCATTGCCGTGGCTTCTCTTGCTGCGGAACACAGGCACGCAGGCTCAGTCATTGTAGCTCGCGGGCTCTAGAGCGCAGGCTCAGTAGTTGTGGCGCACGGGCTTGGTTGCTCCGAGGCATGTGGGATCTTCCACAGGCTCAAACCCGTGTCCCCTGCATTGGCAGGCGGATTCTTAACCACTGCGCCACCAGGGAACCCCAAGGGTGTGATTCTTAAATAATTCATCCTGGTGGGATATCAGAGGACTGTGTGCGATTTCAGCAGGGACTCCCCACAGGTCACTTCGTGTCCAGGAAGCCAACTAGAACCATGGCCTTCCAATTTTTCTTGCTAAAATGCTCCTTTCCTGGCTCTGTGATACAGAATTACAGGGCCTCAAATAAAAACCTCTCTAGGCATTCAAATTGCTAGCTGCATTCTGAGGGAAATTTTTTCTTGCGTACAGGCTCTGCTGTAGCTTACCACCTTGCAAACTTGAGATAACCCTTGCTTCAGGACAAAAACACAGGCTTTTACAACTTCTTTCCTGAATAAGAAAGGCATCTTTATGCAAGGGGATCTACTGCTTCCCTGGATAACATTACAATAGACCATCCTTGAAAGCTCATACACTGAAGCTGACTATGTTCAATCGGAAAAGGAGGGACTTTCTGTTTGTTTGCTTGAGGGGTTGTCTGTTATTTTATGGATAAAGGGTAGCTCATACACTCACCAAGGTATGGAGAACCAGGTTTGAGGTCCAGCTTTCAGGAACAATGCCCAAAATCACACCACAGAACTGAGTTAGTGAGGACACCGTTAACACTGGCCCTGAGCTCTGGACACCTCGATTGGCCTGTCGGCCTCTTTCACACCAGGAGCACCACTCTGCCACCACTGCTGCTGCCTCTTGTACTGAGAAAGCACCACATCCCTGCCTTCTTGTAACTGTAGCACCAAGTGTCGCCGACCCTTTCGAGTGGGGACCTCAGTGAGACCAAATTCAGTTCAAACACAAGGGAAAATTTTAGCCTTTGATCAAAGAACGGAGAGGCGGGAGCTTATGCTCTAAAGTACACGTTCTCCATGACCGGTGGTTGGCGGGGTTCGTTTACAGAGTGTGGAGGGAGGGGCAGAGTTCTCGCGGGTCCTCCGCAGGCCTGTTGCACACAGGCCTTCTCTACCCGGCCCAGCGCACCAAGCTGAAGTGTGGGGCGCACGCAGACTGGAAACTCTAATCCTAAACGTTAGGTGCAAGTACTCTGCACACGGGCCCCTGTAGGCAAGTGAAACTAGAGTAGGCACAAAAGGAGTCAGACATTATTACTGACCTTTTCAAGTCGGGCTGCAACAAGGGTCTTCCTGCCTGGTGTCGTTGGAGCCAATAAAATGAGAACGCGTTCGGTTCAGACGCAAAGGAAAGTTTTATTCTTTCATTAAAGAAGGGAGAAGTACAACCTCCCGCTCTAGAGCACATACTCTCCCAACAGGCTGTGGGCAGCGGGGCTGCTTTATAGGAATCTCGTCAGCGGGGAGGAGAGCGGGCAGAGTGCTCGCGAGACCGGCGCAGCTGTGCGGCTCATGCTCGCACTCTCCCAACAGGCTGTGGGCAGCCGGACTGCTTTATAGAAATCTCGTCAGCGGGGAGGAGAGAGGGCAGAGTCCTCGCGAGACTGGCGCAGCTGTGCGGCTCACGCTCGCTCCACATCTTAGTGCAGGGCACAGAGCTTCTGCACATGGCCTGCCGTCGCCATCTTGAACTGAGGTATCGTGCGCTGCGCTTCTGCGCACGGCCCCGCCTGGCCAGCTGAGGCGTCTTTGCAGCCTGTTTGCACTCTGGGAACTTCGGTCTGAAGGGCCGGGTGCGAGGCGTCTGCCAGCTGCACCCGATGAGCGAGTGAAACCAGACTAAGCCCAAAGGGAAAAAAAAGGTTAGACTTTATTTTATTACCCAGATTCTGCTGTTATTTCTTGGGAATTGTTAACGGGCTTTGCCAGTGACAAACCCCTCCTCTACCTTTTGTCCCGCTCAGGTGAGGCCTATCAGCTCTGCATTTTGGGCAGAAGGCCCTGGGGGTCGGCTTCCTGCTTCTGTGACTTGAGTGGGAGGTTACTGTTTCCTGCCAGCCTTTTTCCCTCTCACAGAACGGCTCCCATCCGTGAACCATTCCTCTTCGGGCGTTTGGGAGAGGCTCACTTTCTCGGTCAGATGTGACTGGAATAGACAAGGTCTGTGGTTTCCATGCAGTCATGCTCCAGGGGCCCTGTTTCTGTGGGTAACAGGGTGGCAGGATTCAGCTTGTGATAGGCTTTTATGGTAGCTACTGGGTTCTCTAAGAGCATAACCTGGGTTGAAACAACCTTCTGGGGGATGGCCAGCCTGTTCCCTTAGAACTCACTAAAGCCTGAACCAGGTGTGGAGTCCATATAGTGACTGGCTGACCAAACATTAACGTTTTAGCCTCTTTTAGCAGGGTGGGAGTCGCTGCTACTGCCCGTAGGCAAAGAGGCCATGCAACCACTCGAGTAAGGGAGTCCCAGTGTTTGAGCTAACACCCCAGTGGCAATCCCCCTTTTCTCATGTATGTAAAGGTCCAAGGGTTTAGCTACATCTGGGAGGGCCAGGGCAGGGACCTGAAGTAATAGCTTTTCCAATTTTTTTTTTTTTTTTTTGGCCACTCAGTTGCCCCACCAGGGCTTGAACCCCGGCCACGGCAGTGAAAGCCCAGAATCCTAACCACTAGACCACCAGGGAACTCCCTTGCCTTCCCAAGTCTTGAAAGGCCCCTTCACATTCTGAATTCCACTGAAAAGGATCATTATCCTTTCCTTTAACTTTTCGTATAGAGGCCTAGCTATTAGACAAGGAAGTTAGGGATCTGGAGGCAGCAAAACCCAGCCATTCCCAGGAAATCCCTAAGCTGCCTTCTAGTTTTAGGAGGGGTGAGGCTGCAAATGGCTTCTTTCCTTTCCTGGGATAGGTTTCCCTGACCTTCTGTGAGAATGAAGCCTAGTTAGGTCACCCTAGATTGTGATATTTGAAACTTTTTCTTGGGCACCTTAAATCCTTTATCGGCTAGATGGTTCACAGTGGTTACGGTATTTTTGCCAGAGGCCTCCTTAGTAGGGCTGGTGATCAGAACGTCATATACATACTGGAGGAGGGTTCGTTCCTCCAGATGTAGATCTTTTAGGTCTTTAGCTAAAGTTTCGCCAGAGATGGTGGGGGAATTTTTTGAACCCTTGGACCAGGACTGTCCAGCAGTGTTATTGTTGCATATTTGGGTCCTGACACGCAAAAGCAAACATCTCTTGTGACTCTGGGGCTAATGGAATACAGAAGAAGGCATGTTTTCAATCTAATACAGAATGCCAGGTCCGGGTGGACAGTAGAGTGGTCAGCAGGGTGTAGAGATTAGGGACTACTGGATGTATATCCTCGCTGGCTTCATTGGCTGCCCTGAGGTCCTGCACCTCTGGTATTACCCACTGGGTATCTTTGTGGGGAGATTGGGGGTGTTACAGGCTGATTGACATGGTCTAATAAGGCCCTGGTCAGTTAGGTCCTATATAACAGGGATAGTGCCCAACAAGGCCTCTCGAGGAAGAGGGTACTGTTTTCTATTGGGCCATATATGTCCAGGTTTTAGAGGGACTATCACGGGACTGGCTCCTACAGCTCATCCCACCCATCCCTGAGCCCAGACCTCAGGATTTACTCCAGGGAGGTCAACTTGCTATGTCCTGGGAGATTTGGTCTTAGCCATTAACAATATCATTTTGTGCTCTTTGTCTAAGGGGACACCAGTCTCCAGTTTGTCTCCCACTAGGTGGATAGTAACCCCCAGTTAATGTAAGATATCTCTTCCTAGCAGGGGTATAGGGCATTCGGAGACATACAGGAAGGAATGGAGTGAGCATGTGTTCATCCAGTTTACTTTTTTTTTTTTTTGGCTGTGTCGGGTCTTCATTGCTGCATGCAGGCTTTCTCTAGTTGCGGTGATTGGGTACTATTCTTTGTTGTGGTGCGTGAGCTTCTCATTAGTGTGGGTTCTGTTGTTGCGGAGCGCAGGCTCTAGGCGCGTGGGCCTCAGTAGTGGCGGCACACAGGCTCAGTAGTTGTGGTGCACAGGCCCAGTTGCCCTGCAGCATGAGGGATCCCTCCAAGACCAGGGGTCAAACCCGTGTCCCCTGCACCAGCAGGCGGATTCCTAACCACTGCACCACCAGGGAAGTCCCCAGTTTACATTTTACATTCTTGGGCCTTCCCATAATTGTACAACTCTTGTGACTGAGTTTGCCTGATCTGGTGTTCAGAACTAAGTGGCACGGGTGTCTACTAAGAATTCAACAGGCTTTCCCCCCATGTCCAATGTCAGCTGGAGCTTCTCGGGGGTCAGTTGTAGTGCCAGCTTAGGAACCCTCTGGCCCCATCATTCTTTATCTGTTTGGACCATCTGCCTTCGAGGGTAGTAGCCTGGATCTGTCATTTCCATCCCCCTTCGTGGGCAGCGAGAGCATTCCCTCTTCCAGTGTTCCTCTTATTTTACATATGGTGCACTGATTGGGTCCTAGTTTCCTTGGCTTGCTATCCCTCAGTGGGGGCCGGGGGTCCCTCACCAGAGTCCAGGGTCTCCGTGGGCGATTATTCCAGTTTCCTGTGCCAATGGGTGGACATTGGAGGGCAATAGCCAGTAGGTGGGCTTGTCTCTGGACCTTTTTGTCTTCTGACTTTTTCTCCTCTACATCTCTGTTATTAAACACCTAGTAGGCAACCTCGACCAGGAGAGAGGTAATGGCATCTGGTTCTATTTCCAGTTTCTGAAGTTTACGCCTGATGTCAGGGGCACTTTGGGAAATGAAATATGACCTCAGGATTGCATTCCCTTCCAATGACTCAGGGTCAGTGATAGTATAGATTCAGAGGCATCCCCTAAGGTGCTCCAGGAATCCAGAAGGGTTTCCCTTGGCTCCTGATTGATTTCCTTTATCTTATTCCAATAGACGGGTTTCTTTCCTGCTGCCTGAATTCCCTTTAGGATCATATTTTTATAATGGGTCAGCCTCTGTCTTCTTCCCCCTTCTCCATTGTCTCTAGGTCCCAGTTAGGTTCCTTATCTGGGACTGCTTGAATCCCTCGTCTGAAAATAGCATGACCCACCCACGTTGTTTCTGTTCTCTTTGTCTGCTTAGTCTCGGACTTTTTGAAAAGACCTTTTCTCCCCCTGTTAGGAGTACATTGAGGAGGCTCTGGATGTCAGCCCAGGTGGGGTCATGGGTCTGAAAGATTCCCCTAATCAGATTCAGAAACCCCTCTGGATCTTCCCAGAACTGTTTACTATGACTTTTCCAGTTAGACAGATCAGAAGTGGTAAATGGGATGTGTGCCTGGATGAGCCCTCCTTCTCCATCGGGGACCTGCCTCAAAGGGATTACTTTTCCTAGTGGGTCCTTAGACCTTGGCTGGTAATTAGTCCCACTTCATGTACATGCTGGACTGTGTTCAGGGGGAAGGGGCTGGTATGGAGGGGGCCCTCATGCCTGTGGCCCAAATCAGGACATATGAAGGAAGGGGGTAGGGAGAGAGAGGAGGAGGAGGGTTAGGGAGGAGATCAAGAAGATCCTCAGAGGGAGGGTCAAGGACTGGTGTTACCTCAGTGGAGGAGAGCTCACATCTCTTTTGAAGACCTTTGTTCTGATGTAAGGCCATAAAAAACTGGACATAGGGAATTTCACCCCATTTATTTTGTCTCTCACATAGCAGATCTGATCATAAAATGGTGTTACAATTTAGAGACTCAGTAATGGGTCAACTTTCCCATCTCCCAGCTGATATTGAGGCCAGGCTGTATTACGTAGGAAGACAGACACATGAGTTTCAGTCTCTGATCCCAACGATGCCACAGTATGGTCCCCTCAAGGGGGCTCAGTCCAGATGACTCTGGGGGCTACACTGTGAGCACCACATCCAGGTATTGGGTTGCTAGGCAGAGTTGCTCTGAATTCCCCCAAAGGCTGCAGAGTTCTACAGCATCAGAGTGGCCTCAAAGACCAAGAGTCCATCATTCCCTTGTGAACCTCCCAAAGCCCCCACCATCCTCCTGCTGGTGCCGTGGTTGAGCCCGTTGTCTCGCGGATAGGTGCAGGCAAAAAGGCCACTGAATTGTTAACGGGCTTTGCTGGTGACATTATCACTAGATTCCATCTTACTTTTCCCAGGACCCCCATAGGCTTTGCTGGTGACACAGGGTTAAAGTGTGACATGCGTATAACTGATTGGCAGAACTTATATCCCCTGCCTGAGTCCTAGCTTCAAGGGATACTAAGAAAACAAATACAGAATATTTTAGGGTCTATACAGGATAGTTTTTGCCCCAAACCAAGACTCAAAAAAATGAGGAGTTTCCTAAGCAAAGAAAGGGATTCACTTGCAACCTAGCCATAATGAATGACAAATATCTACTACAACTAGCATTCAGTACCGTACTTCCAAAAGTATCATTATAATAACTAGTATTTAAGATTAAGAATTTATGCAAAGAGTTAGCTAGCTATTCTTTTAGGTAAACAATGGCAGTGGTTCCAAAACCTAATTTTTCATCAGAATGATTAGGAGAACTTTGTTCAGTTCCCCTGTGTGGAGATTCTGATTCAGTAGACTGGAATCAGGGCCTTGGAACCTGTATTTTAAACAAATTCCCAGGTAATTCAACTGCAATCAGTCTTCAGTCATTTGGAAACTACTTGTTGAAACCTTGTCCTTATACTCCTAGCCCTCGGAAAACAAACACCGGCCTACGTTAGTTTTGCTCCTAAGGTCCAAGAAGTGGCTGCATAAAGAATCCATCCTCATTTTTTTTTTTTTTTTTTTTTTTTTTTTTTGTGGTACGCGGGCCTCTCACTGTTGTGGCCTCTCCTGTTGCGGAGCACAGGCTCCAGATGTGCAGGCTCGGCGGCCATGGCTCACGGGCCCAGCCACTCTGCGGCATGTGGGATCTTCCCATACCGGACCGGGGCACGAACCCATGTCCCCTGCATCGGCAGGCGGACTCTCAACCACTGTGCCACCAGGGAAGCCCAATCCTCATATTTTATAAGTGACTAAGAAAGACACTAAATTCAAGGAAGATTAATAGGTAATGATTAAGTGTGGTTTATCTGTATGATGAAATGTTAGGCAGAATTTTTTAATGTTTGTTACAAAGAATTTTTAATGGCATGGGAAACACCTATTATACAATATCTAGAGAAGAAAACATAATACTTAATATTATGTTGTGTATGCGTGTGTGTATAATGTGCTCTCAACCATGTAAAATAAATGTTCCAATAAGTGACAAAAGTAAGATATAATGTGTGTGTTCCACACCTCCCGATCGCCACCCACTAATGGAAGAGAGGCTGGGAAAACTAGGAGGAAGATTTAAGCAAAGAAACTAAATCTGTCAACATAATTAAGAGCTGGGGGAGAGAGAGAAAAGACTCCAGTTACAAAAGAGGAAGTATCTTTTGAGAAGGGTGACTGTCACTTATTACACAGGTCCAATCAGGACCTTTTCAGGGTATTCTGGAACTTAGATTATTCTCTTTTCCCTGCTAGACATAGAAGAGGAAGCATGTAGGCCAGGAACAGGATTTCCCAACCTCAGCACTACTGACATTTTAGGCTGAATAATTGTTGTGGGGAGCTGTCTGTCCTGTATATTCCTGGCCTCTACCTCCTAGACACCAGTAGCATCCTGCCCCTTCTACCCAGTTGTATCATCCAAAAATGTCTCCTGACATTGCCCCATGTCCCCTAGGGGGCAAAATTACCCCCAGTTGAGACCCACTGTCCTGGAGGTAGATCAGTGCTAACTTGGGCAACCTTGTAGCAAACACTCCTGAGAAAAGAACCAACTCTGGGCAAGCAGAACTGAGAAATGGAGACAGGAATAGTAGTGGGTCACATTGTTTGTGCCCAGAAAAAGACTCCCATGAGACCAGACTTAACCCCAGCCTCTACAGGAGCTTATATGTCTCCCCCTTTTGTTTTTTTGTTAAACTCACTTACGTTGACTTTTTTGTTGTTTGCATGAGAAATCACCCACTCTGGGACATCACTGGTGGTGCAGTGGTTAAGAATCCACCTGCCAATGCAGGGGACACAGGTTCGATCCCTGGTCCGGGAAGATCCCACATGCCACGGAGCAACTAAGTCTGTGCACCACAACTACTGAAGCCTGCGCATCTAGAGCCTGTGTTCCGTGACAAGAGAAACCACTGCAATGAGAAGCCCGCACACCGCAACAAAGAGTAGCCCCTGCTCGCCGCAACTAGAGAAAGCCTGCGCACAGCAGTGAAGACCCAACACTGCCAAAAAATAAAAAAGAAATCACCCACTCTAATGCCCTTAAAGTTTTTCAAGAGAATTAAGGTTAGTGGAGAAATAAGATAAAAGAATTGGAATCCCTCAAAACATCTTCAACTGGTTGGAGGGATCTATCATATACCTAGAGTTCCAGATGTTAAAATGGTCACCTGATAGAAAACAAAATCTCAAGCTGGTGCCATTTGCAGGAGGGGAGCCCAAGTCCACAACCACTCACAGGATGAGGAACCACGTACTGAAAATTCAATATATCCACTAGCCTGGAACTCATGAAATTTGAAGGGCAAACATGGGACCATCCTGTTGGGACACTTTTGAAACCCAAGGCCAAAGGTCACACAAAGAAAATCCATTCCCATTCAAGATGTGCACTCAGTAAAAAATTATTTAACAAGTTGAGATCCTATGTTGATAGATACAGGGTTCCAAAGTAAGTTATGAGGCAGCTTTCCATGGAGAAATTTCAAAGGAGGTGGTCAAGAACTAGTTAGATGACTCTTAAAACCCTCACCCAAATCAAGAAGGGGACTTGGATATTAGTGAACAGTTGTTTTGGAGAGAGTTACTGGTGTGTCAAGACTCACTTCACACAATGAGGAGAGAGAGATAGAGGAAGGTAAGGGCTGACAGCATGGACTACTGTCTGACTCCCACCTGAGAAATCCAACGTGCAAGAAGCAGTCTGGTGGACTTCTCTGTGGACTGATGCTCTGGGATCAGCCTTCCCTTCAGAATGTGTTGAGACAAAAGATGCATGTGTGTTTCCAGTGTCCTGGATGTGGACCACGTGGAAGAGAGAGCTGATGTAAGATTCACCAAGGAGTATGACCAAGTCTCAGTAGAGAGCAACTGAAGGTAACACCAGACTCCAGAAGCTGTGATAAAAGCAGAAGACAGCTGAAGGTCCTCTCCATCACCCAGGTGAGGGGAACATGAGACAGCTGGGAAGGGAAGTCTTGGAAGAATCCACAAACATGCCCAAGGAAAATAAGTCAACTTTAAACACTTGCCAGGCTCAGGTAGCACAAGGCCATCTAATGACAGTACCAATCAGTTAAGAACATTCCCCTCCCCTCCAGCAGCAGAGAGATAACATTCTCATTGAACTGGCAGAAAATAACTAGGGAAAGAAAGAATCCAACCATAACCCCTTTTCCAGGATAAACTGCTGCAGCAGAAGGGCAAGGTCATGGCCTTTAAATGAAAATTGAAGCGCCGATTATTACATGGGATTGGACATACATATTTGAGACTGTGATTTCAGTGTAAAGTAACTGTAGAACCTTTTATTTCCTGAAAGTGAAAAATTGGCATGGGCCCTGCACAAGCTTACATCCAAAGGCAGTGGAAAAACTAATCCAACTGAGAAAAATTTAAAGGGTGGCAGAAGTTAAAGTAAAACTGCTTTTTGATTACATACTGTCCAAAGTACCAGTAATCTTCACAATTTAGCTGACGAAACTAGTTCCCATAAGAGAGAGAGACAACAAAGGCAACAAATTGCAGAACATACATACTTAAGTAATTTAGATGGTGGATCAATCATTTTTTAAAAACCCTTAAAATAACAGTGTTTTAATTTTTAAATATAAAGGAATAGAATTCATTAGGCAAGACTACATTATATTAAAAATAACAGGAACACTTGAAAAAACTTAGGCAAATAGAAGTTTGAAAATAAAAAATATGGTCCTTGGGCTTCCCTGGTGGCACAGTGGTTAAGAATCTGCCTGCCAGTGCAGGGGACACAGTTTCGAGCCCTGGTCTGGGAAGATCCGGCATGCCGCAGAGCAACTAAGCCCATGCACCACAACTACTGAGCCTGTGTTCTAGAGCCTACGAACCACAACAACTGAACCTGTGCGCCACAACGAAGGGTAGCCCCCACTCGCTGCAACTAGAGAAAGCCTGTGTGCAGCAACAAAGAACCAACACAGCCAAAAATAAATAAATTTTAAAAAGATATGGTCCATGAAATAAAAATAATCAGAGTAGGTTAGGTAGCAGACTAGACACTGGGGAAAAGAAACTTAGTGAACTGGAAGGTAAATTTTAGGAAATCATCCAGAGCTTCTTTGAGCTTTTCAAAGATGCTGGCATCCCATCACCAGTGGGTTTTCTCAAGATCTACTCCCCCACATGATTCCCCTCAGACCCACCAATTCATATAAGCCAGGTCCTGCAACTGGAGTGGGGGGCTATGTCTTCCCAGAGCAGTGACTGTATTTCCTCCCCTGGGCTGCTCTGTGACCTGATTTTAACTCTTGGTCAAGAGGAATGAGAGGCAAGACCTCAAGGAAGATAAGCCTCATCTTGTGAGGCTTTGCAGGTTTACACATAAGAGAAGGCTGCCCTCCCCTAGCAAAGCAGAAATTCTGCTTCTGCTAGTCCAAAGTAATAGGAGAATCTGGGGGCCCAAGATTCTCAGGCCTGTCTATCCAAATGTCCTAATACCAGAACTCAGTCTTCTATCAGGGTGCTTCCTTTGGCATAGGGAACCTGGTGGGGTTGTACTTTCAGTCTCTTCTGTAACATTGCTATCCTTACAATTGGTTCCTGAGCCTGGATTTCAGCACTGTCTGCCCTGCAGCTGCAGGAGATGTATCTGTTTAAAAACTGCCTTGGGGGCTTTCTAACGTTCACAGTGTGCCTGAGTTGACAGCTGAATTAGCCTGCATTTTCTATTTTTAGGCATTCTGTATCAGTTAGGGTTTGATCAGAAAAATAGAACCACTAGAAATGTTCTAGACTATGGGATTTATTATAGGGATTCGACCTTATGCAATTGTGGGAACTGGTTATACAGTCTACATACATCTGTTGCCTCTGCATCCAGTGCTAAGACTAAAGTAGGCCAGGCAGACATGTCTGATCCAGGAGTCAGAGAAGCTGGAGGAGACCTGGTGGGAGCTAGAAGAGCTGTGGGCTGGCAGCTCCTTCATACCCACAAGGCAAGCCAGCAGATCAGTGACAATATCCACGAGTTGCCACAACACCTGGTACCCTGCCCACCTTCTGCCCTGGTCTGAACATTCAGGTCCCCAAAACCCCAACATCCATATGTTGAAATCCTAATCAGTGTGATGGCATTAGGAGGTGGGACTTTTGGAAGGTGCTTAGGTCATGAGGGTGCAGCCCTAAAAAGTGGGATTAAGTCTCTTATAAAAAGAATGAATGGGTCTCTAATAAAAGGGCATGCAGAGCTCCCTAGCCCTTTCCACCATGTGAGAATACAATGGGACCTGGAAGAGGGTCCTCAGCAGATCGTGCTGGCAACATGTTCTTGGACTTCTGGCCTTTAGAACTATGAGAAACAAAGTTCTGTTACTTATAAGCCACCCAGTCTGTGGTATTTTGTTATAGCAACCAGATCAGACTAAGACACTTTTCTGATTGTAAAAGGAATATGGTTATCTTCCAAAGCTCACAAAAATCACGTGACCCAAGCAGAACCAGGCTATGCACTAAAGGAAATGTAGTTCCAGTTTAGCTCAGGTGAGGCTGAACCTATGAACCACAGCTCTTAAAGCAGTTAAAAAAATTCAATCAACACTATAATTCTTATCATTACCATTGTTCCCATTATTATTCAAGTGCTACAGCTACTCCATCTGCCCCCCAGGCCACTGACAGTCTGGTAAATGGTGCTACCTGTATGTCAGGAACCATCATACCACTTACCTCGGGCAGTGAGTTCCCCATTTCCTGCTGACCAGAGAGTAACTCCATTTCCAGCATCTACCCTGAAACTCTGCTTTCTAGACCATTTTGGCCTGTATTTCCCTTGGAAAACAGAACCTGAGACAGGGGCTTGTGTGCAGGCAGCTGATTTAAGAGGTGATCCCAGGGATAGGAGTGGGGAGCAGGTGAGAAGGAAACTCAAAGTGGAGGGTGAATTCTTGAGTTCCTCATCACTGTGGAAAAGTAGGGCTTAATTCTGCCAGGTTCTCTGAGAAGCCATGTAAAAATGCACTTCAGAATTGTCCACAGGGGAGATGGATGAAGGAATTATTTAGAGATAAAGGGAGTATTTATCTACCCAACCCACATTGGACAAAGTTTGTGCCCTAGGGTGTTAACTTCCTCTCACTTTCCAAGAAGAAAGTAGATGAGGGGGTCTGTGGGTATCCCAATACTGGAAGCCATGAAAGCTATGCAGGACACCTGACCCAGGGACATCAAGTTCACATGCACAGAGCTGGTGGCTACAGCAATGGCCGAAAGTAAAAGGTGAGGAACAAGGATTTAAAATGGGGCGCAAGTGCTGCCCAAGACAAGGAGGAAGGGGAGAAGGAAAAGAGAGAGCACGCAGGGAGGACACAGAAATACCAGAAGTTTTGGTCCCTCGGATAATACCTGACCAGGTGGAAATCACAGGTACAAAAGCAGACGGTCAATTTATTTCTTTATATATATTTTTTAGCATCTTTATTGGAGTATAATTGCTTTACAATGGTGTGTTAGTTTCTGCTTTATAATAAAATGAATCACCTATACATATACATATATCCCCGTATCTCCTCCATCTTCTGTCTCCCTCCCACCCTCCCTATCCCACCCCTCTAGGTGGTCACAAAGCACTGAGCTGATCTCCCTGTGCTATGCGGCTGCTTCCCACTAGCTATCTATTTTACATTTGGTAGTGTATATATGTCCATGCCACTCTCTCACTTTGTCCCAGCTTACCCTTCCCCCTCCCCATGTCCTCAAGTCCATTCTCTATGTCTGCATCTTTATTCCTGTCCTGCCCCTAGGTTCTTCAGAACCATTTTTTTCTAGATTCCATATATATGTGTTAGCATATGGTATTTGTTTTTCTCTTTCTGACTTAACTTCACTCTGTATGACAGACTCTAGGTCCATCCAGCCCCTACAAATAACTCAATTTCTTTTCTTTTTATGGCTGAGCAATATTCCATTGTATATATGTGCTACATCTTCTTTATCCATTCATCTGTTGATGGACACTTAGGTTGCTTCCATGTTCTGGTTATTGTAAATAGAGCTGCAATGAACATTGTGGTATATAACTCTTTTTGAATTATGGTTTTCTCAGAGTATATGCCCAGTAGCGGGATTGCTGTGTTGTATGATAGTTCTATTTTTAGTTTTTTAAGGAACCTCCATACTCTTCTCCACAGTGGCTGTATCAATTTACATTCCCACCAATAGTGCAAGAGGGTTCCCTTTTCTCCACACCCTCTCCAGCATTTGTTGTTTGTAGATTTTTTGATGATGGCCGTTATGACTGGTGTGAGAGGATACCTCATTGTAGTTTTGATTTGCACTTCTTTAATGATTAATGATGTTGAGCATCTTTTCAAGTATTTGTTGGCAATCTGTATATCTTCTCTGAAGAAATGTCTCTTTAGGGCTTCTGCCCATTTTTGGATTGGGTTGTTTGTTTTTTTGATATTGAGCTGCATGAGCTGCTTGTAAATTTTGGAGATTAATCCTTTGTCATTTACTTCATTTGCAAATATTTTCTCCCATTCTGAGGGTTGTCTGTTCGTCCTGTTTATGGTTTCCTTTGCTGTGCAAAAGCTTATGTTTCGTTAGGTCCCATTTGTATATTTTTGTTTTTATTTCCATTTCTCTAGGAGGTGGGTCAAAAAGGATCTTGCTGTGATTTATGTCATAGAGTGTTCTGCCTATGATTTCCTCTAGGAGTTTGATAGTGTCTGGCCTTACATTTAGGTCTTTAATCCATTTGGAGTTTATTGTTGTATATGGTGTTAGGGAGTGTTCTAATTTCATTCTTTTACATGTAGCTGTCCAGTTTTCCCAGCACCACTTATTGAAAAGTCTGTCTTTTCTTTGTTGTATATTCTTGACTCCTTTATCAAAAATAAAGTGACCGGGCTTCCCTGGTGGTGCAGTGGTTGAGAGAGTCTGCCTGCTAGTGCAGGGAACACGGGTTCGAGCCCTGGTCTGGGAGGATCCCACATGCTGCGGAGCAACTGAGCCTGTGAGCCACAACTACTGAGCCTGTGCGCGTCCGGAGCCTGTGCTCTGCCACAAGACAGGCCATGATAGTGAGAGGCTCGCACACCGCAATGAAGAGTGGCCCCCACTTGCCACAACTAGAGAAAGCCCTTGCACAGAAACAGAGACCCAACACAGCAAAAATAAATGAATGAATTAATAAACTCCTACCCCCAACATCTTCTTTAAAAATAAATAAATAAAAAAAAATAAAGTGACCATATGTGTGTGGGTTTATCTCTGGGCTTTCTATCCTGTTCCATTGATCTATATTTCTGTTTTTGTGCCAGTACCATACTGTCTTGATTACTGTAGCTTTGTAGTATAGTCTGAAGTCAGGGAACCTGATTCCTCCAGCTCTGTTTTTCTTTCTCAGGATTGCTTTGACTATTCAGGGTCTTTTGTGTTTCCATACAAATTGTGAAATTTTTTGTTCTAGTTCTGTGAAAAATGCCATTGGTAGTTAGATAGGGATTTCATTGAATCTGTAGATTGCTTTGGGTAGTATAGTCATTTTCACAATGTTGCTTCTTCCAATCCAAGAACATAGTATATCTCTCTATCTGTTTGTATCATCTTTAATTTCTTTCATCGGTGTCTTATAGTTTTATGCATACAGGCCTTTTGTCTCCTTAGGTAGGTTTATTCCTAGGTATTTTATTCTTTTTGTTGCAGTGGTAAATGGGAGTGTTTCCTTAATTTCTCTTTCAGATTTTCATCATTAGTGTATAGAAATGCAAGAGATTTGTGGGCTTTAATTTTGTATCATGCTATTCTAAATTCATTGATGAGCTCTAGTAGTTTTCTGGTAGCATCTTTCTGACTCTCTATGTATAGTATCATGTCATCTGCAAACAGTGACAGTCTTACTTCTTCTTTTCCGATTTGGATTCCTTTTATTTCTTTTTCTCCTCTGATTGCTGTGGCTACAACTTCCAAAACTATGTTGAATAATAGTGGTGAGAGTGGACAACCTTGTCTTGTTGCTGATCTTAAGGAAATGTTTTCAGTTTTACACCATTGAGAACGATGTTGGCTGCGGATTTATCATACGTGGCCTTTATTATGTTGAGGTAATTTCCCTCTATGCCTACTTTCTGGAGGGTCTTTATCATAAATGAGTGTTGAATTTTGTCTAAAGCTTTCTCTGCATCTATTGAGATGATCATATGGTTTTTCTCCTTCAATTGGTTAATATGGTGTATCACATTGATTTGCATATACTGAAGAATCCTTGCATTCCTGGGTTAAACCCCACTTGATCATGGTGTATGATTCTTTTTTTTTTTTTGTATGATTCTTTTAATGTGCTGTTGGATTCTGTTTGCTAGTATTTTGTTGAGGATTTTTGAATCTATGTTCATCAGTAATATTTGCCTGTAGTTTTCATTCTTTATTACATCTTTGTCTGGTTTTGGTATCAGGGTGATGGTGGCCTCATAGAATGAGTTTGGGAATGTTCCTCCCTCTGCCATATTTTGGAAGAGTTTGAGAAGGATAGGGGTTACCTCTTCTCTAAATGTTTGATAGAATTCGACTGTGAAGCCATCTGATCCTGGGCTTTCGTTTGTTGGAAGATTTTTAATCACAGTTTCAATTTCAGTGCTTGTGATTGGTCTGTTTATATTTTCTATTCCTGGTTCAGTGTAGGAAGGTTGTGCATTTCTAAGATTTTCTCCATGTCTTCCAGGTTGTGCAATTTATTGGCATATAGTTGCTTGTAGTAATCTCTCATAATCCTTTGTATTATGCAGTGTCAGTTATTTCTCCTTTTTCATTTCTAATTCTATTGATTTGAGTCTTCTCCCTTTTTTTCTTAATGAGTCTGGCTATGGTTTAACAATTTTGTTTATCTTGTCAAAGAACCAGCTTTTACTTTTATCTATCTTTGCTATTGTTTCCTTCATTTCTTTTTCATTTATTTCTGATCTGATCTTTATGATTTCTTTCCTTTGGCTAACTTTGGGGTATTTTTGTTCTTCGTTCTCTAATTGCTTTAGGTGTAAGGTTAGGTTGTTTATTTGAGATTTTTCTTGTTTCTTGAGGTAGGATTGTATTGCTATAAACTTCCCTCTTAGAACTGCTTTTGCTGCATCCCATAGGTTTTGGGTTGTCGTATTTTAATTATCATTTGTTTCTAGGTATTTTTTTATTTCTGATTTTTGAACTGCTTTTGCTGCATCCCATAGGTTTTGGGTTGTCGTGTTTTAATTATCATTTGTTTCTAGGTATTTTTTGATTTCTGATTTTCAGTGATCTCTCAGTTATTTAGTAGTGATCTAAATAACTTCAGTGATCTCTCAGTTATTTAGTAGTGTATTTTTTAGCCTCCATGTA
This sequence comes from Leucopleurus acutus, assembly GCF_964270905.1. Classification (NCBI taxonomy): domain Eukaryota; kingdom Metazoa; phylum Chordata; class Mammalia; order Artiodactyla; family Delphinidae; genus Leucopleurus; species Leucopleurus acutus. The sequence goes on from NC_139158.1 coordinate 11,768,393, forward strand.
TTTGTGTTTTTTACAGATTTTTTCCTGTAATTGATAACTAGTCTCATAGCGTTGTGGTCGGAAAAGATACTTGATACAATTTCAATTTTCTTAAATTTACCAAGGCTTGATTTGTGACCCAGAATATGATCTATCCTGGTGAATGTTCCATGAGCACTTGAGAAGAAAGTGTATTCTGTTGTTTTTGGATGGAATGTCCTATAAATATCAATTAAGTTCATCTTGTTTAATGTATCATTTAAAGCTTGTGTTTCCTAATTTATTTTCATTTTGGATGGTCTGTCCATTGGTGAAAGTGGGGTGTTAAAGTCCCCTGCTATGATTGTGTTACTGTTTATTTCCCCTTTTTTGGCTGCTAGCATTTGCCTTATGTATTGAGGTGCTCCTATGTTGGGTGCATAAATATTTACAGTTGTTATATCTTCTTCTTGGATTGATCCCTGATCATTATGTAGTGTCCTTCTTTGTTTCTTGTAATAGTCTTTATTTTAAAGTCTATTTTGTCTAATATGAGAATTGCTTCTCTAGCTTTCTTTTGATTTCCATTTGCATGGAATATCTTTTTCCATCCCCTCACTTTCAGTCTGTATGTGTCCCTAGGTCTGAGATGGGTCTCTTGTAGACAGCATATATACGGATCTTGTTTCTGTATCCATTCAGCCAGTCTGTGTCTTTTGGTTGGAGCATTTAATCCATTTACATTTAATGTAGTTATCGATATGTATTTTCCTATTACCATTTTCTTCATTGTTTTGGGTCTGTTATTGTAGGTCTTTTCCTTCTCTTGTGTTTCCTGCCTAGAGAAGTTCCTTTAGCATTTGTTGTAGAGCTGGTTTAGTGGTGCTGAATTCTCTTAGCTTTTGCTTGTCTGTAAAGGTTTTCATTTCTCCATCAAATCTGAATGAGATCCTTGCTGGGTAGAGTAATCTTTTCCCTTTCATCACTTTAAATATGTCCTGCCGTTCCCTTCTGGCTTGCAGAGTTTCTGCTGAAAGATCAGCTGTTAACCTTATGGGGATTCCCTTGTATGTTATTTGTTGTTTTTCCCTTGCTGTTTTTATTATTTTTTTCTTTGCAATTAATATTTGATAGTTTGATGAATATATGACTTGGCATGTTTCTCCTTGGATTTATCCTGTGTGGGACTCTGCACTTTCTGGACTTAACTGAGTATTTCATTTCCCATATTAGGGAAGTTTTCAACTATAATCTCTTCAAATATTTTCTCAGCCCCTTTCTTTTCTCTTCTTCTGCAACCCCTATAATTCGACTGTTGGAGCATTTAATGTTGTCCCAGAGGTCTCTGAGACTGTCCTCATTTCTTTTCATTCTTTTTTCTTTATTCTGCTCTGCAGTAGTTATTTCCACTATTTTATCTTCCAGGTCACTTATCCCTTCTTCTGCCTCAGTTATTCTGCTATTGATTCCTTCTAGAGAATTTTTAATTTCATTTATTGGTTGTTCATCACTGTTTGTTTGCTCTTTAGTTCTTCTAGGTCCTTGTTAAATGTTTATTGTATATTCTCCATTCTGTTTCCAAGATTTTGGATCATGTTTACTATCATTATTCTGAATTCTTTTTCAGGTAGACTGCCTATTTTCTCTTCATTTGTTTGGTCTGGTAGGTTTTTGCCTTGCTCCTTCATCTGCTGTGTGTTTCTCTGTCTTCTCATTTTGCTTAACGTACTGTGTTTGGGGTCTCCTTTTTACAGGCTTCAGGTTCGTAGTTCTCGGTGTCTGCCCCCAGTGGTTAAGGTTGGTTCAGTGGGTTGTGTAGGGCTTCCTGGTGGAAGGGACTGGTTCCTGTATTCTGGTGGATGAGGCTGGATCTTGTCTTTCTGGTGGGCCGCGTCCAGTGGTGTTTTTTGGGGTTCCTGTGATCTTATTATGATTTTAGGCAGCCTCTGTGCTAATGGGTGGGGTTGTGTTCCTGTCTTGCTAGTTGTTTGGCATAGGGTGTCCAGCACTGTAGCTTGCTGGTTGTTGAGTGGAGCTGGGTCTTAGCATTGAGATGGGTCTCTGGGAGAGCTTTCGCCATTTGATATTACGTGGAGCCAGGAGGTTCTGGTGGACCAATGTTCTGAACCTAGCTCTCCCACCTCAGTGGCACAGACCTGACACCCGGCCGGAGCACAAATACCCAGTCACACAGCTCAGAAGAAAAGGGAGAAAAAAAGAAAGGAAGGAAAGAAGGAAGGGAGGGAGGGAGGGAAAGGTATTAAAATAAAAAAAAAGTAAACTTATTAAAAATAGAACAATTAAAAAGTAGTAAATTAAAAAAGAAAGAAGATAGCAACCAAACCAAAAAATAAATCCACCAATAATAACAAGTGCTAAAAACTATACTAAAAAAAAAAAAAAAGGACAGAGCCCTAGGACAAATGGTAAAAGCAAAGCCTTATAGACAAAATCACACAAAGAAGCATACACATACACACTCACAAAAAGAAAAAAAGGAAAAGAATATATATATCTTTTGCGAAGTCTGAGGTCTGCCAGCATTTAGTAGGTGTTCTGTAGGAGTTGTTCCACATATAGATGCATTTCTCTTTTATTTGTGGGGAGGACGGTGACCTCCATGTGTTCCTCCTCCGCCATCTTGAAGGTCTCCTCAGAGGGTCAGTTTAACAAGCAGTGACCATGGACCCTCAGGCCATTCCAGCAGGCTGATGACACATGAGAGATTAGTATTGCTCTTCACATACCACTCCAAAGAGTCTCCCCAGGATAACTATCCCTGTTGCTCTCCTAAATTATACTAAACTCATCCAAAGCCAAACTCCAGGTGAAAGTGACACATGTAAAAGAAGGGTCATAATGATAAGAGCAAATACCAGATGTCTAAGTGACCCAGTTATATACATTTTATTGAGTAAGGGCTAAGAGAGGGAAATAAAGAGAGAAAGAGACTAGTCCTGCTATTAAGCAAAGGCCAGGGGGAGATTGGAGATCTCCCCCTGTGAATCATGCAAGAGCACTTTGTCATAGCTTGAACCCTTCCCTGACAAGTTCCCATTTTCGATTTTGTCCCTAAAGAACAGCTCAGGTGAAAAGGAGGGGGGCCGAGGATGGGTTTATTTGAGGATGCTGACCTATTACAGCCCACGCATAGAAAGAGTTTCCTTTTTCTCCTGCAGCCACCTTAGAAATGTTTCCAGAGAATGCAACATCTCCCACAAGATGTGTAATCCTTATCAATGTGGCAGAGGGGCTATCAAAGCAGCAAAGATCACATGGCTGTGAAGATAAAGGTTTGGTAGTTCCTGGGTGGGCTTATCAAGGTTTAGCAGTAAGCGAGTTGTGTTGCTTCGACTGCTTTTAAAAAGTTCATTGATTTGTAGCTAATACCAAGTTGTTATAGTTTCATGAGTAACAGCTTGTGGTTTGCAGAATCAAAGCCTTTTCCTGAATCAATAATAGTGGATTTACTGAGGTGGCTTGAGCATCTGCAGAGAGGGGAGAAGCCAAGAAAGATGCCCTGGTAGAGAAAAGGAGTAAATGTGGTCAGACCATAAGTGGTTTATAAAAGAGGAAAAACGACACTCTCCTTCTCAAAGCAGCAGGAATTGAGCCTTTTAAGAATTCGAACTAACCTGTAAAGAGACGATTGTTTTGAAAACATTTACAGATTAAAAATGTGCATACACACATATAATAAATTGACTCTAAGTGGGGGGAAGGCCAAATTGAAGATTTTTTTTAAAAGCTCATCAATTGGTTTAATCTTCATCAAGACAGCTTTTCCACATCCTGAGCTTGGCACAACTGAGTATTTTTCTAGACCCAGCTTCTTGGAAAACATTTACCTCTACCTCTCTTTATTTCCTAGGGGGAAAATAAGCACATGCAAGTAGGCACACATGCAGACTCACACACACAAACCCATTATATTGTCCCTAACTGTACTAAGACGTATTTCTAATAATATTTTAGTGTTGTGTTGGACTTCGTAGCATTTTCTCAGCCTACTCCATTTAAGCTCCATAGTGTCCATGTTGTACTGAGAGAGCTGTTATTTTTATCCCCTTTTGAATAAGAAAAAAATTTAGTCTTAGAGGGAGTCAGAACATCCAGCCTAATTTTCCTAGCGGTGCCCAAGGCAGACATCAGTAACTGATCAAAGAACTGTTTCCCAAGAAGCTCAGATTAAGCCTTAGAATCCTTCTGTCAGCTGACCTCCAGGCAGCCACTATCAGTTGATAGAAGATGACATGAAAAGTAAAACCTATTTGACATCCTGGACCCAAGTGACCTGCCGGAGGTCATAGGACTACTTCATGGTAAAGCCAAGTCACACATCTCTTCTTTCTGTGCTTTCTTTATGAGGTAGAAAGCTTTTACCCCTGTGAGGTAAGTTTGCCTTTTCCACAACCAAAAGCTATGGCCACTTGGGGAATTTTACATCCTTTCATACAGCTGCCAAACCCCATTCATGCTCACTATTTTAGAAGGCTTAAGACATTACAGAGAGTTCCTAGAAACTTTGAAATTACATATGTGGTTCACATCATATTTCTACCAGACTATGTTGCTCTAGATAATATGTAGCTGTCAGAATCTTTAAAGCCTAATATTCTTTAATTTAAATATCTATTGAGCCCAGATAATTTCTGAGAGTGATAAATGCCAAGAAAATGATGAAGCAGAATAAAGGGCTGAAGAATGACAGTGGGTGGGGATGAGGTGAGCAATTACAGATGTGGTGATCAGGTAAAGTCTCTCTAAGGAGGTGACATGGGAGCAGAAACTTGAATGAAGTGAGGGGTGTGCCATCTGAAGAGCTGGAAATAGCAAGAGGAAAGGCCTTCAAGAGGGAATAAGTTGTGCATGATTGAGAAACAGCGTGGGAAATGTGTTAGGAGATGTCAGAAAGGCCATAGTGAGGAGTTTCCATGGTATTCTGGGCATGATGGGAAGACTGTAGAATTTAAGGCAGGTAAGTCATAAAGCTGACTCAGTTTGGAAAGGTCACACAACCAAATATTTATTTTTAAAGATTACTCTGAGAGTAGTGTGAACAATGTACTCAGCAGAAGGGGGAAAGAATGAAGGTGAAGCAAGAAGTTGAGGTCACTCACTGCAAAATTCCAGTTGAAGTTGTCTAAATCAGAAGTGAGAATGACAAGCCTGATGGCCAGAGGAAAGTAATCCATAAACAGAGACTGATTGGGGGTCATTAGCTATGTAGGCTTAGGTCTTCCTAGAAGCAGACCTGTAGACAGGAGTACACATACAAGAGATTTACTGGAGGAAATGCCTGTGAAGGATAAAAAGGCATAGGCAGAGAAGGCAGAGAGAGCCTTCAGATGATCGGGCAGGTCTGGCACGTGCACAGGAGACGGGGGAAGGAAGATGGGACCAGAGGAGTCTCAGACTGCAGCACAGTTCCCAGAAAGGGTTAGCAGGGGGAATCCTCGTGCCAAAATTGCCACAGGAATGGCCCTGCCATGCTTAGTCATTTACCAGGAACAGCCTGTAGGGAGCATGGGTTTCAGCAGGGATGTGGGGGTGGATCCAGAAGGATAGCAGCTGAGGTCATCAGTCAATTATGTTTCCCACAGCAGGAGATCTGAGCGGCTGATTTTCATGGCCACCATAGCAGCCAAGAATGTGGATGGGCCCATCCTCTCCTGCCTTCTCAGGGTAACTTAGCTCCTACGTCTTCATCCCATCCATCTCTACTCAAACAAGCTTTAGGAAGTTGCATCTTTAGAAAACCTTCTCTTGATCTCAAATCCTCCTCCAAATAATGCTTTCTCTTGTCCCCATACACATCCAATTTTCTACAGAGTTGTCCACCAAAGGTGCTTCTACTTTCTCGTCTCCCTTCACTCTTCATTCCTCTCTTCTGCTCCTCCCATGGCACTGAGGCTTCTGTTAAAACCAGCAGCAACCTCCATCTTGCTAAATCCAATAGAGACTGAAGTTCTCTTCTTACCTGATCTTGGCAGAATTTGAAGAGGTTGATTATTCACTCCTTAAAATAGTTTCTCTTCGCTGATTTCTGTGATGTCACATTCACAGTGTTTTCTTTCTGCCCCTCTTATTATTCCCTGCTGGCTCCGCACTCCTTCTAAACATTCTCACTCTATTTTCCTTCAGTCTGGAAGAGCCTATTGCCTTCCTGTGTGGTGGGAAGCTGCCTTTACATCATGTCTTTCATCCTTTTTCTCTGGAGCTTAAAGTAAAAACTCTGTGCTCAGTCCTCCAAGTTTTACCTCCTAGGAAATCACAAATCCTTTCTTCTCTCCACAAAATCTGTCCCTTGCAAATGAAAAGGATTTGTTTTTCCTACCCTTATTTAAAAAGTAACCTATTTTGAGAACAAGGCTAAGCCTTTGTTCTAAGCTTTGTCTGCCCTTCTCTGAAGCAGTGGAATGCCTCAGTTTCAACGGTGGAGAGTCCTAGAACAAACCAAATTGCTGAGAATGAAATATCTCAGCACCAAACTGTCTATCAAGCATATCCACCTGTATATCTCAGAGGTATAACAAAATATTACATGCTTAAAACTTGTGATCCTCTCCACATCCAAATCTGCACTGTCTCTAATCTCCCTCCACAAAGAGAATGGTTCCTGTGCTCATTCAGTTGCTCAGGTCATGAATCTGGGAAACAGATTCAAGTTTCCCTCTCATCCCTCCCTCTCATCCATCACCTCCAGTGGAGAACCAGATCTTGCCCATTCTGCTGCCTCCACCCCCAATTTTCTCTCCCCTGTGTTCACTTCTCTCCATCTCCACTCTACCGCCCAACTCTTAGCCATCATTATATCTTCTCTGGATTACTGAAATAACCTTCCAACTGGTTTCCCTGCTTCCCTTCTTGCTTCTTTCTAATCCTGTCCCCACACAGTAGCTGAATGATCCGACAAAGCCCATCAGGTCATGTGAGCGCCCTACTCTATATTCTCTTAATGGTTTCCCAGTGCACTTGCAATAAAATACAAAATGCTTGTCGTGACCTTCAAAGCTTCACATGTTCTGTCTGCTGCCTCCATCTCTAGACTCACAGCATGCTGCTTTTTCCCCAGGCTCCAACACAGGTGTTCCCATGGTCTCTGAATGCTCCAAGTACTTTCCTTTCTCTGAGACTTCACATGTGTTAATCCTTTATCTTCCCAACACCCATCCTTTGCCTTCTATTCAACATCCTACCTCAGATTCCTTAAAGGGGATTTTCCTGAACTTTTCAATCCAAATTAAATCCCTAAGTTACGCTCGAGGCACCCATTTCTTTTCCTTCATGGCAATGATTGTCATCTGTAATTTAAAGTCTTTAATGAGGTTTACCTATTAAATGCTTGCAGCCCCACTAGACTTAAGGCAGGGACCATGTCATTGCTCATCAACTATCACAATCCCTAGCACATAGTAGGGACTCACTATTTGCTAAATTAAAAAATGGTCTTGTATAGGTAGAATTATAAAGGAAGAAGGAAGAAGATGGAACCTTAGTGAAAAGAGATCATGTAAAGAGGAGGCAAAGGAAGAGGAGCCAGAAAAGAAACAAAAAAGATAAGGAAAGAAGTAGAATCAGAAGAAAAAAGAATTTGTGATTTTAAAAGAATAACATGTTAGAAAACTGGGCAAGAGTTTTTAACTATACATCCCAGACAGAAAATACCAAATGTTGGTGAGGAACAACTGGAGTTATCACACATTACTGATACAAGTGTAAAATGGTACATGAACTGTTTGGCAATATCAGAGCTGAGCATATGCATACTTACTGTACCAGCAATTCTACTCCCAAGTTTATGCCCAAAGGAAGTATGTGCATATGTGCACCCATAAAAACATGTACAAGAATGTTTATTGCAGCACTATTTATTATAGTTAAAAATTAGAACAACCCAAATGCCCATCAACAGTAAAACAAGTAGTAATATATTCATGCAATGGAATATCATATAGCAATGAAAATGAATTAATTATACTACACACAATGACTTGGATGCATCTCACAAACTTATTGTTGTGCAAAAGTAGTTAGAGATAAAAGAGTATATAGGATTTGATTCTATTTGTTTAAAATTCAAAACTAGGCAAAACTAATTTACAGTGTTAGAACTCAAAATAGTGGTTGCCTTTGGGAAGAGTATGAAGTGTTGGGGCACAAGTGGGGTTTTGGGGAGCTGGTAGTTTCTGTTTCTTGATCTGGGTTTAGTTTGTGAATATTCACTGAAGTGTACACTCATGATTTGTGCATCCTGTGTTTCCTGTACTTCAATAAAAGTTTACTTAAAAAGACAACTTGGTAGTCTTCTATTTAAATTGCTTAGCAGCTTAGCAGTGCCTAAAATAGATTTTCACTGAATCTTTTCAGGAAATGGAAGTGTTGGTGTGTATGCCTCTGCGTGTGTATGTGTGGGTGTTGAACATTGAATATTCTTCAGAAATGCAGTCAGGTGAAAGGAAACATCAAATTTATTATGCTTTCTTAAATAACTTGGCTTATGTGCCATAGTGTTTCCAGAAAAGATTCTCTATTCAATGAGAGTCAATCTACTTGTGTTGTTAAAAGGATCTTAGGTAACCCCAACCCCATGCCACGTCTATCAGATTTCATTTTACTGTCTCCTTTTATTCAGTAAATCATTCAGTCACTGAGCATTTTCTCTACACCAATCCCAGTAAGAGGTGGTGCGGATTCAGAGAAAACACTATATATATGCCCTTCTTATCTCTATTCTTAGGGCCTGAGGAATTCATCAGGGATGCTTGCCAAGAGTGTCTAAGCCTCAGGAACAGGGGCAAGAGTGTGTGAGGTTTTCACCTAGAATAGCTGGAAATTATATAATCAAAGGGGCAAGGGAAGCCAGAGTCTACTGGGAGAGAGAAATGGTACAAAGAATCACAGATGGTAGGCAAGCTGACCTCAGGACACAGACACTAAAGAGATCAGGCACAGGTCAGGAAGTAGATGTAAAGATGTCCCAAGAGAACAGCAGAGAATCAAGAGTGGCAGTAGGTGGGATTCATATCCAGTGCATCGCTAAGGGGTGCATGGTCTCTAAAAATTTAAAAACAATGTGAAACTGATTAAAAGTCTAGCTGCCTTTTGTTATTACTACACATCAGCAATCCTAAAAAAATGTTTGTAAAATACTCCAGCCTCTGAATGTTCACTACAGTAGTGTTAATAGCAGTGAAAAATTGGAAGCAGCCTAAATGTCCCTCACCTGAAGAATGGAGGAATGGATCATGGTATGTTCATACAGGGCAGTGGAAATAGATGACCCAGCACTCCATATATCAACCTGGGAAACTCCAAAACATAATGTTACTAGTTGCAGAAGTCTACATAGTCTAATGCCATTTACACAAAGTTTTAAAACACATAAAATGAGAGTTACATGTGGATCCGGGTTGCAAAAGTACACAGAGTGCGTGGGCATGACCAGCACTGGGAAGGGCAGTGACCCCTGGAAGTAGGGAGGAAGGAAAGCAACCAGAAAGAATACACAGGACATATATTTGTAATTTTTTTTTAAGCTCAGAAGTGGAAACCACAGTGCATAATTTTTACTGTCTGTTCTTTTTCTACATGTCAGAAATACTTCATAATACAAATAAAATTTTGAAACACACACACACACAAAATGATCCTGCCTGCCAGGGATGACTGTGCCTGCCTGACCCTTAATACACTAGTAAGGTGAATTGATTCACAAAAAAGCTGACATATGTGAAGGTATCCAGAGCCGATTGCTATTGGTGGCAAGAGGTGGGCATGGGACCAGGGTAAAAAAAAAAAATCTGGGGCTTCCCTGGTGGCGCAGTGGTTGAGAGTCCACCGGTCAACGCAGGGGACACGGGTTCCCTGGTCCGGGAAGATCCCACATGCTGCGGAGCGGCTGGGCCCGTGAGCCATGGCCGCTGAGCCTGCGCGTCCGGAGCCTGTGCTCCGCAACGGGAGAGGCCACAGCAGTGAGGCCCGCGTACCACAAAAAAGAAAAAAAAAAAAAATTTTGGTTTTCTCAGAAAGAGGCTTTAGTGGTGTGTTATCTGAAGACAAGATGACATGTTCTTAACACTGATATAGGGTAAAAAGGTTAACATCCATGTGAAAACCTTCCCAGAACCACCACGTCCAGACCTTATATGTAGGCAGGCAGGCAGGGATGACTCAACTCTCAAAAGCTCTAAGTCTGGGAAACAGCATGCCTGTTAGAACCAGGTGCCATGACATTTTGGAATATGTGTTGGTAAGGTTCTCCATGTTAAGTAGCTTTACAAGTTGTTATTAGAATCACGTTAGTACAGCGCTAGAGCAAACATCCCACGTCCACAGATGATTCTTTCCAAGAAACCTATTGGTTTGCTTTTCTTCTCTTTTCCTTCTGAATAGCAGCTGACAGACCAAGGGGAACTGGCCCGGGCCTTTGATGCCAGTGCCAATTGAACAATAGCCCTGCTTGTGGCAATCATCCTCTTTGTTCAGGCAAGAGAATGCTGAAGCTGTTGCTCTGGATCCTGTGTATGTGGGTGGCCAGAGCAAGGTGCATTTGGCAGCCAGATGTAGATTCTGGGTGGTATGAGCTGACTGTCCACATAGCTAAAGCTTGGGACTTGGCTGGAACTCTCCTGACCAGTGCAATCAGAGAGACCAGATGGACTCGCCTCCTGGTCCTTTGAAGATGGTGTCCTTTATTTAGCTAAAGGGAAGAGACAGCCAACCATCTGACCTGGAAAGCATTCTTGGGCAGCCCAGTTCTTTTTGTGCACATCTAAAAGAAAGGGAAAGTGCGCTGTTGAAAGGAAATTTGGAGAGAGCCTTTGCAAGCCACTGAGGAGCTTGTAAAATCACACTTAGCAAATGGGCACCAGAGGTTCTATTAACCAGTGGGAGCTTCCCATTTGTTTTCCTGGGGCAGCTCCACTTAGAAAGCAGATGACACTACAGGGAATTTGTCACCCTTTCTAGGGGTTTCCTTGCTAGTGCTGCTATAGTGCTGCCAGTGCTGCTCTGGCTCCTACTGACACCACAGCCATTTCTAGCCACTGGAGTTGCTCCTCACTTTAGACCACCCTCCTTAGGAGGACAATCTGGACATGAGTGGTAGGCTGGGGTGCAGGGGCTTTGCTTGCCACGCCCTTGTTTGTGCTGCTCTCCGGTGGAGGTACTGAGATCACAGTCCCATGGGGATCCAGTTTTGATCAAGGTGGACTGTAGCATAGAGCTCCATCCCTGCCCACACCAGGTCCTGGGATTCCTCTAAAATGTAATCCATTGGGCTAGGCCCTCTACTTAAATCCATTTGGAATCAACCAACCACCTTATGTTTTGAGCTCTGTCCCTCTAATACAGTTTCCACACCGTAGCTTCATACACTCTCTGGCTAACACCCTTCAGATAGTCTACCTAGTTGGATGAGTGTTTCATCCCTTACCACAAACTCTTTGCCCATAGAGCCTGCTCTATTATCCTGCTCATCTGACACTTGTTGGAGTTGAGGTTTGTGTCTGGGAGCACAGGACCACTATGCACAATTGTATAAGTTGTTCATTGCACAAAGTCTTCCAGCCAAGATGGTGAATGGGGACTGAAATACCATTAATGGGTCCTATGGACTTATACTATCTCCATTTCATCAGTACCTAATGAGTGCAAGTGCCAGTGTTTGACACCTTTTCTTCCACTTGATTAAATAAACACACCTCTTTTTTAGAAGAGCTATTACTCTCTCAATTCCAACCTCATAGTTCTAGTGGAAGCTGTCAATCTTATTACCTAGTACCCAAACACCTGGCCTCAGGAGTGGCTGCATGACACAAGCTGGGATGGAGTCTTTTTGATGCATATGTAAATGGAATTATTTTCTTAATTTCATTTGTAATTGTTCATTGCTATTGTATAGAATAAAACTAACGGGTTTTTTTATACTGTTCTTGTACCATGTAACCTTGCTGAATGCCTTTGTTAGTTTCAATAATTCAGGATTCCGTAGGAATTTCTATATAAAAAAATCATATGTGCGAAGAGAGAGAGTTTTACTTTTTTCTTTACAGTCTGAATGCATTTTATTTATTTTTCTTGCTTAATTGTCCTGGCTAGAACCTCCAGTATAATGTTGAATATAGGTGGTAAAATCAGACGTCCATGTCTTGTTCCTGATCTTAGGGTGAAATTTTTCATACTTGCACCATTAAATATGATATAAGCTGTGAGTTTTTGTATTTTATACACTGTATCAGGTTGCAGAAGTTCCCTTTTATTCCTAGTTTGTTAAGTGTTTTTATCATGAAGGGATGTTGGAATTTTTTCAAAAGTTTATTCTGGGTCTACTGAGATGACTGTATAGTTTTTGTCCTTTATTCTGTAAAATGGTATATTACAACGGCTGATTTTTGAACTTTAAACCACCCATTCATTCCTGGGACAAATCCCACTTGTTCATAATGCATAATCACTTTTATATGTTGCTAGACTTGGTTTTCTAGTGTCTTATTGAGGATCTCTGTGTTTATACTTACGAGAGATAGAGGCCTGTAGTTTTCTTTAATTGCAGTGGCTTTACTTGTTTTGGGGTAACATTAATACTGGCTTCATAGAATGAGTTAGGAAGTGTTCCCTTCTCTTCCATATTTTGAAAAAGTTTGTGAAGATTGGTGTTAATTATTCTTTGTATGTTTGGTAGAATTCATCTTGAAACCAAGTCCAGGCTTTTCTTTGTGGAAACTTTTAAATTACTAATTTAATCTCTTTATTTGTGATAGGTCTATACAGATTTTCTAATTCTTGAGTCAATTTCGGTAGGTTGTATTATCCTAGAAATTTGTTTATTTCATCTGAGTTATCTAACTTTGTTGGTATATAGTTGTCCATAGTATTCCCTATAATCTTTTATTTCTCTAAGGTAGTGATCTCACCCCTTTCACTCCTGATTTTAGTAATTTGAGTCTTTTTTTTTTCTTAGTCACTCTAGCTAAAGGTTTGTCAAATTTGTTGATCTTTTTAAAGAATCAGCTTTTGGTTTTGTTGATTTTCTCTACTGTTTTTCTATTCTCTATTTCATTAATTTCTATTTTGGTCTTTATTATTTCCTTCCTACTGCTTGTTTTAGGTTTGTTTTTCTTTTTCCATTGTCTTAAGATAGAAAGTTAGATTAGTGTTTTGAGATTGTCCTTCTTTTTAAATATAGGTATTTACAGCTATAAGTTTACCTCTAAGCACTGCTTTAGCTATAACCAACAAGTTTTGGTATGTAGTGACTTCATTTTCATTTTATCAAAGTGTTTTCTAATTAGCTTTGTGACTTTCTCTTTATTTAGGAGTGTGTTGTTTAATTTCCACATATTTTTGAACTTCCCAAATTTCTTTCTGTTACTAGGGTTACCAATGTAACACTAGTAATTTTATTCCATTGTAATTGAAGAACATACTTTACATAATCCCAGTCCTTTTAAACTTACTGAAGTTCTTTTATGGCCTAGTATATGATCTGTATCACAGGATGTTCTGTGTGCTCTTGAGAAGAACATATATTTTGCTGTCGTTGTGTGGAGTGTTCTATAGATATCTCTCATCTCTATTTTGTTTATAGTGTTATTCAAGTTCTTTATTTCCTTGTTGAGCTTCTGCCTAGTTGTTCTATCCATTATTGAAAGTGGGGTATTGAAGTCTCCAAATATAATTATTGAATTTTCTATTTCTTCAGTTCTGTCAGGTTTTTGCTTCATGGATTTTGGGGCTATGTTTTTAGATGCATTTATGTTTATAATTGTTAAATCTTCCAGATGGATCAACGCTTTTATCATTATAAAATTTCCCTCCTTATCTCTAGCAACATTTTTGTCTTAAAGTCTATGGTATCTGATATTAGTGTAACCCCCCAGCTTTCTTATAGTTACTATGTGCATGATATATCTTTTTCCATCCTTTTACTTTCAATCTGTTTGCATCTTTGAGTATAAAGTGTGTGTCCTGTAGACAGAATATAGTTGGATCTTGTTTTTTATCCAGTATGTCAGTCTCTGCCTCTTAATATGATTATTTAATCAATTCACATTTAATGTTATTATTGATACAGTTGGATTTACATCTGCCATTTTACTTTTTGTTTTCTATACGCCTCATGTAATTTTTGCTCTTCTGTCCTCCTTTACTCCTTTCTTTTGCATTAATTATTTCCTATGGAACATTTAAACTCCTTTTAATGATTCTTTCACTATATATAGTTTAGTATTTCTTAGTGGTTTCTCAATGGCTTACTATATACATCTTATCAGAATCTACTTCAGATTAATTTCAGTGAGATATAAAAATGTTCCCTCTATATAGCTCTATTCCCTCCTCCACCTTTTTTTTTGCTACCATTGATATACATATTACATCTATATATGTTACAAACCCAACAATACATTTCTATAAGTATTATGTTACATAATTTTATGTCTGTTAAAGAAGATGAGAGAAGAAATGAGAACAAGTATTTATAGTTTGTTATATTAACCTCCTTATTTGCCATTTCTGATTTTCTTGGCTTGTTTCGTGTGCATTCAAAAAGCCATCTGGTGTTGTTTCTTACTCCTATACAGCTTTGCTCCCACTTGTGTCTTTTGTGCTGTTACTGTCAAATATATTACACTTTTATACATTATCAGCCCAAGAATATCATATACATATTGTTTTATGCAATTGCTTTTTAAATCAGTCAAGAGAAGAAAGGAGAAAAATATGCATTTATATTCTCTTTTATAATTACATAATTACCTTTATTGGTGTTCCTGTTGTGTGTGTGTGGATTTGCACTACTGCTTGGGTCACTTGCTTTCAGCCTTTGACTTTCAGAATTTTCTTTAGTATTTCCTATAAGAGAGATCTGAGAGCAATAAATTCTCCTGGTTTTTGCTTATTTGCAAATGTCTTTATTTCACCTTCATTTTTGAAAGATAGTCTTGCTGGATGTCAGATTCTTGGTTGACATTTTTTTTTTCTTTGAGCACTTTGAATATGTCATCCCATTTCCTTCTGTACACCATGGTTTCTGATGAGTCAACTATTAATATTGGATTTCCCTTGATATGAGTAGTTTTCTCTTGCTTATTTCAAGATTTTCTCTTTGTCTTTGTCTTTACATATGCCTGGTGTAGAGCTTCCACCCTGTAAGTGGAGGTTTGGTGGAGGAAGAAGCCCCCAGACCTCTCAGTTGCTCTTTCCTGGATTAGAGCTTCTGCAACATAGAGCTGGAGGGATGAGAAATGCTAGTGGCCTGCCCTCCTGAGGAGGCGCAGTAGTCCTCAGCTGGGATGATGCTCTTGGCTCACCCACTCAGAGTGGAGCTTCTGTCACTTTGAGTTGGGGGGTAGGGAGCGGGGGCAGGGAGAGGAAGCAAGTCCTGACTCAAATGTCACAGACTCTCACTGCTCTTATTGCAATTTTGTAGATTTTCTTGAATAAATGTTTCTTCATTTGCTGTGTGCCTTTAGAACAATTTCAAGATAATTCAAGTTATTGTTTGTTAATAATTTTCACCCACTATGGATGTTTCACTGGGGAAAGGACCAGCAGAGCTCCTGAGACTGCCATTCTGGAAGTTCACTCCAGAATACACTGTTTTAAAAAGCTACATAGCTTTATATACTTCTTTTTTCCACTTGATTTAATAATCCCCTATATTATTACAAGCTCTTCATAAGTATCATTTCTAATTATTGCACAATAGTCCATCAAGTCAGATATACCAAACTTTAATAAACTTTTTATTAGAACAGTTTTAGATTTACTGAAGAAATAGGAAGATAATACAGATTTTTGATATATGCTATATCCAGTTTTACCTCTGTTGTCTACAATTTACTTTTTGTTTCCTTCTAATTTTTCACCATTTTAAGTAATGCCATGGTGAACATCTTTGTGCATAAGTATTTTTATATTTTAGGTTACTTACATGAGGTAGGTTTTTACAGAGGGTTCATTACTTGGTCAAAGTATTTTAGAACATACTTGACTCTCTAAGATTAAAGTCCCAGGCTTGGGTCTATTATCACAATTCTGCTTAGCATCAGAGTATTAATTACATTATGATTTCTAGGTTAGTTCAAGTAAAAGGTGTACCTCTTAAGCATAGCCACTAGCAAAAGATGATCATGAAACTAAGTAGTTTGCAAGAATTGACTGAGGTCCTAAGAATGAGGTGATCTTTACACCCCCAGGAAGACTTGTTCAAGTCTAACTATGCCAGTCACCCTTACTGATCAGCCTAATCACGACTAAATATATAGGAGGGCAATTAGCCTTTTCAGTTTGACCATAAGATAGAGAATCAAACAAAAGTTACTTATATTTGGTTCTATGTGGTAGAAAGTTGGTCAGACCAGTCATTCTCAAAGTGTGGTCCCCAGACCAGTAGAATCACTGGTCTAGAGAGAACAGATATATGAGGTAAACTTCAAGATAACCATTTGGGAGTTATCTGATATAGGAAAAAGAGGTAATACATCACTAAAGTTATAAAACCACTTTTTGGTATTCAGGCCAGGCTGACTGTGGACGGACGGAGGTAGCTTGGGCTCAGTGCACATAGCAGGCAAGCTCAGTATTCTCTCTGAACTGGGATTTGAGAGCAAGGTCTTGGTACAGCCTGCTCCTCTCCTGCCATGAGTAATTCCCAAGATGTAGAGAAAGAGCAAATTAGAAGGCTCCTGGAACTCTTGAAGGCTGCAGAGGCTACCATACCACCTGAGTAGCCATTGGCCAATGGCCCACAGTGAGTGAGCAGGGAACTGTGGTCACACAGGCTGGAAGAGTCATCCTCAGAGAGGGCATAACTGTTTCTGAGACTCTGCAGAAAAGCTGCACCAGTATGCTTTCTTTCACCCACCCCAGTGGTGATGAGAACATGAGTGTCATGATAACAAAAACAGGGCTTAGTTTGCATGCCTTGTATTCATTTAAAAAATCTTATAAAATCTGGAGAATTATAAATGCTTCAGAGCATAAGGGACAAAGCCAAACCCTAGCAAGCTGAGGGGTTCTCCTAGAGTTCATGAGCTCCGACTTCTTCCTTACCCCAGTCCCTTGGAGTGAGTGATTGGCTATGGGGCAGGTAGAATATAGATGAGGCTGAAGCACAGAAACCCATGGAATGGCCCCAAATCCTTCCCCCAGTCCTATGTGCTGGAGGTTGAGGCAGGGAATGGGGAAGAGAGGAGGAATGGAATTAATATCCAGATCTAAAGGAAACGGGTGGTAAAAAGAGACCTTGTCACCTGGAGGAAGACAAGGTTGGCCAGGGCCAGAGGGCGATTTGGTCCGCTTCTCTAATTAAAGGAGGGCTGACTGTCTGATCTATGACTGAGGGGCAAGGAGGGAAGAACGTGCATCTCTAGAAGACCTCAAGCATAGGAACCCCACTCCTAGGTGGGCAAAGTGGAAACATTAGGTCTAAAAGGTACAGTTCCCACTTCTGCTCCAGAACTTCACAATTGTTAGGAACTACCCCAAAAAGAGGGAAAAGACCCACATTTCTTATTGTAATCCCAAGTGCTTCCCAGGTCTTACCAATCTGAGGTACAAAGAATGTTACTTCAGCAGATAATTCCAAATTTATCTAGTGCCAAATCCCCACCTGCGTAATTGTCAGACCTCTGACCTTGTTGGCATTTCCCCTCCCTGTTATCCCCCTGGAGTGCCCAGAAGGTCTTCCAGTTGCTTCTGCGGGAGCCTGGCCCACCACCTGAGCCCTGCTCCAAACGGTGACCTCAGCCTTCCCTTCGGGCCAAGAGCTCTGGCAGCCTGCTCACGGCCGCCCACAAGGAAAACTGTTCTGGGACACCCTGTTACTCTCCCAGAAGAAGCAAATATCTCTTTGTCACTTGTCTTGTTTGGTCTGGGGACTGGGAGAAATTAAGATATCAAGGCAAAAGAGCAATCTGGAGTTCAGAGACCAGACAGGTCAGTTTGTACTGCATTTTTATGGGCACAAATACATACTATGGAAACTGGCATTTCTAATAATTGCCTCTGATAAATAGCAGTATGCTACAGTGCTCTGTGGTTTCATCATGGCTTTAAAATTAAGACACACAATATAACTTGCACGTGCAGTTTTTCAATTTTTTTCCTTAATCTTCGTGGATTGTCAGAGATGATAATGATTATTGTTCACTTGGCTAGCTCTGGCCTGGCAGAAGCCTGCAGAAGGAAACAGCCTAACAGCAACATTAGCCCTTTACAGTGGGTTCAACAAGCACTGCCTCTGGCCGAGGCCGGGGTATGCGGGGATCATCATAGAGGGGCTGCTTTTGGGAAACTTGCCCACATTCCTAGAAAGAGAACATTTCAACAAACAGATTGATCAAATCCCATGGTGGTATTGGTTAACTTTTTTTTATATTAATTTATTTTTTGCTTTTTAAAACTCTACTGAATTTTTTTTGCTCAAAAAGTAATGCATAATTGTTTAAGCAAATCAAATAATTCAGAGGAATTTAATAGTCTCTCCCTTTTTCCCTTCAGTGCCACCATTTTGAGTTTGCCATTTTCCTTACATACATTTAAATACATCTAAACAGGGGCTTCCCTGGTAGTGCAGTGGTTAAGACTCTGCCTGCCAATGCAGGGGGCATGGGTTCGAGCCCTGGTCCGGGAAGATCCCACATGCCACGGAGCAACTAAGCCCATGTATCACAACTGTTGAGCCTGTGCTCTAGAGCCCGCAAGTCACAGCTACTGAGCCCACATGCAGCAACTACAGAAACCCGCACACTTTAGGGCCCATGTGCCGCAACTACTGAGCCTGTGTGCTGCAACTACTGATGCCTGCGCGCCTAGAGCCTGTGCTCTGCAACAAGGAAAGCCACTGCAATGAGAAGCCCGCACACCACAACAAAGAGTAGCCCCCACTCACCACAACTAGAGAAATCCCACGCGCAGCAATGAAGACCCAACACAGCCAAATAAATAAATAAAATTACTTTTAAAAAAGAGAGTACTGCCTTTATCTTCTTGTGATGCTGTTTTCTGATTTCCCTGACACTGCTTTGAAGAGTCAGTATTTGAAAAAAGAAAAACAGAAAGAAATGGTTAACCTCTTCATTGGCCTTCAGCGTGGTGGCTCCAATGAGCTGTCAGGAATAGCTTTCCGTAACAAGTGGGATTATAGTCCTCTTCATCATTCACCCTTTTCACCCCAGTACAGTAGCAATGCTGAGACCTTCAGGGATCACATCAACCAGATCCCAAGGTAGAGATGTTTAAATTCAAAAATCCATACTCACTTGGACCTGTTCTTTCCTGGCTACCCTGATACATTTGGGCATTGCATCTAACTTCTTGAAAATTTATTTTAAAGTAAATGGAGACTTGTTTTGAGAGTGAAAAATTATTTCAACATGCACCCCGGATAGCATGGCCGCAAATGGAGTATAAATACATCAGGATCCCCACTTGAGATTTTCGTTTTAGCCCAGTGCATTCAAAGCAATAATCTACATTGTGCCAAGCCAAGTAGTGAGTGACTATGCTAGGAGGATTAAAGGATTATTATTTTTTTTAATCCACTGGAACCCAAGCTATAGTCCCTCTATCAGTAACATTAATAACTATAGTGGACTAAATTCAGATACCTCTTTTCTTCAAGATTCTGAAAATGTTTTTTGCCAAATGTAATTTACCAAATCACAGATTGATTTTTAGAGCTGGAAAGATCCTTAGAGATCAGCCAGACACACTGCTTATTTAAAGATGATGTTTGAAAAAATAAAGAAAAAAAGATGATGTTTGAGGCCCAGGAAGACAGATGACTTGGTCCAGGTCTCTCACATCCACTTACTGACAGAGCAAAACTCAAACCCAGGCGGTCAGATTCTTAGCCTGGGGTGGTTCCTCCCACACTCTTGCTATCCAAAGTATGGTCTGTGGACTTACCACGTGGCATCACCAAGGAGCTTATCAGAAAAGCAGAATCTCAGGCTCCACCCCAGATCTGCTGAATCAGAATCTGCATTTTAACAAGAGCCCTCCTCCAGTGTCTGTGTGCACATTAAAATCTGAGAAGCCCTGCTTTACATCTCACTGCCACTGCCCACAGCTCCATGACCTTTGCATTTGACATCACACCATTTTCTGGACATGCCCAAGAAAGTGCAGTAAAATAAGTACAATAATCCTGTGGAAAGAACACTCCTTGAGAAAAATGTTATAGTGACATCTGACCACAGCAATGAAAGAAAAAGATCAGAAGAGGATTCCTCTGGTGTTTTTGCAGCGAACTTAAACTGCGCACTTGGAAAAACAGGGTCCTTGCTCTGAACAAGCTTACAAGATAAGAGAAATCTAGGGCCCAGGGAGCAAAAATAACATTGAATTCTAAATCAGGATGCAAAGGGTTTAGGGAAAACTTCCTGTGGGACACTCCTAATTCATCCTCCTCCCTGGTGCCAGAGAGGAACTTCTAAACTGCAACGTTGACCAACTCTTGTCCTTCAGTGACCCACCGCTGCCTGCAGGGTAAAGTCCAAAGTTCCCTGAGTTGTTCTGTGCTTCCTGTTTAGCCTCATCACCCTCTTTCCACATCACCCCTTCTTCACACCGAGAACACTGGGCTGCTTGCAATTCCCTAGTCTGCTATGCCGTCGTTCATCTTGGAGCCTTTGCAAGACACTCATGCATAATGCATCCTCCCTTCCTCGTCCCTTCGTATGGCTAATTGTTGCTCATCCTTATCGTCTCTGACAACGTGCCACCAAGAAACATTCTTCAAATTTTGGTTAGGTGCTCCTCCTCTGCACTCCCATTATGTCCTGAGTTATGGACTAAATGTTTATATTGGTATGTTGAAGCTTTAATCCCCCAGTGTGATGGTATTGAGAGGTGGGTCCTTTGGGAGGTAATTAGGTCTAAATGAGGTCATGAGAGTAGGGCCCCCATGATGGGATCAGTACCTTTATAAGAAAAGGAAGAGACACCAAAGCTCTGTCTCTGCCATGTGAGGACACAACAAGAAGGCAGCTGTCTGCAAGTCAGGAAACAGACTCACCAGAAACCAAAGAATCAGGCTTTCACCAGGAACCAACTCTGTCAGCACCTTGATCTTGGACTTCCCAGCTTCCAGAACCCTGAGAAATAAATGTCTGTTGTTTAAGCCATCTTGTCTCTGGTATTTTGTTATAGCAGCCTGAGCAGGCTAAGATACTCTGTGTCCCCCACTGTCGTGCTGGCTGGTTATTCCTCATTTGTCCTGCAAACAGCAGGCCCCTTGAGGGCCGGGAGCATGTTTCTCATTGTCCATCCCCAGGACATTGGGCTCGGCACATAAAACACATTCCATAAATGCTTGCTGAATGAAAAAGAAGAGTGTGTGAATAGATTTGTGCTTGCAGGAGATGGAGTTTGAGCTGATCCCTGAAAGACAGATTTTAATAGCTATGGAGAGGAGGAAAGGCATGAATAGAGGAACAGGAACAAGGATGGTTATGAGCGTATGAATGAGTGCACGGAGAGAATTAGGGAAGTGAGAAGGATCGGGAAGTTTTGTCTAAGACAGTGGTGAGAGAAAATGGGGTTTGGGGTCAAGCAAAGGAATTTGATTTTCTACTGTTAATGCTGTCAATTCCACCCTCTCCCCCCAAACCCACAGAAGCACACAGGGATCTTAGTTCCTGGACCAGGGGTTGAACCTGTGCCCCCTGAAGTGGAAGCATGGAGTCTTAACCACTGGACTCCTTAACCAGGGAAGTCCCACTGCTGTCAATTTTTTGAATGTTTTTATTAAAGTATAATATAGATACAATAAAGTACATGTATCTTGAGATTACAGCTTGATGAATTTTTACATACATACACTGTTAGGGGCTGAATTGCGTCCTGCCCCCCATTCATATGTTTGAGTCCTAAACCTCCAGTACCTCCAAATATGATTGTATTTGGAGACAGGGTCTTTAAAGAGATATTTACATTAAAATGAGACCATTAGGATGGGCCCTGTGTCCTTATAAGCAAAGGAGATTAGGAAACAGACACACATAAAGGGACCATGTAAAGACACACAGAGAAGATGGCCATCTATAAGCCAAGGAGAGAGGTCTCAGAAGGAACCAACTCAACTGGCACCTTGATCTCAGACTTCTAGTCCCAGACTCTGAGAATATAAACTTCTGTTGTCTAAGCCCCCCCAGTCTGTGGTATTTGTTACAGCAGCTCCAGCAGGCAAATACACTCACTGTGGGTGCACCATCCAGACCCATGTACAAAACATTCCAGCACCCCCCAAAAAATCTGAATTTGACTGCAGTGACAGAAGTCATTTTTGGTCCCTAAGCAGGTGACTCACCAAAGCAAAATGGAATTTTAGGAAGATTAGCAAAGCGATTGGATGAACTGGCAGTAGGGGTGGTGGGGATGAGTAGGGGAGAAAAGAGGGGGAAGAGGCATGGTTCACAATCTCTTGCTAAAGTCAAGGAATTGGTGAGAGGATAATGGTGAAGGAAACGAAAGTGCATTTTAAAGGACTGGGAAAATAGCAGTGATGAACAAGAGGGAGGAATCAAAGAAGACTCTGAAGTGTTTGTCTAGGAGACTAAAGTGAGGAAGTATCGAAGACAAGTATTGGCTATTTGGAGAAAAGAGTCAGTTGGAGTGGGAAATGCCACACTGGGTTTGGGTCACGCTGGGTTTGAGGGGGTGGCAGCATATTCAAGTGGGCATGACATATCCAGAGGTGGAAATATAAGGCAGGAGCCCAAAGCAAGTGAGGATAAGAGTGTGGATGTGATTCGGGTCAGAGAAGTGGACCGTGTGTGGAGAGAAGGGAAGAAAGGCAAGAATGAATGCTAACAAAATAACGAAATAATAATAACTAACATGATAATGTGCTTACTTCCTGAAAGGTGTGCCTTTTACATATTTAATCCTCACAACAATCCTGGAAGGAACATTCTGTCATTATCATGCCTGTTTGACCAAGGAGGAAACTGAGGCACAGAGAGATTAATTCACTTGTTTAAAGTCACACAGCTCATCAGTGGTAGATCTGGTTTCAAGCCCAGGTACCCTGACACCAGTTCACTCAAGTCAGTGTGCTTAGAGGAAAGAGGAGCCAGCAGCAGAGGAGACCATCTGAGCTCCTGTTTATCCCCCAGTCTCCAAATAAACTGGCCCAGTGCTCTTCTATTCTGTAATTTAAAATTCCTCAAGCTGTGGTGCTGATGTCTTTAGAAATGAACAAGTCTTTGCCATCAGTAAGTTCTTCCCAATGCCTAACCTCAAACACCCTGGTTGCACTTTAATAAAGGATGCTGCCTTCCCTCTCTGTTCTGCTGCCTGGGGAGTTTGGATCAGCTGCCTGTCTTTATTATTATCTCACATCCTTGAAGACAGTATATTTATTAGCAGTTATTCAAATTATTTAAAAATGTGAACTTCTCACACTTTTCCTGAACTCTGGCCCTTGAGTCCAAGCTCCTCCTCTGTGGTCTCTTTTCTCCCGGACAGCTCAGGTTTCGTCATCAATCTGGCACATGGAGCCCCAGTATAGCTCATAGTCCCGCAGGTCTAGGGGAAGACAAGATTACATTTCCACAAATGTGCTTCCATGCATATTTTGAAATTTCAGAGCTGTCCATAAGCCTGAAGAAATATCTTATAGTGAAGCAAATAAAAGACATTGACAGGTGCAAAACTCTGAACCACCAGAATTTAGCCAAAAGGATTTCTAGGCCATTCTCTTCAAACAATTTTGTTTCCTATTGTGCTCCAGATTTCATCTCTCTGTGTGTTAGTTTTTAAATCTTTTCCTGATAATTTTGCATTTATAAAATAACACCTCATGTGCACCCAGCAAACGTGCAAACTGTTTTATAATTAAAGAGATCCCTATTCCCCAAATCCTAGCATATGTGGTTAAAACACATGATTTGCTCAGTGTTTTAATGGAATATGTGGCTAAAGGGCCAGAGCCCTACTCAGAATCACCAGCTGAAATGATGCTCAGAGCATTAACCATTATGTTTGTAGTCTTACATTGCCTTTATCATGTTATATTTATTTTTGACCAAGAAAAATCCATTCCTCCTAGCAGAATTCTTTGGAAAGACGGAAAAGAGCCATTGGGGAAACAAAATGCTAAATCTAGAAACATTCTAGATTCCTATTTGTTGGGTTTTCCCCCACCAAGTCATCTGAGAGATATTTCTGGTTCCACAGCAGTTATCTGGCCACAAACATCATAACCTAATTAATCATTGTGGCTATTTATAAGTATGACTTGCATATAGAATGTTAATTATAATCGTATCAACAATTACTATTAACAAGAATGAATTGCACATGTATTGAGCTTTATGATTTACAAAATAATTTAACTTGTTTAACTATTTTATTTTTTACTTATTTTTTTGGGGGGGGGCGGTGGGGTACGCGGGCCTCTCACTGTTGTAGCCTCTCCCGTTGTGGAGCACGGGCTCCGGACGCGCAGGCTCAGCGGCCATGGCTCACGGGCCCAGCCGCTCCACGGCACGTGGGATCTTCCCAGACCGGGGCACGAACCCGTGTCCTCTGCATCAGCAAGCGGACTCTCAACCACTGCGCCACCAGGGAAGCCCTAACTATTTTATTTTTATTTATTTATTTATTATAAATTTATTTATTTTTGGCTGCGCTGGGTCTTTGTTGCTGCACGCAGGCTTTGTCTAGTTGCGGTGAGCAGGGGCTACTCTTCGTTGCGGTGCGCGGGCTTCTCATTGCGGTGGCTTCTCTTGTTGTGGAGCTCGGGATCTAGGCGACCGGGCTTCAGTAGTTGTGGCACGCGGACTCAGTGTTGTGGCTCGCGGGCTCTAGAGCGCAGGCTCAGTAGTTGTGGCACACGGGCTTAGTTGCTCCGCGGCATGTGGGATCTTCCCGGACCAGGGCTTCAACCTGTGTCCCCTGCATTGGCAGGCAGATTCTCGACCACTGTGCCACCAGGGAAATCCATGTTTAACTATTTTAGCTTTCCCCAATGACCCTGAGATAGGCAAGGTAGATTTTACTTTATTTTATTTTTAAATTTATTTATTTTTTGCTGCATTGGGTCTTCATTGCTGCGCATGGGTTTTCTCTAGTTGCGGTGAGCGGGGCCTATTCTTTGTTGCGTTGCGCGGGCTTCTCATTGTGGTGGCTTCTCTTGTTGTGGAGCACAGTCTCTAGGCACGCACGCAGGCTTTGGTAGTTGTGGCTTGTAGGCTCTAGAGCACAGGTTCAGTAGTTGTGGCACATGGGATTAGTTGCTTTGTGGCATGTGGGATCTTCCCAGACCAGGGCTTGAACCCATGTCCCCTGACTTGGTAGGCGGATTCTTAACCACTGCGCCACCAGAGAAGTCCCAGCAAGGTAGATTTTTGTATTCCCATTTTATAGGTAAGAACACGGAAACACAGAAAGAGATGAAGTGAGTTTCCAAATAATATATAGTTGGAGAGATAAAGCTTTGTAGGTCACATTTGCTTATAGATTGACAGGAGAATGAATATAATCTCGAGTTATGAGTTATTTACAGAGCTTAAGTACTTCAACTATCTATACCCAGTGAGTATCTATGTAGCCAAGCAAATAATCTCAAGACCCAGCTAGCCGTTTCCTATCTTGTAGATTATATCAGCTGAGAAAACTGTCCATCACATCTATCTAAAGAGTCCAAATTTGAGACATGTAATTCTGATAAGTTTCAGTTTTGAGGCTAAAACTTCTCAAACTTTCAGAACATGATACCAGGCCAATTTTGCCTCATTTAGATGATGGGGTAAAATGTTTTTAATGTATTCCTTCCATGATAAAAGTGGGTGACCCATTTCCTTCATTAACATCAATAATTCACATAAACATTTGGATATCACCTTAGTTTGTCAAAGCATATTCAGTTATAGCATTTGATTCTGTCTGAGACTCTATGACCCAGGTTGGGTTCATAGTAACATTCTCATTTTCCAGACAAGAAGACCAAGGTACAGTTAATAAAATAGTCAAGAATTTAAGGCATGCCTACTATGTGGCGGAGACTACACTAAGTGATAGGGGTGATAACGATACAGATAAAAAGTACATGCAATCCCGCCTCTTAATGTTTTCAGTCTAGTGCAGGGAGTAGACAATGAAATAATCACACCAACAAATGTAAAATTTGAACTGAATGTAATAGTGCTTTCATCCACATATTCCATCAAAACATTGTATAAACCATGTGTTTTAAAAAAACATGTAAGGTGAGGGAGCTTCAAGATGGCGGAAGAGTAAGACGTGGAGATCGCCTTCCTCCCCACAGATACATCAGAAATACATCTACATGTGGAACAACTCCTACAGAACACCTACTGAACGCTGGCAGAACACCTCAGACCTCCCAAAAGACCTCAGACCCCACGTACCTGGGTAGGGCAAAAGAAAAAACAGAGACAAAAGAATAGGGACGGGACCTGAACCAGTGGGAGGGAGCTGTGAAGGAGGAAAGGTTTTCACACACTAGGAAGCCCCTTCGCGGGCAGAGACTCCGGGTGGCGGAGGGGGGAAGCTTCGGAGCCGCGGAGGAGAGCACAGCAACAGGGGTGCGGAGAGATTCCCGCACAGAGGATCAGGGCCGACTGGCACTCACCAGCCCGAGAGGCTTGTCTGCTCACCCGCAGGGGAGGGCGGGGGCTGCGCGCTGAGATTCGGACTTTAGAGGTCGGATCCCTGCGAGAGGACTGGGGTTGGCTGCGTGAACACAGCCTGAAGGGGCTAGTGCGCCACAGCTAGCCGGGAGGGAGTCCGGGAAAGAGTCTTGAGCTGCCAAAGAGGCAAGACTTTTTCTTGCCTCTTTGTTTCTTGCTGCGTGAGGAGAGGGGATTAAGAGCGCTGCTTAAAGGAGCTCCAGAGACGGGCGCGAGCTGCGGCTATCAGTGCAGAACCCAGAGACGGGCATGAGATGCTAAGACTGCTGCTGCCACCACCAATAAGCCTGTGTGCAAGCCCAGGTCACTCTCCACACCTCCCCTCCCGAGAGCCTCTGCAGCCCGCCACTGCCAGGGTCCCGTGATCCAGGGACAACTCCCCTGGGAGAACGCAGGGCGCGCCTCAGGCTGGTGCAACGTCACTTTGGCCTCTGCCGCTGCAGGCTCGCCCCGCATCCGTACCCCTCCCTCCCCCTGTCCTGAGTGAGCCAGAGCCTCCGAATCAGCGGCTCCTTTAACCCCGTCCTGTCTGAGCAAAGAACAGACGCCCTCAGGCAACCTACACGCAGAGGCGGGGCCAAATCTAGGGCTGAACCGCAGGAGCTCTGCGAACGAAGAGAAATGGAAATCTCTCCCAGCAGCCTCAGGAGCAGCAGATTAAATCTCCACAATCAACTTGATGTATCCTGCATCTGAGGAATACCTGAATAGACAACGAATCATCCCAAATTGAGGAGGTGGACTTTGGGAGCAATAATATATATATTTTTTTTCTTCCCTTTTTCTCTTTTTATGAGTGTGTATGTGTATGCTTCTGTGTGTGATTTTGTCTGTATAACTTTGCTTTTACCATTTGTCCTAGGGTTTCGTCTGTCCGGTTTTTTTGTTTGTTTTTGTTTTTTAAGTATAGTTTTTAGCATTAGTTATCGGTTGATTTGTTTTTTTTGGTTTGGTTGCTCTCCTCTTTTTAATTTTTTTCATTACTTAAAACTATTTTTTTAACAATTATTTTTTATTTTAATAACTTTATTCTGTTTTATTTTACTTTATTTTATTTTATCTTCTTTCTCTCTCTTTTTCCTTTTTTTCTTTCTTTTTTTCTTCCTTCCTTCCTTTCTTCTTTCTTCCTTCCTTCCTTCCTTCCTTCCTTTCTTTCTTGCTTTCTTGCTTTCTTGCTTTCTTTTCTTTCTTTTCCTCCCTTTTATTCTGATCTGTGTGGATGACAGGCTCTTGGTGCTCCAGCCAGGCATCAGGGCTGTGCCTCTGAGGTGGGAGAGCCAAGTTCAGGATACTGGTCCACAAGAGACCTCCCAGCTCCACATAATATGAAATGGTGAAAATCTCCCAGAGATCTCCATCTCAGTGATAAGACCCAGTTCCACTCAACGACCAGCAAGCCGCAGTACTGGACACCCTATGCCAAACAACTAGCAAGACAGGAACACAACCCCATCCATTAGCAGGGAGGCTGCCTAAAATAATAAGGCCACAGACACCCGAAAACACAACACCAGACGTGGACCTGCCCATCAGAAAGACAAGGTCCAGCCTCATCCACCAGAACACAGGCACTAGTCCACTCCACTAGGAAGCCTACACAATCCACTGAACCAATCCTAGCCACTGGAGACAGACACCAAAAACAACGGGAACTACATACCTGCAGCCTGAAGAAAGAAGACCCCAAACACAGTAAGTTAAGCAAAATGAGAAGACAGAGAAACACACAGCAGATGAAGGAGCAAGGTAAAAACCCACCAGACCTAACAAATAAAGAGGAAATAGGCAGTCTACCTGAAAAAGAATTCAGAATATGATAGTAAAGGTGATCCAAAATCTTGGAAATAGAATGGAGAAAATACAGGAAACGTTTAACACGGACCTAGAAGAACTAAAGAGCAAACAAATAGTGATGAACAACACAATAAATGAAATTAAAAATTCACTAGAAGGGATCAATAGCAGAATAACTGAGGCAGAAGAACGGATAAGTGACCTGGAAGATAAAATAGTGGAAATAACTACTGCAGAGCAGAATAAAGAAAAAAGAATGAAAAGAATTGAGGACAGTCTCAGAGACCTCTGAGACAACATTAAACGCACCAACATTCGAATTATAGGAGTCACCAAAGAAGAAGAGAAAAAGAAAGGGACTGAGAAAATATTTGAAGAGATTATAGTTGAAAACTTCCCTAATATGGGAAAGGAAATAGTTAATCAAGTCCAGGAAGTTCAGAGAGTCCCAAACAGGATAAATCCAAGGAGAAACACACCAAGACACATATTAATCAAACTGTCAAAAATTAAATACAAAGAAAACATATTAAAAGCAGCAAGGGAAAAACAACAAATAACACACAAGGGAATCCCCATAAGGTTAACAGGTGATCTTTCAGCAGAAACTCTGCAAGCCAGAAGGGAGTGGCAGGACATATTTAAAGTGATGAAGAAGAAAAACCTACAACCAAGATTACTCTACCCAGCAAGGATCTCATTCAGATTTGATGGAGAAATGAAAACCTTTACAGACAAGCAAAAGCTAAGAGAATTCAGCACCACCAAACCAGCTTTACAACAAATGCTAAAGGAACTTCTCTAGGCAGGAAACACAAGAGAAGGAAAAGACCTACAATAACAGACCCAAAACAATGAAGAAAATGGTAATAAGAACATACATATCAATAATTACCTTAAATGTAAATGGATTAAATGCTCCAACCAAAAGACACAGACTGGCTGAATGGATACAGAAACAAGATCCGTATATATGCTGTCTACAAGAGACCCATCTCAAACCTAGGGACACATACAGACTGAAAGTGAGGGGATGGAAAAAGATATTCCATGCAAATGGAAATCAAAAGAAAGCTGGAGTAGCAATTCTCATATCACACAAAATAGACTTTAAAACAAAGACTATTACAAGAGACAAAGAAGGACACTACATAATGGTCAAGGGATCAATCCAAGAAGAAGATATAACAATTGTAAATATTTATGCACCCAGCATAGGAGCACCTCAATTCTTAAGGCAAATGCTAGCAGCCATAAAAGGGGAAATTGACAGTAACACAATCGTAGTAGGGGACTTTAACACCACACTTTCACCAATGGACAGATCTTCCAAAATGAAAATAAATAAGGAAACACAAGCTTTAAATGATACATTAAACAAGATGGACTTAATTGATATTTATAGGACATTCCATCCAAAAACAACAGAATACACATTCTTCTCAAGTGCTCATGGAACATTCTCCAGGATAGATCATATCTTGGGTCACAAATCAAGCCTTAGTAAATTTAAGAAAATTGAAATCGTATCAAGTATCTTTTCCGACCACAACGCTATGAGACTAGATATCAATTACAGGAAAAAATCTGTAAAAACTACAAACAACACATGGAGGCTAAACAATACACTACTTAATAACCAAGAGATCACTGAAGAAATCAAACAGTAAATCAAAAAGCACCTAGAAACAAATGATAATTAAAACATGACGACCCAAAACCTATGGGATGCACCAAAAGCAGTTCTAAGAGGGAAGTTTATAGCAATACAATCCTACCTTAAGAAACAAGAAACATCTCAAATAAACAACCTAACCTTACACCTAAAGCAATTAGAGAAAGCAGAACAAAAATACCCCAAAGTTAGCAGAAGGAAAGAAATCATAAAGATCAGATCAGAAATAAATGAAAAAGAAATGAAGGAAACTATAGCAAAGATCAATAAAACTAAAAGCTGGTTCTTTGACAAGATAAAATTGATAGACCATTAGCCAGACTCATCAAGAAAAAAAGGGAGAAGACTCAAATCAATAGAATTAGAAATGAAAAAGGAGAAGTAACAACTGACAGATTACTACAAGCAACTCTATGCCAATAAAATGGACACAGATTACTACAAGCAACTCTATGCCAAAAAAAATGGACAACCTGGAAGAAATGGACAAATTCTTAGAAATGCACAACCTTCCAAGACTGAACCAGGAAGAAATAGAAAATATGAACAGACCAATCACAAGCACTGAAATTGAAACTGATTAAAAATCTTCCAGCAGGGCTTCCCTGGTGGCGCAGTGGTTGAGAGTCTGCCTGCCAGTGCATGGGACACGGGTTCGTGCCCCGGTCCGGGAAGATCCCACACGCCGCGGAGCGGCTGGGCCCGTGGGCCACGGCCGCTCAGACTGTGTGTCCGGAGCCTGTGCTCCGCAATGGGAGAGGCCACAACAGTGAGAGGCCCGCGTACCGCAAAAAAAAAAAAAAAAAAAAAAAAATCTTCCAACAAACAAAAGCCCAGGATCAGATGGCTTCACAGACGAATTCTGTCAAACATTTAGAGAAGAGGTAACCCCTATCCTTCTCAAACTCTTCCAAAATATACCAGAGGGAGGAACACTCCCAAGCTCATTCTACGAGGCCACCATCACCCTGATACCAAAACCAAACAAAGTTGTAACAAAGAAAACTACAGGCCAGTATCGCTGATGAACATAGATTCAAAAATCCTCAACAAAATACTAGCAAACAGAATCCAATAGCACATTAAAAGGATCATACACCACGATCAAGTGGAGTTTATCCCAGGAATTCAAGGATTCTTCAGTATATGCAAATCAATGTGATACACCATATTAAAAAATTGAAGGAGAAAAACCATATGATTATCTCAATAGATGCAGAGAAAGCTTTCAACCAAATTCAACACTCATTTATGATAAAAACCCTCCAGAAAGTAGGCATAGAGGGAACTTTCCTCAACATAATAAAGGCCATATATGACAAACCCACAGCCAACATTGTCCTCAATGGTGAAAACTGAAACCATTTACACTAAGATCAGGAACAAGACAAGGTTGCCCACACTCACCACTATTATTCAACATAGTTTTGGAAGTTGTAGCCACAGCAATTAGAGGAGAAAAAGAAATAAAAGGAATCCAAATAGAGGAAGTAAAGCTGTCACTGTTTGCAGATGACATGATACTATACATAGAGAATCCTAAAGATGCTACCAGAAAACTACTAGAGCTAATCAATGAATTTGGTAAAGTAGCAGGATACAAAATTAATGCACAGAAATCTCTGGCATTCCTATACACTAATGATGAAAAATCTGAAAGTGAAATTAAGAAAACAATCCCATTTACCACTGCAACAAAAAGAATAAAATATCTAGGAATAAACCTACCTAAGGAGACAAAAGACCTCTATGCAGAAAATTATAAGGCACTGATGAAATAAATTTTAGATGATACCAATAGATGGAGAGATATACCATGTTCTTAGATTGGAAGAATCAACATTGTGAAAATGACTCTACTACCCAAAGCAGTCTACAGATTCAATGCAATCCCTATCAAACTACCAATGGCATTTTTCACAGAACTAGAACAAAAAATTTCACAATTTGTATGGAAACACAAAGGACCCCGAATAGCCAAAGCAATCTTGAGAAAAGAGAAATGGAGCTGGAGGAATCAGGCTCCCTGACTTTAGACTGTACTACAAAGCCACAGTAATCAAGACAGTATGGTACTGTCACAAAAGCAGACATATAGATCAATGGAACAGGATAGAAAGCCCAGGGATAAAGCAACGCACATCTGGTCACCTTATCATTGATAAAGGAGGCAAGAATATACAGTGGAGAAAAGACAGCCACTTCATTAAGTGTTGCTGGGAAAATTGGACAGCTACATGTAAAAGAATGAAATTAGAACACTCCCTAACACCATACACAGAAATAAACTCAAAATGGATTAAAGACCTAAATGTAAGGCCAGACACTATCAAACTCTTAGAGGAAAGCATAGGCAGAACACTCTATGACATAAATCACAGCAAGATCCGTTTTGAACCACCTCCTAGAGAAATGCAATTAAAAACAAAAACAAATGGGACCTAATTAAACTTAAAAGCTTTTGCACAGCAAAGGTAACCATAAACAAGACAAGAAGGCAACCCTCAGAATGGGAGAATATATTTGCAAATGAAGCAACTGACAAAGGATTAATCTCCAAAATTTACAAGCCGCACATGCAGCTCAATCTCAAAAAAACAAAAAACCCAATCCAAAAATCGGCAGAAGACCTAAAGAGACATTTCTCCAATGAGGATATACAGATTGCCAACAAAAACATGAAAGAATGCTCATCATTAATCATTAGAGAAATGCAGATCAAAACTACAATGAGGTATCATCTCACACCAGTCAGAAGGGCCATCATCTAAAAATCTACAAACAATAAATGCTGGAGAGGGTGTGGAGAAAAGGGAACCCTCTTGCACTATTGGTGGGAATGTAAATTGATACAGCCACTATGGAGAACAGTATGGAGGTTCCTTAAAAAACTAAAAATAGGGGCTTCCCTGGTGGCGCAGTGGTTGAGAGTCCGCCTGCCGATGCAGGGGACACGGGTTCATGCCCTGGTCCAGGAAGATCCCACATTCCGCGGAGCGGCTCGGCCCGTGAGCCATGGCCGTTGAGCGTACGCGTCCGGAGCCCGTGCTCCGCACTGGGAGAGGCCACAACAGTGAGAGGCCCGCATAACGCAAAAAAAAAAAAAAACAAACAACTAAAAACAGAGCTACCATATGACCCAGCAATCCCAATACTGGGCATATACCCTGAGAAAAACCATAATTCCAGAAGAATCATGTACCAAAATGTTCATTGCAGCTCTATTTACAATAGCCAGGACGTGGAAGCAACCTATATGTCCATCAACAGATGAATGGATAAAGAAGATGTGGCACATATATACAATGGAATATTACTCAGCCATAAAAAGAAACGAAATTGAGTTATTTGTAGGAGGTGGTTGGACCTTGAGTCTGTCATACAGAGTGAAGTAAGTCAGAAAAAGAAAAACAAATACCATATGCTAACACATGTATATGGAATCTAAAAAAAAAAATGGTCATGAAGAACCTTGGGGTAAGACAGGAATAAAGACACAGACCTACTAGAGAATGGACTTGAGGATACTGGGAGGGGGAAGGGTAAGCTGGGACGAAATGAGAGAGTGGCATGGACATATATACACTACCAAACGTAAAATAGATAGCTAGTGGGAAGCAGCCGCATAGCACAGGGAGATCAGCTCGGTGCTTTGTGACCACCTGGAGGGGTGGGATAGGGAAGGTGGGAGAGAGGGAGATGCAAGAGGGAGGAGTTATGAGGACATATGTATAACTGATTCACTTTGTTATAAAGCTTAAACTAACACACCATTGTAAAGCAATTATACTCCAATAAAGATGTTTAAAAACAAAACAATAAACAACAACAAAACATGTAAGGTTTTTAAAAACATGCCGGGTTTTTATGAAAAGGAGAAGTCTATATTCGTCTGGGAACCTAGAATATGGGGATATGGCTTTTTTTTTTTTTTTTGACTACGTTGCACAGCTTGCAGGATTTTAGTTCCCAGACCAGGGATTGAACCTGGGCCCACAGCAGTGAAACTGCCAAGTCCTAACCACTGGACCACCAGAGAATTCCAGGGACTTGGCGTTTTCAAGGAGACCCAGCACAGCTTTTCTGGGGAAGTAAAATGATCTGAGAGTATAGGGGATAAGTAAATGGAAAGAGAAGAGATTGATTTTGGAGGCAGAGAAGGAAGCCCTGTAATGGGAAGAAGCTCAGCATGACAATTGGAGGTCAGTGTGATGGGATGACAGAGCATGGAAGAATGCAACTCATTGCAAAGCTGAAAAGATTGCTTTTTTGTGAAAGGTTTTAAACTTTCATTCTAATGACAATGAGAAGGCATAAAAGATCTTTAAGTATGGGGAAAGGGGCACAATTTGGTCTGTGGTTTGGAAAGATGATTCCAGATATGATGTAGAGAACACATTGAAGGGAGCCATTGAATAGTCAGATGACTATTTCAGATGTCCAAGTGAAGGCGTGTGGACCATGGATTGAAGTTGGAGAGAAGATGGATTTGAGAGATTTTTCATAGGTAAATTTGATGGGACTAGATGGTAGGTTGACTATGGGGATGAGTATGAAGAAGTAAAAGGGGACCCCAACATTCCAGGCTTGTGCAAATGGGTCATGGTGTACAATGGAGAATACTAGAAGTGCAGACTTGTGGCATGGAGATCATGAGTTTGGTTTGGGCTGATCATAAGACATCCAACAAGAGCTCCAAGAAGAGTTGATTTATGGAGGTGAAACATAGAGCTCTGGGCTAGGGATACAAATTTGTGAGTCATTCTCATGTAGGTGATATTTAGAGCCATAGATGTGGATGAGACAAGATCACCCAGAGAGAGATTATGAAGTGAGAAGAAAAGAGGGTCCTAGAAAGAGCCTTGGGAAATTCCAACATTTAATGGCCAGAGAGAAGAAGGTGTGTCTATAAAGGAGAGAAGGAGTTGCCTGCAATCCAGGAGGAAACCAGGAAGACCTGGGTTAATGGTACATAAACAGAGATTTTGAAGAATAGGGGAACTGTTGAGTCAGGTGGTACAGGGAGGTTATGTAGTATAAGAATTGAAAAACACATCCATTGGTTTTAGCAATATGGAGGTCACTGGTGACCTTAGGAGTGGGAATCAGAAGCCAGATTGCAGTGGATTGAAGAGAGTGGGAGATGAGGCTATGGAGACTATGAACTAGGCAGCAATTTCAGAGTTGGTTTTGAAGCACACTTAGGCTCTAAGGCACATGTGATAAAAAATATAATAATAAATAATGAAAGTTTGAATTTGAAAATATGGAAATAAGCAAAGTTAAAATTTGCTTTGCAGTTTGTCTCACCTTCCTCTTCTGCTGCCCTCTCTTCTAAGCGTTGAAGATGCTCTCAGGATTTCCCACTCCAGCTTGACTTTCCAGGCTGACCCCATGTCCTCTGGCCCGTTGGCTCCCTGCCTGCACTACTTAGCACCCCCAACCTGCTTTTAGAAAGCTGTCATACTGGGGAAGGACCTGGTAAACCAATTCTTACCAAGTATGTAGTAACACTCTGGGCTAGGGGTTTGCTTTTTCACTGGGGACAATTCCATAACAAGTCTGAGGGTCTGGGCATACAGTTTAGGATGGGCAGGTATAAACTAAGGGACTCTGATAAGGAGATCATATTGTGGAGTGGAAGTAGCACCAACATGCTAGATAATCTCAAATAAGTCATTTCATCTCTCTGGACCCCTCCCCCGTTTTTCATTTGTCACATCTGGTATTGGATTATATCTCCCAGCCCTTCCAGTCCTGGCATTGTTGGTCTCTGCAGTAAACCCCGACCCAGTTGATGACATGCTCCTTGGGAAGGGGAAGAAGGGAGAGAATAGATGGAGAGAGAGAGGGAGCGAGAGACAGGCATTTCTCCTGCCTCTAGGAAGAAGGTTTAAAGTTAAGCTAGAACAGAATCAACTGAGGTGTGTAAATCAGATCGTGTTCTAAGTGCTCCGAGAAGCTGCTATTTTTTAAAAGAGAACTCCTGAAGGCAATCTTCAGTAAAGTGAGGAGTCCTTTTGGAGAAGGCATAAATGCCCCTGTCTTTATCCCTTTTTAATCACCTAAATGTCTGTCTATCAGGTTTCCATAAGCCACCAGGTACATTTGTGCTTAATAACAACATGCAGTAAAGAAATGGTTGAGATGCTCCGATAAAGATTAATGCTTGACTTCCTCTTTCAATTCTTTCCTATACTGCATTTCACATTGAAAACCACTTTTCCCTTTGCACTGTAGCTTTTGAAATATTCCTTACGAAGTCACTTTATGCAGTAGATAGTGAAGAAGATGTGCTGTTATCAGGAACGGGATGTGACGTGCATCCAAAATACCTCCCCTAATGAAGAACCGTAGTCTGGAAACAGACGGATGGTGTGTGACAGGTGAGCAGCTCTGTGTCTGAGCTGTAGTTTAGGGAAGGGGATTCCAGTAAGCTGTATGAGTGAGGCCTCTGTGTTTCTGTCCTTGTTGGCTTCCCCTCCCAAAGCAGGCTAACACTCTGGCCTCCCTTTACAGTCACCACTTCCTTCATTTGGAGAAGACAAGCTGTCCAAGTTAATCCATTAGTTAGCCTTCTGCATTAACACAAAACACATGGTGCTGCATGCTTCATTAGTACAGACAAGGTGTTCCAGTCACTGTGTCCCTGCATAGAGCATACTGTGGTGGCTGCCCCCAAATGAATGCCTTCATGCTCTGTACCTTTCCTAACACACCGCCTCAGTCCGTGGCCGTTCTCTTCACTCGACGAACCTGGACAAAGCCTTCTGATCTCCTGCCAGCAGCCACTTCTGTGTTGATTAATACTTCCATCCCTCTCTGCGCCAGGCCAAACTAAGCTGGGCTTGCCTCCTCTAGTGTTTGCTACCCATCCAGAAGAACAAGAGAACTGCAGCTGGACAGATCTGTCGGCCCGGGGCCGGCCCTAGAGATGAGATGATTAGGGAAGATAATGATGAATGAAGGACTCACAGGTGAAAAATGACTTCTTTGGAATCCTTATTGATCGGCCAGCTGAGGCCTTTTTCATGTGGAACCTAAATTTGACATCTCAAATTGAACCTGACTCTTGAATAGCTCATGCAGTTTTAGACCTGGCAGTAATTTTAGATGGAATCTAGGGCTTTGCCTAGATGGGGAAACCAAGGCCCTGAGCATGAAAATGACTTACCCAAAATAACACAGAGGGTCAATGGCAAAGTCAGGGCTGGGACTGAGGTCTGATATTCAGGTCACTACCACCGGCTCCAGGACCATTTTCTTATGCAGGACCCAGGTTCTGTCAATAAGCTAATGTATCCCTGCTGGTATAAAAGACAAGATCAGCCCACACTGGTCTAATCTGGACCTTGGCTCCAAAAGGGGTAGTAAAAACAAAAATAGACAGAAGGGGGCATGGTGCTTGGGGAGGGAGGAACCAATCTGATAAGGAGTAGCCAGGAAAACTGCTACTGCTGTTGCTACTAATATATGAGGGGCTGGGGGAAGGCACAAGATGGTGCTGAAAATGCAGTCTCCTCTTGGAGAGAGCTGTCTTTCCTGAGAAGCATTTCACTTTGTGATGTATTTACTCCATGAAGCGAAGAATCTAGGATGGAATGAAGAAGCTCTACCAAGCGGGCCCTGGACGTCAGAGGCAATGGGGAATGGTACCTTCTCTTAACAGGCAATCCAGGGGTAGGACCTGGATTGGGGAGAAACGCAAATTGCCTGAAAGTACGGCAGGGCATGCCCCTCCCACAGGGTATGAGAGATCCAGATTCCCCAATTCAAATGCAAACCACACGGGGAGCCCCTACCAGCCCCAACTCAGTGATCAGTTAACACGTTGGCATGCATTGCCACTGCATGGGTTTGTAGCCTGCAAGTAAATGGATGGTCATGGTCAAGGCTGGGCAAAGACCCACTCTGCCTGCTTCACACAGCATAGCTGTGCATAGCTGTGCACGTGCTCACGTAGCACATATGCTTCACATAGCTGTGCATAACTCCACAGATTGTGGAGCTCTGGTCCATGGAAAACAAAGCGTCACCTCATCACCCCATTCTCAGTAAAGGTTCTTGGATCCCCTTGCTAATGAGGAAGGAGAATCATTACAGCCACACAACAAACTGTCACATTACTCATACACACCTTCAAAACAGTACACAGTTTGCCAAGCACTGTGCTGAGCACTAGGCTGCAAAAGCGACTAAGGCACAGCCCTGCCTGAGCGGGACGCACCTAGTGGGGAAGACAGATGTCCACACAGCTGACTCTAATGAAATGGGATAAGGGCGACACAAGAAGAAGGGAGATGAACTGAACTTTGCTACTAAGCTACTACGACCCAGTAACACTCATCCATTCCTTCATTAGCTCATTCACCAGACATTTATTAAATGTCTGCAGAAGCTGTGCTAAGAATATAAAGATGAATAGAAAAGATCTTTGCCCTTGGAAAAAATCACATATTACAAGGGAAAGATAAATGGATAAACAATAAGTTAAAAAAATGTTACAGTTGCTATTTCAAAAGTCTGTGCATGCACAAAAGATGTTCAGAGGAGTCGATTTTTAAGCGTCTCAAAGTGTCTCAGGTTTTATATAAAAGGGTATATACTATTTGAGTCCATTTATATGAAGTTCTAGAACAAGGAAGACTCATCTATGAAAAAGTCAGAACAGTGGTCGCCTTTGAGCGGGGTGGGTGCCACTTCCCTTGACTAGGGGTTGGGTTATACAGTTATATGCATTTTTCAAAACTCATTGAGTGGTACACAAGATTTGTGCATTTCATTGCTTGTAGATTTACCTGAAAAAGAACTCTAAGCAAAAACTGAATTCTAGATAATGATATACATGATGAAGTATTTGGGGGGGAGGTGTACCGATATCTGCAACTTACTTTGAATTGCATCCAAAAAATAAGACAGAAGGATAGAAGAATGCATAGATGAATGGAGATGTGTTAAAGAAAATACAGTAAAATGTCAGTTGTAGAATTTAGGTAGCAGGTATGCAGTTGTACACTGTACAATGCTTTCAATTTTTCTGAAAGTTTGAAAATTTTCAAAATAACATATTAGTGGGGAAAAATGAGGCTTGAAAGTAAAATAGGCATCCCCCAGGCAAACAGGATGAGAAGGGGCTAAGCTAAACCCATTTCCAGTTTTCTAACCCTCATCTGCCTTTCCGCCTCCTCTACAGAGCCTAGAATAGCTAAATATTTACTTATCTCCTTGCCAGTTTGGGTAGTTGTGTGGCACAGTTCTGGCCAATGAAGCATTAAGTGAACTCTGCTGGTTCTTCTGGGAAAGCTTTTGTTTAGTGGGTGCTGCCCCTTCCTGACTCGAACACAAACATGATACCTGGAGCTGTAGCAGCCTCTTGCAACCATGAAGGCAAATCTAAAAGAATAAAGTCTCCTGTCCTGACTTTACTGAGCAGTGGAACCAGTGTCAGCAGCAGCCCATCTCCAGACTTCCTGCTGCATTAAAAAAAAAAAAAAAGGATGGATTTGAGGACACGGGGAGGGGAAGGGGAACCTGGGACTAAGTGAGAGAGTGGCATGGACATATATACACTACCAAATGTAAGGTAGATAGCTAGTGGGAAGCAGCCGCATAGCACAGGGAGAGCAGCTCAGTGCTTTGTGTCCACCTAGAGGGGTGGGATAGGGAGGGTGGGAGGGAGATGCAAGAGAGAGGAAATATGGGGATATGTGTATACGTATAGCTGA
The DNA here is from genome assembly GCF_964270905.1 of Leucopleurus acutus. Taxonomy (NCBI): domain Eukaryota; kingdom Metazoa; phylum Chordata; class Mammalia; order Artiodactyla; family Delphinidae; genus Leucopleurus; species Leucopleurus acutus. The sequence goes on from NC_139158.1 coordinate 11,808,214, forward strand.
TTCACTCTGTTATAAAGCAGAAACTAACACACCATTGTAAAGCAATTATACTCCAATAAAGATGTTAAAAAAAAAATCCTTGTTTGTTTTAGTCACTGTTGGTCACGTTTTCTGTTACTTGCAGCTGAAACATTATGAGCACAAAAATGTAAAACAGCCTGGTTTTCAGGTAATTACAAGCAATCTGATGGCTGGATCCAGAGTTTGGGGAGGAAAATGTGGAGTAGAAGATGTAGCTATAGAGGCTGGAATAAGCCAGACCCTGGAGGACTCAGTGCAATACTAAAGACTTTGGATTCTCTGAAGGTAGTAGAGCATGGGGGTAACCTGATCAGATTGCCCTTTAGAGCAGTGGTTCTCAAACTTGTATGAATATTAGAATCATCTGGAGTTAAAAGTGCAGATTCCCAAGCCCCACGTCCAGAGATTCTGATTGTCAGAGGTGTTGTTGGTGCCCTGCCCATATCCTCTCTTATATCAGCAGCTTCTGTGACCAGTTCCATGCACACAGACAGCTTCCTGTCTCAATACCTCTGTGATTCTCTGACTGAGGGCTTTCTCTAGTCACAGAAGCATGCTGTGTGCACCCACGAGGCAGGCCAGAAGTGTCAGGGAGTTAATGCTCCCAAGGGCAACCTTTGACCAATGAGGAATGGGAGCTGGTGAATAAATACTCCAACTTCCTCTCTTACGGGTGGGAAAATTCTGAAGTGTGTGCTTAGCAGCCTCTCAGGTCCCCTTGGGGTTGAGTTCCACTTGCCCACAGTGATAACTCTCTCATTAATATACTTTTTACTGGTTTTTCTTTCCTTCCCTGTCTCGCTTCCCCAGACCCCCACCAGTACACTGCTGGGATCACCTCTCAAGTAAACGTCTGACACCCAAATCCTTGTCTAAGGTTCTGCTTTTGCCAGAACCCAAACTAGAACGCTGATTCAGAAACCCAGGGTGGGGCCTGGGAGTGTGCATTTTAACTGTCACCCCTCTCTAAGTATTCAGGTAGTGGACTGAATCTCAGTCCCTCTACCACAAGTAACTTTCCCTGTTGCCACTGGCAGACGAATTTGTAGATTAGAGTGAAATTCTTTGGTGGCAAGCAGATTTTTCAGTTGAATTGAGACCAAGAGATTAAGCAAATTCTCTAGCTAATTCAGTTAATCTGTGAAAAGTTTCCAAACATAAGCATTTTCAAAGATAAGAGCTAACTGCAAGGGCCCCAGATCAGCTTATGACTTTGAAAGAGGTAATCAGGAGATTGTCAGAACCCCACTACATAAATAAATAAGAATAAATAAAGAATCCTGACTGTTCCTTACCTCATAACGCCTAGAATAATTTTTCGTCTGAATTTATCTTTTACTGAAAAAAGAGAGGAAAACTAGATCTTATCAGCTGAAGCAGTGATTTTATTGTGTTTAGGGGCCAGGTAAAAGCTGTCTCCTGTTGTTTTAACATTCCCTTACTAAGAAAGAGACGGGTCAAATATTTTGATACCATTTTTTGGCCTCAAATTAGGATCCTGGGAGGAGGAGCTCGTGGAGAAGAAGTGGATGCAAGAGACGCCAGATCGGGTTGTTGGGTTCCTCTGATGAGGTCATTTCACCAGCCACGGGCATCAGCTTCCTCTTCAAAAGCTCAGGTAAGGTGACCAAAACAGGAAAGGTAGTGTCCCCTTATGGTATGCTGTGGCTCATGAATTTTACTGGGTCTTAGTTGCACCATGCGGGATCTTTAGTTGTGGCATGTATGCGGGATCTAGTTCCCCAACCAGGGATCGAACCTGGGACCCCTGCATTGGGAGCGTGGAGTCTTATTACCCACTGGACCACAAGGGAAGTCCCTGTGGCTCATGAATTTAAAAAAAGCATCATTTAAAGCCGTTTCCAAGTACTGTTCCAGGGTGTCAGTTATTCCCACAATAACTGACAGGTATTTAGACTTGCCTGAAATACCAGCACCTCATTAGTGATGGTGGGCAGCCACGCCATTCCCTGTACCTCCACGCTGCCCCAGCTTTGCTTTTGGTAGGGCATCCTGGTCTCTGTGCCTTTTTTGTCAGGTGGAATCACAGCACCATTCCCTGCTGTTGTTATCAAAGGTTAGGCCTAATGCCATTGATGACAGACAGGTTGTTAGAGAGCCTTCCCATCAAAATCTTTAAGAGTTAGACAGTTCTCTTCAACTCTATCTGCTGATATCATTTCACTGGCTCTTCTGGGGGAAATGAAGATGCAAGCTGTCAGAAAAGTAAGTATGGGCAAAGCTGCGGACTGATAGAAGATAAAAGAGGAATGCAAAAGTACCACCGGATCAGCTTTTCTTTAATCTTAACAGAAGGGACATAGGGAAAGTCTGCATTTCTACACCTTGGGTTAGTGTTCACTTGCTGTCTTTTTCTGTCATTGAAGAGTGAGTTTTCACTCCGAGGAAGCATGCAATGCCGCCTAAAAGTCTCAAGGAAAGCTTAGAGTATTTGGGCACAACAGGAAGATAGGAACAATTTTACCCATACCCTGAGTTACAAGGGAAAAGGTTACTTTTTTCACTAAGTCACTTTTATTGCTCGCCAATCACAAACAACCCTTAGAAAGCCTATAAGCATATGCACATGCATTTCTGGGTAATACAGAGATTCCAGGAGGTAGGGGGCACAGTCTCAGCCCTGGAGAAATTCAGTGTCCTAGAGGAGAAATGACAAGATTCTAAAAGATAAATAACAATCTGAGCATGCATATGCTATGTGATAAATGGCAACAGTATGAGTCAATACTATTATTACAAGGTTCACATAGGTATCTCTTACTACAGGGTTCACACAGATATCTCTTAATAATAGGACAGGCATCCCCTTCCTTAGGATATGTTATTTATTGGGGGAGTACAGGAAAGGTAGGAATGTAATTGCTTAGAGTAATTTTGATGTTTGCACATAAATGCATAATGATATTATTGATCCTGAATACAAACTATCAGGAGAAGCAGTTGTGAAATCTGGTGGGAGTTTGCACCTGGCAGCCTGGTTTCGCTACTCATCAAGAAGCCGAGGAAAGAACCCAAAAGTACCTGTGGCTCCCAGGATGTGGCAGTGACCTAGGGTGCTTACCAAATGGAATTAGTACTAGAAGATGAAGAAAGTTTGAGGACAGTATACAGCAGCATCAAATAGGAAGGAGATTGCTGTTTTTATCCCCAGCCATCAAAGTGCTTCACAAAACAATATTAGAAGCTGCATTTTATAAATTACAACATCATAGGAGATTGTGAATTGGCATTAAAAAAAAAAGAAAAATTTATCTATTTTTTTGAGAAACCTATTCATTGTGAAATTCAGGAGCTATTATTTGGTCCCCAAATAATTGTCCACATTACAGCAATGAATACTTTATTTATTTACTGTGGTTATAAGAGCAATGTCAGATTTCTTAAAAGTTTTGATTAAAGTGTTTTGTTTTAAGTTTTAATTAGTGTTTTAAAACACTGAAAATAACAACATTTCCCAGAAAATAATGAGTTTCTTCCTGTTAGCTGTTGAATCATTTACTCCCATATCTGAATAATAACAGCACAGCAAAGCCAGCAGTGGTAATTAAATGATTTGTGAACATAGGTTAACAGATTAGTGCATTATGATGTCATTGTCCAATTAGGGTAAAAATGCTAGTCTTACCTAAAAGACTGACAAAATAGTAAAACAAGAAGGAACAGATAAAAAGTATCGTGCAAAATATTACAACGCATGTAAGGTCATTTTTCTGCTTACTACATGAGAGGGCTTATGAACGTCTTTCAGATCTTACATCTGCAAGCTATACACACCTTGGATTAGTTACGTTTTCCGGGTGAATGGGAAGCTGTCTACACGACCTCAAATAACTGAATTGTGTGTAGTTTTCATATGACAATCACCAGCAGCCCTGGCCTGTGAAGAGACCTAAGGGAAAGTTCCTTTGAATTCCCCTTTATGTATCAACAAGATTTAAAAAGAAAAAAAAACTCAGAGGAAATAAGGAATATTCATCTCTCACTCTTATTATAAAGAATTTTCAAGTTATCAACCATTTATTCAACACATATTTACTAGGTACCTACTATATGCCCAGCAAAACATTAGCTTTTTGAGGGGCATGAAGATGCATGAAACAGACTTCTCTCAAAGCTTTTTTTCAGTTAGAGAAATAAGGCATACAGGTTATAAGGTCATAAACATTAGATAGAGATAAAGTGCTGTAGAATTTCAGGAGAGGGATTGATAACTTCCACCTGGGGAAATCAAGATGCAGTGTCAAGAACTTGGTCTTAACTGATGGGAAGTGATGGGGGGTGAAAGGCTTTGCAGACAGAGCAAATGGCAAGCACAAAGGCACATGTAATTTACTATTTATTCTGCCACCAGTTGGGAAGTTTAATCCTAATTACATCCCAGAAAAGAAGCCAACTCTGTGCTTATTTTTCCTGGCAATGGAAGTGTTGGGCAGCTGAAAAAATTTACCCTCACAACAGCCAGTAAGTTAGTGACCCAGCAGGGGTTTGGAGGCTCCAGAATTCTTGTAATCCCCAGTGATCATTTAAGCAACTGAGCCCCCTAAATATATACAAATCTTGTATTTGAACGGATTTGGAAAAATAAAGAGGCCTGTGAAACGCACACACCACTCTTTCAAGTCTCTGAGCAATGCTTGCAATATTGTAGGACACTTTGGGTCCTAGCAATAGCTTTTGGCAGCAGGGAAAGTCCTCCATCCCACCTTTGTTGGTGTCCACTCCACTGACATGTCCTCCCTGCAGCCTTGGGAAACAGCCTCAAATGGCTGGCTAAACACACAGTAAGGATATGTTGAAGGAAGTTTCCTGCTTTCCCTATTAGTTGCAAGAATTGTGTATATAAGTGTAAATGTTATAGCAAAGATCAAGCTGGTTATTAATCCAAGTCAGGGCAAAGAGGAAGAAACTATCAGCAAAGAGAAGTGATTTCTTTTTAGGCTTTTGCTTTGAAGGCTAGAATTTGTTTAATTAAATGAGACCTTCTGCCCTATTACTGACACGAGGACCTTTTCACTTCACACTAGGGACCTCAGGGCAAGTGAGCCATTAACACTCTGTCTCAAAGCCTAAGCCTGCCATCATTTCCGTTATCCTTGCTCATTCACACCTTGTCTTCTGGCCACTGTTGTTCATCTCTTAAACCTAATATCATCAGCCAGTTTTTCTTTTTAATTTTTACCAAAAAAAAAAAAAAAAAAATTAGGCACACCTTTAGAAGAGTGTATTTTCTGACATGAGTTACGTAGTAAAGAGAGATGTGAAGACCTTGGAGGTGATTCAAATGGGAGCCGTGACGGCTGAAAGTTTGTAAAATAAAAAAGTTTCTTTCATGTGAAAGAAACTGGCTCAGGAAGACTGGAAGGGAAAAACAGGCATGATCTGACACTGTTCTTCAGAGGTAAGGAATGTCTAGAGCAGACGTGGCTGTTAGCTCCCATCACTGTAATTGCTGCTTTTATAGCTTGCTGATGCGATCTGGCTTGTAGGGCCTCACAAGGTGTCCCCCAGAAATCAAACACTCATTTGGAAAGGCGGGACCTTGCTTTGGTGAAAGAACTATTGTCATTATTGCAGGCAGGAGTGGTAGACTCCTGGCCCTGCTCAATCACCAGCTTGCTGTGGGAGATCTTGTGAAGGTCATTGAATTTACCCAGTCTTCAATTCTTGCCTTTCTACGATGAGAATATTGGACTAAATGAGCTCTGAAAAGGGAGACCATATAATTTATTATTTAAAAAAACGGGACATTTTTGCTAGGACAAATTGTCTGGTCAAACTGGACAGTATGTCTGCATGACAAACCAGCACGCATGGGCACACCATCTCAGAAGTGCCCTTGCATGCTGCAGTCTGTGATTCCCAAGGCCCTCCTCTAAGAGCGACCCCAAAACATCCAATGACGCTCTCAAATTCAAAGGGAAAACAGACACAGTAGCATGGTAAAAAAAAACAAAAACAAAACAAAAAACAGCTACTTTGGAAAAAGTATTTTAAATGCAATTTCACTGTTGCTGTAGGAGTAAGAGGCAGAAGCAACCTCATGCCAGAAATTAAGAATCATTCGAAACAATTTGTTTAGGAAGGGGTATTGAATTCTCTCTCTGAATCTTCTGAGACTAAAATAAATACAAAGAGAAAGATATATTCTATCATCTACCAATCTAATCTGTACATAAATTTTGCTGAAATCAAGGTAAAATTTCTGTAATAAGCAAAAATAAACTAAAATATTGTCAAAGAACAAAGCAAGACTAATTAGCCCAAACTACGGTGAATTAGGAATTTTAAACTCATTTTCAAAATGTCTTCTATTAAATTTCTAGTCTATAACATAAATTCTGTTACTATTAATTCTGACACAACTTTTAAAAACTTCAGCTTAAGACAATCTAAGATTCTCTAGACTGAGAATCTAGAGCACACACATTCCATAACACAAGAGCTCAGAATGTGTGCTTTCAGCATCTTTAAATTCCAGAGATTTAATGTGGTAGAGGGATTGGTTTATGGTTGGTCTGGGAGTTAGTTTTTGGGATTTTTGCCATTTCACCACCCATGGAACGTTTTAAAGCAGAAAGTTTAATGATTTATCTTTTGTACAGATTTCTTTTCTGACAATATTATTGTTGGAATAAAAGACCTCGTTTGAAAAGAAAGTCTGACAGCATTCTGAGAATCTCAGGTTAAGGAAGAACATTCTAAGGACCAGAAGTTTCCAGCAGTGAAACAGACCCACTTGTAAGAAGGGAAGTCCCCATCACCTGAAGTATTTCTGTGGATGCTGGGTGGCCGTCCCTTAGGGCCACAATGGAGACAGTGTTTCAATGGATGAGAGGTTGGGTGAGGTGGCCTCTGACGTACTGGCCACTTCTAAGACTTGCCAGTTTTGTGATCCTAGGGTTCCTAGGATTCTGGCTCTGAATCAGTAGCTAAAATATCACCTAACACTATTCCCTGGAACAGTGCACTTAACACACTAGCATCTTCCCACAGAAAACTAACACCCTCGGTGTCCTATGTGCGCTGATATTAAATCGCTTTCATTATGCTTGGTCCAGAATGAGGCTCAGTTTCATTTTGACTAAAGCAACTTTAGTGCATCTGGGAGAAACAAAAATCTCTAATAACACACCTCAGGTCTATGAAAAGAACCCATTCCTACATAGCCAGTCCCTAGTGAGAGAGGAGCACTTCGGTACACAAAAAATCTATTGCAGTCATTTCATATTTAGTGAAAAGCCAGAGGAAGTAAAATCAGACCTGGATTGAGTTCAACACCTGAGTCAGTGGTGCAGTGTGGACAAATGATGAGAGTTTTCATTCATTTACATTGGCAGATTTCCAAGGCTGCTCCACATCTGTACAGTTCAGCCTCCGTGGGCAGGCAGCAGGGCAGAAAACTTGCAACATTGTGGTGCCACTTCTGTGGCAATGAACAGGGCTGCTGCTGACCAGACTCAGCACTGGTTGCAGCAAACTCCATAACTTATCAGGGAAAAACCCTAGAACTTCAGTAGGAAGAGGAAGCAACACACAGGAGGGTGAAGGGGTGAGCTAGAAATGATTCATCAGTATTAGGGGGCGTTAGATGGGATTTGCCAAAGAAATTAGCTTTACAAAGATAAACTTGAAAGAGTACTCTTTTCCCTTACAAGGCTGGGCACATTATGAATTAAGAAATTCATAATGTATGCAGTTTTAAAACATACATTGAATGTTTGGATTGATATGAATGCCAATAATTTTCCTCTTTGGTCAGGAAATAAATATATTTTTCTACATGACCTTTGACATCTCTAGGAATGGTCTTCCTACAAATGTTGAAAGTAAAGGAAAACGGGACTTAGCTGTTCTCTTTGAGTCATCTCTGAAACGGGCTAAGTCAGTTTGTAAGTCACCTAAAATGTGCCTGGAAAAAATAACCAAATAAAAGACAAGTAACAAATTAACTCTATAAGAATGAAGTGTACTGAACAGATAGATTAATTCAAGGCCAAGTACAAGTATTCTGATTTGCAGGCTTTTGTGGGACTTGTGGGAAGATGTAAAGTAGCCATCATCAGAGGCGCTTACTCACAGCGGCTGTGTTCTTTGCAGATATATGGTAGGGCCATTGCCCAAAGCATTTTGGCCCCGGTAGTAGAGAGAGTGAATCCAAAGGCCTAAATAAGCAGCTGACCTTCAATGTGGCCTTAGGTAAATCATTTCACCTTCTAATCCTTGTCTACAAAACTGAGATAATAAAATCTATTTAACTTGGTTTCCATGGTAATTAAATTTCACAATTCATCTAAGTATTTGAAAAATTTAATGAGTATATAAAATGTACCAGACACAAAGTAAGGATCTAAGTAGACATTTCTCCAAAGATATACAAAAGTCCAAAAGCACTTGATAAGATATTCAGTATCATTAGCCATCAGGGAAATGCAAATCAAAACCACAATCAGATACCATGACACATCCACTAGATTGGCTATAAACAAAAAGATAATAAAAAGTATTGGTGAAGATGTGGAGAAATGGGAACCTTCATACACTGCTAGCGGTAATGTAAAATGATGCAGCTGCTTTGGAAAGCAGTCTGGTAGTTCCTCAAAAGGTTAAACATAGAGTTATCATAGGAATTAGCAATTCTACTCCTAAGTATACACCCAAGAGAAGTGAAAACATATACCTGCAAAAAAACTTGTATGAGTATTCATAGAAGCATTATTCATAATAGCCAGAAAGCAGAAATAACTCAAATGTCCATTACCTAATGAACGGATCAAAAAAATGTGGTATATCCCTATAATGGAATATTATCTGGCAATGAAAAGGAATGAACTATTGGTACATGTTACAATATGGATGAACCTTGAAAACATTGTACTAAATGAAAGAAACCAGTCACAAAAGACCACGTATTATATGATTCCATTTATATGTTCAAAATAGTTGTCAGTAGAGACAGAAACTAGATTAGTAGTTGGTTGGGGCTGGAAGGGAGATGGGGAAGGAGTTTGGGAGGTGACAGCTAAGGAGTATGGGGTTTCTTTTATGGAGTGATGAAATTGTTCTAAAATTGACTGTGGTGATGGTTGCACAGCTCTGTGAATATATGAAAAGCCACTGAACCATACACTTTATTTTTTATTTTTATTTTTTAAGATTTATTTATTTATTTGGCCACATTGGGTCTTAGTTGCGGCACGTGGGATATTCATTGAGGCACATGGGATCTTTCGTTGCGGCACGCGGGCTCTCTGTTGTGGCGTGCGGGCTTCTCTGTAGCTGTGGCATGCGGGTTGTCCCTCTCTAGTTGTGGTGCACAGGTTCCAGAGCGTGTGGGCTCTGTAGTTTGTGGCACCTGGGCTCTAGTTGAGGTGCGTGAGCTCAGTAGTTGTGGCACACAGGCTTAGTTGACCCGGTGTGGTCGGGGATCTTAGTTCTCTGACCAGGGATAGAACCCGCGTCCCCTGCCTTATAAGGTGGATTCTTTACCACTATACCACCAGGGAAGTCCCTGAATCATATGCTTTAAATGGGTGAACTGTATGGTATGTGAATTATATCTCAATAAAGTTTTTTTTTAAAAAGGGATGTGCCAGGCAATTTGCTAGGCACTCGATATATAATGAATGTGAAATGCACATGATGTGTGCTTAATAAATACAATGCAAACACATAATGCCTCATTTGCTTTGAATAGAGGGGAAAAAGAACTTTTAAAAGGAATACAAGTGCATGTGAAATATAAAAGCCTAAATTAATGTGCTAATTAGGAATAAAATAACCATAACTAAGACCTATCAACATGAAGTATCGTACTGGGATGTAATTAAACTGTACTTGAGTGTACAGTGAGGTAAAGACTTTAGTGGCAATCATCTTTGGTAATACACTATTGAGTCATAGTGTTATTTAAATAGAAAGCAAAGGCCATTATAAACTACACCTGAGAATCAAAGACAAAAAGACCGTTTATTGCTAGAGAAGAGATCCAAACAGGAAATTATGCCTCTCTGTACCATCCTGGCTGTCGTATTCTGAATGTACATGATTCCCCAACTTCCCATCTCCACCACACGGTCAACCTTAATACAGGAAAAGAAAAGTCTTGCCTTTTCCCATCTTGGCATTTATTTTTTTTAAGAGGAAGCATATTTATTTATTTATTTATTTATTTATAATTTTTAATGTATTTTTTTTAGATTTATATTTTATTGTTTTATTTATTTATTTTTGGCTGCATTGGGTCTTAGTTGCGGCACACGGGATCTTCGTTGAGGCATGCGGGATCTTTCGTTGCAGCATGCGGGCCTCTCTCTAGTGGCACGTGGGTTTTCTCTCCAGTTGTGGTATGCAGGCTCCAGGGTGCATGGGCTCTGTAGTTGTGGCGCGCAGGTTCCTGAGTGTGTGGGCTCTGTAGTTTGTGGCACACAGGCTCTCTAGATGAGGCGTGTGAGCTCAGTAGTTGTGGCACGCAGGCTTAGTTGCCCCAAGACATGTAGGATCTTAGTTCCCTGACCAGGGATTGATCCCACGTCCCCTGCATTGTAGGGCAGATTCTTTACCACTGGACCACCAGGGAAATCCCCATCTTGGCATTTAAATGAACAAAAAAACCATTGCATACTTCCCTAGTCCTTGACCTTTCTCATTTTCTGTTAGCCCCAAGAGGCTATTATTTTACAGCCTAAAAGCTAATGCAAACCTCAGAATTACTGATGGGCATGCGTTCCGTGGAAGAAGTCACCATCCATATCCTGCTCAAGCAAGGCATGGACAGCTGGGGAAAGATGCTAACACCTATCTGAGCTTTCAGTGGCCCAAGATCTTAACGTTCTTGTCTAGGCTTGACAGTACAGTTAGAGTAAGACATTCTGGGGTAGCACATTAACACAAGCAAAGGCAGATTTGCAGAATGTTTCAAGTGGCAGTCATGTATCTTAGAATGTGTAGTTCTGGAGGAAAGAGCTGGTGCTGTCCTGACACCAGTAAGGACCAAAACTCTGGTGGAAAACATGTGTGGGTGCATGAAAAGTTTTCTTCAAAATGATGGGGACAAAAAAGAGAGATCACTGTGTGGAGGAGACCCAAAAACAAGAAAAAAAGAGTTGAGGATAAAGATAAGAAAGGAAGGGAGGGAAGAAAGTGAGGATGGAGAAAGAGTACAATAGAGTCTGTTGGTGTATTTAAAAATCGCCAGAGAGAGAAATGTTAACTTTAACCACCAAAGAGAAAAAGAACCTCTTTCAGGTATACCCCTTTCATAAAATGAGATGATGGCAGGAGAAAGTGAAATATCTTAAAAATTAATATATGTTAAAAGAAAAATAAGGTGGTTAGCAGAGGACAGAGATGTCATTTCAAAGTACTAAAGAGATAATGAGTGGACATAAAATTATTCATATGGATATGACAAGAGGATTGGACTTGTGTGCCCCGAAGGAGGCCATGACAAGGACTGATGTGCAGCAGTGGGAACACAAGGAGGACAAGAGTGAACCATGCAATAAAAACGGAGGCCGGGCTTCCCTGGTGGCGCAGTGGTTGAGAGTCCGCCTGCTGATGCAGGGGACATCCCCGTCCGGGAAGATCCCACATACCGCGGAGCGGCTGGGCCCGTGAGCCATGGCCGCTGGGCCTGTGCGTCCGGAGCCTGTGCTCCACGACGGGAGAGGCCACAGCAAGGAGGCCAAAATTGACTGCACAATGAATTTGGCTAAAGGAGAACAGTCCAGAAGACAGTCAAATCAGATTCAATGACAAGAGTAAGAAAGAGAAGAGTAACTACAGCGCACCCCACACAGAAGCAGATTTGAGTGAAATTCCAAAGCATTTACTGAAAGACTTACCTGATTTTGAAGAAGTGTAAAGCATAAATATTCAGCTGGGAAGAGCAAGAACTTGGAAATAGAATACAAGGTCTAAGCTTGAAAAACAAACAAAAAAGTCAGTTTGCCATTTACAAGTAAGTTTGTGTTCCTTCTTTTTGTTCACTAATTGTTTTCTTTGTTTGGCTTTGTAACTGGGAAATACTTTCCCACAGCAGCAGTGTGCTAAGTGGTGGATAAATTCCAAAAGTGGCCCACAAAGTTCTGTTTAACTATTAAAACTCTACCTTCACAGTAATTCTGCTAGAATCAGCCTTAGTTCTGAGTCCTGAGATAAAGGAGTGATAAGGTACAAGAGAGAAGAGGAAGAAAAACAAGGAAAGGAAGGGATGAGGAAAAAAAAAATAAGAAGAGGAACAAGAAGGGAAAGAAAGATGATGGGAGGTTTTCTTTTTTCTTGGACACAGAGTTTCAGATCCTGACTTTAGTCCTGATGTCTCTGCTAGGTATTAGGAAGCTGTCAAACTCATGGTCAACTGTACGGTATCTATGATTAACAGCCCTTAATTTTCCTGGGAAGAGATCATTGGAGTTTTTAAAAATGTGGAAGAAGATATTTGGTAGCAAGTTTCCTCTAGGACAATTAGTTCTTCTAACCATTCCTGTTTCTCACAGCCTCACCCCTCCTTTGCTTCTGTGAAGGATTCAGTGTTTTCACTTAGAGCTTCCGATGAGTTTTGGTGTACAGGGATAGGGTAGTTGTTTGTAGATATGAAATTCATAAGATGGGAATTAACTACATAGAAAAAAAAAAAAAAAAACCCTGGTTTCTTCAACTGTATATGGAGAATTGCTATTATAAAGTATAGATGACGTATAAATAGACTATTTAAATCTCTTAATATGGGGAGGTACTCAAAATCTAGCACATTTCAAAGCACTTTATCAATGGGTGAAAAATTGTGTAATTACTCAGATTTATAAGGGATGTAATAATTTAAGAATGTAGGTAAATGACAGATATTCAGAAAAAAACATGGAGAGTCAATTTGGAAATTAAGGAAAGAGGCAATTGAAAAGGCATTAAAAAATAACAAAAATGGTCAGAATTAAATATGACATTTGCATAAGCAAGAAAACGATTAGTCAAGCTATGGAGAAGAATTACTCTTAGAAAGAACAGAATGAAAATGAAAAGACTGTACAAATAGCCCACTGATTAGATAATTTGAAAGACAATTGTTAAATTGTAAGAAAGAACAAAAGATGACTGAGACTGAAGAAAACCTTCAAAAGGACACAAAAATTGTTTAAGTTGTAAAGGTATGCGTTACATTTGTAGGATAAATAAATCTGTGAGAGGATTGGAAGGGGAGACTTTAAAATGTAATTGGCCAATAAAAGACCTTATTGGTGACCCTTGGGGGGGGGGGAATCTCCAAAAGGACAATGAACTATCTATCATATGGTGTGTTTTAGTTGAATTTTGGGGTTTTTTAGTTGAAAAAAATTTTTTTTTTTAATGTACTGCCTCCACTGGGGTCATTGTGCCTCTAAATTGTATAAGCAAAGAAAATAACGACAGATGAAAAAGTTTGCTTAGTAATGTTGCTTATTTTTAGCTGTCCAGAAGTTATTTTTATTCACCTTATTTCCTAAGAAGCTGAGCAATTTTCTTATTTATCATTTAACAACATTTAATTGAATACTTTATTACATGTAATTGCTAGATGCCTGCTTTCAGAAAACAGAGCTGAGGATGTAGTCAACAAAACCAGGTTCAAGCCCCAGCTCTGTCACTTACAAATAACGTTAAGTAATTGAACCACAGTTCCCTCATCTTTTTATAAAATAAAGGTCTTGAACTAGAAGAAATTATATGAACTCTTAATCCCTTCTAGGTATGTTTATTATTTTCTAAAAGACAAATTAATGTTTAGCTTAATCTTTATGTTGTAAGTTATTGCAATCTTCAGGATGGTTTTATATGTGTAAATTTTCACTAAGATTTATTGACAGACTAAAATAAGCCAAAATTTATAGAAACAGTAGGTGAGAAGAAAAAGAATAAATGGATTAGGGCTTCAAGGGCAATATTTCTGCCATTATATGGAGAAAATATTTAGATATCATTTTAAAATGCTAAACCCAGAAATTACATAAATAACATGCAATTGTTGTGTTAACAATTAAGATGTAAGTACAGATAGTCCCTGACTCACTATGGTTAAGTTTTGATTTTTCAACTTTATGGTGGTACAAAGGTGATACGCATTGAGTAGAAAGCATACTTCGGATTTTGAATTTTGATCTCCTGGGCTGGTGATATGTGGTCCCATACCTCTCGTGATGCTGGGCAGTGGCAGCGAGTCACACAATCACCAGGGTAAACAACTGACTTTACAACCATTCTGTACTCACATAACCATTCGGTTTTTCACTTTCAGTACAGTATTCAATAAACTACATGAGATATTCAACACTTTATTATAAAATGGGCTTTGTGTTAGATGATTTTCCCCAGCTATAGGCTAATGTAAGTGTTCTGAGCACGTTTAAGGTAGGCTAGGCTGAGTTAGGATGTTTGGTAGGTTAGGTGTATTAAATGAATTTTTGACTTAACGATATTTTCAACTTACAATGGGTTTATTGGGTCACAATCCCACTGTAAGTCAAGGATGATCTGTATATGTTAGTATATGAATATATTAATAATAGCTAATTAATATTAATAAATTGTATTATTCATAGCTAACAAAATGCACAAATGTGTCAAATGTGATGTAATTTTCATAATAACACTATGTGATTTTCACTATTATTATCTTTACAGATAAATGTAAGATAATTTACTCTGAGGCTTGGAGATATTTAATAACTTATTCAAGACCTCACAGACTGTGTGGTAGGGTCCAGAGCCTTTTACTGCCCAAGATGGGATACTACTGTATACACTACTTGTAACTTACTTTTCAAATTTATCATGTCTTCAATGTGGTTCTCTGTTTATAAATTTACTTCAATAGCTTCATTTCTAAGGATTACATGATATTCCATTGTATAAATGTACTATAATTTATTTAAACATTCTCCCATTTGGGGGCATTTAGTTCATTTCCAATTTTTTACTCCTTGTAGGTGAATCTTTGCACATTATCTTTAAATATTCCTCAGAATAAATTTTTAGATACAGAATAACTGGGCCAAAAGCCATGAGTATTTTTAAGACTTTTTGTATTAACCAACCATGTATTTTACGTTATTTCTTTATTTTTTCTTAATAAATTTATTTATTTATTTTATTTTTGGCTCCGTTGGGTCTTTGTTGCTGCACACGGGCTTTCCAGCACGCAGAATCTTCCTGGGCCAGGGTTCGAACCCATGTCTCCTGCATTGGCAGGCAAATTCTTTTTTTTAAAGAAACTGCTTTTTAAAAATTTATTTATTTATTTATGGTTGTGTTCGGTCTTCGTTTCTGTGCAAGGGCTTTCTTTAGTTGCAGCAAGCAGGGGCCAACTCTTCATCACAGTGCGCGGGCCTTTCACTGTTGCGGCCTGTCTTGTTGTGGGGCGCAGGCTCAGTAGTTGTGGCTCATGGGCCTACTTGCTCTGCGGTATGTGGGATCTTCCCAGACGAGGGCTCGAACCCGTGTCCCCTGCATTGGCAGGCAGATTCTCAACAACTGCGCCACCAGGGAAGCCTGGCAGGCAGATTCTTAACCACTGAGCCATCAGAGAAGTCCCTGACCAGTGTTTTTAAAAACTCCGGATAGTCAGAATAGAGCTTACCTAGGGCAGGATGCGGGTTGGGATTTGAATGATGGTATGAATGGCAGGAGGAATCCTTCTTGGATGCTGGAAATAATTTTTTTAATGTTTATTTATTTATGTATTTGGCTGCGTCGGGTCTTGGTTGCAGCACGTGGAATCTTTGTTGCTGCCTGCGGGATCTTTGTTGCAGCACGCAGGATCTTGTAAGTTGCAGCATGTGGGATCTATTAGTTACGGCATGTGGGACCTAGTTCCCTGACCAGGAATCAAACTCGGGCCCCTGCATTGGGAGCACGGAGTCTTAGCCACTGGACCACCAGGGAAGTCCTGGGTACTGGAAATATTGTATATCTAGATCTAGATGGTGGTTACATGCATATATATATACATGTATAAACGTTCATCTAGCTGTACATTTAAGATCTGTGTACTTTACACTATGTATGTCATACAGTATGTATGACAATACAGTGTGTATTGTCAAACAATCTCAGATTCTTGGCATTATGTAAACCAGACATCTAGGGTCAACTGGGGTTTCATTTTATTCCCAGATATTTCTATATGCTTTTGCTGTCATTTAAACTTATTACATACAGGCAGTAAACACATAAACACAATAAGTCAAACTCTGGCAAGCTAACAAACGTTTTTTTTTCTTCTAAGTTTAGATGAAGCCCCCATTTTCAATCCCTAACAGCTGGATATTTAGGTAGCCTCCAATTTTTTGCATTTTCCTTGTACATAAATTTTTTTGTATGTATCTTTAATTGTTAACTGAAAATAAATTTCCAGGAAGCTGGCTTTCAGTGATCTGAAGAGGGGGTGGCATGAAAACCCTGTGCCAACAGTATTCTAGAAGTTAAATGGGGCACATGTCTCAAAAGAATAAGATTTTGATTAAACACTGTTTAAACCACTTGGACCACCTTAGAATAAAAGACTCAGATTGTAGCATTTTTCTTATCCTTAGCAAAATGTTGGAGTTTGGAGTAACCCAAGAGAGAATAGTGAAATATTCTACTTTTCCTAAGCATACCCAGATCTAATTTCTCTCTCTAGAAACTCATTCTCAGTCTTTAAATTTTGAAAGACAGAACATAAGATTTGCTGACTTTTCCAAAATCTTAGATACGTTAAAAAAATGTTGATCTAACTTCTGATAAAGCAAGCATCTCTCATTATTAGCTTTGTTAAGATACAGAAATCAAGATCCAAGCTCTTTTTGATTTGGACTGTATTGTACAGGCAGTATTTTCATATTGCTGAGTAATTACTTGGTTGCAGGTGTGTTTACTTTGACATTACTTAGATCTGCTTTCATTCTGCCCTTCAAACACCCATTCCTTTCTGTTTTCTAGAACATATATTGTGGTTGGCAGCAGCGAGTGAAACCTCAGCCTCCATCTGCATTTCTCTAACCTCTTAGCACAATAGTGTAGACATTTGTTTGTGAACACAATAGGATGGAATCCAGTTCATCTGTTAACAGCTTAGTGATGTTCTAAACTTTTACTTCCAAGTTGTAGACCCTAACATGACTTCATGTCTTGGCTGAGATTCAGAGTTTCAACATACACAGACAGATACAGACTTTCTCTTCCCCCTACCATGCTGGGCTGTTACCAGCAGTTTCTGGGGCATGAAAAACATCCGAACTGGCAAACTTCAGAAAAAGCAGGCTTTTTTTTTTTTTTTTCCAGGAATAGTTTGCTTTATTGTGACAAAAGGCCAACCTGTTCCCCTGTTTAAAATATGCAGTGGAGTTATTTTAGCTTCTAAAATTTTCAATGCTGAGTAAGAATATATACTGAGAAAAAGGAAAAGAAAAAAGAGTTCTATCAACTCTTCTAAGCTTAGTAATTTTGTGGTGCTCTGAAGCTTTCAACATTGGTCTGGATCCTTGCAACCTTCACCTAGATAAGTGCTTAGGATGTTAGTAGTCAGACTTATACCTCTCTTCTCCCTGTAATCATCCTGGTGGGAAAGGATTCTTCTCTGCAGAAACTAAACAGCCCCAGAAAAAAAGATCTACAGATACTAGCATTTATAGGTCCATCAGTGACAAAGCCAGCTTGAAGACTCATCCCCTTGTGATGAAGCTCTCCAGGCACCAATCTTCTCTGGAACCTGGTATTTCCAATTAGCTTATTATTGCTATATTCTTTAGTATGAACAGACAGCCAAAGAACCAGACAATGGAGGAAAGCCTCTGACATGAAAGACAGAGACCAAACAATGCAGGTTGGGGTGCGGGGTTGGGGGATAAGGAAATGGAAATAAAAGTTTCAGGGAGTAGAAAGAAAACTTAACAATGATTAACAAAAGTGTTAGGGAGAGGAACCAATATATTATATTCGTAAAATAAGAATGAGATGCCTTAAAAATGGGACAGAGAACAAGAAATAGTTCTTGGAGGGGACTTCCCTGGTGGTCCAATAGTTAAGACTCTGCACTCCCAATGCGGGGGGGCCCGGGTTCGATCCCTGGTTGGGGAACTAGATCCTGCATGCATGCCGCAGCTGCAACTAAGAAGTCCACGTGCCTCAATGAAGATCCCGCAGGCCTCAGCTAAGACCCGGCGCAGCCAAAAAACATAATAAATAAATAAATATTAAAAGAAAAGAAAGAAATAGTTCTTGGAAATTAAAAGTTGGGAAGCAAGTTCAACAGAAGGGTTTGAAGACAGAGTTGAAGAAATCTCCCAGAAAGTAAGACAAAGAGATGGAGGATATGAGAGAAAAGATAGAACAATAAGAGGATCAATTCAGGAGGTTCAATTCAGAAGATCAGTGGTTGCCAGGGTTGGAGGGGAGGGGGAAGGGGAGATGAATAGGCAGAGCAGAGAGGAATTTTAGGGCAGTGAAAATGTTCCATTATGATACCGTAATGATGGATACATGTCATTCATTATACGTTTGTCCAGACCCATAGAATGTACGACACCAAGAGTGAACCCTAATGGAAACTGTGGACTTCGGATGATTATGATGTGTCAATGTAGGTTCATCGGTTGTAACAAATGAACCACTCTCCAGTGCAGGGGACACAGGTTCAATCCCTGGTTAAGGAAGATCCCACATGCTGCAGAGCAAATGAAGCCCATGTGGCACAAATACTGAGCCTGCGCTCTACAGCCCGTGAGCCACAACTACTGAGACCTGCGTGCCACAACTACTGAAGCCCGTGCACCTAGAGCCTGTGCTTCGCAACAAGAGAAGCCAGTGCTCTGCGACAAGAGAAGCCACCACAATTAGAAGCCCGCGCACCGCTACAAAGACCCAACACAGCCAAAAATAAAATAAGGAAAAAAAAAGGAACCATTCTTGTGGGGATGTTGATAACCGGGGAGGCTATGCATGTGTAAGCACAGGAGGTATATGGGAAATCTCTGTACCTTCCCCTTAATTTTGCTGTAAACCTGAAACTGTTCTTAAATATATATATATATTTTAAAAAGCCTAAAAAGGGACTTCCCTGGTGGTCCAGTGGTTAAGACGCCGCGCTCCCAGTGCAGGGGGCATGGGTTCGATCCCTGGTCAGGGAACTAGGATTCCCGCATGCTGCACAGTGCGGCCAAAAAAAATAAATAAAATAAAACAGAGACACTGTGGGTAGCATGTACCATCACCAAAAAAATCTTAAAAAAAAAAAAAAAGCCTAAAAAATACGTTACAGGGAGGAAAACCAGATCCTATATAATGGGTTGGAAATCCCAATGGCATCAGACTTCTCCATAATGAAATTGGAAGCTTAGAGCAAATGAAGCAATGCCTCAATATCCAGAAGGGAAATGATTTGCAACCCAGAATTTTGTTCCCAGGTAAACTACCAATCAAATGTGAGGATAGGATAAAGACGTTTTTAGACATTAGAGAATTTAAAATAGTTCCACCAATATTCCCTAGTGGAATACAAAGAGTTACCATATGATTGAGCAACTCCACCTCTAGAAATATACCAAAAGAACTGAAAGCAGAGACTCGGATACTTGTACACCAGTGTTCATAGCAGTATTGTTCCCAGTAACCAAAAAATGGAAACAACCTAAGTGTCTATCAACAGGTAAATGGATAAACAAAATGTGGTATATACATCCAATGGGATATTTTTGTCTTAAAAACGAATGAAATTCTGATACACGCTATAACATGGATAAACCCTGAAAACATTGTGCTAAGTCAAATAAGTCAGACATATAAGGTAAGTATGTATGATTCCACTTATATGAGGTACCTAAAATAGGCAAATTCGTAGAGAGTGAAAGTAGAATAAAGGTTATCAGGGACTGTGGGAAAGAGAGGGAATGAGGAATTATTGTTTAATGGGTACAGAGTTTCCATTTGGGATGATGAAAAAGTTCTGGAAATGGATAGTTGGTGACAATTACACAACATTGTGAATGTACTTAATGTCACTGAATTACACTTAAAAATGGTTAAAATGGTCAATTTCTTGTTACATATATTTTACCACAAGGTAAAAGTGTTGTAAAAGGAAGACAGTGTTGTCATAGTAGTCTACTTGGCATTACCAGATCTTTGGGGTTTTTAAAAGTAGTCAGAAATTCAGATTAGTATAGGATATCTCTTGAGTTTTAATTTGTAATTTTTTAATAACACTGTGTGAGTCAGACAAAAATAATTCCACAGTCATTTAGGCTCAGTCGAGACTTCTACGGAGATATATCGGGCTGGCCACAAAGTTCGTTTGGATTTTTGTAAGATGCTGTGGAAAACCCGAACGAACTTTTGGGCCAACCCAATACTAGCAGGTTATTTATGATGTGGCAGAAAGACTGGGATTGAAGAATTCCAGATTCTACTCACTGCTTTAAATTACTTAATAGCTCGTTGGTTGTGTTTTCCTTATCTGTAAAATGGTATCAGTGATAGCTGCTATCTCATTCAAAAGTGTTGGGGTAAACACAACACTGTCATATAGTACAGTCAACTTCTTCAAAGATGTCATACATGATCCTCACAGCTGATGTCATTGTGTGAGTAAATTGATAAAGTGTCTTCAGTCTTTTGCTTAAAAACAGAAAGCTATTCTCTCACCCCATCCAGAGAGAGAGTGTTCTGAGTTGGGGGTGGGGATGGTGTCAGCTTATTGAACAAAAGTCGGGATGTTAGATTTCATGGGCTTGTTCTAGTGTTTAAAATGTTTTTTATTAGGCAATAAGAATTGTGCTTTACCCTCGTTATTTGGTAAGATGCTTAGATAACTAGACAGCATTTCTAAGCTCTAATGAAATACAATCTTCTCAAACTCACTGAGCCCCAGTTTCTTCATCTGTAAAATGAGGATATGCTCTACCTTTTCTGCTTGGCAGGGTTGTTTTGAGAATTCCATGAAGTCCTTTCATTCACCTCTTCATTTGGTAAATATTCACCGTGAGCTTATGAACTATGTTGAGTGCTAGGAATGTAATGCTCAGCAAGAGACATGGTCCATACCTTCCTGAAGCTTTCAGTTATGTGGGATCGATTACATATGTTAAAGCACAGAGAACAGTGCCTGGCACATTAGTAGATGTCAGTACATTAGTTTCCTAACTGTGGTGGTCAGTTTTATGTGTTATTTTGACTGGGATATGGGGTGCCCAGATATCTGGCTAAAGATTATTTCTGGGTGTGTCTGTGAGGTTGTTTCTAGATGAGATTAGCATTTGAGTCAGTAGACTGAGTAAAGCAGATGGCTCTCCCCAGTGTGGATGGGCATCATTCAATCCATTGAGGGCCTGACTACTGAGCTGAGACATTAGCCTTCTGCTCTTTGACTGGGACTTATATCCTTGGAGCTCTTGGTTCTCAGGCCTTCAGACTCGAACTAGAACTTAAAACCATTAGCCCTCTGGTTCTTGGTCCTTCAGACTTGGACTAGAATTTATACCATTGGTTCTCCTGGTTCTCGGGCCTTCAGACTCAGACTGGAACTACACCACTGGCTTTCCTGGGTCTCGAGCTTATAAATGGGAGATTGTGGGACTTCTCAGCCTCCATGATTGCATGAGCCAATTCCTTCTAATAAATCTCTTTTCCTATGTGCATATGAATTTGAGCATCTGGTGGGCCCCTTTTGGTTAGCAGAACTGGCTATAGATTTGCATTGGTTCTCCTGTTGGTTCTGTTTCTCTGGAGAACCCTGATTAATACACTTCCCTTAAAGTAAGGACCCTCAAAGTTACCCATGCCTATCCAGGTCAGTGCCCTGAAATCAAGAAGATGGACCTCAGCTGCAACCTGGTTCCTTATTTTGTAGGGTCATATTGCCAATATTTATGGCAATCCTAGGCCATTGCTACTCATTCTGTAAGTATAGGAGTCATTCTTCTGCCCTATAATACAACACTCCAGTGAGAGAGCAAGTCATCCAAATTATATTCCCCAGAGAACAAGGAAATGCAGTTTTATGTCCAGAGCAGAGAGGATTCAAAAGTTTACCAAAGTCTTAGGAACTTAAATTGTAGGCAGGGATAATATTGCTGTTCATCACTGTCTACTTATTTTCTATTTAGAGTTTTATCTTCCTCGTAGAGGGGGTTGGTTTAATAGAGTGTCAGGGGAAATGTCGAGTGAGTGTATTGATTGAATGTATGATGATAAATGTGGGCAACTTATCTCCTAATCTTCCTCTAGGTTTGCCTAGCTGAGGGTGAATAAAATTATTTTGAATATAGCCAAGAAAGTCTTTTTTCTTGGCCTTGGGATTCTAAGGCCATACATATGCCTAAATAACTTTTTTTCCCCAGAAAGAGTAAGAATTTGTAGATTGGCTCCAGGTGGA
Source organism: Leucopleurus acutus (assembly GCF_964270905.1). Taxonomy (NCBI): domain Eukaryota; kingdom Metazoa; phylum Chordata; class Mammalia; order Artiodactyla; family Delphinidae; genus Leucopleurus; species Leucopleurus acutus. The sequence goes on from NC_139158.1 coordinate 11,830,637, forward strand.
AGATCTTTCCGTACACGGTACTTTATGCCTAAATGTTAAGTTTCATCATTTCAGCTAGGAACAATTAAGTTATGCTAGGATACTACTTAAGGAAGGAAACAAAGAAATACATACACTGTTCACATATCAAATATGTTCACATTTTACAGAGAAGATGGTCATAATACCTCAAGGGGGAAAAGCCAGGATTTTCATTACCAAGAGCAAGAAAAGGTTTCTAAGGCACGTCACACACTGTGTGCAAAACAGAAGCAACCTGAAGGGATAGGAGGAATAAGGCTGTATAACAAAGCAAATTAATTTATGTCAGCTTCCATTTTCTAATATGCCATATTTCTGAGAAAAGTTTTACAGAAGACAGCATTCTTATTATTGTACATCTCCTCCCTTTTGCTTGCTCGAGACAAATGAAATGCTGAAAAGGTTATTATTACTCTGATGCTGTAACAGAAAGTGTACTTCTGTCATATCCAGAGTGACTAATAATGCTCAGGCCAATCCACTACTCCATTCAAATGATAGGGTTTACTTGCTTTAAAGGTCACTTGGGCTATAATGTTGTTATTGTCCTTTCTTCTGCTCTGTAGTCTCATTTTCACAGAGGATTGGTAGAAAAATAGAGGGGATATTGGCTACCACTTGTTCATGGGCATAATGCCACTGGCACCCTTTCCCTGTGGTCCTGCATCTTCTTGCTAATGACAGACATGCATACAACAGGGGTTTTAAAGGGGTGCGATATTTGTGTTTCAATATGGAATCGATAGCAACAACAACAATAACAACAGAAATTGACTCCTGGGTATTTTTTCTTCAAGTTAGAAACTACAGTGAGAATACTTAAAGAACATTTGTAACTCAGGAAAACTTGTGGAGCTTGAAATAAAAACATCATAGGTTATATTAAGCGGAGTGGTAGAAAAAGGTTTTTAACCAGAATTTAACTAAATTTCTAATAATTCTATTTATTTAAAAAATATTTATTTATTTGGTTGCGCTGGGTCTTAGTTGCGGTTCGCTGGCTCCTTAGTTGCGGCACGTGAGCTCCTTCGTTGTGGCATGCGAACTCTTAGCTGTGGCATGCATGTCGGATCTAGTTCCCTGACCAGGGATCAAACCAGGGCCCCCTGCATTGGGAGGGCAGAGTCTTAACCACTGTGCCACTAGGGAAGTCCCTCTAATAATTTTAAAATCCACTAAATAGTTAAACCACATCTCAAAAACTGTAATAAAAAATTCATTCAAACCTTTGAAAACAAAGAATCATTCCTCTCCAGTTGCCTTAGGTTAACCTGTATTTCTGTCCTGTCACATTTATGTAAGGAAACATATGGCCTCAAACTTTGCTTTCTGGCAATAATAATTTCCTATTGTAGGTTTGTCTTTAGTTAGTTTCCAAAAATCTTACATGCTTAAGGTTTTGGATCCATGTAAATTTCTGCTCTGTAGTCTCACTTTCACAGAGGGTTGGTAGAAAAAGAAGGATTGGGCAGTTCTCATTCACAAAAGAAATACAAACTTTTTGTTAAACTGAAATTGTTTGAGAAATTCTAAACTGACTGTTGTTGTTGCTGTTTATTTTGTGGAAATAACTAAATGAGGACGCTTAAGATAGTAAATAAAACACAGGACTCCTGGGTTCTAAGTCCAACTCTATCACTATGTTGCTGTGTGACACTGGCCAAGGTACGATCCCTCTCTGGGCCTCTGTTTACTTGCAAATTGGGTATATTTGACTATAGCATCTCTAATGATATATAATATATAATTATATATAAAATGGAATGTGATATATATGTATATAAATACATCTCCTGAAACAAGTGTACAAAGCAATGTAGTCTATAGAGCAATGTCCTACTAGCCCGCTGGGCTAATCCTTCCTCATTTTACAGTCACACTTGGGCCAACACATTTGGAGTCCTTTGCAGTTTCTTGTAGGCGTGAAGAAAAGCATTTTGCTATAATATATTAACTTCTGGATTTCTTTTTCCTAAAAACGCAAGGTTTTGGCTTAATATGTTTCCCCCAGCTTTTTATTTTACAACATTTCAAACCTTCAGAAAAGCTGCAGGAATATTCAATAAAGAGCCATATACCCTTCACTTAGATTTACCAATTGTTAACATTTTGCCACATTTGCTTCCTTTTTTTTTTCTCTTTCTCTACTCCCTTCTTGGATATATAGGCATTGCTGAACCATTTGAGAATTTATTGTAGACATCATGACACTTCATCCCTAAATACTGTAGCATATATCTCCTAAGAAAAAGGACATTCTCCTACATAACCACAAGATAATTCCCTGAGAAATTTAACAATGATTCAATACTATTATCTAAAATAGACTCTGTATTCAAATTTCCCCAATCATCCCAATAGTGTCCTATGTAGTTTATTGATATTTTGTAGTCTAGCATCCAATCAAGGATCATCTGTTGCATTCAATTGTCCCTCTCTTTACTCTCCCTTGTTCTATTGATAACAATTCCTCGGCCTTTTTTGTTTGCTTGCTTTTCGTGATATTGACTTTTTTTTTTTTTTTTTTGAGCTGTGACACATGCTTGTGGAATCTTAGTTCCCAGACCAGAGATTGAACCCGTGCCCTACCAGGTAATTCCCAATATTGACATTTTTGAAGTGTTCAGGCCAGTCATTTTGCAGAATGTCCCTCACTTTAGATTTGTCTAGCTGTGTCCTAATGATCAGTTTCAAGTTAAATATTTTTGGAAGGAATAGTGTGTAAGTACTGTTGTGCCCTCAGTGCATGACATCATAGGTGTGTGATATCATACTTGGTGCTGCAGGATGTGATCATTTGGTTGAGGTGGTAGCCACCAAATGTTTGCAATGTTAAAATTCTATTTCCCCATATAATTAGTAAGTGATCTCAGGAATGACACTGAGACTTTGTGGATATCCTGTTTCTCAAAGGTTTTGGCATCCATCATCAATGGTGACTGTAAGGTTATTATGTTTTGATTGTCCACTACAAAGGTGAATTGGGATAATCAACAGATTTCTGGCAGAATGGAAGAAAGAGAATGGACTTGACCAGAGATAAGCCTGGGCGTGTGTGTGTGTGTGTGTGTGTGTGTGTGTGTGTGTGTGTGTGTGTGTGTGAGATGGTGCTGAGGTAGAGAAACTTTGACGTGCTGTTAGCTAAGGTTGGGATGCCTAATGTGGGGAATCCAAGAAAAGTTAACTTTTGTTGGGTGTTGAGCAGAACACACTCTACTGTTTCTGTCTTTGCAATTTCTCTACGGTATAAGACCTAGAGCTTGACAATAATGGGTACATACAATATGATAATGCATAAAATCTCTGTGTGGCTTTTTTTATGGTGAGTTACAACTTCCCTTCTTCTTTCTTTTTCCTTTTTTCCCTTATTCCTGCCCTGTTATATTTTTGGTTGTAATATCACTATATTTCTGTTAGATAAGATTAAGGTATTATTAATGGCAAATGCAATTAGAAATTAATAATATAGGAGAAGCAAAAGTTTGCAGTAGATTTTGCATGTGGTGAAGTGCTTGATTCCATGTGATCAAGCAAGAGTAACAAAGAATCTGAGCACACCTCTGTTTTTATCTTGAAGGATCGTACCACAATATGTCCATATTTGTTTTCTTATGTTTCTTTGATTTATTGGAGTTAATTTTCAACAAAAGCAGAATTCTATACTAATGTGTAGTACTAGTTATTAATGATAGGGAGAACAAACTGAATCGAACAAATTTTGCTATAAAGAGAACTCATTCTGTACAAAAGAGCAAAAATAAATAATAATAATAGTCATGATGATGATCAAGAATGTTAATGAGCTTCTGGAAATAAGATCCTGGAAAGCAAAGGTATTCTAATAATAGTACAGTAACTGGAACCAAGAGCATGGAAGGTGAACTGTGCCCAAGATTACATTTTAAGTGGCAATAATAATCTGGCATAGGAAATGAGGAAGTAAAACCATGGAACAATAGATTCCATGTATTCAAGCAACAGAAATTAAGAAGTCTGAGAAAAGACTTTTTTGCCTTGCAAAATTATACCAGCATATGTCCTCGTTCATTATCTTCAGATTTCTCTAATTTATCAGATGATTCGAACCCAAAGCAGGGACAACAATGTTTTACTATGATGTCAGTGTTTTAGGGAAAAAGAGCCAGGAATTTGAAAAGTACTTGCTTTTTGCAAGTACAAAGATGTCATTGTTGTTGCTGCTGGGCTTCTAGAATAACTGCGTAATTGTTAATTATGAAAATAGATAATAGTAGTGGATATAATTTGTCTTCCAACAGGAGTGCTATGCCACTAAAGCACGCACAACGGAGATTACAAGAACAACCAACAAAGTGCAGGATATTAGGACGACTTACTTTTAAGCTGCAATACAGCCAAAATATACTGTTAAGAACTCAGAATTGTCTCATGAGTGAATAACGAAATAGCCATGTTTTATTAGCTTTCTTTAAAACTATGTACAAGTTGAACAACGTTTTAAAGCACTTGTTTTAAAAAAACACTTCTGCAATTTTCTGGAGCCATGATTTCTTTTTTTCTTTGAGCCACAGTGGTTAATCTGATTTTGGTGTTTCGGTAATTATGTAAATTAACATATGCTGAGAGTAATTTCATTTGTTGAAATGGATACCAGGTGAATATGTAATTAGTGGAAGGTTGTCTCTTTAAGACTTTGTGTGCAATTTTCCAAGATTAGCCACAGTATGGAAGAGTAGAGTGTTAAATTGTAATAATTTCTGGTCAGTGACCAAACTAGTGTCTAGTTTATTTCCTGAAAATTGAAGTAAAATGACAATTTCCTCCCATCTTCTCCTACCAATCAAAGACACATTATAGAGTGAACAACCATCCCAGTTGCGCAGGTCCCAGTTTTAGCAGTGAATGTCTTCTATCTAGGGAAACCCTTTGGTTCCAAGCAAACCAGGACAGTCAGTCATGCTAGTACACACATCTCACTCAAAAAGAAATATTATACTTACACAGTTTTATTTATTATTATAAATTTAACATATAGAAAAGCAATTTAAAAATAAATTTCCATCCATATTGCCACTAAAATAAATCAACTATATATGTAGTTTTGTTCCTTCTAAACTTTATATAGACAATATATAATTTAATAATTAAAAAAGCAATTGTAGTCACAAGGTATGTACAGTTCTATGTCATTGATTAACAAAAACATATCACAAAACCATATGTATAATTTTAATGAATCCATAAACTTGTAACATATTTCCATGTTATATTACTTAATTACCCTTTATTGCAGGACATTTATGTTGTTTTCCTGTTTTTTCCCTATTACAAATGATAATGCTAATAATATCTTTATATAATATTCCCCTTTTAAATTTAAGAAATAATACTTTGGGGGAAAACATACATATGGTAGAATCATATTGACAACTTATAAACAGTTCAAATTATAAATATTTTCTTCTGCTAGCTAGTTTCTCATCAGCTAACCTGCTATTGAAATAACTATTTCACGAAAATTCTTGGTAATATGAGCCCATTCTAGAAACTGGCTAATATTCTTTATTTGGATAGTTGAAACAATGTGTTTGTTTGTTCTGAACCTCAATAAATTTTCATCACAAATGAAAATGTCGTTTCCTCTTTTTAGGATCTTTCCAAAGAATTAATGGCACTTGAAGCAAAATGAGATCACTGGGTAATCATAATCGTAGAGAAACATCTACTGTGTTCCAAAATTGACAGAGGCATTGAGGAACACAGAAATACTACCAACTCATTTTTGAGGACAGATGCTTGGTAGGAGCCAAGTTTTATACTAAGTCTGACCAATCAACTCTCACTTGATGCTTCCTTCCTTTTAGGATTTCTGAAGTAGAAGTATGAAAATCTAAAAATTCAAGTCCTCTTCTGTACTATAATTAAAAGACAACAGCCTGAGCCTGCAAAGTCTCAACTCAAATACAGAAAGGATAAGTTATCAAATCAGTTAACATTTATTGGGCACCTGCCAATCCTTATCCTCTAGAGTTTATCAGGTGATAGGAAAAAGTCACGAGATGTGTATATAATAACAAAATAATAGAAGAGTGTGGTAAGTTTTGTAACAGTAGTGTGGAAAAAGGGGTCGTGTCTCTTTGTGCACCTGCATATTTATAATAACAAAAACTGTAAACAACCTAAATGTCTGTAGACAAGATATAAATAAACATGTTATGGAATAATCATATACTGGAATATTAGGCAACAGTGAAAATGAATGCATAGGAACTATATGTATTGACACCAATAACTCTCACAAATAAGACATCAAATATAAAAAACAAGTTTTAAAAGAATAGATTTAGGTTGATATCATTTATGTAAATTTTGAAACATGCAAAATAATACTATATGTTGTTTAGGGATACTTCCAATGAAGCAAAAATATAGAGAAATGCATGCGATGGTAAGCATGGAATTCAAGATAATGCTCCTCTATGGGGAGGGTGGGGAGGCTAAGGAGTGGAGAGTGAGGAGGACTCAGTACCAAAGGAGATACATAGGAGGGTTCAAGGTTTTTGGAAATGTTTTATTTCTTAAGCTTCTGGGAGAGTACATGATTGTTCATTATATTATTTTGAAATATATAATAATACGTTGAAATATACATAAATTAAAGTGCCACATAGGGAGAGAAGAGGCTGTTGATTCTGAATGGAAGTAGCAATCTGCATAAACTTTTTGGATGAGTTGGTGTTGATGGATAAATTGGTCTCGATGAATGAGTAGACATTCAGTAAGTCCAGATGGCAGGAGAGGAGATTCTGGGGTGATGGACTAGCATGGGCAAAGGCATGGAAATGTTCTGGGTGAGAGCTAGCTTAGGATGCATAGAAATATATATGCTGGAATAAAGGAAGTTAATACTGTAACTGGGACCAGATGGTGAAAGACCTTGAACAGAACTGAAATGTAAAATAATTTACTAGGCTTTATAAATAGGAGCTTATAATTAGGTCTGGGTTATAATTTATTATATTCTTCATGTAATTCCAAAGGATTGATAACTTCTTCAACCAGGATGTTATCTGAATCTGATCCTTTTAGATCTATACTGCTCTTCAAATAAAAATAAAATCATGAACCATCACAAGTCATCTACCAAATCCAATAGAGAAATTGATCCTCAGAGTTCTAATCAGTAATAAATACAGAGATCTCCCATTGGTAGCATTAAAGAGTCACTTACGGGGGCTTCCCTAGTGGCGCAGTGGTTGAAAGTCCGCCTGCTGATGCAGGGGACACGGGTTCGTGCCCCAGTCCGGGAAGATCCCATATGCCGCGGAGCAGCTGGGCCCGTGAGCCATAGCCGCTGAGCGTGCGCGTCCAGAGCCTGTGCTCCGCAATGGGAGAGGCCACAACAGTGAGAGGCCCGCGTATGGCAAAAAAAAAAAAAAAAAAGTCATTTACAGTTTTTTCTTATGATTATCCATCAATTTCCCCACCTGACCATGTCAATGACCCTTTAAGTATCAATAGAAAGGATTGCCCTGAGAAGGAATAGGAAGACTAATTGGTTTTGTGAAAATCTAAAGCTTGTTAAATTTGCCAGAACTACCTTTCCATGTGATCATCATTTGGTCACCAGCAGGTATCTTTCATTGGCTCCATATGGCAGAGTCTGAAGAATATGGGTTAATCAATGTGTCATTCATCAGGGGCACCTGCAGAGATGATGAAAGATTGTATTATTGTACGATATTATAAAAGCAGCACAACATATAGCAAATTGAACTACATGTTTCCTCCCCCACTCTTTTTGTACATTAAAACTGCAGTTTGAAAAACAACTTCCAGTGCAGAAAAAAATTAAAACAGCAGGTGATAATCAGTGCAAAGTTACAACAATGTTACTGCTGATGGGCTACCTGTCAGTTAAAACAAGCTATCACATCTCCCCAGGAATATTTACTATAAAAAATGACTTACGAATGTTAGAGAGGGACATTAATGTGTTAGTCTCCTTATTTGTTCATCTGGAAATGGCATAAAGATAGGTCCATTACCCAGCTCATTTCTACCTTGGTCTCAGGGCAGACACACACACAAAGTACATAACTGAAAGTTATAAATGACCAAAACATAAACCTTAGTGCCTTGAGTTAAAAATCAATTTTCCTAATAAATTAAATTCAAACACTATATACCAATATGTAATATCAAGAAGGATGTATTAACAATTGCTGTGTTGGCAGAGTGCAAAGTGCAAGACTTAGAGGGATGTAAAAATTTAGTAATTTAGAAAATCTGATACCCAAAATAGCTACCACTGCATGGAAGGCTCAGAGTTTAGTTCAGTTGTTGAGCTATAATAGTATTCTCTGCCTAGTCAAGGTTGAATGTTCAAGATGTAGTTTGAGTATTAATCATTGATTCGAATAAAAGATTGCACAACTGGAGAGGCTCTCCTGGGTTAAGTAGTTTATTCCTTAATACAGATGTAAGTTTTTTCCTTTGTGTATTCCAGAACAACTTGAGTGTCTTCCCTACTAAACAAGCAACATTTTTTGGAATTATTTTTTTAGCTTTACTCTTTATCAACTACAAACTTTTAGCTAAGAAATCACCCAAGCTTCTGCTGATATGAATTATGAATTCATTCAAGCTGCCCATTTCAAGTTTAAGCTTTATCTTTTGTTCTGCCCAGTAAGAAACCTGACGATATGCTATGCTTTATTTTGGTTTACTTACAGTATTCCATTGGATAGTCACACTGTATGGTATTGTGTGAATAAACCAGAGCTTTCTTATCCATTTTACTGTTGATGAGCATTTTGGTAGTGACATCAATACATGAAAAAAAATGAAGTATTATATAGGTACTCATATGTACACAAACAATACCCCCACATAGCATTACATTTTTTTGTTGTTGAAGTGTAACATACGTACAGAGAAATGTAATTTGATGAAGTTTTACACACTGAGCACACATGAGCAGCCAGTACCAATCCCAGGAAACAGAACGTGACCAACTCTCCAGAAGCCCTATTTATGGCCCCTCCCAGTCATTAGCTCCCTTCAAGGGTAACTACTATCCTAACTTCTGATAGCACAAGAGTTTTGCCTGTTTTTGTACAATACATACTCTTGTGTGTCTCACTTCTTTTACTTAGCATCATATTTATGAGATTCATATATAATACTGCATTTAGAAGCAGATTGTTCGGGCTTCCCTGGTGGCGCAGTGGTTAAGAATCCACCTGCCAATGCAGGGGACACGGGTTCGAGCCCTGGTGGGAAGATCCCACATGCTGTGGAGCAACTAAGCCCATGTGCCACAACTACTGAGCCTGCGCTCTAGAGTCCACGAGCCACAACTGTGCTCTAGAGTCCGCAAGCCACGAGCCTGCGTGCCACAGCTACTGAAGCGCATGCATCTAGAGCCTGTGCCCCGCAACAAGAGAAGCCACCGCAATGAGAAGCCCGCGCACTGTAACGAAGAGTAGCCCCCACTCGCCGCAACCAGAGAAAGCCCGCGCACAGCAACGAAGACCTAACACAGCCAAAAATAAATAAATATTTTTTAAAAACCAGATTGTTCATTCTTAGTGATGTATAGTGTTCCGTTATATGAATATATCACCAATCATTTATCTACTTTACTGTCAATTAACATTCTGATTGTTTTCCAGTTTGGGGGTTATTATAAATAGTGTTGCTCTGAGCTGTTAATAGATATCTTTTGGTATATATTTGATATTAGTATATTCCTAGGAAAGGAATTTCTGGGCCAAAGTATTTTCATATGTTTACCTTTAAGATATATTGCAGTTTTCCAAAGTGGTTGTACCATATATATAGCATTTGATTACTTGAGGAATCATTCTGAGGAAGGCATTTCAGCATTACAATTATGAGAACAACTTTTGGAGTCACTCAGGCCAAATTCAGCTTACCACAAAACAGCTATGGCAAGTATGCTTAAACTTCTTACAGCTCAGTTTACTTACCTGTAAAACAGATATAATAAAACCTTTTTCAAGATTTATGAGAATTAAATGAGATATTTATTTTAATGCATCTTAGAACAATGCCTGGCACATAGTAAGTGCTTAGCTTATTATATGATGTCTGTTAATCATTAGCTCTTACAACATAGATAGTATGGAGAATCAGAAACAAATATGGGCAATATAATCCACAAACAATTTTAATTCAGTGATGGAAGAAAATTGAGACTCTGACCCAAAAGGCATTACCAATTCCAGTGAGCATTACACTTGCACCCTGAAAAAAAATCATGTAAGCATTATCCCAAAATGCATTTGCAAATTACTCTTGCCAGAGGCAAGGTTCTTGGATGCAGTGCATTACCATCCATTTTTTTTCCTATCAGACATTACTCTTTAAAGACAGGACTGCCAAGGGCTACTCTGGAAAGTCACTAATATTATACTTTTTATTATATTTGCCAATTTCACACCTTCCTCAACCCAACCCCCAAAGTTGTTGAACAGTGACTGTAAGTACATTAGTTGCTAGTTTTCCTTGAAACTTATCAGTATTTATGTTCCACATTCTTAAAAATACTAAAAATAAGCCCAGATTCTTGCTTTAAATTACAAAGACCTTGCCTTTTTTTTTTCTTTTGTAGGAATGAGCTTGATAACCTCAGAGTAGATTTCAGCAGCTGTTGGGACAATGCCTAAGAAGTTACACTGTGTACAGAGGTACTGTTTTAGTTAATGGCTCCAGGGGCAGCAGGCTCAGTTATCTTAGACAGGTAATTTTGGAAGGTGGCACCCTGTTCCTAATAAATTGCGTCGGATCCCATCTATCAGTTACTAGTTTCAAGAAATACAGCACTCAATCTGCTTGAAAATACTGTTTTGAGAAGGCCAGTGGTAGACCTGAAAAGGGACTTTCTGAACATATTGAAACTCTTTGACTTACAGATGAGAAAACTAATCATTTAACAGTCTTGCCTAAGGTCAAATGGTTTGTTCCCTGGACACTTAGAAAGCTTGAGTCTCATTCACGGTTCAGTGGTTGCTCCTCTTTGCTCTTGTTTCTCAGCGTCCACCATCCTCCTATCCGGTCCCGTTCCCTACCTCGACTTCAGAAAGATCCAGACCTGCGATCCGGAAATGGGGACACTGAACAACTGTGCCTTAAGGGAATGACCAACCATTAAATTGTCGTAAGTGCAAGATGAGTGAGGTTTGCCTGCTAGAACATTAAGATCTAAGAAGGAAGACCTTCTCTGTTTTATGGACCACTATTCCCAGCACAGTGCTTGGTACATAACAGGCTCTAATAATTGTTAAATGAAGAAATGATTGAATGAATATTAGTTGTGTCTGGTTGTCATGTCCTTTTTCTTTTCTATCTTCTTCCAGTTGTACTAACAAAACGTGCAGATTTAGATTCAAAGAGGAGAAATCATGTACAAAGCGCCCAGTACGGTGCCTGATTCATTGTGGGCAATTAAAAAACGTCCGTTCATTTTCCTTTTCTTCCAAGTGTAAGGTACTGGGGGTAAGGGGTGATGTGCCATGGTGTTTATGTACCTGGACATAAACTGACCTGGGTAACTAACAGGTTGGTGGAAAGGGTTGTCGGCGTTTTTCTGATCCGTATCAGAAATTCCAGTGCCCCGAAAACGTACAGCTATTTTACCCAGAGAGGCTGGTCGCGTTTGATGATCTATTCTGGGCTGCAGTCAACTCTTTTAATACAACTTTTTATAAGCATCAGCTACTTCGCGGCGGTAGGAGGGGCAGTGACAGGAAAAGCAGGGAACCCCCCTCTCCCCAGATAAAGGAAGCCCTCTGTGGCAGGGTCTGTGTTTTGCGGGTCTAACGGGTCCTCTGTCTGCGGCGGTCCCCGCCCCCTCCAGCCCCGCCTCCTCGCCCTAGGCCGCTGCAGCCGAGGTTCAAGTTCGGCACCCGGACGCGCGCTTGCTGCTCCGAAGCCTCCCGCGCCTGTCAAGGGCCCCCGCTCGAAGGCTAGGAGGGCTCAGAGGTCATTAGGGTGCGGGGGTCACTCGGCCACGCGTTGTGCTACCACGTGGCAGAAAAGTTTCCAACTCTGCCGTGGGGCCTCCCAGTGCCCCCCAGCGGAGCAGAGGCCCGCGCTTTGACACCCGCTCCGTTTTCTGTCGCCTGCAGTCGCGCCCCATCTCGGGGAACCCCCACCCCCTCCACCCCGGTATCCTTCTCTGAATCCCCTCCTTCCCTCGCTGCGAAGGTCGCCCCAGGAAAATACCCTGGGCGGGGGTCTCTGGAGAAGGCGGCCGGGGCGCCTCCAGCTGGCCTGGGGTAGGGGGTCCAAGGACAAGTGTCCCGAGGAGGGCGCGGAGGAGGGCGCTGAGCTGGGCGCGCGGAGTAGACAGGCGACAGCGGCCCGCACTTGACCCCGGTGCGACTGGCGGGAACATTCCGCGGCTCCCACACTCCCGCGCGCCAACTCTGGCGGGTCGCAGCTGACCGCACGCGGGCTGCACCCTCCACGCCCCCACCCGCCCTAGCTCCCCATTCCTGGCTCCCCTCCTCCCCCAGTGCGCAGGCCCGGCCGCCCCAGCGCGCATGCCCTGGGCTCGCGAGCGTGGCCAGCCCCCAGCCTTTGCTTTCTACACACTCTACAACTGGGGAGGGGCGGGGTGGAGGGAGCCCGGCCGGCCACGTGATCCAGCCGGCCGGGGCCGCGGGGGCGGGAGCGCGCGCCGAGTGAGGCGCGGGGAGGGCGGTGCGCGTGCGCGCGGCGCGCGCGGGCGGGCGCGGGGCTGGGCTGAGGCGGGCGGCGGCGGCGGCGGTGGGCCGGCCGCGAAGGGGGAGGAGCGGGAGCTGAGCGAGGCAGGCGGGCGGAGGATGGGGCCGTGCCCGGGCTCCCGCTGCAGCCGCCGGGGGACACGCCGTGCACCCTCCGGCTCGGGGCTCTCGCGGCGGCGGCGGTGGCAGCGTTAGCGGCGGCGGTGAGAGCGGCGTTCCCGGCGCTTCCTGGCCGTGCTTCTCTCTCAGGCTGGGCGAAGAGAAGAGGCGGCGGCGGCGGCGGCACACCGGTGTCTCTCCCGCTGGAGATTTCTTTCTGCTTTCCTCGTCGACTGACTCGCCCCCTCCCTTTTTTGAGGAAGGGTGACCTCTTCTCTGGGACTGGAAAAAATATTTTTTTGAGGAGGGGGGGTGGGTGGCAGCCTCAGGGGCTGCTTCTTCTCTTCTTTCATCTCCTCCTCCTCCCCCCTCCAAGCCCGAAAAGCAAACCCCACAACTGCTCCAGCATCCTCCTTCCCTTCCTCCACCTCCCTTCTCCACCTCTTCCAGTTTCGCCCTCTCCCCTCCTAATTATTTCATTATTATGCTTCCCTCTCTGGGGGGTCTCGTCCCTCTCAGGTCGCTTGGAAGCCTTGGCCTCCCCTGGATGCATTTCTTAAAAATTTTGGAGCCAGGGAGTGAGTTTTCTCTGAGGCGTGTGTGAGAGGCGTCGGGGGTGTTTTCCTGCGCGAGGGGCGGGTGAAGTTCATTGCCCCCACTTTCCCGCGACCTTTTCGGGCCCGATTTGGAGTCGAGGGGGGGCAGGCGTTTTCGGGGGGCGGGGGGCGCGGCGGAGAATGGCCGCGGGGAGGGCTCCCCGGAGCCTCCTAGTCTCTTGATCAAAGCATTCCGCTATTCTGATTTATTGCCTGCTTGGTGAGTTTTTTTTTTTTTTTTTCCTCCCCTCTAAAGGAGACCTGTGTGTTCAGCCATTACTTTGCTCGGCGCTGCTCACAGGAATCTCCGACCCTCGGTGCTGTGGGCAGCCCCGCACTTGGGCTCCTCGCCTCTCGCCCTCGCTCCCGTCCCTCCTCCCTCTCTCCGCCCCTTCCCCCTTTTCTTTCTCCGCTCTTTCTTCCCCTCTCTCCCTTCTTTCGGCCGCCGTCTCCCCCGCGCCCTCCTCGGGGCGGAGGGAAGCCGAGAAGGGGGAGGGAGGGATTGGTGTCAATTTTTTTGTGCGGCCGCGGCCGGAGCCTGTGGCGGGCAGGCGGCGAGCGGGGAGACCCCGGCGAAGCAGAGCCATGGATGGCCCGACGCGGGGCCATGGACTCCGCAAAAAGCGGCGGTCGCGGTCTCAGCGAGACCGGGAGAGGCGCTCCCGGGGCGGACTGGGGGCCGGCGCGGCCGGCGGCGGCGGGGCCGGCCGGACCCGGGCGCCCTCGTTCGCCTCGTCGTCGGGCTCCGACAAGGAAGACAATGGGAAGCCCCCGTCCTCCGCCCCGTCCCGGCCCAGACCCCCGCGGAGGAAGCGGAGAGAGTCCACCTCAGCCGAAGAGGACATCATTGATGGATTTGCCATGACCAGCTTTGTCACTTTTGAAGCGCTGGAGGTAAGGGGGACCCCCCTCCCCCCGGTTTCCCTTTATAGGCACGACCCCCCCCTCCGCCGGCTGCGCCCGGCTCTGCTGCCTCCCCCGCCGCGCTCCGGTCGGTCTGGCTGTCTGTCTGTCTAGGCTGAGGTCTTATTGTTGCGGGGGGGGGGGAGCTGGGGGCGCGGGCAGACAGGCAGCAGGAGGGAATCGACAAGCCGTGCCTGGTCTCCAGGTTTCCTCGTTCTCTCTCGCCTTCCCCCTGCGCCCCCTCCCTGCACCCCCTCCACAGCAGATGGGCAGAAAGAAAGGGGTTCAGGCATCACAACAATGCGCCCCCCTCCACGGAGAGCTCTGCCCCTACTCCTTCCTCCTCTCCCTCCCCAATCATGGCTTCTTGGCTGGTGGAAGTCTCTGCTGGGTTTGGGGCGCCTGTGGACGGTTCTCTGTGTGCTTTCTACAGAGCCATATGTCCCTGTGTGTGTGTTTGTATAGACCATTCCTGGGTGTCCTCGGGACCAGAGACTGATGGGGTTTTGTGGTTCTTTGCCCCCCTTCCCCTGCCCCCTTTTTTTCTTTTCATTTCTTTTTTATTTCTTTCCTTTTTTTTTTTTTCTTTTTTTTGGTGAAGCTGGGGAAGGGGGCGTTTTCTCCTGGTTGGGAGAAAGGAGGGAGGAGGGGAGGGAAGAGAGGAAAGGATGGAATATCTTTCTGTATTCCGTACAGGGCTCTATTACAGAAAGGGTTAATTGTAATATTATCTGTACACATACATATGCACATGTGTGTGTACATGAGCAATTCGGTTAAAGGACAGAAAAATGTACAATAGAGAGGACTGGTGGGAGGAAAGAATAAAATCCTAGCGGGTATCTGAAGGGCTTGTCACCCAATTGTCCCTCTCCTTTTCCTTTTTTTTTGAGTTTTCTTTTTTTTATCTTTCTGATTGGCTTTGTGTGTGTGTATATCTCTGTGTGTCTTTCTTTATTCTTTGGGCACCTGCAGCATTGATTTCCAAATGCACATTTTTCTGCCAGCTAAAGGGCTCCTTGGGGGTGGTGATGGAGGGCAGGTAGGAGGAGATTGTCCAGGGGTCAGAGGGAAACTCTCTTTACCTGGATGGATCTGATTTGGTGCTGGCATGGGTCACTGGCCTGTATAAAAGTAACCCCCTTTTTTCTCCTCCACCCCCAACACGCCACACATACAGAGCGCTTTGAGACTCTGCAGAGTTGGTCCGGCTTTCTTAAGAACAAAACCAAGATAGGAGTTGGTTTCTAGCCTTGTCTGCACCTGATGCGATGGTTTGAGGTTCCTGAAAGAAACTTTTCCTTTTCCCTTTGGTTTTTGCTGTTATTATGGTATTGTTTGCAATGCTCAAACGTAAGCTTTGTTAATGACAGCTTAAGTCTCACATGCGGTAACTGTACAGGTTTAGAGGTTTAGACGGCTGGTTCTGTGTGTGTGTTTGGGTGTCAAGTTTAAATATTTTTAAAAAGGAAGCCTTCCTGTTAGGGTTGTTCTTTTCTGTTTAAACTGCTTTTTGGTTGGGCTGCTGGTGGTGATGGTGGTGGATGGTGGCTAGTGGCTGGGGAGGAAGGGAGGGTGGTGGTATTGGTGGCCATAGATTCTGATGTTAGTGATTGAATCAGTTGTCCTTGGGTTCTAGAACTGGTGGTTTATTGGCTAAAATGGATCTTACGGAGTTCTTTTGAGTGTTGAGGCTCACCACTTGTTAGGATAATTCTAACTGGGGCTTCAACTTTGCCAAGGTGGGAGGGTACTGTACAGTGTGACCTCTTTCTGTCTCTCTGTCTCTCTTTTGCTTTAAAATAGGAATTGAAATGTCAATACGTGTCCTAGTACATGAATTAGAAAACGTTGCCTAGGATTTGGTTGCTATCAATGGATGGTTTAGGACAGTATTTGTAAGAGCTGCTTATAAGTGGTTTTGCTTCCTGCATGGTTATCCTGCTCTGCTGTGTGGCCCTTCTCAGTAAGCAAGAGGGGCCTCCAGATTCCCATGAACATTTTTGAAGACCAAGTAAAGATAAATACAATTTATGCAGTTGTTTTTGATTGTTCTACTTTTAATAAATATTTGACTGGGCTTGTGATATATATGTCTATCCATCTGGCTTTTGTGAGAAAATGTGCCCATTCTAGTTTCTTTTGGGTGTAAAAAAAATTTTTAATTTTTAAAGGCCAAGTTTGAAATGTACCATTAATACCATTCCTTTCCTTGCTGTGATTATTTTTCTGCTACTTTTCTAGATTCAAAACCCAGGTTACTTCGGTTACCTGAATATTACACTACCTTCATATCTGAATATCATTTGAATATCTTTGTGTGGGTATAAAGGTCTAACTTTTTAAAAAGTTTCTTTAAAACTTTATAGAAAATTTAAACATATACAGAAGTACAGAGAACAGTAAGCAGTCCCCAGTGTACTGATACACCACCACCAGGTTCAACAGTTGACAACTCATGTCTCATCTTTATGCCATCTACTCATTCTCTCCTCCTAGATGTGATGTGAGAAATTGGTATGTATTTTTTAAGTGGTAATGACTCAAAAAAACACAAAAAACCCACCCAAACCGATAGTACCATTATCACACCTAGGTTAATTAACAACAGTTCCCTAATATCATCAAATATCCGGTCAGTGTTCACATTTAGGCATCCTAATTTTTGTAGGAAAGCTGTAAATACACTTCTGAGGTTAAAAACACATAGTGGGGAATAAAAATCATCATGTATGTCTGGTTCTCTGGGAAAAGGTAGAACTGTTTGCTGCTTATCACGTTTGTGTCCATGCTGGATGGTCAGACATATGTGTGTGGTGATCATTAAAATAAAACCTCTGGTGTCCCGCTGTACTAAGTTTGGAAGATTTACTGAACTATCACTAAGAAATGTGAGAACTTAGGAAACAGGCAACTAAACTATGAACTTGGACAGAAATGTATGTTACAGGAGTGCTTGTAAATGTTAAGAATTATTAGAGATTCTAAGAGTTATCCTAAATACATACTGTGTTTTTGTGTGTAGAAATGAAATCAGTTGTCACCACGTGTCATCAAGGTTGCTGCTAGTATGATACTGTGATTAGAAACTAGAAATACTGGCTTGCACAGCTTGGCTTTTAAGCTGATGTGGGTTCAGAGCAGTAGCTAGCTAACTGTCGCGTGTATACTTTGGGTGTTAATGGACACATCATTTGACGCCTATGGTTTTGTCTAGAGTAGCTCATTTTGACTTCCCTTTTAAGAAGAGGCTCCTAACTCATAATGAAGTGTCCTGATAAAATTGTTCCAGACTAACTGTGGTTTTACTTACAGTACTGGAGGAAAAATAAGAAACTTGTCTAATGAGAATCTACATTTTTATGTTGATTTATTTTTCACTACTGTTGGTTCTTATTTAAAATGAAAGCTTTGGATGGGGTTTGAGAAGTCCCACACTTTATATGCAGTGAAACTGGCAGAGGTAGTTTCGTATTCTGCAGGGACACTTGTCTTGAGTAATTGTGCCCTGAAGTTCAAGTATGTGATTGTGAAGAGCCTCATGATAGAAGATAAGAGGGTAAGTGAGGAGGCGAAAGTTGAACATGGTGTTCTTTTCATTATGCATTTGAGAAGCAGAATTACCATTTGGTATGGTAGTGTTTATTTGAATATTCTTTGAATACAAGTGAATATCCCCAGATATCAAGCCTCATTAAAAAGTGGTTTCCAGCAAACAAAGTATAAATGGGAATGTTGGGGTTCTGGTAACTGTCAGCATGCCCAGATGTGCCAGATAATACTACCTTTCTGTCGTTATTTGCATTTCTTTCTGTGTAGTCTTGATTAGGAAGCCATGTGAGCACTATGACTGAAAATTTGCAAATTCATTATTTTCCCCCTCACTCGGCTGCTGTGTACTGGGTTCTTAGGGCAGCCTCCTTTTGTACAACTGACCAAGGGAAGCAAAGATGAAATTGTGGGATTAGCAGGTAGGAGGCTAGTTGGAGCTTTGCAGGCTGGTGAAAATGAAGGAAGACTCATTTCTGGTGGGTGGAGGATCAAACTAAGACTTTCATGTGGTCTTCATTTCCTATGTGTTTCAGGGCTTACCCACACATTGGTAGCGTAAATAGGCTGTACAGAATTTGATGTGCTTGTAACGTGCCAGGTTTGTAGGCTATAATAATTTACTATGGTCAAATCTCACTTATTCCGTTGTTTAAAAAACATTAATTGTTTTCCTTGTATCAGTCAGCAAATATTCATGGAGTGTTTGATATGTGCAAGATACTAGAAAGAGCACAGACACCTAAAATATATATAGTGTCTTGAAGGAGTGTGCAGTTTAGTTGAAAAATTAAGTCCAGCACCTATAAAATGATTTTGAAACAGGCACTTGAATGCCTAATACCAACTAAGTGCAATAGGCTTTCAGAGAAGGGATAGTGAGATAGGCTGAAGTGTTTGAGAAGGCTTCCTGGAGAATATGGGGCCTAGAAGGTTGAAGTGATTTGGATAGACACGGAGGGAGTGTGGGGGGGTGGGCATTCTAAAAAGAGGGAATGGTGAAGAAGGCACAGAAACAAGATGGGTGATTAGGTTTTGCGGGCAAGGAAGTGCTGGTAGAAATGAGAACAAAATTGTGTAAGAAAGAGTGCTTGTTCGGGAGTGGGGAGACCAGTGGAGACCCGCACTCCAGGCTTGGCTGTCCTAACTAGTTGAGTGACCTTGGGAAGGCACTCTTTAAAGCCTCATTTTCTTTTCCCACAAGTTGAGAGGTTTAGAGTAGTTTTAGAAGAGGTACCCGAGCTGGAATGGAACATAGTTCTGTGAACGTTCATAGGTTGTGTTCCAGACCAAAAAAATGTGATCTACTCTCAGATAGTTTTGGAACTTGATGGGCTAGACAAAATTAAATGGGTGACTTGTTCTGCCCAGGTTAGAAGTCTTTTGTAATGTGTATATGAGTTTTGAATATTAGAGAAGGAGAAGTGATGCGCCTTATTTCCTAATTTATAAGACCACAGGGCACTTTTTCATTCTTAGCATTATAATTCATAATCTATAATCCAGTATGGGAAATGCTGGAAAAGATTTCAATGGTCCCTTCCAGATCTTGGCACTTGATAGTCTCTGAGTCTAGGGTGAGTGGGCTGATGATAGACAACTTGGAAAACCAGGCACAGAAGTTTGGAGTCAGAGTAGAGGCTGCTGCTTAAGTAGGAGTGGCAAGGGGAGTGTGAGATGTAAATAATGATGATTAGTCCACTTTTCCTTCTGCTCCCTTTTCCTGCCTGGTGTCAGCCCTTCATTGATTGTTAACAACCCCACACATGAGGTGAATATTGGTGAGTGATCTCATTAATAGTTCTTTCATTGTGATAGCAGCCCAATTCTGATGCTACCAAGCTGCCTTCCAGCCAGAGTGAGTTTTATCCTATCTTGGTTCCTTCTGGTTTCCTGTACTGCTGATTTTTAGCAAGCTGGCAAAGAAGGCTGGATGAGAAAGGAGGTTGACACTGATGTTAAAATAAAGGCTTTAAATTATCTGCCTTTTGCTCGCTTATGTATGATGTGTTCATTCAAGAAAGGTCAGAACCCTTCATCTGCTGTTACACAGCAAGTGCAAACTATGGAGCTATGTTTTTGTTACATTTTTCGCTTTCTATCTTGGGAAGTTTGGGATGGGACTGTGCCGTAAATGGGTCAGTTCCAGCATTTCACTTCAGACAATTTGCATAGCTTTAGGATCTGAGAAGTTCCTAAGTGGTGAGAAAGTCTACAGGAAAAAAAAAAGGACTGTGAATGTGCTTGGTTATGAATTCAAGTATATTACTTTGCTTACTGAATTTCAGTATTTCACTGAACAAGGCAGAGCATCACTCCAGGAGTATTTATGGGAGATGAGGTCGAAGATGGCGGTGTGGTGATTCCACATGCCTTGTGTTAGTAGTTGAGATGAACTACTTTAGATCTTTTTTGGAAGTAGGCAGGGTATACATGAATCAGTAAATTTAAAAACTGAATCACAAAGTTAGTGTTTACCCTTTCATCCTTTTTGAGAGTGTTTTCCTCTAGCTTTCACCATTGAAAAAGGGTTAAAAAAGACAGGGCATTCAACATGATTCCAGGAGATTCAAGGAGCATTGAGGGTGTTAAAGAGATTCTAACTATACAACAGTTCTATATGCTGTCAAAAATAAATGGTGATTTGAGAGAATGTGAGAATGTGAGGATTAGAAATAAGGTCCCCAAGCCAAGAAAAATAAGAGTTGCGGGCAGCTGTTAAAGAATAATTTAGGTTCCACTTGCTAAATTTGGAAGCCTTTGGACATAAGGTCCAAAGGCTTGGACATAAGGCGTATGTCCAAAGGCTTTGGACATAAGGTCAATTGCACTTTTTGATGGAGGGAGTGTGTGTGTGTGTGCACGCACGCAGAGGGTGGATGGTGGGTTAGTTTTTACATTTTATTTTACCCCTATGCTGTAATATACTAATATATTAAGTGTAGCCTAACTTTGTAAAAGTGCCTCATACTATTTCTTTTTTTTTCTCAAGAAACAACACTTTTTTCAGGGTTAGGATTAAACCCAATATTTTGTTGACATAGGAAAAAGACCTTGGTAATGGGATAGCAGCTGTTCATTTGAGAAAGTTCTGGAAAAAATCAGATTAAAAAACTCTCAAATAATTGAAGTTTGGAAGAGCAGGAAGGGAATTAATTTGGGGAAACCCAAGACAGGAGAGGATCAAAACCAGTTTAGGGACATTTAGCTGGGTCAGAACAGTTTCTTATATAATGTGTACCTGTTCAATGAATAGATGAATGCAGATTTTTTTTTTTTTTTCCCTAGAAGTGGGGCATAGAATTTAAGGCTGGTGAGACCCTAAATTTGCATTTCTTCTTCCAGATCTGAACTGTGTTCTTACTTCATTTCTTCTAACAAGCCTGCAGGGTAGGGGGTATGCAGTCAGTACCTACCTTGTAAGGTCACAAAGAATAGATCCTTTTTATGCTGTTAGTGACTGAGGAGGGGAGGGGTAGATTTAACTTAGTCTGGCTTCCTTTGCTTGCTTAGGAAGAGACTAGGCAAGTACAGCCTTCTTTGTGTCATTCCTTTTCAGTCTCTGATTCCATCTTTTGCAAGGGGACTTGTAGCCTGAAATCATTTGTATTGCTGCCGTCTTTCTAGGTTTTTATTTCACATACTAGTGCATGTGTCAGTCTCATCCTAGGATCCAGTAGACTCCCCACCACCCACTGCCCGCCTACCTCCTTCTCTCCCTCCCTCCCAACTTCCTTCCCCCTTTCCTCTTCTCTTCCTTTACTGAGATAGAGTTATCAAAATTACGAATTTTGAAAGGCAGTGGATTTAGGAAGTTCTGAATGAAATGTAGAGCTTTAAATTACAAACCTTCATTAATTGAACATTGACAGTCTGTTTGAGGGACTCTGAAGGTAGCCCCATGAGGATAAATTGCTTGCCTCAGTTTTCTGGGCTGTATCAGCTCATCATTTCTGATTTCTCATTCATTTGTGAGCTCTGGTTAGAGTTTGCCTGAATAAATACCACAAATGACCAAGTACATACAAATATTTTGTCGTTTTGGCTTGCCACTCTACCATGTAGTGCCATATCTCTGGGCCCTGGAAAACCCAAGTGCGTGGAGATATGGCATTTGGACATAAGTAAAATGGAGTCACAAGAGGAGGAGGGAAAGCCCACAGTTTGTAAGTAAAGGAAAATGGCTAATGCAGGTTGGGATTCATTTTTGACAGAAAGCCTTCAAATTGCAGGTACTGTGTGGTTGTTATTAACTGAAGCATTTTGAAATGACCTAGGTTAGATATAGAAACACAGCCTGTGAAGGCAAAATGCGACTCTTGGTTATATGGGTGAAATGTGATACCTTTAGGCTGAATCTGGGACAGGATTTAAGTCAGTGCCAGGGTCAAGTTGTGATGATTCCTGAGGGATGTCAGGGATGTTGTTTTCCTTGTCTCCACACCTACCTTCCCGTGTAGTACAACCCACCAACTTCATTTTACATTTCTGCAAAGTTTCTCATGGCAGTGATATTTTAGAGCTTGAAAAGAGGAATTAAGAGAGTCTAGTATTGCAGTGATTTCTCGATAGTTATAGTGAAGTAGACTTTTTTTTTTTTTTTGGTTGTTTGCTAGGGTCTCTGTTCAGTTATGCTTACTGGCTACAGGTTGCTGGCTAAAGGTGATTTAGTGAATAGTTTTCCATAGTTAGAAACTAAGTAAGAGAAAAAAAAACAACCCTAAGGAAATAAAGATGTAGATGGAACAGTAGTTGAACATTAGAACATCACTTGTTTTCCAGCCACATACTAGAAATTCCAGTGTTCCACCCATTCTCTCTGTACATGTTCAGTTGGCAAAAATAATGAAGGTCCCGGATTGTGCTGTTCTAAGAAATGATCTTATATAGTTCAAGTGAAATTATACTTTCACTGGGGCAAAAGGGGAAACAAGCATTTGGTTTTGTGCGTTGCTACATATGACAAAGTTGGCTCCTTTCTCATTTGTTAGGCTGATCAGTTTGATTATTTGTGAAAATTACAGTTTTGAGATTAATGTGCATAGCTACATCTTCAGGGGGTGTTATCCTAAAGTTAGGACCTCAGCTTTTTCAGAGCAGTCTTTTGATCCATTTCAGTTCAGCTATTGTTGGTTGATGTGCTTTCTAAGCCAGAGCAGCATTTAGAGGCACAGTTGTTGTCTTGAGAAATGCTGTAGTTCTACCTCTCATTTTGCAAATGAAAACACAGCCTAGAGGGGTTAATTGTCCTGCTTAAGATCACACTGGGAGTTAGAGGCTCTCAGTGTTATCCAGTGAAACTAGGAGACTGCTTTTCGAAACTCAGTACTTGGATTTCTAAGGATTGAGAACATTGGAAGGTAAAAAAAAAAAAAAAAAAAAAAACTGCAAATGAGGATGATCAACCATGATTGTAAAGATTCCCATTTTTTCCAAGAAATGTTCTGATTATTACCCAGTATCTTTCCCCCAGTGTACAATTGGCCTTTCTCTGCAGGTCCGTTAGTCTTTTTTAACACCCCCCCTCCCCTCCATAGTGAGGATGTAAAAGAAAACATAAATATTAGGGTGATGATATGAGGGTTTCTTATCCTTGAATAACCGATGGAAAGATAAAATAATTATTTGAATGTAAGATGATCTTAATGTGGCCCACTTAAAATTTTAACGTAATTTTTTGGGTAGAATATTTTTCTTCAGCCTGGCAATTCAGAGAGACTCAGAGCAACTTACTAAAGTTGGTGGCAGAACATTTGAAACAAGTGAACTTTGGAATCTGGTTGAGTTGAAGGCTCAACCAAACTTTTCTTCTGAAGAAGAAAGACTCAAAATATTAAATCCACATGATGTGTTGGCTAAGGCATCTCGCCTGTTTATTGCTGAACCAGAAAATTTATAACAACTGTTTGTCATGTGTATATATTTATAGCCATTCATACAATGAAAAGAAGTTTTCATGAGATTGTAATAACATATCAAGATGGATGTAATTAAAATAGAAGCAGATTGACACCCTGAATTAAATGCAAACCATAAACCAGGATACCTGAGCATTGGTACCTTACATATTTGCTGCAGGGGGCAGTCAGTCAAATATGCAAATAAAAAGACATTGATGAATTTCCCTGGGTGTGTATGTTGTGGTTGCAGAGAACCCAACTATTTTATTAATCTTTTATCAAGCATTGTTTAGATTGCAGCAACAATGGAATGTATTAATTTGGCAGACCAGATAGCTTAGGACCAGAAAGTAGGAAATAATAAGGGGAACACATGATTGATATACTGTACTATAAAAAACACATGCAACTGACAGAGGGGCTGAGTAATGTTTAGATCTGTGCTTAATGTCACTGATGGAGTTGTTAAACCAGGATGTTTGAGTTGAACTTCAGTCAGAGAGGCTGCCTCCCATTTAAAATGCAGGTCTGTCTCTAGTTATACCCTGGACTAATGTGTTGACAAAATTGGTGTAAATCGAATTTTTGTAAATTGGGTGAACACACCAGGGGAATCTTACTGTGAAAAAATATGATTAAAAAAGAAAATCAAGTATGGTACTCCTCCTGTCTGCATAGAAGCTTGGATTTTGTTACAGTGAGTCTCTTTAGATGGGCATTGCTTTTCCTGAGACACTTTTCTGCATGTGTTCCCCGTGCTCCTGGAAGAAGGTGACTGTGAGGTTTGCATTTTCTGTACAGGTTTCATACCTCACTTGGTCGGTGCTTCCAGGAATAATTGGTGGTGATTTGAATAAGCCCACATCATTCAGATTTCAGAGGTTGGTTTTCAAGTGTGTGCTAAGGAGGGCTTGCAGCTATAAATATGGAGTATGATTTCCATATCTGTTCCATTGGGAAGTCCAGGCATGTCATAACCACTTCAGAGCCATGATTGTACGGAGACACCCTAGCTATAATTTTTCTATATGACAGTTCACTTTTAAAATTGTAAAGATGCCAAATGCAGGACTGTATTGTTATTAGGGAAGTCTGTGACATCTGTTATATCTTGTTAACCAGGGGAGGAAAATGCCTTAATCAAAACATCTAATTATGCCCTCTCAACTGATGAAAGATCTTTTGCTAAATTTTTGGAATTGGCCTTAATGGAAGAAGCTGGCCTCTACAGGAACTGTGAAGTAAATTTACTCTTTTTATTTGAAAAATACTTATCGCTAACCATGGTGACATAAGGGTATTTTAATTTTATCAAATTGCTCTTGTGCTGTGTGTTGAAGTAGATATTTCCAGAAGTTGTCTAAGCCAGCATGAAGGTTTTGCTTTTGTCCTCCCTCTCACCCTCATAGCATGTGAGGCCCCAGAGGCAGTTTGTACTTGCAGATGTGAGCCTAGGAAGATACTTGGTGGCTAACAGCCACCTGGAGAGGGAGCAAATGATCATTACAGGTGAGAAGCTGGGGGATAATTCAGCCTGTGTGCTAGGAGGTGTGATTTCATACCTGAGTGTTAAAACCTTCCCTGTTAGACAGTTGTGTTGTTTTAAAATTAGTTTTATTAGTCTAATATAGAAGTGGCCCAGATTGTTCCAGGTCATCTTCAGTTGAAGGAATATAACTGTTTTTAAGCACTGAATATATAGTGTGATTCCAGAAATATTTCCTGTGTTTAAAAGTAGTTTCATGTAATACCTGAAAGTACCAAAAACTGTGTTTAATTCAGCATATCTACAACACTTCTCGCTTCCTTGATCACTTTATAAAAATTGTTAAATTTTTTGGCAATGTATTTTGGATCATGCATACTTTAAACTTGTCCAGTAAAGCCATCCTTTATCTGTATTTCAACCCAGAACTAATTTTATCTGCAGCAATTTTGTTTCCAGAATCACAGATAACAATAGTAATAGTAGTAGTAGTAGTAGTAATAATAATAATAAACTTACTGATAATGCTGACCTCAGAGCAATGCTTTATTTCTTAAGTTTCAGAGTATTTCGTCTTTTTGAAATGATTTTCCCATGGATTGAGATCTTGGGGAAAGCCTAAGGGAGTTTTTTAAGTGTTGACCGTGACACAGTGTACTCCGTGTTTTATTTGGGATCTGGTGGGAAGTTCAAGTGCTGTTAATTTTTTCTTGGTCTGTTATATGCTCCGTCATGGCTTGTTGTGTGTAACTTGGGAATAGGACTGGAACCTTGGAAAAGAGGGAGCCAGAGTTATCTTCCTATATTTCTAATGTATTGTTTCATTTTCCTCTATTCTCTAATTTTAACCTCTGTACTCTCCCTACATATATCCTTCTTTTGAGGTGTCTGAGGCTCTCAGAATTGTTGCTTCCTTTACTCAGTAATCCATGTGTAGTAGGTACTCAGTGCTTATTTAGGGTTGATCTATTTCCACAAAAATTCTATGAAAAGAAACTTTAGGAAAGGGAGCTACTACTTACTTAGTGCTTACTCTGTGCCAGGCATTGTGCTTGGAATTTTGCATTCATCGTCTCATTAGAGCTATGCTGTGGAAAAAATGAATGATATCCCTGTTTTATAGTCGAAGACACTGCGGCTCAGAGAAGTTAAGTCAACTTGCAGGAGGAGGTCAGTATGAGAGGCAGGAAATGCAGCGGTTTCTGCCTGACCTGAAAGCTCGAGCTCCTCATCCCTTTCCGCTCTTCTTTTAATACAGATCCATTTTGTGACAGAGTCCCAAATGGGTCTCTGGTAAGCTACATTTGTTTGTTCCTTGTTGCTGCTGAAAATTGTCTTGGTTACAAGGGATTTTCTAGGTATAATAATAGGATTTAGGGAGGGGAAAGTACCTCACCATCTTTCGGGAAGTTCTTTATTTTGTTTTTAAAAGCTGGAGTTTACCATAGGTGGCTGCCACTCATACAGTACATCGGTAGCATGTTTGTTGTTGGTTTGATTTTTTTCTCTCTCTCTTTTTCTTTCTCTCTGTCCCTTTCACTGTTTTTCCCTGTATTAAAATCTGAACTTTTTCCTGGTCACACAGATCGGGTAGATTTTAAGCCTTTGTCAAAGGCAAGTGCTCAGGCTGGTAATATTGAGGGTAACTGTGTACTGAATCCTTTCACATACTTAATGTTGCTGATTTCTTACAACAGCCCCTAGAACAGAAGTGTAGAATTGGAGAAGGGACTGGCACCCTCTCAACAGGGCATTGTGGGTATATAAGCTTATTTTCTACTATAAATTCCTAAGTATTTTGCTTGATTTTAACCTATTCTAAGAAGTAGCACTTCTCTTGGTAATTTATTCCACAATAAAACAGACCTTACTGGTAGGTTTTTGTTTTTTAACTAATAGGTACTGCATTCTTTCTGGTGAAAGAATGTACTAAGATATCTTTATCTTGAAGGTACCAATGACAAATAGTACATTATTTCCTCTGTCATTGTTTCATTATTCTAAGCACATTTGCAAATTGTTCTCCCCCATACCCCACTCCACCCTGTAGAGGTTTGTTTATGCTACAAAAGAGTATGTGGTCTCTTCTCTCAAAAGAGAATGTTACTGTAATATTTGCTTCTTATGGAAATCCCAACTGTGATTAGAGTACCGTACATTCTTTTTTTTTAAAATATAAACTTATTTATTTATTTATTGACTGCGTTGGCTCTTCGTTGCTGTGCGCAGGCTTTTTCTAGTTGCAGCGAGCAGGGTCTACTCTTCGTTGTAGTGAGCAGGCTTCTCATTGCAGTGGCTTTTCTCTTGTTGTAGAGCATGGGCTCTAGGTGCGTGGGTTTCAGTATTTGTGGCACGTGGGCTTCAGTAGTTGGACACACGGGCTTAGCTGCTCCACGGCAGGTGGGATCTTCCCAGGCCAGGGCTCACCCATGTCCCCTGCATTGGCAGGAGGATTCTTAACCACTGTGCCACCAGGGAAGTCCCAAGTACCATACATTCTTGAGAAGCCCCCTCTTCATCTCCTCTGGGCCAAATTGAGCCTCCACACAGTTCTTCTTCTAAGACTTGGGGATTCAGACCTGGCGGATGACCATCCCTTAAGGAGTGGTATAACACACACACGCACATGTGCAGTACCCTCCCTGGGTCTGACATTTCAAAAGATTTCTGGGTGAAAATGTGAAGATAGTCAAAGTAAATACTTCTGTGAAAAGTCTCTTTTTGGAGAGAGGAGGCAGTTTCTTCTCAGAACCATTATGCTCTGAGACCTGCAGTCTTGCCCCTCTCTCTCCAGCTACAGTTGAGCACTGTTATCCTTTTGCACATCCAAAATGGAAATACAGCAGATTTCAGTTTTTAGCAGTTTATGATTGTAGGGGAGACCCAAGTCAAAGCACGTCCTTTGAAATTTAACTATAACTATAAAACCCTAGTGTCGTAGGCACCATACCTTTAAGTTCAGAGTTTTGAAAGCAATCCCTTATACCTGAATTTTATATATTGTACAATATGAGTTCTGTATCACTCTCAGGCCTGTCCCAGATTGTGAACACTAGGTAGGATCTGTGTATTTTAAACTTTTCCTTGTGTTGTTCCTTGCCTCTCGGGTGGTTTATAATACCCCTGTTGTGATGTTTTCTATTAGGTTGGGTACAGATGGGTGTCAATTTCACTTCAGGGCAGTGGGTTTACTGTTTACTGTTTACTGTTTTCAGATGAACATTACCTTAGCATTGTGTTGTAGATTTCTACATTAGCTGCCCATATTTCATCTGTACTCTTATTTCATTTAGTATGGTGTCCCTGGGATTAAGGACAGAGAAATATGTATGCTCAGGCTGATTTTGAAATTACATTGTTGAAATAAAGCCCATATGGCCATTGTAAAATGGTTAGTACTGCATATAATTGCCTTCCCAGTGATGTGCTTTGTCATTACTTCCATCTTCCAAGAAGCACTCCTGTAGCATGCTGACAGCAATGGCGTCATTAGAAAACATATGGACATGCAAAGACATTAAATTGTCTTTAGTTTAAGGATTAGATTACAGTGTTAGAGGATGGGTCACCACGCTTTCAGTCGATAACTCTTGCTTAGTTCAGCACTGCTAGGCTGGATGATAGAGATTTGCAAAGGTCCTATTTACTTGTTAGCTGAGTATATTTCATATCTTTCCTGCAATTTTGAGGAAGTCTTTGAGCTGTGTGTAAGATCTTATCACAATATTGTAGTCAGCTGGCTTTTCTGGGGCTTTGCTCACAACTGTTCATGCCTTGTGCAGAGTTCTTTTCTAGGACATGATACTCCCTCAACCTGTGTTTTCCTGAATGTAAGGCCAAAGCTGGCTAAGGCAGGAGGTCATTTAGATGTAAAAAGAGACTATGTAGTGGAGTCAGGAAGTCACCAGGTGGTTGCCATGTGGCCCAAATTTACATCCTCCATTGTATAATATCTGTCTCCTCGTGGGTCCACCACCCTTCTTCCTTACCCCCTTAGAAGCAGTGAGATTTTTGCAGCCTAGAGGCTTAGCAGTAGGTCCCAGAGGCTCAGAGACGATGTAACAGGGCATGGAAAGAGATCCCAACCTGCCCCCTGCCCCCCATAGTAGGACATGCCTACTATTTGGTTGTAGATATTTCAGGGATACAGCAGTTCTGGAACATGGTATGGTTTGAATTTTTAGGGTACTTTATGCAGCTGCCAGTGAATAATAAGTGAAATCACAGAATGGAAAGTCATTTATCAAATTTAATGTTTCTCTTTGGAGTCTCACAGAAATAACATGGACTTGAAGACTTTCTGAGTAGTAAGTGACTTTGGAGATCATTTGGGCAGTGGTTTTTAGGGCACCTCAGGGGACACTTTAGTCAGTGGAGGGGAGGCCCTGACCTCATTCAAACAGAGCTCCACCTTTACCTGTTTTCTATATGTAAGAGTAAGATTCTCTTTGGAAAGAAAAAGTTATCTGAATCCGTCTGTTCTTTCATTCAAGAAATATTTATCAGTTGCTTCTGTGACCCAGGCAGGCACCGTTGTAGGCACAGGGGATGCTGTAGTGAATAAGAGAAATAGATATCTACTGTAATGGGGTTTATATTCTAGCAGGGGTGGATGACCTGCTGTAAATCATAAACAGGTACATAATGTGTTGAGTAGTAACAGGGTTTTTAAAATCAGGCTAAAGATATGATAGTGAGAATCTGGTATGTGTGTGCAGATGTGCAATTTTATAGAGTTGGTTTTAGATGAGGCCTCTTCGAGGAGGTGATATTTGAGCAGAAACCTGAAGGAAGTGAGGGAGCAAGCAACGTGGATAGCCAGGGGCAGAGCGTTCAACCAGAGCAAAGAGCAAGGGTGAAGGCTTGGAGGAAGGAGTGGCTTGGTGTGTGAGTAACTGTAGGAGGTGATGGTGGCTAGAAAAGAGTGAGTGAGGAGGAGAGGGGCCGAGATGGGGGAGGCGCCTGTAGGAACTTTGACTTTTAAACCCAAGTGACTTGAGAAGTTTAAAAACAGTGAGAACGACTGTGTAAAGCCCTCATTTCCCAACCGATAAAAGTCTTTGAACTTCCCCAAGATCACTTAGCTGGTATTAAAACAAGACCCGATCTAAAACTCACGTTATATTCCTTTATGGGAGCCTCCCATTGTACCTCACTGCCACCACTCCAGGCCTTAGGAGCTATGGGGCATCTTTTTTTGGAGACCAGAGTATTTGTGTCTCCTCTCCTGTTTATATGGATATGGTTCTCCCAAAAGACATGCTTCAAGAATATACAGAATTCCAATGCTTAATCACCACAAATTGGAAATGAGCTCTGTTCTTCAGTGCCAGAAGTCACCACCATTTGGGTGATTATTTTAATAACAGCAACAACAGTGATAATGATGGCTAACATTTATCGAGGGCTAACTGCATGTGATCATCATTTTACCCAGAGCATTCTCACATTTAACCCTCACAACAGCCCTGTGGAGTAGGTAACATTATTATCCTCACTTTAGAGATGACGAAACTGAGGTTCAGAGAAGTTAAATAACTTCCCCAGATTGTAGAGCCAGAATTTGAGCCCAGACTGTGTGATTTTAGGGCCTGCACTGCCTCTTTCATGAGGAGGAGGGTGGGTGGGCTTGTCACTGGATAAACTTTCACTGGCATATGCTCTCCCCACCCCATTTTAAAAAGATGGTTCTAGAGCTGAGCCCTAGGAGTAATACTGTCTTGTTGCAACCCGCTTTGGTGTTTGATTATATAAAGGATTTCACAGCCAGTCTGGCTTAGTCCTGGCAACTCTGCTGATCTTAGGTAGATTGTTGGTTAAGCAGATACCTTTTGCTCTTTCTGAACTGAATTTGACTGGGACATTTTTCAAGAACTGTACTGTGAAGTATGTTACAGAATTCAGACCAGTGTTTTCAAGTCAGCAGACCCAATTGCATTGGTCTTGATTTTTTTTCTCCCCAGTGGAGTAGAAGCCCCAGACACTGTCAGTTCCAGTACTCCCTAGAATGTACTTTTTAGTACTTGGGCTTTTTGAGGAGCTTTTTATGATGAGCTTGCTTTAAAATATATTTGTGTAAAAAATGCATGTATATATAGGACTGTGAAATATTTTATAACTATGGAATAGTATAAAGCATAACATGACCAACACCCATGGACCCACCACCAGCTTTAAACAGAGCTTAGCACTTTCTTAAAATTGGGCTAATTTTAGTGTGTATTGTCTGAGGAGGAAGCGAGTCAACTGTAAGCCTGAGAGCAGGGGATTCTCAAATCTAGCTGCACATTAGAATCCCCTGGGGAATTAAAAAAAAAAGTCCCCATACCCATGGGAGGGTGGAGGGAGCCCCCACCCCATCATCAGAACTTTTAAAAGCTCCCCAGGGGATTGTGTTGTGCAGTCAGGGTAGAGACCTTCTGTTTGAAGGAGGGTGTGTCAGTTTTTCTTCACTGGGTTTTCTCAGATGCCCAGTACCAAGCCATGTGTTTAATGAACTGTACTCCTAGCCTTTTTTTTTTTTTTTTTCATTTTCTCTGTCAAGCTTTTTAATGTGGTTTTGCTTTCCAAGATTTTGAAGGGTAATGTCCTGGGATGCTCCTCTCCTGATGCTGTCTTCCTCCCATCCATAACTGAGAAAAGCGGGGATACATTTACATATTGATTACAAAGCCTTTTAGAGACTAGGAAGGAGGCATTAGAAAGGGGACTGAGAAATTCAAAGGTGCTTCTGTTGGAAGTGTTTGGGATTAGCTGAAAGTTGTTATAAAATTAACATAGAAGTCATTGGGGACAGCTGATTTCATGTGGAAAACCATGCATCTTTACAGGAAGGCTCTGAGCTGTTGGGTGGCACTCGAGGGCTTTTTTGGCCTGAGACACAGCTTTATCAGTAAGATGTGGGGTAAGATGTACCTGTAAGATGTGTGTGACCACCAGAGTGGCCAGTTCTCTGTGGGTACATCTGAGACTGTGACACCTTTCACAAGTACTGTCAATCTTGATTATTTGGGGCCTGATTTTCTCCTGTGGGTCTTAGTTCCCTGGGGTACCCACACCCCTTCTGCCCACTTATCCATTTAATAAACGGTTACAGAGTTTCTTCTCTATGCCCGGCACTGTTCTAGGCACTGGGGGGGGGTGTAAACAGAACCCCTAGCTTCAAGGAATGACATTCTGGGTGTTACATTCTGGTGTCATATTGTTGTTTGGTGTGTCTAACAGAGAAAAAGGTGTGGTGGGGCTGTAATCCTCCCCTAGAAAAGCACTAGGGGAGCCATTAGACAAAACATTTTTGCCTCATTTTGCTTAAATTAAGTTTTTTGGTTCTGAGGATTTTGATTATAGATGCTTTCATGAATGTATTTCTTCAAGGGAGGTTAAGCATTGGGACATTAAAGTTTGCAGGGACTTTCGGAATCAGTTGGATTTTATCTTACTAGTTACCAGCTTAACATGGTGGGGACGAAATAGATGTACAGCTTAAGCTTCAAGCTTAGAGAAGATGCTGGAGAAATAATGATACTCAGTTCTCTTTCTACTTCAAGTAGAATCCCCTTAATCCACCTACATGCTCATAAATTTGAGGGAAAGGAAAGCAGAAATGGAAAGTTTATTTCTAGGGCTCTATACTGGGCCAGGCTATCAGGTTACTTTCACTGGGAAGACAATCAGAAGTGAAGCTTAAATCTGTCACAGTTTTCACAGCAGTCAGGGAATTGGGCACTGATGAGGACCACTGGATCCCCAAATAGAGGGGAACGCGTTAGAGATTGTTTGGAGTCAGTTAATAAAATAGATCGTGAGAAGAAAATGTCAAGTTTGAGTGAAAAACGTACTGAAAAAGAAATCTTACAGCTTTTGGGTTATGTGGATGAAGAAAACAGTGGTTGATATGATTTCCTTGCTGGATCATCATCTTCATCAGATATAGTTGTTGACTAAAGAGGGAAAAACTAAATTCCATCATATAAAGCAGTCTCTATATCTGTGAGCTCTTTAAAGAGAATCATCTAAAAATAATAAAAAAGCAAGTATATGTTGTTTTCATCAGCTTTTGGATTGCTAAAGTAGACTTTGACTTCAGTGTGTGAAGCGGGTGGGTGGGAAATGAGATTTTTTTGTTACTGTTGTTCAGAGGATGAAACACTTTCTCCTTCTAGCTTAGGCTTTACTGGTGGGTTTAGACATCTGTGGGTCCTCGGGGACTGTGTGTGCAGGTGAATAGAGATTCCAGTACTTGTGTACCTGCCCAAATGGTCAGGGACTTCTGAGGGTTCATGGAAGTGAACCAGAGTTTTGCACCAAAACTCATGTAGAGATACAAGATGTTTTGTTTCTCCTTTTATTAGAAAGGACATGAAGGTACTTAATAGTTTTTCAACTTTAACTCCACCATTAGCTCAGTATTGATGTATTCGATAATTATAATGAGAACTAGCATTTACTGAGTGCTTGCCATGTGTCAGGTATCCTGATTTCTTATTTCGTGTAATCCTCACACAGTGGTCCCTTGAGGTAGGTGCTGCTGTGATCTCTATTTTGTAGGAGAGGAAACAGCTACAGAGTTTACACCTAAGATCACATAACGTGTAAGTGGTCAGCCTCATACATTGTGGCCTCAGAGCCTGACTTGAACCATTGCACCATAGAACTTAAATCAGTGCTTCTTAAGAGTTTGATTCTGATCTTGTTTTAATGGGGCTTTCTACCCTTCCTTAATCCCTCCTTACTTCTGTACATGTTTTCAGAGGTGATAATATACTCCTTAGGCTGTCACCTTATTACAGATGAGAAAACAGATCTAGAAAATTATGTTTTGTAACCACTCAGTAGGACCTACTGAGTTAGTGGTAGGACAGCGATGTGGAACCCAAGTTTCCTAATATATAGGTCACTGCTTTTCCCACTGCACTGTATTGGTTCCATTAACATTTTTTTTGAACTGAACTAAATAAAAATTTATAAATTTAATTTGTGTCATTCCTGTGGAAGAACTAAATTAAAATAGCTAAGGACTGCGTGATTTTACCCTAGGGAGGAGGGTGGGAGGCATTTTAGAAACTAAAGTTTGCCTGTGGGGTTATCTGACCCACTCCTGAGGACATCTTTCTAGTCTTTGGTAGGTTTACTCAGAAGTGGAAAGTATTTAGAGTATAAGAGCGATCCTCAGACTTGGGTTTTGCATGATTTGAAGATTCCTGGAAGGGCAAGTGTTTTTCTTTTAGATTTAAATTGGTTGTGTGTTCCACTGGAGGTTAAAGTTAAAAAGACATGAATGGCGGGGTGGGGAAGGGCTTAAATGCAAGCCTTCCTTAGCTACATTTCCCTGTCTGGCAAGTAAGACTTTAAAAGAGGGTGGAAAGAACCACCTTGATTCTTGGTGTTTGGCTTTTTGTTTTTGTTTGTTTTTTCTTTAAGGTCCTGTGATTCCTTTTGTTGTAACCTCTTTCCTTGGCTAATGCTTTGTTTAAAAACAAGTGCTCTGGTATTCTAAAACAAATTATCCAGCAGGCTCCCTGATTGTGCTCTCAGATAAAAGATCCCAGGGTAGTGCTCTTTCTGTCTTTGAATTGCAGTTGCCTGTGCATACCCAAAAGCAAAATTCAGTTTACTGCAGAGCTTCCAACCCAGATTAATGTGGTTATCTAAAAGTAGAGAATATAAATTTGAAAGGGGAAATGTGGATTGTGCTTAACCCTTCAAAGGCCTCTAATGGGAACCTGCTGTAATGGGTAGTAGAGTTTTGTCTGGGGTGAGAGACTGCGGGCTCCAGTTTTTCTTTGAGTTTTTTGCTAAATGACTTTGGTTGTGTCATTAACGTCTGGAAATCTTAAACTCTCAACAACACATTAATGACAGAATAGGGGGCAGGCTCCCAGACTGTGCTGTGGAAAAAGCACATGTTCAGATTTTGCCAGTGACCCCGAATCCCATGTGGCCACAGACTAGTAATTTGATTTCACAGTTTCTATTCTTAAATTTGCAGGATGAGGTTCCTAGTAGGAGTAATTTAGTGATGATAACATATCAGCTTCCTTTTAGGGGAAAAATTGTAATTGTGAGAAAAATATTCATGAAAGCCTTTGCCAAGTATTTTTTGTATTTGGTAAGAGCACCCTTTCAGTTATCAAAGCTTCTGCAAACCTTTCCCAAATAATTACACTTGGTCACCCATGTTGGTTTAGAGAATCTGGATTGGATGGTTTCAGATGGTTGCAACTCACAAATTATTGCGTTGTGTGGTGGTTTCCAAACCCAGTTGCACATCTGTACCCCCAGAGGAGCTTGTTAAACATACAGATTCCTGGGCCCTATCCCTGAGCTCCTAAAAGTTAATCCCTGCCCTGTAGCTCTGGTACATTTGTATTTTCACAGGCTTCCCAGGAGTTCCTTTACAGCAAACTCTGGTACAGAAATTTTGGAATCACTATTGTAGAAAATATTCTTGAGTCATTTCTAGGGGTGGCAGTAATGGTGGTGGTTTAAAATAATTAATTTCTGTGCTACCAAACCCTTTCTGAAAATAAAACATTCATGCATGTTTGGTTTTAAAACTGTACATATTGTAATAGATAGCTAGTGGGAAGCAGCCGCATAGCACAGGGAGATCAGCTCTGTGCTTTGTGACCACCTAGAGGGGTGGGATAGGGAGGGTGGGAGGGAGATGCAAGAGGGAGGAGATATGGGGATATATGTATATGCATAGCTGATGCACTTTGTTATAAAGCAGAAACTAACACACCATTGAAAAGCAATTATACTCCAATAAAGATGTTTAAAAACAAAAAAACTGTACATATTGTGAAATAGAACACATCCTGAAATAAGTGTAGTTTATAGCTCGGTGAATTCTCACAAAGTGAATATTCAAGTAACCAGGACCCAGGTAAAGGAATAGAACATTGCACAAAATATCTGAATTTTATTACATCTTACTCTTCCACCCCTTCTCCTCAAATCCCAAGAAACTAGGAATGTAAGTAAAGGTTGATAAAACAGTACAATAAGGTACAATGTAAAAACTATTCTGCCTTTCTGTACTAGATGGCTCTTAATCGTTATCGTTTCTGTAAGTTTCTGGTGATGTTAAATTAAGTTTGTATTGTTTATCTATGTTTTGATTCAGCCTTAAATCAGTTCCTGACAATGCCTGTGTGTTAATGCTCACAGCATACATCAAGATTAAGCTCAAAGATGTATCTTTTCTGAAATTTAATTCACTGAAAATATTCTCATGATAGTTTTGAAAAATGTGTAAGGACAGATTACCAGCCCTGGCAGTTATGACTTTGGTAAACAAATGAGTCTTGTCATTATTGCCAGGGTAGCCTAGTAAACCTGTGTCAGTAGCCAAAATGTCTTTATCTTGGTACATGAGGAAAAGTAGCTTCTTGGTTAACAAAAATAAAACAAGTTCTGCCCTCCTCTCTATCCACCCCAGAATAATCTCTCCTCTGATCAATTCCATTCAGAGCATTTAAAGCCAAAGGTAATGAAGTTTCCCTGAGGATTTTTCTTTTCTTTTTCCTTCTTCTGTTTCCCTTTTATTT
The DNA here is from genome assembly GCF_964270905.1 of Leucopleurus acutus. Taxonomy (NCBI): domain Eukaryota; kingdom Metazoa; phylum Chordata; class Mammalia; order Artiodactyla; family Delphinidae; genus Leucopleurus; species Leucopleurus acutus. The sequence goes on from NC_139158.1 coordinate 11,867,477, forward strand.
TGACACTGAAGAATCATTAGATTCTTAGTGGGAGGGATCCTAGCTGTATTAAACAGCAGGCTTGCTTGTTTTCTTTGGAAGGAGATGCTTATGGTAAAGGGTCTGGAGCAAACCCAGCATCAGAGCTGTGCTAGGGTGAAGGAAGAGAGCCGTGGCAGCTGCACATCTGTACTTCCCTGGCAGTCAATGTAGGCACGTGGGCTCTGTGCACACACAACTGCCCCCTTCCCTGTTCCTTCCCCTGCTCCCCATCTTGGTTATCTCCAGTATCAACTGAGCAGGTGACAAGACTCCAATCACCCTGCTCTGGACAGCTTTCCATCTTTTCAAAAGTACACCAGGGGCTTCCCTGGTGGTGCAGTGGTTGAGAGTCCGCCTGCCGGTGCAGGGGACACGGGTTCGTGCCCCGGTCCGGGAAGATCCCACATGCCGCGGAGCGGCCGGGCCCGTGAGCCATGGCCTCTGAGCCTGCGCGTCCGGAGCCTGTGCTCTGCAACAGGAGAGGCCACAACAGTGAGAGGCCCGCATACCACAAAAAAAAAAAAAAAAAGTACACCAGAGCAGGGGTCCCCAACCCCCAGACCGCTACCGGTCCGCGGCCTGTTAGGAGCCGGGCCGCAATAGCTGGAGTGAGCAGCGAGCTATGGAGCGAAGCTTCACTTGCAGCTCCCCATGGTTCACATTTCCGCCTGAAGCATCGCTGGCGTTATCACCCGAACCATCCCCCCGCCCCGTCCGTGGAAAAATAGTCTTCCACAAAACCGGTCCCTGGTGCCAAAAAGGTTGGGGACCACTGCCCCAGAGGCTTGTTTTGTTACAGTACACTGATTAAATAAATATTCCTGTGTGCACAAAGGAACTGAAATCTGTTACGGCACTCTGCAGTTACCTGTCCATTAGTAGCAAAGGAACTATTGCCCGTTTCTCTACTCTCCCCCCTCCTTTTTATTCTCTCCACCACCAAGATTCTGAGAGGTGCAAGTAACAGATAAATTATCTGAGCTGTGCTTTCAGCAGCGTGTGAAGCAGGAGGGTGGTGTCGTGCACTTTGGTGCGGCATGCTGTTGGGGCAGTGCCCGAGGTGTGTGGATAGTAGAAGAGCTTGAGTGATTTAGATTAGAGGAAACTTCTTGCTTTGGGGTTGTTGGACCTTTGTCTCTCTCCTTCAACTCTTAGCAGAAGTGGATTTAGGAAGGTCTTTCAAATTAGCTTGCCTCTGTTACAGGAAAGGGTGCTTCTGGCATTGAAGTGGTTCTGTGTGTCTGGTGTCAGTCGTGGAAGCCACAGAGCCTCTGTGAGACTTGGTCCCACTGTGTTTATTTATTTACAGGTTCCCTTCAAAAGGTAGTGGCCGGAGGAACCTTCATCATTAGGGCAGGTAGCCATAGTGGACAGTTGAATGACAGGAATTCTAGCCTTGGTGGTGCTGGTGGGTTTCCTTTCTTTTTTTTGGATGGGGGTTGTAGTTGGTTAGCATGAATGCATGTAGATTTTTAAAAAATGACTGATTTAGAAAGTGTTATTTGTAACCCTTTATGTGTAAGCTGTCAAACACCTCCATAATAAGGAATGATTTGTGTGCTAAGTGTGAAATGATGAATACTTTCCTGTTCACACAGGGCATTAAAAAAAGGGTCTGGGACAGGGAGGGAGGAGGGAAGGAGGAGAAAGACTGAGAATGGAACATAGGAAATTAAGCTTGCGGAGAAAACACTGTGCATATTATTTTGGTGTGAAGGAAGTGTCATGCAGAGAGAGTGTGACCAAAGGGAGGTGTTGAAATGTTAGCAACTCCTAACATCTACCGCTAAGAGGGGGACCCCTTTGACGGAAATGAGATGGGTGCCCTTGTGTAGATGTGACTTCAAAAAATGTGAGGAGCCTTGTATCTGTAAGCAGGGAAAACTGTTGGAGTGGGTAAAGTGAAATCTCTTAGTGTGTCTCTTCCAACTGACTGTGGGTAATTAGTTGGAAATGACATTAACCTGAGCTTAATTGTAATTTTGCATAGTAACAACATACCAGCTGTTCACTGTATTCTTTCCTGGTGGTGCGATTTAATAATTTTTTGCTATCTTTTAAGCTCTAATTTTCTGTTGTGTTTTCGTTTAACCCCTCCTTGCTGCCATGTCCGCAACCCCCGCAGTTTAGCAGTAGTGTCATTTCTGCTGCTTTGGTGCCCACTCCGTGCTGAGGGCTTGGGATGATCTTGGTTTTGCTAATCAGTTGGCTTTTTAAAAGGACACGTTGGAAAGTTACTGAGATGAAACATGGGTGATTGCAAACCTTGTTGTGTTTTGGGCTCCTCCAAAAGATTTTAGCTCATGATTTAAATAATATGGATAATTCCAGGCCTATCCAAGGTGCTCAAAATATCAAGTGAACAAGCCGAAAGAGAAGTTAATTACTGAACAGTGATTGCTCTGATATAACTAATTATTGGGTCATTAAATGTTTATTACCTTTTATATGTTCCTTTCCCCCATAAGGGCAGTTTCTTTTTTGAGTCATTAAAACAGAAATGGGATTAAAAAAAAAATTCTGCTTAAAAAATTTCCACAAGACTGAAGTATTAAAAAGGTCTTGTGTGATCTGACAGCTGAATAGCCTGTTTTTCTTTGGTCTGTTGAATTAGTAATTAATGAAATGTATTGCCTGAGCAGAGAAAATAAGATTAATTTTGCTTAGAAAGAAAACAAAAGCAAAACATTAACCCTTAAATGCAGGTTAATATTAAAGTGCAACATAAGACGTATAAAAAGATGCTGTGTCCCCACACGTGTGTAACCTCCATTATCAACATCCCCCACTGAAGTGGCATATTTGTTATAACTGGTGAACCTACACTGACACAGTATTGTCACTCAAAGTACACAGTTTACTTTAAGGTTGACTTTTGGTGTTGAACATTCTATGGGTTTGGACAAATGTATAATGACAGGTTTCAACCACTATAGTATCACACAGAGTACTTTCACTGCCCTAAAAATGCTCTGTGCCCCGCCTCTTCAACCCTCCCTCCCTCCCTCCTAACCCCTGGCAACCACTGATGTTTGTTTTTTTTTTTTTTTTTTTTTTTTTTTTGCGGTACGCGGGCCGCTTGCTGTTGTGGCCTCTCCCGTTGCGGAGCACAGGCTCCGGACGCGCAGGCTCAGCAGCCATGGCTCACGGGCCCAGCCGCTCCGCAGCATGTGGGATCTTCCCGGACCAGGGCACGAACCCGCGTCCCCTGTATTGGCAGGCAGACTCTCAACCACTGCACCACCAGGGAAGCCCACCACTGATCTTTTTAACTTTCTCCATAGTTTTGCCTTTTCCAGAATGTCATATAGTTGGAATCATGCAGCATGTAGCCTTTTCAGGCTGGCTTCATTTCACTTAGCAGCATGCATTTAAGATTCCTCCATGTCTTTTCAGGCTTAATAGCTCATTTCTGTGTGATACAGAACTCCTTAATCATAACAGTTAGGGGCAAACAAGGAAAAAATTACCAATTGTACAAAACCCCAAGGAATAAATTAAGAAATATTGAGCTCAAAAAAAAAAGTATAAAAAGAGTGGAACTCCTTGAATGATAAGATTGTCAAGGTAACACTCATTTAATTAATTCATTCATCACTTTCTTGAGCACCAACATTATGTTTAGGAGGACTGGGGTTATATAAATACAGAGGGGGCAAGGGGCCGTGTCCGCATAGAGCCTCTGGGTTAGCAGAGCAGTTAAACCAAATGCTTTAGTAACCATTATTGAAATGTCAAAGCAGTAGTGTTAATAGGCAGAGGTACATTTCTTTTGGGCAGAGGTGGCAGTTATGAAGAGAGAATTTACTTTTGGAGGCTGCAGTATCCTGTGGATTGAGAGCAGGGGGAGGGTGGTTATGAAGATAAATCTTGCTCTTGGAGGTCGTGGTGTCCTGTGAATTAATAGCAGGTTCTTTGGAGCCCCATCACTTGGGTTCACATCCCAGTTTTGCCATTTACCAGCTCCGTGTTCTTTTACTTCAGTTTCCTCATCTGTAAAATGGAAAAATGGTAACGCAGGGTTGTTGTGAGGATTAAACAGTGTCACTGCTTGTGACAGTGTCTCGCATGTATTGAACATCTTAGGTGGTAGTGTCATTTTTGTGGGATAATGCAACAGAGAATTCTTTCTTAGGGGAAATGATAATTTAATTGGATGCTGAGGAACAGAAAGATGTTTCAGGCATTTCTTGTATTGTCATGTGTAACCACATACTTAATTTATAATGCCTAGAGTAATGGGTGCTTATGTAGCACCATTGTCAAAAGATTACAAAGGGCATTTACAACCGTTTATTCTCAGAACAGCCCTCTGAAGCAAGAAGACTGTTTATGCACATTCTGCTGAGGTGTGAAAGGCTGCAGAGAGCACGGCACTGCCAGCGACTGTTCTTTAATTGAGGTGTGCATGGAGCCTGGCTTTATTGTGGGTAAATTAGACCAGTGGAAAGAGGGAACTTTTTTTTTTTTTTTCGGTACGCAGGCCCCGCACTGTTGTGGCCTCTCCCGCTGCGGAGCACAGGCTCCGGACGCGCAGGCTCAGCGGCCATGGCTCACGGGCCCAGCCGCTCCGCGGCATGTGGGATCTTCCCAAACCGGGACACGAACCCGTGTCCCCTGCATTGGCAGGCGGACTCTCAACCACTGCGCCACCAGGGAAGCCCAAGAGGGAACTTTTAAAACTTTTTTGTTTAAAAAATTGTTTTTGGGGGACAACTATGTTGTGGTAAATAAATTACAAAGATGTTTTCTGTAGTCTTTAAGCAATAGTGAAACTTTGTTTATTCCTAAAAGTACCAGATCGCAGACAGTTGAATTTAGAGGAAGTTTATAATAATGATGATCATAATGATTATTTGCTGAGCACTTACTGTGTTCTAGGCACTGTTGATCGTCATAACTCTGAGGTTGTCACTCTTATTATCCTCATTTTACGGATGAGGAAGCGGAGGCACTAAGGTGCTCAGTAATCTCCCTGAAGTCGTGTAGCAGTGTAGATCTAGGGCCTAAGCTCTTATTCAGATATGCTTTAAGCTGTATAAAGCATTTCATTTTGTTTTGTATGTTTTACAACAGCCCCTTGAGAAAGGTCTATTATCTCCATATTATAAGGAGAGAGAGAAGTAGTCTATGAGAAGCTAATGGGGCATCATGGTGAACTTAGTTTGGAATGAAAAATTGGAGGTGGTTATTTTATGCTCTTGAATTATTCCAAGCAAGGCACTTTACTTCTGGGCCTTGGGATCTATAAAATGAGAAGATGACATTCTGTCCCATTGACTCACACAATGTTATAATTTGGGGGGGAAATTTGAATCTGTACAACTCTGAGTCTATGCAATTCTTGTGTAGTTTGGACTCAGACTTATATGTGAGTCTTGGGCCCACAACTTACAGATGTGTCGATTTACCTAATTTGTCTGAACGTGTCTTATTATTTATTTGTAACATGGCCCTCTAGTTCTGCCTCTGCTCAGGTAATATAATAATATTGTAAGGTAATAATATACCTAGCTCTCAATCTACAGTAGGTAAGTGGGATTCTTATTAATTGGTATAAAACCAGGGGTCACACAGGAAGCTGGGCCTGGGCAGGAACTCCAGCCTCTTGACTCCCCTGGGTCCTAGTTCTTTCCGCCTACATGCCACGCTGCTGGGGATGATGAAGAGGTTATCATAATGAGATGTGCCCTGACTTAATAGAAACTACAGTCTTGATTCTTCCTCTATACTCATCAGGTTGTCATGTGTTTGAAATGTAGTGACTCCAGTAAGGAATTTGTTGTTTTCATGAAGTATGGCCATGAATGGTAGACTGTGAGCAACATGGGCAGGGGGCCTGCTATCTGCAGTTTATCCTGTGCAGGGGACTGGGATACCTGGTCCTAGAACAGGGTCTAGCATCATTTATAGTGTGAAGGAAGGAAGGAATGAACGATCTCATTGAGCTGTAGAAAATAGGAATGAGAAGGGGAATAGGGTTTTTAAAATTTCACTTTTGTAGGAAAGAGGAAATTGAGGCACCTGATTGGGCAGGTTAAGCCTAGTCTCTTAATCACCAGGTCTTACAAGTGGACATAATTTATACCCTTGAAGGTATTGCATGGCAGTGCCCTTCTGTTAAGATTTATTGTGGAACAAAATTTTATTCAGGTCAAGAATTTCTTCTAAATTAGAGCATATTCATTCCTCTTTTGTGGTTTCAGTCTGTGGAGTCGAAACTTGTCAGGAAGGTTTAGCAAAGCTGTGCTTCTAATGATGTGGAGTTCTCACTGGCAGCTGTGCTAAATAAACCTCTTGCTGTAAACTAGCCATGAGTAAATGTCTGGTTGTGAATCATAGCATGACCTTTCAGGGAAAACAAAACAAACAAACTACCAAACACACTAATCAGATTTTTTTTTTTTAGTATTAGGGTTGTAAACTCTGACACTTAACAGTTTGTCAGGCCCACTTGGAGCAGTTAGACAACTTCCTTTCTCTATTTCTGTTTGTGCAACACATGGATGTGTATATCCTTTAACAGCATATTAAGAAAAAATTTTAAAGCTTCCACATCTCTGGTTTCCTAATCATGGAACTTTATACAAATGCAGATTGCTGAGTGTCACTCAAGGCCTACTGTATCTGAATCTCTCAGAGGGTGGGACCCAGGAATCTCTTCTGAAGAGCACCCAGAGAGATTGTATGATTAATCAGATTTGGAAACCACTAAGAGAACTACGATATTGTATTTTTCATCCATCCATCTATTCTTATCCATTTATCCATGTCTTGAGTAGATGAGAATTGGTCACTCATGGGACAATGGTTTTCTTAAGAACTGGGCATAGAAACCAGCATTAGAACGTAATCCTTGCCCCATGGGGTTCACAGTCTGGCTTAAAAGTTTTTAACTTTGGGTCGAACTTTAAAGGATTCACAAATGTCCCAAACATCATGGGCAGAAGATTTTGTATACACACGTTTTTCTAGCTTTCATCAGATTCTCTAAGGGGTCAGTGACCCATAAAAGGTTAAGAACCAAGGTCTAGAGCTTGTACAACTGTTCTGAAAACAGTGGCAGAGGGCAGTGTTTCTGTTGCCACCTACGATGTTTTTGACCTTTTCAGAGGCAGTAGCAGTTTGAGAGTTGCACCTGTTTTCTGCCCCATTTAAAATATTTAAAAAGAAGAGAATAGTGTAGCACCTGGGTTGTGGTCAGAACAAAATGAAGGGTTATTGAAAGTAACTACTTGGTGAACTGCCTCAAATTTAATGTCAAGTTGCTACTTACGGTAAAACAGCCCAATGGTCAGTCTGATGGAAGAACCTTTTAAACCAGCATAGCATAGGCAAGGTCCACTCGTTTTCTTACAGTATGTAATTAGCTGAATTATAGACAACAATTTTCACCCCCTAGATATACATAAAGACTGTCTTGGGCTTCCCTGGTGGCGCAGTGGTTGAGAGTCCGCCTGCTGATGCAGGGGACGCGGGTTCGTGCCCCGTTCCGGGAAGATCCCACATGCCACGGAGCGGCTGGGCCCGTGAGCCATGGCCGCTGAGCCTGCACGTCCAGAGCCTGTGCTCCGCAACGGGAGAGGCCACAACAGTGAGAGGCCTGCGTACTGCAAAAAGACTGTCTTATTTTTGTTACATTCGATCCCCAGCATGTCCACTGAATTGCTTAATTCCAAAATAACATTACCAGCTGTACTGCTGGCTCATCCTTCCTTAGCTCCTAAAATCCCCAAGTAACACTGTTCATCACAGAACAGATTAGAGAGGTCCATCTTGAACTGCTGGAGAAGTTTTACTTAGCAAAAATACTAGAACCCCTTATGTGTAATATTCTTATCCCTAAGGATAACTTTGTAATTCAGTTTTAATTAAGGTCTTCCCTTCTCTTTTTGTGGCTTCATATGTTTCTTTGGGGAACAGAAATTCTTCAAATATTGTAGGTCTGGTGATGCTACATTTTAGGGTTGGATAGTTTTGGAAGAAGAGGGCAGTCAATGGAATTACATGTTATTAATGGGTAAAATTCCTTGTCCATTTATTTGGAAATTGTTCCTTTGGGGGCTAGGAGGGAGTTAGAGGCCTACTTCATTGTCACTGAAGTCTTATAAAGTCTTTTTAGGCTCTTCAAATGTCTGTATCACTTATTTTGAACTTGTGTGTGTATTACCTTGCATTATTCATTATTCTCTTAAAAATAGTGACTATTTAAGTAGATTTTAACTTACTGGATGGTGATTATGTCTTCTAGGTCTTTATAGTTTTGCCATTATTTAGCATACTGAGTCATAATAGACACAGTAAATATTTGATTAATTGGATGTGTTGATTACCTTTGAGTCTTGGATCCCCAAGAGACCAGAAAATGGACTAAATCTGGAGTTAGAACTTGATACATGCTTTGGAAGTTAGGAATGTAAAAATGGATTGTCAGATCTGTCCCTTAGGCTTATTCAATATTCTCTTATTATTTTTATATTCACATACAGCTGAATCAGTTCATATTCTGTAGTTCTTTAAAATCTTAAGTATATAGAATTCCACAGTTATAAAGAGAATTTTGTGGTAGAGCCCCAACACTTTTCATTTAAATATTAAATGAAGTGAAACTTCAGAGAGGTTTTTTTTTTTTTAGAGAGGTTTTTTTTTTATTAGTTATTGCTTTTGAAAAGAAAGATCTCACCACAGACTTGATCACTAAAAGATACTTGCTAATCAAATAGATATCACCCTTAACCTGTCCTAATCAAATACAGTCTTAATCAGCTCTATTTGGGTGGAGGGACTATTGAAGCCTTTTAATGAATGAATGACTGTCATCGGTTATCTCGAAAATCAGGATTTGTAGGCTTGAGGGAGAGGGATCGGACTGTGAAGGGGTTTATCACAAACCATACTGTGTGAGAAGAGGATCTGGGAATGTTTCTCTTGTAGAAAAGTATTCACAGAGTTGGTTTCAGGAAGAGGAATTTAGATCCAGGTGGTCCCATTGGAGGCACAATTTGGCATTCTTTATGAAGAGAATAGATTTCTAATAGTGCTTTCTGGGGTCTTGAGTTTAGCTGTTGAAGGCATTCAAACAGGCTCCACTTATCACTCACCTGGATTATTGTAGTGGGGGGTTAGCACGAGGAATTAGTGACCTTTGAGGTCTCCCCATCCCAAAGATACTATAATTATATGATTTTCTAGCCAAAGTGTCTGAGTAAATCTAGTCATGGTTCAAAGTCCATATCTGCTCCCTGTAAATTCTTTTTCTTTTTAAAGAACTTGTTGGATGCTGTTTACTTAGTATTTAATCTCATGGCCATCAAGTGTATTGAACTGGAACAAAACCAAGTTTATCCAGTCTTCCTGGTATCTAGGTCTCTTCTCATAGTCTGAGCTCTTAAAAGTAAGGTCATTTAAAAGTAGCATCTTGGCTTCCTTGTTGCCTATCTGTTTGCAAATCAAAATGTGAATTAAGTTTGGTCATTTGGAATATACAGGTTTTCATTTCAAGTCACTTAAGTGACATCTTTAAGGAAGATGGTCATGCTTTACTTACTGTAGGGCTTCCCCACCTCTTTCCTTAAAAAACAAACCAAAAAACCCCTCCAGTTTTCAGGCTGAAAAGTTATTTTGTGATGGCTGAAAATACATCTGAGAGTAATAATATGGTCTCTAAACACAATTAGATCTGGACTGGTGAGGCATTATTACAGTAAATGGATATTTTGTAAATATTAGTTTTTTTGGGGAAAAAAGCAGGGGGTGGCGGTGTGCAGGTGGGGTCAATCTTACCAGGAAAGCTGAAATGAATTCTTCAGCCCTGAAGAACCAGAGGGCACTGTGGCTTAATGTTCTGGCCCTAATTCAGCATCCCGTCTCTTTAGACACTTGGCTCTGATTCTTTCATCTCAGAACCGAAGTCTTAAGGATTAAGAGAAGAGAGAATGGAAATGCATCATTTTCCCTGCCAAAGGAGGTACTTAAACTGGGAAAGGAGGAGGGGACTTTAACAAATCAAGCCTTGGCAAGGAAATCTGTCATGAATCAGCAATGACTTGGAAAGCCTCTGTCGCTGTATTTTACAAAACCAAGCATTTGCCACTACCAACACTTGTCTCTTGCTTACCTTTAGGATCAGCTTCAGGTTGCTCTATGGAGGGAACAAATTCTTTTTTTTTGCCCATTTTGACAACATTAGGTAATTAATTTACAACTAGCTCAATTAGACTCCGGCCCATACAGTGTGTGCATGGCCTTTTAAAGAGCCTTTGTTTTGACGCTAATTGAGCTGGTTGTAGCAGAGACAGCCAAACAATTTACATGTATCTTTGGCAGGACACAAGGGCTCTCTCTTGGTATGGACAGCTGCATATTCTGTTTCTTCTACCAAGTGTGGTACTAAAATTCTGTGTGCTTATTTTAAATTTCTAATTAAGAAAACTTTGAAAATGACAAAAGCATGTATTATTGTAGACAAATTGGAAGATTTAGGTAGATAAACAAGAAAGAAAATAAAGATCACACATAATCTTATTGCCACCAAGAGAACCATTCATAATCTGGTATTTGTCTTTCTATACTTTTCCCCCTTAAAGGGAATGCATGCATCTGTGCATATACACTTTTTAATATGTTCTGATTTTACAAATATGCAACCACACCATACAAACTGAATTGTAATCCACTTTTTTCCTACTTAATAAGTTGGAAACATCTTATCATTTCATAAAATGTTGTTCTGCAGCATTTTAAATGGCTGCATGGTATTCCATTGTGTGGATGTACCAAAAAGTATTCAACCAGTCTGCTCTTATTGGACACTTAAGCTCATTTCACATTTTTGATATTATAACCAGCATTGTGATACATATTCTTGTTACTAAATCTTAAAGTTCTTAATAATTTGCAGCAGATAAATTCCTAGATACTGAGTTACTTGGACAGGGGCATATATGTTTTAAAATTTTTTGGTGTGTATGTACTGTCAAATTGTGCTTCTCGAAGGTTGTACCATTTTTCACATTCACTCGCCCTATATGAGAGCTTTATTATGCTTATTCTTGGTATTCAGGAGAACAATATAGAAAGTATTTACTCGGAGGTGGGTTAAATCCTGATCAGTGATTTTACCGTTGCTGCTAAAATTTATCTCAACCTTATAAATCTTCTGTTCCCAGTATCAGGTGAAAGAAGCCAGCCACCTACCTCATGTAGTCCAAGAGAGTTTTGCTTGTTTTAATAATGGTATTATGCTATTTTGTTTTGAAAAGGTAGAGACTAAATAAGTAAGTAGGTGCTTCATTAAGACAGAAGTGCTTTGTTTTTCCTCAGGGAAGATTCTGAAACAATGTTTTTCATATGAGTAAGGACCAACCTAAAGAAATAGACTAGAAGTGGATAGCTTTGCTCAGTACATGAGAAAACATTTACCTTCTTGAGGTGGCAAAGCCCATGGATGTGTTGCCTGTCTAACCCATGACTAGAGGAGCAGGATAAACTCTGGCATCTCCATCACGGGTAGCCTTGCAGAAGCCATCACAATACATTGTCTAAATTTCTGTTACAGTAACTACTGCTTTGTTTTATAGTCTCCTTGCCTAGACTGCAAGGCTAGAATTCACAACAGCTGATATTGAATCTTACTTTCTGTATTTGTAATACCTGAATGTTGGACATGTAGTTAGACAAAAAGCAGGTATTCGTTGTTAATTGGATGAATAAATGAATAGACTAGATATGCAGGAGAGTTGAAATTAAAGAAAAAGATCTTTCAGATCATCTGGGGCTCCCCCCACCGCCCCCGCCCAGTTTTATAGCTGATGAGACTGAGGCTTAGAAAGATTAAGTGACATCTTGCTCAAGAGCAAGTAATGATCCAAGCAGAAGTTGCAGTTCTCTTCTCACTCTGTATTTCTCAGATTCTTACAGTGCTAGGATTGTGTGTTTTTCTCAAGGTGGTACTTGGCATGATTGTATTTAAAATCAATAGTAAATTCTCATTTCATACATTGTACAGCTTCCCTGACTCCTTTTGTTTCACTAGTGAGATCAGCCTCAGTTTTTGTTAAAATTCAGCACACCCTTAAGTCACATTTCTTTTTTCCCTTTCTCTCTTTCTTTAATATTCTCACTTCTCCAATTTCATTCTTAGTAGACATTTTAATTTACTCCCAGCAGTATTGCCATGTTAAAATGCATTGAATTGACCTCTTATCTGGAGATCGGAGTGAAGGTCTCACCTGCCCCAGGGATTTAGCCAGGAACTGAGGCAGGTAAAACAGTCTTCTCCCAAGGCCCAGGTGCTGCTGGTCTGCCAACCTGTACTTTGATTCACGGATGGGGTGCAGATGTGCCTTGTTTTACTGTTAGAAAGCAGCTTCTGAATACAGTTTCTGTTTGAAACTTTTCAGTTTGCCAGTGCAAAATAATGTCTGTAGCAAAAGTTCATTTTAGGGTAAACCAGGAGTAAAGGAGAATTAAAGAGAGTTCTTTTTTTTTTTTTTTTTAACTTTTCTGTGTTTTAATTTTTTCCTGTGACTTTAGCCTTTTCCCCTTCTTAGTGAATTATTATAGAGTTTTATTAAAATTGTAAGTTCTGGAAATTGGACACCATGGTAGTTAGACCAGCACGGGATACGGTACTCTTAGGTTCCATAGTATTTCAGAGTACATCTCTTTATTGTATGTTAAATGATAGGGAAGTATAATAAAATGTACCTTGAGAGTAGTTATCTATTTTATGTCCTGTAACATTCAGTACTTGATGCAAATGTAGCAGATCTTGACTCAACAAGGGACAAAACTGGTTATAGCCCAAGAGAAGGATGGCAGGTTCCTTGTTGATGGCATAAGTTCAGCAAAGTCATACAATTTGAGACCTAAGGGGCCTTTATATTATCTAGTCCAACTCTTTATTTTACATATGGGGAAAGAATTAGCCACTGGTCCAGGGTCATTCAGCAGGTAGAGAGAGGCTGCAGGCTGAACCTAGGACTGAATGCCAACCCTGCTGTTCTTCATTTTCTGCTCATAGTTGAAGCATTTAGTCTAATCTCTCCTTAAAAGAGCACACTATTTGATGTTTCATTGGCTTGAAACCTGTTGTGATGCCTTCGGGCACCCAAAGGCTACCCTGTTGTTCATTGTTCCTGGTTGCCTAGGTCATTCCATGCTTCTCTGAGGGTGGGCTTGGACATGACTGGAATAAACGATGTGTTGAGACAGCTTAGAGAACTGTCTCTGATGAAATGACTTCTTACTTTTCTAAGAAAGCAGTGAAAAGACAACAAGGGGACTGCTATTTCCTAAAACCATTGACTGTGGATGGAGAGAAGCCCCACGTGGCAGAAGGTCACAGCCCTTGGCAGCTGCATTGCTGTCTTTGTCCTCTCTTGCAGCCTTAGATATGTGGGAGCGTATGGTTCTTAATCCTAACCTGTATTCCTCGATTCAGTGTATGATCTTGGTCAAGCACCTCACCTCTTCTGCCTCAGTTTTCTCTTAGGAGATTCAAGGGGGCTACAGTGGATGATTTCTGAGGCACCTTCCAGGTCTTGAATAATTATTCTGAAAATGATTATCTATATAGAAGTTTATCCACATGATCAAATAACCAAACATGTATTTCTAACAGTCCGTTTTATTACTGTTTTGATTTGTTTTCGTGGGATTTTGGAAAATGTCTACAGACTTTACCGTGATCAAGATGCTAGCAGTTATTTAACAGAACACCCAGCAGGTGCTCGGGGGCTATGAAAGAAATAGTGTCCAGCCTCAAGGAGACCAGAAAGATTTCTTTATCTCCCAAGCTGGGGATGGAGGCCATTCTTCTCTTCCAGTGGATTTAAGCTCCATGAGTGCAGGGCCTTTGTCCTTCTTTTATAGTGCAGGGCTCAGTAAATATTGGTTGTATGAATGAAGCAATGAATCCACTTGTCAGTCTTGCTTATATTTACTGAAGATGTCCCACTGAGATTTGTTGTTTTCTTCAACCTGTAAGTGCTGTTAACTTGAATAAATTTCCCAGAAAGTATTCCCCACCTTCTGTAGAAGAATGAGACCAAGATGCTCTGAGGCTAAATGAAAAAAACCCATAAATCCTACATTCCTTTCTTGGAAATTCACTTTACTATCAGCATATTGAAAGCATTGAGATGTCTGCCTTAAAATAACTTTGTTCAACCCGACATTTCCCAAACTGATTTGAACTCAGAGTCCTAGCCATTCCACACCCCCCATGGAGTAGTTGTTAACATTCTGCAGAACTTAGACCTGTGAAAGAGAAAGGTTGGTATAGAGAGTAGTAATACGAAATAAACAGAAGCAGCAACATTAGTAAAGAATAATTAATACAACATATGACAGAGTATATATGTTAAGCATTGCTTCTGGCAGTCCTGTGTGAAGTTGTAGTAGACCTGTAGGTTTTTTTTTCTTTTTAAATTTTCTTTTAAAAATGACTGTTTGTGCCTCATTGGAGATTTAAGATTTGGTGGTAGAGAGATTAAAGGAAGTTGCAAATGATCTAATAGCTATTTTATAGTTATGGAAGTTGAATGGTGGAGTTTTAACTATGTCAAGGGCTTCCCTGCCAGGTACTACAGGGAAATAATGATGAAAGGAGTCTGTGTCTGCTCCTTTAGGAGCTGGCTGTCAGTGAAGGAGACAGACATGTAAACAAATTATAACAATAACGTGCTCAGATGTGTAACGAACAGAAAATAGGACAGAGGAAGGAATGGTATTTTTTCCCTCCAATTTAGAACCGGGTTGCTGTTCATACAATAAGCCAAAACCAAACTAACTGGAACCTCCCCCCCCCCCCCCCCCCCGCCCCATAGGTCTCCCAGACAAAATTCTCATGTATCAAGACTCGGATGACTAGGCTTCTCTATGCTTTCCCTGATCCAGCATAATTGCATCATCTGTGGTCCCATCTGAGCCTTGTTTACACCTCTGTCATTGGCCTTATTACAATTGTTATTACAATTGTATGTGAACGACTTCAGGGCACAGCAGGGTCACCTTTGTCCCTGTATCTCCAGGGCCTGCAGCATCTACCAGTACCCACAGTGCATATTGGCTGTTTTGTTTAGACTTGGGGCAAGGCATTAGGGCTGTGTAATTTACTCACTTTAAGTAAATTTAGTGAATAAAAATAAGTTTTATACAAAACATAGACTGGGAAGGTAGTAGTAGTATTAAGCATATGGCTCCTTCCCATAGCATTTTTTCCCTGAACACCTACATATGACTTAAATTTCAAGAATTCAATAACATTTTTGTAGGAACTCAACAGTTCCACATCATGAAGTGTGTTTATTTCACATGACTGTTTTGTAATCATTAGTTTTTGTAGGACCTTTCTCTTACACCCTGTACTTCATCTGGAATATCCTAGAATAAGTTCAGCTTGATATTCTACTCCCCGCCAGTGGTTGTGTTTGAGGCCCAAGGTCAAGGTGTTGATTGATGACATTTCCCTTTAAAGTATTTGTATCCATCTGCAATATGGGGGCAGTGTGACTCCCAGTATGGTGCAATGGAAATAAGTGACATGGTTTTGAAGTTCATTTTCTTTGTGACCTTGGGCGAGTTACTTAACTTTCCAATAACTGAGGAGGTTGGATCAGAATTAGCACAGTTGCTTCTAATGCTGACATTCCATGATTCTCTGGGGAGGATTCACTTCCATGGAAGGTTTAAAAGTGGATACATTTTTAGGTTAAATAGCTTTGCTCGGTTACTTTTTTTGCCCCTTAACCCATATGGGTGCCTTAAGGCTGATGGTCATGGAGTAAAACCAAATTACCTGGAACTCTCAAAGACTGCAGTTCTGATCCTATTTTTTATTTTAAGGGGAAGAAAAAACTGACAGTAAAACAAGCTTGTCTATATCCATGAATCAGGAAAGATCCATCCCATTTTTCTACATACACAGTACACATAGCCATATCAAGTGAGGGGCTGCAAAGTCTTAACTGAACACGAAATTGGTTGCTTTTTTCATCCTAAATCTAGGAAGAATTGTAGTTGATAGATACATTTTGAGTACTTTCATCTAGAGTTAAGAAGTTGCCTTGGGGAGGGACTTGCCTGGTGGTCCACTGGTTAAGACTCTGAGCCCCTACTGCAGGCGGCAGGTGTTCGATCCCTGGTGGAGGAACTAAGATCCTGCATGCTGCATGGTGCTGCCAGAAAAAAAAAGTTGCCTTGTAAGAAGTTGGCTCCCAGCTTTATGATGAAGATGATACTGGGTAACCTTGGATATGTCACTGAACCTTTCAGAATTTCAGTATCCTCAATGGCTAGATTTGATATCTTTCTGATTACTAACCGCTCTGTGACTAGATAATTCTAAGCATTTATTTCAGGCTCCTTCCTGTTCATTTCCTTGAAAGATAACGATATTGCCATCCCGCCCCCCACATAATCCCAGACAGTTATTGATTTGTGAGGGAGAGGAATATTTTAAAACACTTCAAATGGTACATTCGAGAAAATTATATTAGTTACCTATTGGTATATAACAATATTACCAATATTACCACAAAGTTAAATTTTTTATGGCTTAAAATAACATTTATTATTAATCTCACAGTTTCTGTGGGTCAGGAGTCTGGCACAGCTTAGCTGAGTCCTTTGCAAGGCTGCAGAGAAGATGTTGCCCAGGGCTTGAGTCTCATCTGGATGCTTGCCTGGGGAAAGATCCACTACCAAGCTCACTCAGGTTGTTGGTGGAATTCATTTCCTTGCAGCTGTAGGACTGAGGGCCTTATTTCCTTGCTGGTTTGGGGCTCCCTCTGCTTCTAGAGGCTGCCCACAGTTCTTGTCTTGTGAGGTTCCCCTCCATATGACTGCTTATTTCGTCATAGCCAACAGGAGAGAACGAGGCAGGTGCTACCATCTTTTGTAATGTTATCACATAATCACGTACACATGATCATGTACCTCTGTCATCTTTGCTGTATCCTACAGGTTAGAAGCAAGTCACAGGCCCCTCTCATACTCAAGGAGAGAGGCTCATACGTGGGTATGGACTGGTGTAGGTGAGGATCGACCACCTTAGGAGTCAGCCACACATGTGAAAGACAGAAACCATATTTAAACTTTTTTGTTTGTATTGTGGATCTGTGCTTAAACATCTTATTTGATAGTACAGCCATAGTTATCAGTAAACATTGATTAAGAATCCTGTTCAGTTAAAGCTTTGGGCCCACTGTGTTTTTGTACCATGCCCTTGTTTTTCTGAGTCCACAGATACTGGTAAAGGCAAGGTTTGAGGCTTCTTCATTCTTCTGCCTTCCTGCCCGGCACTGCACCTGTAGGTGTTAGATGCTAAGTGTTGGTTGAAGGATTGTAGAAGCATTGAATTAATTTGAAGAAGGTCTCTGTCATTGAATTATTCTCCCTCCCCCAAATTTGTATGTTGAAGCCCTAACCCTCTGATGGGATGTTGTTTGGAGATGGGGCCTTTGGGAGGCCTTAGGTGAGATTATGAGGGTGGGGCCCTCATGATGGGATTAGTGCCCTGATAAGAAGAGGCACCAGAGAGCTTGCTAGCTCTCTCTCTTTACCATGTAAGAACACAGGGAGAAAGTGGCTGTCTATAAGCCAGGAAGAGAGCTCTCACCAGAAACTGACCATGCTGGCACCTTGATCTTAGACTTCCAGCCTCCAAAACTGTGGGAAAATAAATGTCTGTTGTTTAAGCCACCCAGTGTATGCTGTTTCCTTATGGTAGCCCAGGCTGACCTACCCCACCCTCTGTTCTCAGTGTAACAAAAGATAGATGTCTAAGTACAAAGGTTGCAGGATGGCAGTGACCCCCTGGCAGACAGTGAGCCAGGGAGAGTGGTGTTTAATTGCAGCCATTGCATTGTTTACTGAGTTTTCCTCACAAATATTTGTAGAGGGTCCCTAGACTTTTTTTTTTTTTTTTCTGGGCAAAATGATGATCTAAAACATACTGCCTTTGGTTTTTCAGGGTTGGACTGCCAAACAGGAACACTTAGTGAAGACAAATGTTGCTCTTGAAAAGTCTTGTTGGTGGGAACTTACACAGTGAATTCTTAATTTCTTTTTCTGGAGTCTTAACTTTAAAAAATTCACTTGTTCATTCATTGGTCCATTCATAGGTTGAGATGCAGAGGGCTCAGTACCCTTTCCCCAGTTTTCTACCTTTCTGACTTTAGTAAACTTACTTTATTGCTCTAGGTTCCCCCTTGGTAAAATTGGGATATTCACATCTGTCTAAAAAGAATGAAATAATTACGTAAAGCTCCAAGCATGTAATAGGCGCTCGCTGAATGACAGTTTGACTAACTGTAGAGGAATGATTAACATGTTACATTTATTTATTCAGTTTCATTCATCATACCAGCAGTGGCATGGTATAATATATTAGAGATCTCAGTGAGTAAGAGGATTGCGGTGGGAAAGGAACCAAGAAAATCTCACCATCTTCCTTCTGCTTGAAAACAGATTTTTAATTCTTGAACAGGGTTTTTTTTTTTGAGTATTTTTAAGCCACACAACACTTACTTGTTTTTAATAATTGTAGTCAAAATTATCAAGCAATGAGAGTCATTTTTTGATGTGGTACTTAGTTGTAAGGGGAGGAATCACAAGTGATTTAGAGGGAGGATCTTAGAATTTGAGAAATCCACCCCTTTCATTTTCTAGATTAGGAGGCAGAGTGTGTCATGTGGTGACATGCAGTCCTATGGAAAAGAAGAAATAGGAGTCATGCATCTTATCTTTTATACAGACTCAGCATTTTCAGTAATTCTGTTGAAACAAACACTAAAGAAATTTAAACCCACCGAGGTCAGCCTGACCCCCCGCAGGGCATGCTGCATCTCTCTGCACTGAAGAGATTGAATAGCTGCTTTAGGAGTCAGGTGTCAAACTCCCTCAGTGATCAAAATTCAACTTCTGAGTTAAAGGTAGATTGTATTGGTGTTTTGGGGGCTGCAGGAAGGGAGCAGTGGAAAAGAGACTTCTAGCCTGGGGCTCCTGCTGTTCCCTTAGGGGATTTAGGGCCTGTAAAAACACTTTGAGGTCTCTGAATGACAACACATAAATAGCAGTGACCCTTAATTGAAAGGGAGGAGACCAAGTGGACCAGAGGTCAGGACTTTACAGTGATGACTAGTGGCCTGGGGTTGCCAGCTGAAATGGTCTGGATTTTTTTTTTTCCCCTTCCAACTCTTGCCCTTCCCGCTTACTGGGCTTGGAGATCCAGGAAGGAAGGAGGAGGGACCATTAACTAAACTAAGATGTGATGTGGATGGTCCCTGGGTGGACTGGAATTTCAGAGGAGAGGAAAGCCCCCAAGCCTTTTTTAAACTAGTGTATAACAACCTGACTACTACCAGCAGTTTGCCAATTACCCAATTATGACCCAAATTTGCACATTTAAAAAAAGTAGTCTGCTACTATTCTTCCTTATACAAGGATTTTAGTCACTGTACATCTTGTGTCTTTAAATAATGTATTAGGAACATTTTCAAGTCTGTAAGTGCTTTTTTAATGAGAGTGTGAAGATTTTAATGGGACTAGATTGCTTTTCGTGACATTTCAGAGTGACTTAATTGTAACAATGTTGAGAGGCTATATTTTAAAGTTTGCTAAGTATGTCTGCTGTGGATTATAGTCAGACACTTAAAAGGACTGATGGATGGATAGTGGAATCAGATAGCTTTTTCCTCACTACTCCAAATATTAGCTCTTTTCAAATACGGTTACAACAAACCAGGTACACAGGTCAGGGCTCTCTTAACCCTTTTAATTTTAAAATAGGAACAGAGGCTAATAACTGAGGCTAGTGGGGATAGTTTGAGATAAATTCTTTAAAACTTACTAGGGCAACGATGTTTGTCCAATGGCATTTGCTATCTCTTTTTACAGAGCCAGGAGGCTAGGCTATCTTTGTTCACACTCCCTTATAGTCCCTGAGCTCTCTTCTCTGTTTGCTTAAAAAAGTACCTGTCTTATGTCTCATTTTTTCTGAAAATTTAGCAAGTGTTTCTAAAATATTGTCACTACCAAATAACAGTTTACTTTTTTAATGATGAGAATTTAAGACTCTTTGTGAAACTCAATTTTTTTCCTACCTTCATAACAATGGGATTATTCAGAGATCTTTTCCTGCACAAATGTTCTTAGGATTCTAGAACTTGTGGCAGGTTTCTCAAAATTAGATCAGATGGTCAGACAGTTTCAATACCATTCTTAGGAGGGGTTTGGATTAGTTTCCTAGGGCTGGGATTGCCTAACAAAGTACCACTTTATTAAACTGGGTGTTTAAAGCAACAGAAATATATTCCCTCACCGTGCTGGAGGCATGCAGTCTGAGATCAAGGTCTCAACAGGGCCATGTTCCCTCTGAAACCTGTCAGGAAATACTTCTTTGCCCCTTCCTAGCTTCTGGTGTTTTGTCGGCAATCTTTGGAGTTCCTTGGTTTGCAGCTGCTTAACACTGATCTCTGCCTTTGTCATCACATGATGTTCTCCCTGTGTGTCTCTGTCTTCCTTTAAGGACACCAGACATATTGGATTTGGGGCCCACCCTATTCCAGTATGACCTAATCTTAACTAATTACACCTGCAGTGAACCTATTTCCAAATAAGGTCACATTCTGAGGTACCAAGAATTACAATTTCAACATATCTTTTTTTCAGGGGATACAATTCAACCCATAACATGATTCTACTTTAAAAGCACTCAGGAGATTCTGATGCAGCCTCCACAGGTTCTCAAAACATGGTTCCTGGCATGTCTGCACAGACAGAATTCATCAGGAGCACTAAAGCAATTATATATATCTATGCGTGTGTGTGTATATGTGTACACACACACACACACACACACACACATATATACATATATATGTATATATATATATATATATATATGATTTAAAGAAGAAAAATAAGCCCCTAAATCATGTACTCACCACCCAGCAGAAAAAATAAAACCTTACCAATACCTTTGAAGGCCTTGGAAAGCCTCAGGTGTTTGTTAAAATGCAGATTCTCCTCTGAGGGGTTAGGTCAGAGACATTCCGAGCGACATGAATTAGAATTTAGTAACTTTTTTTAACCACAAGGTGTGTTTTAAGTTGGTCTAGAAAATTTAACTTTGGAGTGGGATGGAGTTTTTTTTTTTTTCCTATTACAGAATAGAAAAGCTGCACAGTGTGGTGGAAATGTCATTAGCTCCTCTTCTGTTTGGGATGGTTTCCTGAAAAAAAAAAAAAGTCACCTATAATTTTCTGAATTAGTTTAGATCTGTGGCTTAGAGAGACTTACAGTGGTGCACACTTAATTTTGTGGGAGGAAGGTATGTATGTGTGAAGGTAAAGGATCTATTATTGATTATGTTTCTTACATTCTTGTCTTTCTCCTGGGAATTTTGTGAAGATTTATATCTGCTAGATAATTTTAAGTTTGTAAAATGCCTTGAGTTCCTTGGGGAAAGTGTTACATAAATGTAAAGAAATTACGCAGCACCTGAATTTGGTTGTTCATCCTTTTTTTTTTTTTTTTTGGTGGTACGCAGGCCTCTCACTGTTGTGGCCTCTCCCGTTGCAGAGCACAGGCTCCGGACGCGCAGGCTCAGCGGCCATGGCTCACGGGCCCAGCTGCTCCGCGGCATGTGGGATCTTCCCGGACCGGGGCACGAACCCGTGTCCCCTGCATTGGCAGGCGGACTCTCAACCACTGCGCCACCAGGGAAGCCCCTGTTCATCCTTTTTTTAGTGTGTTTTAATTAAGAACTTAGCACTATTTAAGTTGGATGGGTGGGGAAAGGCCTTAATCACTCAAACATGGTTAAACAAGTAGGTAGGAGCAGCATTTAGGCTGGAGCTCAAGAAGGAATAAATGAACAGGACCTCTTCTGGATAGCAGTCATTTTCCGTGGCACTTGCTGAGCTGAGCTGTAGGTTAACGTCTCCTCCCATGTTTACATGGTGCTCTTAGAGAATCAGGCCCCCACAACTCCCCTTTTAAAACGTATTTACATACTTTCAGATTCCTTAGACCTTTCTAGTTTTCTGGAGTGAGGTGGAAACCTTCCCTTTTTTTGAGGGGGGCTGTGTTGGGTCGTTGCTGCATGTGGGCTTTTCTCTAGTTGCAGCGATTGGGGGCTACAATTCATCGTGGTGTGCGGGCCTCTCATTGTGGTGGCTGCTCGTTGCGGAGCACAGGCTCTAGGTGCGCGGGCTCAGTAGTTGTGGCTCACGGGTTCTAGAGTGCAGGCTAAGTAGTTGTGGCACATGGGCTTAGTTGTTCCGTGGCACGTGGGATCTTCTTGGACCAGGCATCGAACCCATGTGCCCTGCATTAGCAGGCGAATTCTTAACCACGGCGCCACCAGGGAAGCCCCTGGAAACCTTTTTTTTTTTTAAAAAAAGAGTTTGTCTCACTCTCTAGGTACTCAGGGAGCAAGAAGCCACTTGACAAACCATGTTGACTTCTGGTACCCTGTGCCTGTATGGCCCAAGCAGCTGGCTTCCAAACTACCTCCTGCTGCCTGTTACACAGAGCTTTGTGTTCGAGTGGGTGACACCTTCCCAGGACCACTGAAGAGTGGGGAAAGGAAACAGTTGCCAACACCTCACAGTCCAGTCATGCCTCTTTGGTTTGCTGTGTTGTCACAGTCTCACCTGTATGTTTGTTTTTTGCCTTGTTGCTCTGTGAACAAAGAATCACCTCGTCCTCCTTTCTGTGGCTGACCCCAGACTTGTAACCTTTCTCATTCATTCACCATGTCTATTAAGCACCTACTACGTGCTAAGTAGTAGGCACTTGTGAATTACACAGAGTTCTTGATGCTGTGGAGCTGTCTAGTGGAAGACACAAATATCAAAAAAAAGAAAAGTCAAAACCAATAGCCAAATAGGTATAATTAGATGAAGGGTAAAAAGGACAATCACAGGCTCTTAGAGTAAATAACAAGAGAACCTAGCCTCTCTAGGGTGTTTTAAAGAATGACACTTCAGCAAAATCTGGAATGATCACTGGAAATTAGCAGGGAAGGAGGAAGAACAGGAAACATTGTCTTCTAAGAAGTATACCATGAAATTGTTTTTTCTCTTCCTTTCTCTCTGCCCTTTTCCTTCCCCACATAGTCTTACGGCACAATTTCAACCATCCAAAGTGAACCAGTTGCTTTGCTACTTGGATGGTTGGAGGTGGGGGGCTTCAGGAAGGGGGTGGGAGTTAAAGCTGAATATAAATTAGACAGCAAGTAGTTTTTCTTTATTGGTATGGTTAACCCATTAAATTGGGCTCTTGGCATACAACTTCTCTAAATTGTGCTCTGGTGACCTTTTTGGAATCCCAGTGCTGTCCTGCAGACCCTTGCTGTATGTCTGGGGTGGGTTAAGGGCTTGGGAAAGATACACGTGCCAAAGGAAGTTCTTTTCGGCACTCTTTCTATCTGTAAGAGGTAACAAAGCTGTAAGATGTTTTACTTTTTAGGTATAATTTTTCAAACTTCCGACATCAAAATCACCAGGAGCCTATTAAAATATGTACTTTTCTTAGTCTTTTTATCCCAGACCTGCTGACTTGGAATCTTAGCAGTAGAACTCCTGGCTGTTGTCAAGCACTCTATTGAGAGCCACTGCCATGATGGCATGGATCACCAGTGGGTCATTCCAAGCGTACAGATGAGGACTTTCATTGTTTCTTATCACCAGTACCAGCTCTGTAATTTGCAGAGTGCAAAGTGAATATGCAGAACCCCTTATTAAAAAATTATGAACAGCTTAAAGGGGGCAACAGCAGAGCATTAACCAAGCGTGGGGCCCTCCTGAGTGCAGGTCCCTGGAAGGCTGTGCAGGCTGCAAGCCCATGAGGCTGGCCCTGTGCACCACTTCTGTTTTCCTTCATAAAGTGAACTGCTTATTGCTCCCTGTGTACCACACTGTTTGTTGCCTTTGTCCCTTGGGTCTCCCTGTATGAAATGCTGTTTTTCATCTCTTCTCTCTCACCTGGGCTCACCTCAGTTTTTGCATGCACTTCTTGGAATCCTGTGCAAGTTGCCACTGCAAGTCTGTGTCCTTTGAGGGCATGCTGCTCTTCGTCCTTGTATCCCCTGCCATTAGCTGAGGCTCTGCCACTGCTTCCTCATAAGTTTGCTGAATAAAATACTTTAACCTGAATACTTTTTTTAAAACTTAATTAGGTTACAGACCCCTGGGAATGCAGATCTAGTTCAGAGCGAGGTGTTGCCCTGGCAGAGGTGTTGCGTGAGTGGCCTGGGCTGCCTGAGCATGACTGGGGTGAGGCAGCGTGCAGGACTAGGTGGGAGACAAACTCAGGACATCTCTGGCAAGTTGTGTATCCTGCGTGGTCGACACCTTTGGTGGCTGTTACCCTCCCTCTGATGGTCAAGATTTCCTATCTGCATCTCTCCTTAACCTCTGAGTTCCAGGAAATGACAGCTTTTCCTAAGCCATTTAAGTTCAAATGTGCTGTTAGCAGAACCTGAGGAAATGTTTCTTGTGGTAGAAAGGGGACCATTTGCTCAGTGGTTACAGTTTGAAACTAGACATTCCTGGATTGTTTGAGTGAGTATGTTCTGGAGAATTCCCCAAAGCTGGATGCACATGGTAAGTGAAGTTGTGGCTCTGTAGGCTGAGAATCAGGCTGTGCTTATTACTACACTTAAAAGGACTATTCCTGCCTTGAGGTAACCAGAGGTAGCTATGAATTTGGGCAAGAGGTCTATGAAACCTCTTCATCTCACAGATGCACAAGCAGCTGGAAGTTTGGAGAAGTTAGAGAGCACGTTCAAGGTTGATTCAGATATTTGGTGCCTGAGCTGGCATTGGAATCCGTGATTCCTACTCCTCTTGAGGCCTCAGTACATATTTGTTCAAAGATTATTTTATTCTTTCTTTGAAGATTATCGTCTGGCCTTGACCTGATGGAGTTAATGGAATGAAATATGTACTTCCCCTTTGAAATTGTTTTGAGGAGTTAAAGTGAACAGATTGTCTAAAACAGTGATGTCCAATTGAAATATGTGAGCCACGCATGCAATTTAAAAGTCTTCAGTACCCACATTAAAAAGTAGAAAGTGGTGAAATTAATTTTAATAACTTAACCCAATATATTAAATATTTTTACTCATTTCAATATGTATGCATATATGTATATATTGATATATCCTATATATATATCAATATAGAAATATTGAGATACTTAGTTTCTTTTCTCCCAGTGTAGCTACTGTACCAGACAGTGCAGATCTAAAATATACTAGCTTAGGGACTGACCTGGTGGCACAGCGGTTAAGAATCCACCTGCCAATGCAGGGGACACGGGTTCAATCCCTGGTCTGGGAAGATCCCACACGCCTCGGAGCAACTAAGCCCGTGTGCCACAACTACTGAGTCTGCGCTCTAGAGCCCACGAGCCACAGTGACTGAGCCCGTGCACCTAGAGCCTGTGCTCTGCAACAAGAGAAGCCACCACAATGAGAAGCCAGCATACCACAACGAAGAGTAGCCCCCGCTCACCACAACTAGAGAAAGAGCCCGTGAGCAGCAGTGAAGACCCAACACAGCCAAATAAAAAATTAAAATAAATAAGTAAATAAAATATACTAGTTTATACATTTCATTTTTATTTTCTCTTCTTTTTTAGGATGCTTTAACCCATACTAGTTAGCATATGAGCTTGTTACTGGTGTAATGATACACCTGGGGAAACAAGGATTTGGGACGCAGACTGACTTGTTAGTTTTAGCCTGACAGTTGGAGCAGGTCAGGTGAATGCAGAATGCTCCAACATGGATTTGCTGTAGATCTGTCTTTGTGCTGGGCATCTGGAGGTAGTGCTTGCAGCCTCTTAGGGGACAGAAACCACCTTGTATGGAGACATGTGCTGTCAGTCAAGGAGAATATCTCTGCTGTTGAGTCAGCCTAGGCTTTGATCTCCTGTCTGCATAGAGAGCTTGCTGCTGAATTAGATTTTTGCTCCTCTCGAAATGAGAAGGAAAGTGTGGGTTTTTTGAGTAAGGTTACTGGTCAACATGTGAAATCTTCCTCGGGCCATTTAATTAAAATCTGAACATCAAGTAGATCATACAGTCATTAGCCTAGGTATTGATAGATCATTGAAACTAGAAAATTAAGATATCAAAAGACCCACACACGTATTTGTCATCAGATCTGCCCTGATTTCTAGATAAAGGCTAGTATATATATGGTTTGTGGGGTGTGATTTGAATGGAAGTTTTTCCTTCTTTTTTAGATCACTGCTCAAAGTCTACTGACAGAATACAGGGAGACAGCCTTGATTAGATTAGACCAGATTGGATTAAATCAAATGGTTAAAGCCTTTGGAGCCGCTAGCTTGTAGGAGACACCATAATGGCCTTCATAGCGTCCCTAAATCCTATTAGGTAAGTTAATCTTATTGAAGAATTTAGGTTTGCATAAATCAGCATTGCCCTTATACTCTCTCTGGTGGTCTCTGGCTCTTTAGGTGAGCTGACAGTAAGTTTCTTGGAATAGGTTGGTTATGTTGGTTTGGGGCAAGTTATTCTAAACAACTTGAAAGTAGATACCTGCTGTTGGTAGAGAGAATATCCCTGTAGAAAAATAGTCTGTCTCCTGGCTGCTCTTTGGCATGGTGGCTATTAGTGTCTGTGCCAGGGATGTTTTTAGCCTTGGTTTTGGGGAAAGAAAGTCAGCAGAGATGTGTGTAAATAGTTGTAAGATCAGCTGCTGTGTCATTGTGGCAGGTGTGGGGGTGGGTTGATTGATGGGTGGGAGCTTTATTTTTACGCTTTGTGAAATCATCTCTTATAGCCTGTGTCCATTTTAGAGGTTGTCACGAAGAATCATGTGCTGAGTATATAACATGTACTAAATGTTGGGAATTAAAGACTCTTGGAACTTTGGAAGCTGGAGGCATCTTCGTCTGAGATTTTTCAGGGTGCGCTTGTAGTTTTGTTATAAGTTTGAGTTGGCTCTTGCCTGTTTCTACAGATGCAGTGACCATATTTTTCTGAAGCAAAACATCCTTTTTGTCACAGGATTTTTTAACAATTTGTGAATATATGGACAGGCAAAGTTTTATTACAAAGGCACGTAAATTGTGTCAAATATTATAGATTAACTGTCTTTTGGAAAAAGAAAAAGGTACAAGAAATTGGGGCTCTCCAACTCTGAATGTATGCTTTACTGCATCCACAGTGAGGACTGGTGGAACTGTGGGGAAAAAAAAAAAGTAAATTAGACTTATATCTTTGCTAAAGGTGGTTTGGTTAAACATGGATAACTTTAAGACCCACAATGATTATTACATACTGAATTGACCTCCAGAGTTGAAGGAAAATTTTTTCTAGGCATCTTTAAAAATAAGTTGCATAGTGCCTCAGCTAGGAGCTGAGTGACCACCATTGAGATCCTCTTAGTTAACTGGTTCGCAAGCAGAATGCAAGGCATCTGATGTTGCATCTGGCTACTCAATGAATAACCATGAAAAGATTCCTGTATCCAAGGGGCTGAGGAGAGACTCTGACATGGGAACTTGCACTGTTGTCATGGACTAGGGACTTCTTCTTGATAGAGCCTAGGGGACTTGTTAGCTCTGGGCTCTGCCTGTTCTTAGGCCAAGAAGTGAGTTACGCTCAGTTTTTTTTTTTTTTTTAATACAGCAGGTTTTTATTAGTTATCCATTTTATACATATTAGTGTATACATGTCAATCCCAATCTCCCAGTTCATCCCCCCGCACCACCACCCCTACCCCCTGCTTTCCCCCCTTGGTGTCCACACGTTTGTTCTCTACATCTGTGTCTCTATTTTTATTTAACCTTTCTGGTGGGGCAGCCCTGTATCTGTGTCCTGTCCTCAAAGACTAAAGAGAATTTCAGGTGTGGGCCAGACATGAGTCTGAAGAACAGTTATGATGGATGAATGGTTTTGATTTGCTTTTAAGAAGGAGAGTGCAGCTAGCCCTCTTTGGATGAAGATAATATCTGTATCCAGCCCTCCTCTGTATTAAGTGTACGGTGTTCTCTTCCTGTATAGCACTTGTATTTTCAAGAGCCGGGGTCATTGACAGAACACTTCTCACTCTTGAGTTTCAGAGCATAGCAGAGTATACACGTCTGAAGCCAGAAATGTAATTTTCTCTAAGTGTACTAAGTATTACTTTAATTCTCCTTACAGTGAATGCACATGCTCGCACAATTGTGGGTTTTTTATGCTCCTTGAGGAGGACTAGCCCCCTTTTTACTTTTATTGATTCTTGATCACGCAGTTCTCAGGGTTACCTTTGTTAGGAAGCAGCCGCTGGAAGAATGTGTGCTCGTTTTGTCCTTGTGACCTTTACTCCTGTGCCCCTCTGACCCAAGGCTCACCCTGCCTACCCTCTGTGCATCAGCCCAGCTTTGTTCTTCTGGGCTTCTTGTTCTTACTCTATGAAGGATACATCCTTGCTTCTCTCCATCTCAACTTAGTGTCCACGTCTGTTGAGGCAGTTCTAGATGGGAAGACGTTAGGGAGGGAATTTGAACAAGGAGAAAGATTGGATCTGATTAGGAGAAATTTATAAAACTTCTGTATTCAGTGCTAATCGTTTTCACATGCTTTGGGATCACAATATACTTTGGTCTGGAGACCTTTGAGAGCTGCTTTTAACAGCCATCAGACAGCCCTGCCTGCTTTTTCTCCCTGTCCCATCTCTGCTTTTCCCGCCCAGTTTGCCTGGAAGAGCACACCAGATCTTTATAAACTCATTCATTCTCCTCTTTTAAAGGGCTTCTTGATTTGCTTCCCACATCAGCTGCTCCCAATCTTGCTTGGGCTAGCTCCCAATCTTTCTGAGCCCCTTTGGGAAGGAGGAGAAGCCGCCCTCCTCTCCATAGTTTACAGACCCTTCCATGTCTTGCCCCAGAGCCTCACAGAAAGCTATAATAATGCCTAAAGCTTATTTATGTACTTAAAATGTGCCTAGCACTGTGACGAGCCCTTTACATGGATTGTCTCTTATAACCAAGTCAGCCTGATAAAGTATATGTGCTATCACCGTCTTCACTTTACATATGGGAAATTGATGCCTGGAGAGTTCAGTAACATGCCACCATGTCCACAGCTGGAATCAAGTGATGGAATCAAGATTCAAACCAGGTAGCCCAATCCCAGGGCTCACGTCCAACTCCTCAGGGAAAGGTTGGGAGTTCAGAGCCAGGAGAGCTATGCTTGTGGCAGCTTTATAAAAGCTGAGATACCTGGTACACAAACCTAAACACTTATGGTCTTTATATTTTCAGTTCACTCGGTAAACCCAGTGTTCTGGATTGATCTTTGATGATGGCAACTATGTGTTGTAAAAAACCAGAAAGAGGGACTTCCCTGGTGGTACTGTGGTTAAGAATCCGCCTGCCAGTGCAGGGGACATGTGTTCGAGCCCTGGTCCTGGAAGATCCCACATGCCTTGGAGCAACTAAGCCCATGCGCCACAGCTACTGAGCCTGCGCTCTAGAGCCCACGTGCCACAGCTACTGAGTCCACGTGCCACTACTGAAGCCTGCGCGCCTAGAGCCTGTGGTCTGCAACAGGAGAAGCCACCGCAATGAGAAGCCCGTGCACCACAATGAAGAGTAGTCCCTGCTCGCCACAACTAGAGAAAGCCCGTGTGCCGCAACGAAGACCCAATGCAGCCAAAAATAAATAAATAAATTTATTTAAAAAAAAAAAACAGAAAGAAAAATGTTAGAGGTGGGCTTTTTCAGCTGTAGTCCCCCTTGGCTGTGCAATCAAATAACAGGACTCCTGATGAAGAAATAAGGCCCTAAGTGCTCTTGCTTTGGAAAGGTTAGTTAACTGGTAGAGGTTGTGTTTCTGTGGTTAATTTGTGTTCCTGTCTTAGTCACTCGTGAATGTTCACAGGCATCGGGTGTGTCATTCAGCAGTCCCATAAAACAAGGAGCTCTTCAGCCTGCACCAGTTGGTGCACCTGAATAACAATAGGGAAGCTTGTTGACCTTTTGGCACTTCACAGCCCAGTAATTAGAAACTATAAAACAATAATACAGACAGGAAGCAAATCCTCCAATTAATGAAAAAAGTCTACACTCCTGCTTTGTGGCTGAGTGCAGAATCACAACCGGCTGCTTCTACAACAGAGCAAACACTTCAGGATTTGGGCAGCTGTTTTATACATATAAAAAGCTCTAGGCTCTACATTAATTTGGGGACCCTCATATTTAAAAAAAAAATGAAAACAACAGTTGCCTGGCTTTCTTGTTTTTTATAAATTTACTGCGGTGATTCTCAAATCATGGTCCCTAAGCTAGAAGTATCAGCATTATCTGGGAACTTGTTAGAAATGCAGATTTTTTTGGGTCCCACCTACTGAATCAGAAATTGTGGGGGTGGAGCTCAGCAGTTTATGCTTTAACAAGTCCTCCAGGTGATACTGATGTACTCTACAGTGTGAGAAACACTGGGGAGTGGGTAGAGGATTTGGGGCATGGGCAGTGGGTCCCCTTTTGGGCCACCCAAAGGTGAGCCCTAGGCTTTTGACCAGAGGTTGGACAGCTGGCCTGAGAATGTATGAAGGCCCCCTGCTCTCAGGAAGGCAGGAGGAGGTGTCTCAGGGAAGGCGCTATGCCTTTTTGGGGACCTGGTTGGGAGAGAGGGCTTTGACTGTGGCTTATTACCAACTTGTAAGGAACCATTTCAGTATTTGATTTACCATCCGGGCTGTGCTGGTGCAGTCAGCTCCGACAGACCCAGATTTACTGGACAGAGAAGAGACATAGGGACAGAAACAAAGACCATCTTATTTCTCAGGCCGAGGCTTCGAAGTGCTGCTGATGCCATGTGCTCATCCTTGCAAAGAACTGTCACTAAAAATGGAAGGTTAAGATGGGAGTGGGGTGGTGACAGGACAGATTCCTTCTTTTCTCTGTACGTCCCCTCTCTCTTCCCTATTTCATGTCTCTGCCTCCAGCTATCTTGGCGGATGGGATTTGTTCAATAATTTTCTTTGGGCCTCCTGACAAATGGCCCCTCTGCCACTTCCTGACTGTGTGGTGACCGCAGCAGGGACACAGGGTCATTTCAGAGCCATTAGAAGTCCGTGCACAGCTGACCACTGTATCTCTTGGAAAGGCCTCTTGGGAAATAAGAGCTTGCCACCAGTGTGAAATGAGTTCTTGACTGGTGTTACCACAAAGGCTCGGGTTCCTGACACTCCTTGAACAGCTTGGTTGACTGTCTGTTGGGGACAAAACCTGATAAAAACAGAAACACCCAGCCTGTAGTTTCTGGGTGTTTATCCAGATTTTTAAATGTTGCTCACATTTTAAAATTTGTTTATTTTGCTCACATTTTTACTGCCTTTTAGATCATTGAGTTTTCTTATTCCTTAAAAAAAAAAGGGCATAGGACTTTGTTGGTCAATGAATGTATGCTAGTCTTTGATTTAATCACCATCAGCACAGGAAAGCAGCAGGGATAGAGGGGTGAATGAGACATATCCCCTGTCCTCCCTGACCTCCAGACTGATTTCTGGGGGAGGAAACTGACCAAGAAAAGAACCACCCAGATCTTGGGTTAACTTTATTCCTTCTGTGTTCTCAAGTGGGAGAACTTGTTTGAATTCCTGAATTTGATGTTGGATCACAAGTCCAGCATGAGGCTTTTTTTTTTTTTTCTCTCCCCTGGGGGGAGAAAAAAATTATGTTACCAGAGGTACTTCAAATAAAGGAACCTTCAAAGCCTGATGCAATCTGATATTAAGATACCAGAATACAGAAGCCTACTGTCACATTAAAGCAAGGTCTTGGTTATTCCCTGAAATCTTGGGTCACTAAGACATCCAAGGAAGGAAGCTAGTTGCCAACACATCTGGAATTCTGGTGGAAACTGTGAATGTCTGGACCATTCATCATTGTGAAGGCTTGTTTTGTATTTATTCTGAGGGATCTGTGGCCTGTCGACTCTTAGGAGGTGGTAGTTGTTGATTTTTCTTTCCTGCGACATTCAAGGCTCACGGAGAAGCCAGAGGCTCACACTGGAGTGTCTGCTTTCCTGGAAGTCAGAAAAGATGGTCCTTTCTGCCAGATGAGTGGGTGGGGTGGGAGCCTTTAGCCCCTTGGATTGTCATGAGTGGTGTAGCCTTACTGTAGTGGGACAGGAAGGCTGACCCATCATTCTCCCCAGCCTGCCTGCCCTTCATCTTGATTTAATTAAATACACAGCTGATGATGTCAGCCTGCCTCCTGGCTCCCTCAGCTTCCCCCTTGGAACAAAACATCCGGGCAGACGGTCCTGACCATTAAAGTCTCAAGACCCAAGCTTCGTTTGTTCTGAGGTAATTAAAATAAATCTGCCTAAACATCTCCAAATGCAGATAAAACCTAGTGCTGATTAGAGGTGACCCTCTAATAAACCTGATTTGATTAGGCAGAACCAGTGGGGTGCAGGCAAATATTTGAGACTCTGGCCAAGCTGATTTTTCCATTGACCTTTCACTTGGGGGAAAAAAACCCATTTGATTCTTTCTATCCCAGAGTACTTGAAAACTATTACCTGTGACAACTAAAGGACTTTGGTGAAATAAACAGGCAAGACCTGTGGACTTGACCTTATGATTCTCAGTCAGGTACCACCTGGGACATGCTTGCTTCCTGGCAGATCAATGGAGAATGGATTTTGCCGGAGGTCCTGGCCTGGAACACTAATTAAAAAGGACGTTCTAAAATGCACCCAGGCATGTTCTGATAAAGTCGTAGCAGATGTGGGTGGTGAGGTTTTTTTTTAAAGTCAGTTTCTTTGTTTATTAAGGTAACTTTTAACAGTTTGTTACATACAGAAAAACCAACCTAGAACTGCTTTAGTGTTTATATCAAGACCTCATTGCCAATTTAGGAGAAATTTCCTTAATTGCTTTGTCTGCTGGCTCCTGTGATAGTGAGCACACCTCTCTTACCATTTATCACATTGTGCTGTAATTGTTGGTTTACTTCCCTTGTTCTGTCTTAGAAAGCAGGGAAAATGTCTAATTCTTCTCTATGGCTGCCCAAATGCCCATTACACTGAGCCAGATACAGGGGTTGGCAAATGATGGCTTATAGGCCAAACCAGGCCACTGCCTGTACGGGAATGAGCTAAGAATGATTTTTACATTTTTAAGTGGTTGAAAGAAATCAAAGGAAGAATATTTCATGACACATGAAAATTATGTGAAATTCACATTTCAGCATTCACACATTTTATCGGAATACGACCAGGTCCATTCTTTTACATCAGCGGTCCGTCCCCAACCTTTCTGGCACCAGGGACCAGTTTCATGGAAGACAGTTTTTCCACAGACCAGGGTGGAGGGGGATGGTTTCGGGATAATTCAAGCTCATTACATTTATTGTGTACTTTATTTCTATTATTATTACATTGTAATATATAATGAAATAATTATACAACTCACCATAATGCAGAATCAGTGGGAACCCTGAGCTTGTTTTCCTGCAACTAGATGGTCCCATCTGGGGGTGATGGGAGATAGTGACACCTGACGTGTGTTGCTTATGTCCAGTCTACTCCGTAATCTCGTTTCGGTTGCTGTCACTGTAGAAAACCCTGCTTCACAAAGACAGGATGTTGGAAATGGAAGCAGGCTTTTCAGTGCTTTTGTGGCAATCTCAGGATACTCCGCCTTGACTTTAATCCAGAATGTATGGAGATTCGAAGTTGTCTCAAACATACTTTTAAGGCTACTGTCATTTGTGATCTCAAGCAGTTGATCCTCTTCTAGCATGGACAAAGTCGATTCACCTGGCTTGTTCACAAATGGGTTGCGGATCCATTCCTTCTCAGTTTGGGGGTCTTTTGTGGTTGGGAAGTAATGCTCAAACTCTTTCGAAAGCTGAGAGAGGTGATCATGCACCAGCTGGGAGAAAGAAGACCCTGGCTTAGTCTCTTTCAAAATCTCTGCTAATGTTTGAAACATGTCAAAAATTCCAGTGTTCACTCGTCGCCCCCATAATTCCAGTTTGGCTTTGAATGCATCACTTTATCTGCCGACT
Source organism: Leucopleurus acutus (assembly GCF_964270905.1). Classification (NCBI taxonomy): domain Eukaryota; kingdom Metazoa; phylum Chordata; class Mammalia; order Artiodactyla; family Delphinidae; genus Leucopleurus; species Leucopleurus acutus. The sequence goes on from NC_139158.1 coordinate 11,901,554, forward strand.
TGAACACAGTTGTCATTCTCCCCTGAGGTGACAGATTGAGTTTGTTGAGCAGGTTGAATATGTCACACAAGTAAGCAAATTTTGCAACCCATTCTTTGTCACTGAAATGTGCTGCCAGAGGTGACTGTTTTTCTAAAAGAAATCTCTGGAGCAGCTCTCGTAGCTCACATACTCCGGCCAGTGATCTACCTTCAGAAAGCCATCTCACTTCTTTGTATAAGAGAAGACGTGTGTGCCCTGTGTCCATCTCCTCATAGAGCTGCGCAAACAGACATGAGTTAAGGGCCTGTACTTTAATGGGGTTGATAATTTTAATTACAGCCTGCAAAACGTTGTTAAGTTCAGGTGACATTTTTCTGCTAGCCAGCATTTCTCTATGGATGACACAGTGCGTAGACTCACATTCAGAAGCGACCTCTTTGACCCGAGGAGTGATACCAGAAAGCCATCCAGTCGTCTGTGTGTATACCGACACAAAATGACCAATTCGGTTTTCCTGATACGTAATCATTCAAAGACTTGAATAGTTCTATAGCTGTGGTATTGGTTGGCAACAAAAGTGCACATAACATAGCCTCATGCACATCCTCCTGAAAAATATATCACACAGAAACAAGCATTGTGGGCTTCCCTGGTGGCGCAGTGGTTAAGAATCCACTTGCCAATGCAGGGGACACGGGTTTGAGCTCTGGTCCGGGAAGATCCCACGTGCCACGGAGCAACTAAGCCCGTGTGCCACAACTACTGAGCCTGCACTGTAGAGCCTGCGAGCCACAACTACTGATGCCCACGTGCCTAGAGCCCGTGCTCTGCAACAAGAGAAGCCACTGCAGTGAGAAACCCGTGCACCACAATGAAGAGTAGTCCCGGCTCATCGCAACTAGAGAAAGCCTGCGCTCAGCGACAAACCCAATGCAGCCAAAAAAACAAACAAAGAAAGCATTGTTGTCTTCTTGTCAACATCAGTAGACTTGTCAACCTGTATTGTGTACCATGGTGACTCATTAAGCCTAACAACTGTGCCTCAGTATCCTCTGCTGTTTCATCAGTTCATCTAGTTACGGTGCTAGCTGAAAGAGGAGCATGTGCCACCTTTTGAACTGCAGCCTCTCCTAAAAGTTCACGACACATGTCCTTAGCGGCAGGCAGGATCAACCCTTAATCAATAGTAAAGGGCTTCTTAGCTTTAGCAATGCGGTTAGCCACTAAGAATGATGCTGTCAGTGCAGACACATTTGATGAAGTGGAGGCCTTCAATAATTGCTTCTCTCTTTTTTTTTTTTTTTTGAGGTACGTGGGCCTCTCACTGTTGTGGCCTCTCCCGTTGCGGAGCACAGGCTCCGGACGCGCAGGCCCAGCGGCCATGGCTCACGGGCCCAGCCACTCTGCGGCACATGGGATCTTCCTGGACCAGGGCCCAAACCCATGTCCCCTGCATCGGCAGGCGGACTCTCAACCACTGTGCCACCAGGGAAGCCCTGCTTCTCTTCTTTGTGTTCACGTTTTTTTTCTTTGGTAAACTCCAAAGGCTTGTCTTTTAATGCAGGGTGCTTCGTTGGATAGCCGGTCGCTATATATTACGCAGAGCGGGCTTGGAGAATGTGAATCACCTGTTGCAATGAACCCGTAATTTAAGTATGACTCTTGGTATTTTCTTTTAAATGCAGCTTTCTTTTTGTTGGCAGTCTTAGAGTCTTCTGCTGTCTCATCATTGGGTCTTTCCCCCTTTTCAAGGAAGCTCTCTAGCAACGTTTGTTTTTTACTCATTTTGGCTAGGGTTAGCTTGTGGGCTTCCCCAAACTGTGACTGAGACAAGTGCGCAGTTTGGGAAAGAGGTGTGGACGGAAGTGGTAAATAATATAATGGGTGGGCCACGCGTGGACTGAAATAAGTGTCGGATTCTGACTTAAAGCCTGCCACCAGATGCAGCTTAATTATCACTTGTCACTCACTGATAGGGTTTTGATATGTCTGCAAGCGGCTGATTTATTATGGTATCTGTGCAGTCAAACCTCTCTGCTAATGATAATCTGTATTTGCAGCCGCTCCCCAGCGCTAGCGTCACTACCTCAGCTCCACCTCAGATCATCAGGCATTAGTTCCCATAAGGAGCACTCAGCCTAGATCCCTCGCATGTGCAGTTCACAGTAGGGTTGGCGCTCCTATGAGAATCTGATACTGCTGCTGATCTGACAGGAGGCAGAGCTCAGGTGGTAATGCTAGCAATGGGGAGTGGCTGTAAATACAGATGAAGCTTTGCTTGCCTACCTGCCACTCACCTCCTGCTGTGTGGTCCAGTTCCTAACAGGCCACGAACTGGTACCAGTCCTTGGCCCAGGGGTTGGGGACCCCTGATTTACATTATTGTCTTTGGCTCCTTTGGTGCTACAATAGCAAAATTGAGTAGTTGCAGCAGAGACCCTGTGTCCTGAAAAGATTGAAATATTTACTATGTGGCATTTTACGGAAGGTTGCCCACCCCTTTCTTATTATATAGTGAGCATATCATAAATTCTTATTGTTTGAATTATTTCATATACAAATCTGAGTTTCCAGATAGGGCTATTCTGATCCTAAAAGTGTTCAGTGAATACTAAGTGAATGAATGACTGACCTGTTTCTCTTGTTATCCTTTTGTAACCTTAGGTTCAGGTGTTAGTGGTGCTGGTTCATTTCTGAGAGCTAGACAATTATATAGAACTTCTCTTCTGAGGAACTTAAAGAATTCTGGGCTTCCCTGGTGGCGCAGTGGTTAAGAATCTGCCTGCCAATGCAGGGAACACGGGTTCAAGCCCTGGTCTGGGAAGATCCCACATGCCGCAGAGCAACTAAGCCCGTGTGCCACAACTACTCAGCCTGTGCTCAAGAGCCTGTGAGCCACAACTACTGAGTCCGTGTGCCACAACTACTGAAGCCCGCGTGCCTACAGCCCGTGCTCCGCAACAAGACAAGCCACCGCAATGAGAAGTCCGTGCACCGCAACAAAGAGTGGCGTAGCTCCCACTTGCCACAACTAGAGAAAGCCAGCGCACAGCAAAGAAGACCCAGTGCAAACAACAACAACAAAAAAAAACAAAAAAACTGTTAATTTTTATTAACTTTCCAGGTTCTGAACCCGTTGTATGGGATGCAGAGACACCAAAAGGCACACAGAGGTTAAACTGACCAGGTCATACAGTAAAGAAATGGCATGACTCTTCGTGTATTTATCTTTTTCTCTCTTTGCTGAGGCCATTCCTTGTGATGAAAGAGAATTCATATAAGCCTGGGGATATTCATGAGCAAATTACTGCCCAGTACCATACAATGCATTCTTATAGATATCAGTATCTTTGTAGGCTCTTCACTTCATTACCAGGGAAACTCATTTAAAAAATAAACCTATGGCTTAAAAAGTAAACACTGCAAGAATGATAGCAATTACCCAATGTAAACATTGTGGCCTTTGAGAACCACTGTGAAATTGTTTAGTGAATTAAATTTATTATGCTTTTGATATTCATATATCTACTTCCATTGACTGTTTAGGAATATGCTTCAGTAGGTAGTTTATTTATTTATTATTTTTATTTTTTTTCTTGTGGTACGCAGGCCTCTCACTGTTGTGGCCTCTCCCCTTGCGGAGCACAGGCTCCAGACGTGCAGGCTCAGCGGCCATGGCTCACGGGCCTAGCCGCTCTGCGGCATGTGGGATCTTCCCGTACCGGGGCACGAACCCGTGTCCCCTGCATCGGCAGGCGGACTCCCAACCACTGCGCCACCAGGGAAGCCCCGGTAGTTTATTTTTAAGACATTCATGTTCTTAGGTAAAACAAAACAAAACAGCAACTGGCAAATATACAGTGACCTTGAAATCTGGCGTGTTTTTTGAGAAAGTATCTTTAAAATGACCAGTGCCACAAATACAAGTCCATTCATATGCAGTAGAGTTGGAGCGCATTGGAGTATCCAGGAACAAAGTGAGAAATCTGTAACTTATAGAAAATTTCTAAATTGAAATATATGGTCTGCTGGAGTTTGAGGGAATGGAGGAATTTGGCATGAAGGAGAAGGAAGGAAGGTTAGGAGATACACAGAGTAAAGAAATGTGGGTCAGAGTGATCCTAGGAATCTGAGGAAGCAATGTTTTTCTCACAACAATGCCGCTGTACTCACTTATTGGGTATCCACCATGGGACAGGTACCTTTTAATACAATTTTGCCAGCTTTACAACAGCCCTGCACAGTAGGGAGAATATCCCTGTCTTATGGATGGGAAAGCTGAAGCTTAGGTTAATTGGCTTGCCTGAGGTTTTACAGTTAGTAGCCCACAGAGCCCAGTTTCAAACCCGAGTCCGTCTGACTCCAGCCTTTATGTTGTTTCTACCGTCCCACTCCCCCCGTGCTTGTTTCCCAGAGATCTCATCATTGAAAAGATGCATAAATCCAGCCTGAAGCCATACCTCACCACTTTGTGCAAAGGAATCTCTTCCATTTCACCTGTTGTTTTCCTTAGTGCCACATCTTTGATTTGTGAGCTTCCCACGCCCCTTTCCCTGTTAACCATTTTGATCAATATCAAGTTGATTTTGCTGCCTAAGGTAGAGGGACATTAGGTAGGAGATTAAGCACTGTAAAAAAACTCTTGTAAAACCAGTAACCTCCACCCAATTGAAAAGCTGTTCGGTTTGTCTTTGATGGTATGTTTTCCATCCTTTGGCCCTGGCACTCCAGGGGATTCTCAGAGGAAGGGTTGAGAAACAACATTCCAGGCTTAGAGTCCACATTCCTTGGGTTCTGTTGGAGGACTTCTTGGCAGCATTCAGAGAAGCCTGTGTTTTCCTAATTTTCCATCCTGGGCCACCTGCTTAAACGCTTCCTGCTGTTTTCCTTTTGTACCTATGTGGTTGGCGCTCCTGGGGCTTTTTACCAAGGCTTTCATCATTTATACCACTGAGTTTTACCGGAGCCTTTCATTTAAAAAATTGATGTTTGACACAGTTACAGACTTTTATTTGTTTATTTTTAATGTGTTCACTACTGAACCTTTTTGGACTTTATGGTGGCAGCCTCCAGGAGAGAAAAAATCAATCCAGGCAAATTCTAGGCAGAGGGCAGAGGGTGTGCGGTTGATGGAAACCCATTTATTATTGATTTCTCAGGATGCAGATCTTAACTGTTGATAAATTTGGAATTTACTTATTTGGGAGGATGGTTCTGTAATGTCAATGAGAAGTTGATTTTGGAAAAGATGCTGACTTGGATGTGGCTGATGAGCCAGTGCAAACAAATAGTGCATTTTCACTTTTCAACCTCGTTGCACAGAGAATGCAGAAAGCCCATAGCATTAGGAAGTGGGCAGCCTGCAGATCAAAGCAGTTGAACAAGGAGCAGCCCAGGAATGCCCCATGTCCTACATGGATGAGATTGGTAGAAACTGTGTTTCCCTGCCCATGTTAACCTTAGTCTGTCTGCAGAGAATTCTGTGTATGCAGGTAGTGTTTTTGATCTCCAGAAAAAATTGAGACTAAAGAGGGGTGAAGTGAAGACTGCAAGCCTGGAAGGATTGATTGGTGAGGTACAAATGTTCAGAAAAGAACATTTCTTGAAGATGAGCTTGTTTTATCAAAATACTGTGGAAATTCTAAAGAAAAGGAAATTGAGTCAAGTTAGTAAGAAATTTTAAAAGGGAAAAATCTGAAAGGGCTTAATTTGAAAACTGAAAGGTTTGTCTTTGCCACAGTGTTTCCTATTCTATAAACTAGGGTGTTTGGGAGGTGGAGCAAAAATGTTTGAAACCTTTCCTTTCACCAGCTTCTACTGATTAGTTTTCTCCCGTAAACACAGGTACTGGTTAGTACCTCAGCTTTCTGGTGCTGATAGTTTTTTTTTGTTTTTGTTTTTAATATCATATGACCTGCTTCTACAGATAAATTGTGAATAAACTTAACGAGGATAGCAACTGGTGTGATACTTTTTAAAATCTCTAGGGCCTAAGGTCCATGACCAAGGGGAAAAGAAACTACTTTCTTTAAAAACCCTGAAGCTCCCATTGTGTTTTCCTGATTTTGCTAAGGGGAGTGTTCACGATATTGTAGGTTAGGACTGTAGACAAGCCTTGTCTAGAATTATGGACAAGACTGCCCTTGTGAATGATAAAAACATGTTGCAGTGCTCCATGTATGTTTGTGTCTTCCATGCGGAAGGTATTCTGGGCCACGTCTGTCTTTGCCATTTACTTATTACCTTTAATGGTGCTGCCCAGCCACTCTGTGACAGTGTTATTTTAACTTGAAATAGCATGAGGGTTAGGAGAAAGCACCTTGTGAATGTGAAGGGGGGATTCTCCTGGGCACCTGTAATTGCAGTGATTTGAAATGCTTTCACAGATTTGTAGGAGAGGGTAATTTTTCTTCTTTATTTGCTCCTTTTATCTCGTTCTAAAGCCAGTATTACCTCCCTTCCCCCATATACTTCTTATTTCTTCCTTCCTTTCTCTCTCTTTTTTATCTCCTTTAAAGAAACCCTTCCTATTAAGAATCAAAGGCATTTGGAGCTTCTTGTTTTTTTATTAAGAGTTTATTTGACTTTTTAGTACTGTGTAGGAGATGGGGAGAGTCAGGGCCATTTTGTTGTAATTGCTGCCTGGAAGAGTGAACCATCTTATTACATGGGGGAGAGGTGTTCTTGGGCATTATTTTGCCATTCTAGGTGTGTTCTGGGTATTGCTGGTGGTGGCAGTGACCTCTTCTTAGAGCAGGGTCCTCAACACTATTCACATTTTGGGCTGCATAACTCTTTGTTGTGTGTGAGGGAGTGTCTTGTGCATTGTTGGATGTTTAGCAGCATTTTTGGCCTCTGTATCAGTAGCACCCCCAAAGTATGACAACCAAAGTGTCTCCAGACATGGCCAGATGTCTCTGGGGGGCACAGGATCACCCTGGTTGAGAATCCTGCCTTAGAAGAAAAGAAATGCTTTTGAAGCAGAGGGTGGCCACGAACCTCTTAGGGCTGGAGGTTCATTTAGATGCTTTGGTATATTAAAAACACCTCTCAGGGAATTCCCTGGTGGTCCAGTGGTTGGGACTCCATGCTTCCACTGATGGGGGCCCGGGTTTGATCCCTGCTGGGGGGACTAAAATCCCTCAAGCCGCATGGCATGGCCAACAAAAAACAAAACAAAACGCCTCTCAAATATCAGTGATAAGGGCATATTTATATAGTTGAAATTCCTTTGTAATCCATAAATATCATTTTAGCTCTTAGCTTAAACTTCCTAGGGACTTCCCTGGTGGCACAGTGGTTAAGAATCTGCCTGCCAATGCAGGGGACACAGGTTCGAGCCCTGGTCCGGGAAGATCCCCCATGCCGCTGAGCAACTAAGCCTGTGCGTCAGAACTACTAAGCCAGCACTCTAGAGCCCCTGTGCCACAACTACTGAGCCCACGTGCTGCAACTACTGAAGCCCTAGCGCCTAGAGCCCATGCTCCGCAACAAGAGAAGCCACTGCAATGGGAAGCCTGCGCACCACAACGAAGAGTAGCCCCCGCTCACCACAACTAGAGAAAGCCTGCGTGCAGCAACGAAGACCCAACACAGCCAAAAACAAACAAACAAACAAATAAATAAAACAAATTAAAATAAATGAACATAAAACTTCCTAGCACGAGTAGTGTGATATGTTATGTTTTATTACTTTCAAAATGAGGGGGTTTGTAGTAAAATGTAGTAATGTCAGAGGTCTCTCAACCCTCATGTTTTATGATTTTAGTTATAAAACAAATCTTATGCAATTATAGAACTTAAGAGCTGAAAGTTTGTGATTGTTTAGTCCACTCCTGTTCTGTCCAATGGGGTTTCCACAAATAGATCAGGCCACAAAAAATAGTTGCTTTTTACAAGTGGACATTATTAAATGCTCATATTTAGAGAATTTATCAGAACAGACTTTTATAAAAATGATTACTTTTTTACCGACTGATTGGAATTCAGGTGATTGACTGCCTGAATTTCAAATATGTCTGTTGTTTGCAATTAGGCTTTTAAATGTTGGTATTTATTTTTATAATCTCATGCCCAAGCTGGTATTTGTATTGCCAAATCGCTTTATGCTCTGCTACCTTGATGAGGGAAACTGACTTCTCAGAGTACTTTGGCTGATATATTCGGATTAAATTGTTAAGTCTTCTATTCCAACTGCTTTTTTTGTGTGTGTGTGTGGTACACGGGCCTCTCACTGTTGAGGCCTCTCCCGTTGCGGAGCACAGGCTCCGGACGCACAGGCCCAGTGGCCATGGCTCACGGGCCTAACCGCTCCGCAGCATGGGGGATCTTCCCGGACCGAGGCACGAACCCATGTCCCCTGCATCGGCAGGCGGACTCTCAACCAGTGCACCACCAGGGAAGCCCCCAACTGCTTTTTAAGCATCATGAGAGTAGAGAAATTTTTTCTTTTGGCCTGCATGAGAGTTGGTTAAGAGGGAAATCTAATACCTATTATGGATTTATATGCCTCACATGCGATGTGCCCAACCAGAAATAACAAGATACATACCAGATGTGAAGGTGCCAACAGCGCATATAGTTATGCTAGGGATCATTTTCACCATTTGAGGGCTAAAGTACATTTCTTCATCTCTAACAGGATTTAGTATAGTTGCTTACATTTGAATCGGGAGCTGAGATTGAGTACCTATGTATGCCTGTGGTTTTACTAGAAGTGTTGGGTACTGTGTAACTTTTGTATTTCTGGAGCTTGATAAACTATAAAGCGTAGAATATTCAGGTTCATGGCCAGGCTTAGATGGATGGAGAGGTGAATTCTAGTGGAAGCTAACAGGTGAGTGTGCTTTTTCTTTGGGCTCTTGCTTGGAAAACCATTCTGAAGGGGTCATCGGACACAGTGCTGTTCTTAATTAAGCCTTACTGGAAATAACAGGTCTCTTAACCTGTGCTAAAAAGGTAATTGTGCATTCATTAAATATTCAGCAGAGGGCTTGAACTGTGCTTACTTTGGCAAATAAGTAGATCCCAAAATGAATCAAACAAATTGTAATGTGGAACAAATTGAAATACCTGAGGATTTGTCTTAGATATTTAAACTCATATTTTATCCTCCATGTCTTCATAATACCCTCAGAAAGCAAAGAATCTTTTGGAAATGGCAGTGAAAGTGCAGTATTATCTCAAACTGCAGTTATAGTTCTGGACCTGGTCCACGGGCCTATCTTTCCTTTTACTCCTAGCCTGTGTAGCCAAAAGAGAGTACTTAAGGTGTTTATTTCACCCTGGAAGATTTTTACAAAGAGCAGTTTTTAATGAAACCCTGCACATGGCATTATTATCATTTCTAACACAGAGAACTCATTTTCAATTTTGCTATCAAGGAAAAATGACAAATAGAGAATGCAAGAAAAACCAGATGGACTAACTGTATTAGGAGCTTAGTATGCATATTTTGTGTCACATATTAGCATTCATTAAGTCAAAAGGGAAAAAAATGAGTTTTGCCTACATGCATTAAACCAATAAGGCTGGCAGAGTTCCAAGCTAGCTCTTGTGGATTAATTGTTTTATAACTGTTTTAATTAAAATTGTTCAGTATATGATTAACCTAAAAGTTTTTTCACAAAACTGTTGAACAAATGAGACATTAATATTTTACATTAACCATCGTGATATTGCTGTGGTTTCCAGAGTGACTGCTTGTTCAAGCGAACCATGGAAAGTGGTAGGTGGAAAGTGCTGTGTCTCGTGCTATGACCAAGGAAACCTACAAACAGAGAATAAAGTAGTGAAAGGACCAGTGTAATGGGGTTGTCTGTTACACTGAAAATTCCTTAGATGAGCATTTATGGAGTCAGCCTCCCCACTCCCTGACTATCAGTTTAGAGCTAAGTGTCTGTCAAAAATTGTAATGTTGAGGAGGTTAACAGTGTAACATGGCAAGAATGAGTTTATTATGTCTTTTCCTTCCACTTGGCTTCATCATAGTGTTGGTGTACCACATGAGATCCTTAGATTTGAAGGGGTTGGCCAGTAGAAATTATTGACATTAAGTTCTGCGGTTTTAGTTTAGGAGATAGGTACAAATGTTGGTTTTGGAATCAAAGGGAAGGTAGGAAAGGTTTGGATGACCCATCACTTTTATTTACTTGCCATTCTTAAGGTTGGCACCAGGTTGACGTAAGAAAAACACATCTCATTTTGCAAATGGTAAAACTGAGGCCCAGTAAAATTTCACTGTGTGTAACTTTGGCTCCTTCAGTATACAGATCTGCATTTCTCTCACTCATTCCCCTCCCCATTTATGCTCCCATCTTAATTTATTTCAGTTCATTAAAAGATTGGGATATCTTCTCGCCTCCTCTAAGCCTTTCACTCTGACTTCACTCTGTGGGTTCAGGTCATGGTACTATATACATTCAAGGTGCTGATGGTATTTGAACTCCGTAGGAGCATGTTTTAAAAGGTAAGATTCATACTATTCAGTGGAAATGATGATGACAAAACTCAGGTTGTCCTGACTGTCCACAAAGTGATAAGTTCTTTAGGGTCCTAGGCTGAGTTTACCTATTAGGTTCTATGACACTTGATACAAGATCGTCTTTGCAGTCTTAGGTCTGCAGAGTCTGGGATGCAGCATCTGAGCAACAGAAATATATCTGCCTTGCATGTACTTAGTCAGGATCATATGGCGTTGTGATGTGTCCAGAGTTTAGCTGTAGCCCTGATTTGATTTCTTCGTTACCTTGTCCCATTGTTTCTTCCTGGTACCATAAGGTTCCCTGTGCTAGCCTTCTCCTCTGCTCTGTATAATCATTCTCCCTCCTAAATTCCTTCTGTTTAGCTTTTTAGGCACCAGCTTTTGAAAAAATTATTCATATATTCAGTATATTTGAAGTAGTTAATAATCAGACTATAATCATACATTTAATGGTTGTATAATTGTCTGTACAAGTTGCCATATTTGACAGAAACCAGCTTTACACAAGTGATTTTCAAGATAAATGGTTTATCAGGCATGTTGCTATCTGTTCATTTCTTTAGGCTCTCTTGAGTTCTATCATTGTGTGATGTTAGATCATTAGAAATGCGCATACCTGGACCGTATTATTTTGGTGCTTCAGAGAATTGCCATCATGGAGTTAGAGTGCCGTGTCCTTGGTAAATGGAGAGTAAGAGCACTCAGTTTAAGAATTCCATATTCTATGTTCAGAGACTATCTCTGTCTTTTGAAATACCGTAAAATGAATCTGGTATCTTAATGTTACACACACACACACATGCACATATATGCTAACATATATATATATAGAGAGAGAGAGGAAAAAAAAAGAGGGGGAGAAAGAGAGAGAGAGAGACTATATCTATCTATCTATCTGTCATTGTCTTTGACAATTCGGTGCAGGAAAAAATATCCTCTGACCAGCATCTGCATTCTTTTAACTTTCAAATGTTTATTGAATGAATGAATATTACGTAATTAGGTAAGAGTCCTTTTGCACGTTCTAGGAAATTCCAAACTTCATTCAGTAACCAATTTTAGATATCCCAAGTCCCTGGTGGTCAAGTACTATTACTCTTTTGCATGGTGAGTACTGTTATGCATCTACTTCCAACAGGTTTTTCTTTGGTTTGAAACAGTCTTGTGGGCCATGGTACATCTGTACTGGAGACATGCATAGTCACTTCACCTTATTCCCCATGAAAAGGGAAACAATAAGAAGAGTCAAGCATATGGTTTTCCTGCCCTGTAAGATCTGAAATTCTTGCTGTTAAGACAGTACATTCTAGCAAGAAAGAAATGCCCAAAGCAGGACTTTCCAGGAGTACCAAAAGTAGGAATAGGAAGATAGTTGGGGTCTTACTACTTTCATTCTACCTCTTTTCTCCATTCCACTACCTTTATGATGTGTTCTCTGCTCCCCTGAGTCTCCTTTCCAGTCCAGTAGCAGTAATTACTGTTGAGGTAAACCTCCCAGCTATGAGGCCAGCTATCAGAGATGTCCGCAGCCTGCCTTCCACCTCTACCCTTTCATAAAAATTAGGCTTGTACTGCTCTTCATCAGCTCTATGGCTACACTTCTCTCATTTGTTTTCTGATACAACAGCAGTCTTCCAAAAATACTACCAAGGCTAATAATCCTTTTACTGTTCGATACATCTTTTGTCTGAGGCTTAGTTACTGTCGCAATTGATGGCATGCCAGCTGATGGCAAGCAACAAATGAATGTTTAAATAGTGTGTAATTCAACAGATGTGCCAATCCAGGTGATTTTCCCAATAGCAGCCACACAGTGAGTGGAAGGAGAGCAGTAACTGAGTGTACAGTGGGTTGTTCCAGATAGTCTCTGTTTTGGCTAGCTCATTCTTGCTGATTATAGATTGACGTATTTTGCCTCTATTTGGTTTTTGTGGCTCTATTTTGCTACTTTATTTTGATAGATGTAGGCAGTGTGGCTTCCACTTGGGGATGTTTAAATTTCAAATCATGAAGAAAGTTATGATGATAGCACAGCTTTAGTAATTTCCAGTGATCATCACCAAATAATATTTTCTGGGAGTCCCAGGTGTATAAAACTCATCTTCCAAGTGCACAGCTAGTATACCACACCCTCTATCAAAGCATAGTGATTGTGACTGGCCCACGTTTAACATTACTCAAGGAACGAAGGGAACTGCCTATCCACTATTACTACATAGTACTTAAAATATACAGTCCGATACATCTTAGCACACAGCAGTCTTTGTGAAGATACCTTGTCAATCAAGATAAGTAAATATCTTCTCTCTTTTCCATGAACCCAGCAGCCAATTTGCTTATATTATAGTTCCTTGTAAAACTGTTGTTAAATTACTTTGTGGCTAGTTATGTCACTTGGCTAGAAAAATGGTACTGGAATCGTCAGCTTTAGTCCTGTGCCGCCCATCTTTTGTAACTTATGGTCAGCCATATGTTTAGACCAGATGAGGTAGGACGTATGATTGGATACAAGTACATTCTTGGAAAATATATCAAAATCGTATTCTACTAGAAGTGTGAATTAGGTTTTTCCCCCCACATATCTTCATACGCAGAGCAAGAACCTGCCATTTTTTCCCCCTGATCATACTAATAATAAATAATATTTTCTTGGTAGTCATGATTAACATAAAAGGAGAGTGTGGGGGGCAGGGGGGGGGGTAAAGGAGATTTGATCATCGAAGGACACATAAAGGGCCTTTAATGGACTGTAATGTTTTCCTTAACCATGACTGTAGTTACAATAGTGTTCATGTTATTATTTTAGAAAACGTACATGTTTTATGTACTTTTTAGTATGCGTAATGTGTTTCACTATGTATATATATTCACTGGATAAAAAATGAATGTGGAAAATACCCAAAAAGCGCAAAGCAAAAGTGTTTAATCCTTCCACCAAGAGATAATCCCTTTTCTTTTTTGACATATATCTTTCCAGTATTTTGGGGACAAATATATGTTAAAATATTCTGTCCACTCTCATGGCTTTAGATTTTAAAAAAAGTATATACACATTTGTGTGTATATGTATGTATATAAGCCTGACTTTTTGATTTATTATAATATTTTGGCATGAGGTTTCCGGAATTCTGTAGAATTAGTATTAATAGCTATATAGAGTGCCATTGTTTGGATATATCATAATTTAGTTACCCAATCCTCTGTTATTGACATTTAGGTTATTTCTGATACTTAAATCATAGAAATAACATGCGTTTATCTTGTAGGTATTTGAAATTAAAGAGGCTAAATTGGACTCTTATTTAGTATGTAGACATTTCATAAAAGGTAAATTTTATTAGATGGGATGACTCTGGCTTCAAAAGCTACTTGAAAGCTGATTTTTTTAACCTTTAAGGAAAACTGAAAAAAAATTCAGTTTTTTCCTTTTATGAAGTAGTGTGTATGGTGTGTTGTGTGTAAGTCAAAATGGCTCCAAAATCTTTACACTCTTTTATGGGCTGGGAAGTTATTTTATTAATTCACTTACTGAATAGTTATTGAATACCATCGGTATGCCAGATGCTTTGTGCAGCTCTGTGGATATAGAGATGGAGACCTGGTTTCTGCTTTCACAGTCAGGTGACATAATGAACAATAGGGCTTGGGGTGTTGTCAGCCCATAGACTCTTGAGTTTATGGATCTGAAAATTTCTACTTGGATGCCTTTGCTGTGATCTATATTATTAAACAGGTGACTTAGGAGCTTATATACCAGCAAGGCTGCTACTTTATCCTCCTTGCCTAAACCCTTCATCCCTAAACTGTATGTTGTTCTTTCAGGTTGAACCCTGGAATTCAGACCTGAATAGGGCAGAATTGGAAATGACCTTCTCATATACAGCATGAGTGTGACTGAGGATGGGCTATGCAGTAACTCCTCTCTGGTATTGCTAAGGCTTTTCCAGCTCTAAAATTCTGTGATTTTCTGATAGTTGAGCCTCTGGAGCTCCTAACACGGAATCTTTTCTCAAATGTTAAATTTGTTGTAGAAGGAAACAAAAATTAGATACCTCCTTTTTGAGATACCAGCTGAATTTTGGAGTACAAATACTGACTCAAGAATGAAAGAAAGGAGAAGAATACATTTGCCCATCTCAGGAAATCAGATGGGAATTGAGAGTATGCCTGTGTTCATCTTCTGTAAACAAAACCAGTAATGGAATGATAATTTTTTTCCCCTTCCTACCTCATCCTTCCAAAATAAAAAACAAACCCATAGTTTTAGGGTTTCTACTTGGAGCGACATATCTGTGTCTTGAGGCTTCAAGTTAGGAATATGATGGCACAGAAAAACCTGTGGGGCCCCAGAAACATCTGGAATCATTCATGATCGGACCAAAATAAAATAAAATTTATTTTTTATGTAATATATTGGGTCCTGGAAGTATGGTGGCTGTAAATTCTTTAGCTAGGAAAATATAAAAGGAAAAGTTTGTGGACAGGTGTGTTCTCCCTCTGTTAAAGTCTGGAGCATAATTAATTAAGCAGTGTGGCTGTACATTTCTTGCTTGTTTTACTTGCACCATCTTCTGCACGTGTCCCAGCACTCATTAGCCTTGGACAGATCACTTAAGAAATCTGTTTTCTTCACCTGTAGAATGGGGTACTAACACTTGCCCAGCCTATTTTATAACGTGGTTAAAATGATCAAGTAAGAAAGCATACATGAAAGTGCTCACTATAAGTTGATACTTAGGAATGAAAAAAAAGGAATGAATGGGAGTAGCCCAGAATACTTACCTCTTTGGCCACTGTGTGTGTATGTTGATCTCTGCCACTTGGATTTGGCAGCCTACTATGCAAGTGTGTAAGTTTGAGATTGATCTCAGTGTTTTGGTTGATGATGATGAATAATATGGCCATGAATAGATAAAGTTCTGAAGATATCCTTTAGGATAACTAGATTTGTCCCCCTCCCTGAAGGTTGCTGGTTATTTGGGTGAAGCATCAGTTTGTGTAGGGAATACTAGTTATTAAGATACTTTGTTCTATTTTATTTAACTTTTGGTGTCATTCAGAAAAAGCTTTGAGCTGGCTTACCAAAACATGTACAGTTCAACAGGATTAAAATAAGATAAGGAAATAGGGGCAAAGAGAAAACAAGTGTAGATAAAATACAATAAAACCATGTTAAGGCTAATGGGCAGATTCACACAGGATAGGGTAGGGTCTTATGCAATAGGTAGAGGTGACTTCCCAGGGAGCAGAATAAAGAGGAAAACATTTTGCAACTTTATCAAGAAACCTCCTCAGTGGAGAGGATGAGGGCATGAACTCTGCCCTTGTAAATGCACAATAGTGATTTGTGAAACAATTGTTTTTATTTTCTTTCTCAGTGCATACTAATAACACAGTGACAAAGCATGATACAGGGAAAGAGTAACCGTAAGGGTCAAGATCATGTATTCCATGTAGGAGGCTCTGAAGGGCTGGCTTGAGCCAAAGAAAACATTTAGAACATGTCAAGGAGGAGATGAGCTGCCCGTCCTCAGGCAGTCCTCCACAAATATTCTTTATCCCAGCTGGAAGCTGGCATCCCTCTCTGAATGGTTTCCAGTGATGTTGTGGCACACTTCATTGGCCAGGATCCCAGAGACCCAGGGATGGAGATGCCTGTCTTGTCTTGAGAGTTAAGGGTCTTCATAAGCTGTTGGCATTTCCTTCTTTTTCTCGTTTCCGGCATGTCTGTTGTGAGGATCAGACATGTGAATTGAAGTAGTTCATTGCTGGAAAAGGCAGCTAAATGCCAGTTGTGATTTTGGGGCTCTGGCTATGCTGGGAACCACTGGAAATTTGTGGGCTGTCAATAACTCATTTTATTTTAGCCATTGGGTGACCATTCAGTGGCTGCTAATTCCATTTATAGCTCATGGTGACTGAATTCAAACCCATCATGTTTCTAGAGTTTGTTCCTGGAATCAAATCATTGGTAAATGCTTTCATTAGAGAATTCAGCTTGAACTCTCTGCCTGTTTTTCTGCTTCTCTGTTGTTACTAGCTCTAGATACTCCGAAAGAAAAAGGAAAAAAAAAAAAAATCCTCAGAAGGACTGTGTGTTTTTAGAAACAGGGATTGTATTCTATGCTTTACTGGGACACAGAAGGAGACTGTCTGGTTAAGACAAGAGATTGTGGCACTAAAAAAGGAAATTGGCAGGCCCGTCCTTGGTACTTTTAGTAAAGAAAAGAAAGGGAAAGACGGGCTGGCTGGGGATTATATTAAAGGAAGCCCTAATCCTTACCTGACCCTACTCCATTCCCTGAACATAGAAGGGTGGTGTTCCTACGTAGCAGTCATTTTGGGGAGCTAAAGACCAATTTGTTCGTCTTTCTGCCATGTGTATTTAGGGTCCTAATGAAGAGATGGAAGCCTCTTAAGGCACAATCATGGCTGTTCTGGCATATTGCTTTCTTCACTTTGCCAGAGCCAGCCCCGTCAATATCTATCGCCAAGTTTGTGTCCATATATGTTGCTTGTGACAAGAGGAAAGATTCTCAAGAATTTGACCCTGTTGGTGGGAATGTAAATTGATACAGCCACTATAGAGAACAGTATGGAGGTTCCTTAAAAAACTAAAAATAGGGCTTCCCTGGTGGCACAGTGGTTGAGAGTCCACCTGCCGATGCAGGGGACATGGGTTCGTTCCCCAGTCCGGGAAGATCCCACATGCCGCGGAGCGGCTAGGCCCATGAGCCATGGCCGCTGAGCCTGCACATCCGGAGCTTATGCTCCGCAACGGGAGAGGCCACAACAGTGAGAGGCCCACGTACCGCAAAAACAAAACAAAACAAAACTAACCTAAACTAAACTAAAAATAGAACTACCATATGACCCAGCAATCCCACTACTGGGCATATACCCTGAGAAAACCATAATTGAAAAAGAGTCATGTACCACAATGTTCATTGCAGCCCTATTTACAATAGCCAGGACATGGAAGCAACCTAAGTGTCCATTGACATATGAATGGATAAAGAAGATGTGGCACATATATACAATGGAATATTACTCAACCATAAAAAGAAACGAAATTGAGTTATTTGTAGGAGGTGGTTGGACCTAGAGTCTGTCATACAGAGTGCAGTAAGTCAGAAAGAGAAAAACAAATACCATATGCTAATACATACATATGGAATCTAAAAAAAAAAAAAGGTTCTGATGAACCTAGGGACAGGACAGGAATAAAGACTCAGACACAGAGAATGGACTTGAGGACACGGGGAGAGGGAAGGGTAAGCTGGGACTAAGTGAGAGAGTGGCATGGACATATATACACTCCCAAATGTAAAATAGATAGCTAGTGGGAAGCAGCTGCATAGCACAGGGAGATCAGCTCCGTGCTTTGTGACCACCTAGAGGGGTGGGATAGGGAGGGTGGGAGGGAGAACCAAGAGGGAGGGGATATGGGGATATATGTATATGTATAGCTGATTCACTTTGTTATACAGCAGAAACTAACACAACATTGTAAAGCAATTATATTCAAATAAAGATGTTTAAAAAAAAAAGAAAGGAATTTGGCGCTAAAAATTGGTCAGAATAAGGCTATGTTTGTATTTCTGCCCATAGCCTGCCTTCCTTATAGGTAGGAAGTCCTTTTTATAATTATAGGGTAACTGCGCCAGCTAGTACGTTAACTGGGGTTTGATGTGGGTTAGTTACTCCAGAAGTCACATCAGCTGTTTGACTCAATCAGTTTATATTCCAGCATGTGCTCCTCAGGCAAAAAGGGGGTTAATAATGGACTGTTAATGCCAAGAATGAGAATCTGATTTCAAAAACCTAGAAACCAGAAATAAGAAGGGTTTAGTGGTTTTGTTTTGTTGAGAGCATACTTTTTCTTCATAGATGCTTTAAGTACCAAAGTAGTTCATATTTTTCCTAAATATGAAATGTTTTCAACATATTGCAAATATGTAATTTATCCGTTTACCATCAGAGCAAAATAGGACCAGGAAATCGTACTCCTGTTTTGTAAATAGAGAATCAAAGGCATACTTGGAGAGTGGCAATGGTCATCCATTTGTGTGTTGGACATGGCTGAGAAGAGAACCATTTTAATCAGCTCGTTTTTATTTATTGAGTAAAAGGAACCAAGTAACAGTGGAGGGCATAATGGAACCAGGTATTCAGCTGTGTGGTAAGGGTGAGAGCTGTTTTAATCTCAGTTCCTCTGGTGTGGCCCCCTTGCTTTGATCACAGGTCAGTTGGCTAGAGAAAGAATAGTTGAGCTGAATGCTCTGTTGAGGCTGAGAGGGACAAGAATGGGCATCAGGACAGAGCATGTCTGTGGGGACAGACGCTGATGGTTGTGCACAACGTCCTATACGTTTGGGCTCCCGCATATTTTAGCTGGTTGCATTTGTTATTATGTTAGTCTTGGTGTCTTTAACCCTGAGTGACAGTTGACAATGATGCAGGTCTTTAATAGAGGAGAAACTGGTCTGACCAGTTTTCTTTTCTTGATAATGCTTTCACATTTGCAACAAGGTAGAGGAAGAGAGGCCTTGCTTCTCTATTCTGGGAACCTTACCAAATCTAATAAGGAGTCCTTGGTAGCAGTAACCCCTTTTAAGTAGCCCAAGTGTGAGACTCTGATCTTTTTTGTGTATGTGGCCTAGTTCCTGGATGAGAAGCCAGCTCTGATGTTAGGACTTTATAGAATTGCATAAACCTTAAGTTCTGATGTTTGTTTTTAGTGTTGCTTTTTTTAAAAATTAAAGAAAAAAAATTTGAAAGGAAACATTCTAACCATGTACTATACTCTGCCTATAGGGCCAGTGAAACTTACTAAGACTTTTAACAGATTGACATAGATGCTTAATTCTCTCTAGGACTCTGTCTTTCTCTTTCAAACAGAATCCTGTGCTTTGATCATTTCCCAGGGTGGTTTTTTTGTTGCGTTTTGACTCTTGAATCCACAGCCACATGATGAGTATATTTGTATGTACATATATTCACATCTCAGAGGACTGGCATCATCTTGGAGGATCTTTAAGAAAGTTTGAGGAGTAAATTTTTATAGTTTTTATTTTATGCTTTTGCAGACCTCGGGGGAGGGTGTGAGGTGGAGGTAGATGGGAAGACTGAAAGGGAGGCTAAAACCTTTATACCTAAGAAGTTGAGTCAGCAACTCCTGAACCTACGGTTGCAGGGCTCAGAAACAGCTCCAGTTATTTTGAAGGATACCACATCATTCTAAAAATAAGAAATTATTTGCAGCCACATCAATGAGTAACATACTCTGCAGCGTTTTAGAAGGGAAGTGAGACACAGGGAAATCAAAGAAACCCGTTATACACCCTTAAGTATAGCCCTGGGATTACCCAGGGAGGCTTTCATAGAAATCGAAACCCACATCCTGGGATGTTAGCAACCCTGGGCAAACTCTTTCCCTCCCCTTCCTTGAGATTATTTTCCTCTAATTCTTTATGCATTTAGAGAATTGCTGAGGAAAGTCCACGTTCTTCCTTTTTGAAAATGCAGATGTTTTTAGAAATGACCACACTCTAAACTGAGTTCTGAGCCTCCTCTTGTAATTTTTCAGGCTGTGGTCTGGGTGAAGATAGAACGATGGAGGTCTCATACCAGAATTTGGTTGAAGTCAGCTACGTCAGTGTATCTTGACTTACATAAGTCTTACAGTCCAAGTATTAGATTGGTAAGACCCTTTTATGTCCCTGTAGCCACTAACCAATTTTGGGAGGAAAACCTGAAAATAAAGAAGGACTTATTTCATTATTCTGTAAGAATCTCATTTCTCTTTTTAATTAATTAATTAATTATTTTTTTACTAAACAGGCTTTCTTTTTTTTTAATCTAAGTTCTTATTCACTCCTGAAACACTGTTTTCCTACTATGCTTTGTATATAGCAGCAGATTTTCACTTGATATGAAAAGTAAGTCCATTGGTTTTCACATGTAGATGCTTTTCAAGAACACACAACTTCTCACCATCCTTTTTAACAATAAAAATATCATGGGCAGTTTTGGTACCTGTTTATGGAGATTCCTTGAGAATTATCAATGGATAGAAAATTCCCCTAGGCAGATAGAAAATGTGGTCTACTTGGACATCTTATTAAGTGGAGCTTTTTGCATATAAGGGCTTCTGAAGATGTTTAGGTTGTCAGAGCTGGAAGAGTTTAGAGGGCCTGAAAACCACTCTTTCTTTATAAATAAGGAGAGCCCAAAGCCCAGAGAAGTGAGTTGCCTGAGGTTGAGAGTTAGTGGCCCCCACTGGTCTCCGAGCTGCTTATCACACTACCTTGACTAACAGTGATAACCAGTACATCCAACAAAGAATATAAGGCCCAAGTTTTCTGGTCTTCTGAATCTTCAAAAGAAAGGTAAGTTGTATTATTAAAGTTCACGCTAAGTGTCTTTTATTACATTATGATTGTTTGAAAATTGTGTACTGTTGTAAAACCAGACTGCTTAACTAGAAAACCTAGCCTTTACCAAGTAGTAGTGAATATATTGCTGTATATAGAGGTAGAAAGAGAAAGTTGTCTATTTGACGAGTCAAGAGAAAAGATGGTATCTTGCCCTCAGCAAGAGGCCCCACATGGATGAAAGGAGAAATTGAGACTAGTTACTGTGGTTAAGGAAATGGTAATGCTCAGATGCTGATCTAATCGAGTTTTGAGTTTTGTTTGCAAAATCACCAATTTTTATTTTGGTGCTTTTCAGATATTCTTACAGCCTTCCTGGGGAGATTTATTTTTTGGAGACATTGCTCACATTGTTTACTCCTCTAGGTTAAGTGTACTAGGCCATCTGTTGTTAATTTTGTAGTTGTATTAAATTCCATTCTTTGCCTGGCTTGTAAGCACCAAAAGCAAACTTAGACAGAAGCAGAATCATTTGCAAGTCATGTAGCTTTGTGCTGAATGGTGGTTTTTATAAGTGCAGTTTTCAAATGGGCTGAGATTCTATGCTGAGTTTGGGGACAAGTAATTTAAACCTGGGGATCTTTGCCAGTTCTCTGGAAGAACTCTCTCTGAGACGCTGGGCAGTTGTTATTCCAAAGCAAGCTCTTGGGGTAAAGCTGGCAGTGATATTGATAAATTGCTTTTAAGATGCTTGGAGCTGAAGGACAATGATTTTGTAATACTCTTTCAAGTTCTCAGGATGACCTCTGAAATCTGGAACAGCTAATATGAAAGGCCAATATTCTTTAGGGCAGGCACAGGAAAAGCTTGTCCTCTCCTTGATCCTCATGCGAGAGTTTCTTGGAGAAGCCAGGCCTATGGGTCTTGGCGGCCGGGAGGAGACATTGAGAGCAGTACTTCTGGCATTTTCAGTCTCCCCTGAGGCTTTAAAGAACGTTTCAAGGAGAACTGAGAATCATCCCTCAGCTATCAGTAGCCTCCTGAATTGGCTTCTAGGTGTTGTACATGGGACCACTGTGTGCAAAAGCACAATTTATATTGTATCTGGGTCTCAGCATCAAGTTGCTCTTTTTCCAATAGTTTTATGGTAAGTGGTGCTTTCTCTGATAGGATTTCCATTGCGAGTTGAACAAAAGAAGATGACAAAACGGGGTTATTACCTAACCAAATTGCCTCGTGTACAGACAAGCTGAACTGGTGCTTTGCCTGGAGTTGGCCTGGAGTTTTCAGAAACTCAATTGCTGCCTTTATAAGGCTGTGCCTGGGGTTGTATTTCCAATCTCTCTCAACTTTTGTTCCTGTGGAAGGGAGGAAGTGGAGCTGTGACAGATATATTGCCAGATAGCACACAATAGCACACAAAACGAGAAAGACATGGCGTGAGCCATTCACGGAGACAGATTTACACTCTGTGCTGCCCTCAAACCATAGATCCATCTATTTCAAAGAAACAACCTGCCCACTGTATTATATTTCAGACAGGGACACAACTTGGAAGAGGGATGCTGACTCCTTCTGTTTAGTTTTGCCAACAATGCTGCATATTTTGCTGTAGTCAATTACTTTTGTGGAGATGGGAAAGTTTATTTGGCAAAGGAAAGCCTGTCTCTAGATGTGAAGCTGAAGAAGGGAGATATCAGGGGAAAGTTTTGGCCATGCTGTTGCCTTAGTGAAGTGTATATGTGTAGTTTTGCTGGGTTTTGTTACTATTTGGCCAATTGTATTATCAGGCATTGGGGGTATTACACCTATTCCACAACAAGAAAAACAAAGCTAGAAAGATTGTGATTGACCCAAGGCCAGAGTGTTTGACATTCATGGTTTCTTTTTGGCTCTTTCCATAGGCCTGTTTCCTAGAGATATGGCAGGATTAACATGTGTCAGTTTGTTTCATTAATGTTACATGGTGATAACATTGCATAGTAGTAAATAGCCTGAGTTCTGGAATCTGTCTGCTAGGGTTCACATCCAGGCTCAAGTGTGCCCTCACTACACGATCCCTGTGCCTCAGTTACCTTACCATTAAAATAGGTATTTCAGGTCTCACCTTATAAGGCATCTCTGAGAGTTAAATTGAGTCAATACATGTAAGGCATTTAGAACTAAGTATTTTATAATCGTAGCTATTACATTTTTGAAATGTGTGTTGATTTCATGGCAGATATGTGTGCTACCTGGTAGATTGTTCTATAAACATTTCAAATATAAAAAATAACTCTGCATGCATTAAAATTTACTTTCCAGATTGACAGTTTTAAGGAATGAAAAAATATTTTGGTAATGGTCCAAATTTGGAAGAAATCAGGGAAAGAGAGGACAGTGTATGTGTAGTTTTACAGCTGTACATGGTGGGCTTGTAAAATATGTACAGTTGACTGTTGAACAACACAGGTTTGAAATGCACGAATCCACTTATACAGGGATTTTTTTCAATAGTAAAGTATACTACAGTGCTACATGATTCAAGGTTGGTTAATTCCACGGATGTAGAACTCTGGATATGGAGGAAGCAAGGATAGGAGGGGCCATGGATACAGAGGGCCGACTGTAAGTTTTACTTGGATTTTCCACTGTATAGGGTTGGGCACCCCTAACTCCTGCGTTGTTCAGTGGTCAGCTGTAATTGTGTATCTTCTGTTGATAATAATTTATTCTGGGGAGGAGAAGCAAACGTTGATTACACACCTCCTTTCCTGTGAGGTAGATTATTTTTGTTTTTGATTTGATTTGATTTATTTTGACTGGATGAGACAGTTGTTTGTCCTCAGTTGAATGAATCTAGAGATATGAGAAAATGTTTTTACTTTTGTGACGTGCAAGGACCTTTGAATGAAATCACTCACCTTTCCTTGTGTATTTTTTTTTTACATAGGTATTACTTTTTTTTTTTTTTTTTTTTTTGCGGTATGCAGGCCTCTCACTGTTGTGGCCTCTCCCGTTGCGGAGCACAGGCTCCGGACGTGCAGGCTCAGTGGCCATGGCTCGCTCCGCGGCATGTGGTATTCTCCTGGACCGGGACACGAACCCGTGTCCCCTGCATCGGCAGGCAGACTCTCAACCACTGCGCCACCAGGGAAGCCCTAGATATTACATTTTTAAGTCAGATATGTTTTTAGGGTATCATTGTTTTCTGTTATATTGGAAAAATATAATTGCACGAGTGTGTTATTCTCAGAATGAAGTGGGTTCAAGCATGTTGCCTTACACTAGTAGGAATCCCTTAGTAGTTTTTCTTCAGCAGACATTCATTGATTCAAGTCATTCATTGATTGATTTGTGAATACCTAAGTAGAGTTGTATAGGTAGGGGATTTTCAGAGTTAGCTTTTGAGCATTTATAGCATTTTGTCCACATGGCAAATATACTATGTGAGTTCAGATAAAGTCTGGTATGAATTTACTTTGAACAACTGCATTAGGTGAATAATTCCAGGCCTGTGGGGTTTTTTTTGTTTGTTTTGTGGTCACACTTTTTTTTTTAATTATTAAAGTTTTTCTATATTGTGGTAAAAAACACATTACATTTATATCTTAAACATTTTTAAGTGTACAGTTCAGTAGTGCTAAGTGTAGTCACATTGTTGTGAAACAGAACTTTTTCATCTTGCTTGTCTGAAACTCTGTGCCCATTAAACAATAACTCTCCCTTTCTCCCTTCCCGCAGCCCCCAGTAACCCTCATTCTGTTTTCTGTTTTTGTGAATTTGACTACCTTAGATACCCCACCTAAGTGGAATCATAACAGTATTTGTCTTTCTGTGACTGGCTTATTTCACTTACATAATGTCCTCTAGATTCATCCATGTTGTAGCATGTCACAGGATTTCCTTCCTTTTTAAGGCTAAATAATCTTCCATTTTATTTATATACCACATTTCGTTTATCCATTCATCCTTCTATGGATGTTTGGATTGCTTCCTCCTCTTGGCTGTTGTGAATAGTGTGCTGCTGTGAATATGGTTGTGCAAATATCTCGAATCCATGCTTTCAGTTCTTTTGGATGTATACTCAGAAGTGAGATTGCTGGATCATATGGTGTATCTATTTTTAATTTTTTGAGGGATTTCCATACTGTTTTCTATAGTGGTTGCACCATTTTACAATCTTACCCACAGTACACAAGTATTTGCCAGGTCTGTCTTTTAAATAGTCCTACCCTGACTGACAGAGTGGTTTGTGGAGAACAGGGTAGCTGTGGAAGTTAGGATAGCCGGTTTCAAGCTTGATCAGGTCCTTGGAATCAGCCTCATAAGTACTGGGTAATCATGCTTGTTAAGGTCATACTGCTGGACCAAGGCCTGTAGATTGGCACTGAATTGTGCACGGAATTGGCCTGGGTGTTGGGAGACTTATGCTGCAGTTGCTGTGAGTGGTCTTAGGCAAATCACCTTAGTGCTCTGCTCCCCGCTATTATCATCTGTAAAACGAGGGGGTTGCACTTCTCCCTTAATTTACCTGTTCCAGAATCTTACTGGCCATTGTAGAACCCAAGCATCTAGGGAAGATAATATGTATAGCTTTTGACATTATTTGATCAGATTTCTCTTAGCACCAATTTGGGTTCTGTTTTTCTTTGTTAAACTTATATTTTTCTTACTCTTTTATTGCCCCAGACACTAAGCGATGTGGAGGGAGACCTTGGCGATTAAGAGTGCTGGCAGCCAGTCAGAATGTCTGGGTGAAAAATCCTTGCTCTTCCACTTACTAGGTGTATGACCTTGGACAATTTAATGAACTACTATGCCTCAGTTACTCCATGTGAAATGGAAATAATAATACCTGTGTCCAGTTCTTGTGAGGTTTAGGGAAATTAATGCATGTAAGGTGCTTTGCATGGTACTAACACATAGTAAGCACTCAATAAGTGTAAAGTCTCATCGTCATATAATATCCTAGTTACAGTGTAGAAAATGAGTGAGGCCATCTTCCATTAGAACTCCACATTTACACTTCCTGAGGATATTGCTTCCTTACAATGTTTTCTCTGAGGTGGGAAGAGTATACCTATTGTACAGCTGGAGACACTGAATGGCAGGGATTATGCTTTATTTGACTGGGATTAAAACTTCAATTTCATGATTGCAGCCCTTCTTTGCCTGGCATACTGTCTCAGACTTACTGACTGTAAGGCCTCATGAGAATGGGTTTTCACGTTAGAATCTGGTAAGAGCTCTTTCTGTGCTCTTCACCTTTTTATTAGCAGTCAGCCTTCCAGGCTGACCTGAGGTAGGATCATTTTGGTTTCTCTGCAGACCAAGATCTACAGTTGGGAAAACATCGGATGTCTGCATCCTTTTAGAAATATAACTTGGTACTAATACTAGCTTCTTTAGTACTAATTTAGTACAGCCACTTCATAAATCTGATTTACATACTTAAAACTTGGCCAGTCTATTCAAAGGTGGGTAGATCTTGCATATGTCTGCCTTCTTGTGGGTAGCAGCAGTGCTGCAGTTACTCTCCTGTTACAGTTCTGTTAATCAATATAGAGGCAGAGAGGGGAAGACCTATCCAGGAAAAACGAAGCCTCTGCTTGAAGGGTCCCCAACTTGTGTTCAACAGATGATGAGGGACATGTTGGAACCTCACTAGGTCTCTGTTTCCCCAACTATAACATAAAGGGTCTGAGCCAGGGGATATTTCAGGGCTTTTCAGGTTATGAGAGTCAGACATCTTGAGATTGGAAAAAGCCCCGTGGGTTCTTACGGCATAATAGATACCGACTTGGGTCCTTGGACCCTTTAATGAATACAAATTGGTAAGAGGCCAGATTAGAAATTCAGGCAAGGCTTTTTTTTTTTTTGGCGGTACGCGGGCCTCTCACTGTTGTGGCCTCTCCCATTGCGGAGCACAGGATCTGGACGCACAGGCTCAGCGGCCATGGCTCACGGGCCCAGCCTCTCCGCAGCATGTGGGATCCTGCCGGACCGGGGCACGAACCCATGTCCCCTGCATCGGCAGGCGGACTCTCAACCACTGCGCCACCAGGGAAGCCACAGGCAAGGCTTTAAACTGGGACTTGTGCTGCGGCACTAGGGAGCGAAAACAAGTTAACAGGTACCCTTGCTCACTCCTGAGGCGGGGGGGGAGCTGGTTTCTTAAGTGGGGTGAGGGTAAGGGTGGATCAGTGGGTTGTGTAGGAGGTGTAGCTTTGGTGGCCTGCCCACCCCCTTGGTGGTGCTGTGTGCAGGAATCATGCGCAGTACCCTGCTTTTGCTCTCCGTAACTCAGAAATGGCAGTTGGTTTGTGGCCTTTTTGTATCTTATTGTTCATAATTGCCCCAACTGGACATGCATGCAGTTGTTTTTTCTCCCTGATAGTTTCTTTGTATTCTGTTGCTCAAGGAGACCGTTGTCCAGGTGCAAGCGCTCTGGTAAAGAGTCCCAGGTCCCAGCCCTATCTCATTATGAAGACACTCTGAGAAGTATTTTTATTGTGTGTCTTGGGAAGAAGGGGGCATGGGGAGGTAAATGGGTGGGCATTTGGGGAGAAACTGGAAAAAGGAGAGACTAGGGAGTTCTGATGATCTGAAATGAGCTACCCCTTCTGGAGTGCTTGAGTGGCAGTTGTACCCTGGGACGGTCTCAAGCCCTTCTCTGAAATGGCAGCCCCATCAGACCAAGGGAGTCTTTAATGATGGCTCTACTGTGGCCCTCAGTAGGGCCAAGGCTTGCTGCCCGGGTTCATAGCTGAGATGGAAGGATTGATGGATCGGTGCCCCTCTTCTGATTTTTTGCTAGCACTGTCTTCGTACCCTGTTGCCATTTATGTTTTTTGATGAATGATTAATTAGAAAAATAATCATTTGTAAATTGTGAGTGAACTAGACATTTGGCCCTGCCTGTAGGGAAATGGCGCCTCTGAGCCGGGTGTAGCTTGCAGCCAGTACATCAGAGAAACAGTATTCCCAGACCAGTGATGAATTTACATGAAGTTCCTTTGCAGCATGTTAATGACTGTTACAGCCGAGTAAGTAGTGAAAAATAATAGCAAATGGGAAGAGTAAATATTTAATGTCTCTATATCATTTTTAGCTTGCTATAAAATATGCATTTTGATTTAGGAGGGAAATGAAAGAATCTTGGACATTAAGAGTCAATGTAAGTTTGTCTGAGTTACATTCTGTTTCCTTTTCTTTCTTTGTACTTAAGTAAATTAAAAAGATAAAGTGAGTTGTTGCCGAGGCGAATTTCACTAGGGAAGTGGTTTTTCTGTAAGTTTGAGGTTACAAGATGCTTCTTTCCTGGCAGTTTGAATCTATATGTCCCATCAACATCATTGATTAAATGCCTGGTGTGTACAGAGGCCCATACTGTCTTTAAAATATAGCTTTCATCCTGTTACTTTCCTGCTTTAAAACTTCAGTGACTCCTCACTGCTTCTAGGATGAAAGCTGGACTCTCTAGCCTAGCTTTTAGTGCCTGTGTGCTGTGACCCCAGCCTGCTTTCCTGCCTTACTCCCTAAGAGAACTCCATGTGGACCCTTTGCTTAATCCAGAGTGCTTGACTCCTTATTCTTGTAACACGCCAGAGGCGTTCTCACCATTGCACCTCTGCTCAGATCATTCTGGGGCAGAAATGACCTTCTGTTCTTCTATGCCTATCTAAAGCCTGCCCTTCCTCCAAGGCCCAGTTCTAGAAGTTTCTCTGACTTCCCTGACTAGATAGAGAAAAATAGAGAAATAGAAAAATGAAAGTGGGTCACAATCCTCTGTCCCCTCCAGTTTGCCACCTCTGTACTTTAGGGAATTCAGAATGCATCCTGCTTTCCCCCACTTCCTTCTTGGCCATCTTCTAATTCTAGACAAACTAAGCTATTTGTCCAGGTGGGCAGGTTGTTAACAACAGAAATTTCTGAGGATTAAAATTGAATTTAGTAGGGAAACTGGCCTCAGGGATAGTGCCGTGTTTTCTGAGATCAGAGAGTTTTGATGCGGTTTAGCAGGAGGTTGCGCTGCTTTCTTCTGAGGCCACACTGGTAGAAGTAAGGTACCAGAGAAAGGGTCCAGGCCTTACTACTCCATTGTTAAAATTGCCTTGGAGTGTTGAGTTCAGAGCCAGATAAAATGATAATATTCAGAGAAAGTGATCAGGATGGTGAGGTGGGCCTGAAAACACGAAGGCTGGGTGGATAGAAGAGAACAAGGGAGGCTGTGTCCTCTGTTTTCAAATATTCAGAAGGCTGTCTTCAGGAAGAGAGGTAATTAGACTTCACATATGGACCTACGAGTTGAGAACAAAGACTATTGGGGGCTAGGTTATAGGAGGATGGATTTCAGATCAATATAAGAAATACTTTTCTCATACTGTTGTGAAAAAACGAAATGGAGACAGTAGCTTTCCCAAGTGTGAAGTGATGTGAACATAGGAGACGGTATTCTAATCTTAAAGATATATGGCCTTATAGTGACTGAACCACAGGTACTAGAATGGAAGATTAGAATAGGTCATTTTCTCCTCTAGAGTAAAACCATAGGGTTTTGGAGAAGGATTCAGTAGTGGAAAGAAACCAACCCCGCTGTGTCCAAAACTAGTAACAAATCCTGACGTGAATCAAGGAATAATAGGTACTGTTTTCTGAGCTGGTACTGAAATGATGATGAAAACAGTATGAAATCTAGAACTGGCAGTTACTAACACTAGATTCAAGGACCTCGAGAGTAGTATTTTAAAAGGAGAAGATCCTTGCAGAATTATCAGGGAGTCACAAGCAGTTTCAACATTAACCTTTATCTCTTTGGAAAATTTCAAAAGACCTATTGTTTTAAAAATAATAATCATAGAAAAGTAAGACCACAAAATTGTCTTGGCACAAGTAATTTGGATTTATAAAGGCTAGTGTTTAATGGGGACAGAGTTTCAGTTTAGGAAGGTGAAAAATTCGGGAGGTGGTAGATGGTAAGAATTGTAGAATAATGTGAATATACTTAGTGCCACTGAACTGTACAGTTAAGTATGGTTAAAATAGTATGTTTTATATTATGTGACTTTTACCACAATAAAAAGAATTAAACATGCCCCAGGATACAAATTTTAATGCATGTGTATATCTTTCTATATAGAACATCATACCTTTTGTCAGATTCTCAAAAGTGACTTTGACTCAGAAAACATTAAGAATTACTGATCTGGAGTTGTGGTTCTCAAATTTCTGGATTTAATCCATGTAAATGGGGCAGAAGTTCCTTACATCACCTTTACCATCCAGCATCAAGATAAGCAAATATTAGTATGAGCCATATATATATGATTTTATGAGTTGTATATATATGATTTTATTTTATAAAGCAGTGTCCCATAAGCTTAAAAAATATAATTTTGTTGTGCTTTCCTTGGTGGTAGATGGTAAATGATTTAAAGAACGTAAAAATTATAGATGAATGTTTATTATACTAGCAAGTTTGGGGGAAGTGGGCTTGTTGTATATATCTGCTTTAGCTGTAGGGGTTTGGATTATTCTCGTTTTTAGCCACACCACATATGTATTGTAAGGTCTCATTACTGAAAATTACAGGACAAAAATGTAAACATGTACCACTACACATTGAGATTAACCAGATAATCTTCAACAAGTCAAACTTATAATGATAAAATTGAACTAAAAGTAATTTAAAACTGAAAGGCAGGAATAGCAGTATTGCAAACTGTGACTGACTCAAGACAGCACTGATGCTACAGTGATAATAAATCATCTTTCCCGAGCACTTGAGAATTCTGAGTTCCAGTATTGGTGTGAGTGCCCAGTAGACGCTCTGCGGCATTGTAGGGCAGCCGAGTTTTTGGTAGACCAAAATTTAAGTTCTTTGTATACTCTGCTAACTTGCTGATTTTAATTAATACAGATTTTAGGACCCCCCCCCCCAACACTTACTAGACAACTAGCAACTCTTGGTCATATTAATGATGAGTATCTGTGTAATTGCATATTTACTTTTGAGAGCTAAAAAAAGATGCATAAATCAGTTACAGATCTCCTTTGGTTACTAATAGTTACACGACCCTACTTTAAAGAACACCAGTCTACCAGATTAATTTATGGTTGTAGATAAATGATACCAGACATTTTGAGGGAGGATTAATATCTAGGAGACTATCCAAATAATGGCCTTTCTTTTCTCATTTTGTTTAAAAAACCCCAACACATCAGCCTAAATGCTTCTGATAACCAGATACCCTTTCTTTTTAAATACCCCTTTATTTACCAACCGCCTTATGCCTGGCCCCGGAGTAAGATCAACAGCTGTGTGTGAGTAATTTTTTCCCCCTCCCTTGCTGTGCTCCTCCTATCAAATTGAAATACCCTGGCACTTTCTTCCCTTTTTGAAAACACAAAAGAGGATTAGGCCATATAATGGACTATTTATGTGTCAAATTAAACGTTTTACTCCAAGGCTGTTTTTGAGTTATGTGAGCAGTAAAAATATGTATTAAGCTGCCAAGCCTTTTAAAAAATGCATATTATTTAGCTGATAGCCTGAAACAGTCTGATGGACCCGTAATGGTGTTTTGAGTAAATAAGCATTTGAACAATTATGAAAGTTATGTTTACATGTGTATTAAACAGCCCGGGTAGGGAGTGACCAAAAGTTATTACCAGTTGACAGCTGCTGTCTGGTGACCAATTTGAAATGAATTGGTGGATTCCCTTCAGTGTGGAGTGAACAGGTTTCCCTGTCAGGGGAGCAGGCTGTGTAATCATCAGTGTGCGTGTGGGGCCCCAGCCCTGGAGGCCTGCATGTTGGTCAAATGAGGCACTGGAATAAAACGTCTTAACTCCAGAGTGAGCTGTTCCTTAGATTTACAAGTATGGTCTATTTTATTTCATTTTATGTCTTGAAATTTATAAATATGTTCACAGAATACAGGCTGTGCAAAACAAAATATTCTGTTCTTGGGAAGAGGGACCATGTATGTTTCCTCGGCATATACTTTCTAGGGCAGTGATCTTGAAATTTTCAAGATCATGTATCCCTGTCAATAATAAATATTGTTATATTCACGTCTAAATTGTATACATATTTACACATATAAAGCTTACACAAAAAATAGGAGTTTAAAGGATTGAGATAAAAAATAAGTGAGCTGATTTTACTTTTGTACTTGAGTGAATCCCCTTTGCACATACCCTGGGATAAGCACACCTTGCGTTGGAGACCAAGGCTGGTACCTTGATACTTTTGCATTGTGGAAAGGGCACCATGGATCATAGAGCTGTGACTTGGGCATGGCGTTCATAAACTTGGGCAAGTCTTTTAATTACCTTAAGCCCCAGTTTCCTCATTTGTAAAATATAGATAACTACCTGTGAGGTTGTCATAAAGATTACTGATAGTAAACATATGTCCGCTTAAGCGCTTGCCGGAAGCCACCTCATCTCTCCCTGACCCTTTCTAAAATAGCTCCTTCCTCTCCAATCACTCTTAGTGCCTACTCTGCTTTACTTCCGTTAAAACAGCTTTTCGCCATATGAGTTAATACTGTTTAAGTCTTCACTGGATGGGAAGCTTTGTGAGGAGAGAGACTTTTCTTCCCTTGTTCACTGCTGTATCCACATCTCCTAGAAGAGTGCATGACACACAGTAGATGCTTAGTAAATATTATTTGAAAATGGAATGTTGGTCACTTAATAAGTTGATTAATAGAGGCCATTATTTCTTTCATTGAGTGCCCTGTGCATAGCTGGTGTTCTAGGATAGGAGTAGTAATTCTCTTTGTGTGATTTGCTCTCAGTGGGATCCAAGGCAGGAGGTATTTTTCCTGCAGGAGAATGGATTTTTTTGTCTATTACAGCCAGCTGTTTATCAGAGTGAGGATAGACGTGAAATCTGTAGCCCTGGCTCTGAGCCAAGTGCACTGACCCCCCCCCCCCCCCCCGTGGTTCTGATGCATCACCTTGGCCTCATTAGCAACCTTCTGTGGCCCACCATGCCATCCAGCTGAGAACTTCACAGGGCCAGGGGTGACGGGCCTTGTGGATTTGCCTCAGGGAGGGCAGTGGCATTGCCGTGTCAGGTCTGTATAGAGGACAAAAATAATTTCTTACGTGGTTGACAGGGAGCAGTGGAGGGGACAGAACCACACCTTTGGAAGACACTTTTCTTGGCTGGTCTTTGAAATGAGTTGTTACAGAAACACCTGTTATTTTGAAGGCCTATCATTTTTAAGGTCACACTTTTGATAGGGCTATGAAATAAAGGCATATGGAGCGTTTTCCAGTGCTGCTCTGGGAACATATTTGTGTGGTGATTTAATAGGAGGGATGAATGAATATGAGGTTGGGGAGTCTTACATGTATGAACAATTACACATGCAGTTCAGTAGCCTACAAGCATTAAATATACAGCATTTATCGATTCCTTATATCTTTCAGCTTGGTTCTTATCTGTTATCTCTTCAGTTGATATGGATTTGTGCTCAACTTTCCGAAAAGGGGAGATGGGGAAATATATTCTGGGATCAGCTGATATATTGCTCTGAATTTGACCATTTTAAAGGGTTATGATAGATATCATTCTGGGTTGTGTTGTAGGTGAAGGATGGGGGCGTTTTCTTTATCCGCTTCTGGCCCACATCCTCTAACAGGCTACTTATTAAGGGCATTCTGGGCTGTACAGAGTGAGCTAAGAATGTGATCAAGCTCATCACATTAGCCCTATTTTCCAGGCTTGAAAAATAAATTAAAAAAAAATAATCGTCTTAAATAAATATAAAAATAAATATAATAACCTCCAGAACCCCTGGAGATTCTACCATTCAAGAGCTTAGTGGAGAAAGCACTACCCGAAAGACCTCTTTTTGAAGATGATCTCCTTTAATTAATTTAAGAACATCGGAACCCTCCTCATTTTAACTTAAGGAAAGGATCTCTCTTTTTTATGGTATTTTAAAGAGTCATGGTAGATGGAAATGATGGGGAAATTGTTGCAACATGCAGAGAGGTTTGGAGTTGTGTAGTAGATCTCAGTAAAAATCCTGACTCAGCCAGTAATTATCTATGCTGTCTTGTAAAGCTAGATAAACTGTGAGCCTTAGTTTCTTCATCTGCAAAATGGGAGATATTTATTTCATACACTTGTGAAGACTTGATGAACAAG
Source organism: Leucopleurus acutus (assembly GCF_964270905.1). Lineage (NCBI taxonomy): Eukaryota > Metazoa > Chordata > Mammalia > Artiodactyla > Delphinidae > Leucopleurus > Leucopleurus acutus. Next base: position 11,935,548 of record NC_139158.1, read on the forward strand.
AGAATGTGAAAACATCTGTCACTGCCTGGTATATTTTTGACATTCAGTAAATCGTAGCAGCCCATTTCCGCCTTTTTGGGGGTAAAGCCACAGGAAGTTTTGGTAAATAATTGAAGTACTTGGTGCTAAAGGGAAATTTACCTCATGCTGTGACTTTTTTTTTTTTTTTGTACAAGCATGGGGTTCTAGAAATAAAAAGAGGGTATTTTTTTTTTTTTCCCTTCCCCATATGGGTTAGTAATGCTTTTCTTGGCTTTTGACAACAACAAAAAAGACTAATTTATTGCCTCTGGAGTGTGTGTATGTGATTTTTAACTGTTTATGTAATTCATTGCTTATCTCAGGGACTGGCACCTTTCTTCTTAGCCTCAAGATTCCTGCAATTTCATGTGCTAATCCAGTTGGAATTTATATTGCATAGTACAAGAGAGTGTTGAAGTTAGAGGAGAATCTCCAGATGTAATCTCTCAGAAGAAGAAAAAGGCAAAACTTAGAGAATTTGGGACGACTTGTGTAGCTAGTGACAAAGTTGGAGTTGCAGCAGATCTGATTTCCACAGCATTGCTCTAGCACTGTGGCTCTCAAAGCATTTAACGGACCAGCAGCATAACCTGGGAACTTGTTGGAAAGGCAAATTCTTGCACTGACCCACTGAATCAGAAACTTTAATAAGCCTCCAGGGTGATTCTGATTCTGCTAAAGTTTGGGAATGACTACTGTAGTCTTTACACTGTTTGGCAGGGATATTTTCTGAGTTTCATGGGCAATGTGAGGTCTTCATTTTACTTTTCAGATGTCTTCTCCTGCTGTTTGAGGTCCCCTCTAAAAGCAATTCCAACTTTGGTGTTGGTTTCCTTAGATTTGCATGTGATTGTTGCTGGGGCACTTCTGTGAAACTGGTATTTGTTGCCATCCTTTCTTAGCATCTGCCAAGGGTGTCTGAGCTGGGCTGATTTCCTTCCAAGACAGACCCAGGTTAGGGTACAGAATTTTTTCAGATACAGGGTATAGAATATTTTCCAGAACATCAGCAGGGTAATTTGGCTCGTTGTTGACATGTCATTGATGTCTGAAATAATTACTCCTCCCTCTTTAAACACTCTGAATGTCCTTACCCACATATCTAGATGTGCTTTATAGGAACACTAGCAGGTAACCTGGAATTCTCAAGAAGGCCACCATAACCATGTAAAGAGGGAATGAAGTCTTGCCTGAATGTCTTTTAGTTGCTTCAACTGGAGATAAATGCAGAGTGACCTCCATTCTGTCCAAGGAGGCTGACTTTCTTGTCACTTTGTGTAACATTAATTTCCTAATGTGTTTCGGTCTGTTTGTAAAAAGGATTTTTTTCCTGGTGTCTTAGCTGTTGGCTGGACTTTCACATTTTCATTGGTAAAATATGTATGTTTGTGCTGTGAGTGGAGAAGGATAGGTTAATAACACTGAACCAGTGTGGCATATGCAGTTAATTAACACTACCAGAAAAGCTGGCTCACGGTTATGTGTAAACTTTTATTTCCAAACATCCAGAAATTGTTCAGAGTTATCTGACTCACTTATTCTGAGGGGTAGGTTAGGAAGCTGTATGAAGCTGTATGGGCAGAAACTTTTGGACAGCCATTCTCAAACTTTACTTTGCATTAGAGTCTCCTGGAGGGCTTATTAAAATGCATATTGCTAGACCTCATCCGCAGTTTATGGTCCATCAGGTCACAGTGGGGTCTAAGAATTTGTATTTCTAACAAGTTCTCAGGTGGTGCTGATGCTTCTGGTCCAGGGACCTCACTCTGAGAGTCACTGCTTTAGGATGTAGATGTCTTGCTCTTCTTTGCCAAGGGAAAGGGAACTGAATTGCAGGGCCTCCCTTTTCTTTTCCGCAGAAGCGTTGCCTCTTTTAAGCAAACATTAAAACAAGATTTATACACTACATCCATGGTGTCATGCACTGAGCTAGGTGCACTGGGAATAAATAAAGTGGTCTCTGCTCTTGGGAAGTCCACTGTTTAGAGAGGGGATTAACATAAGAAAACAGCGGTCAGGATCTAATATGACAAGTGCTGCGGTGGAGATGTCAGGGACAGATTCTTTAGATATGCTGTGAGGACTGGCCTAAGCTTTCCTCAGACTATCTCAGCATTATATCTATGGGTGTAAGCAAAACAAAGCATCTTGTTAACTCTCAGATCAGCTTTCTCTCTTCTTTGATTTCTTGGGCATCCCACACTGTGTATTCAGAACCTTCAGAGTTGGCATTGTCAGCTCCTCACCCCAGCTTTTGTGGAAGGGTCCCTCCTCCTTTCCCTTTTCCGTTTACATTTTAAAATTACAGTTTCAGACACTGTCCACTGTAGCAGGAGGATTTGTAACAAGATCAAGTTAAGTGATCTTGGTTGAACTAATGTATGAGACAGCTTCAAAAATTCATGAGGTACCAGGGGAACTTTCTGTACCTGGATCAGCATGCAGCGTTTCCCTTCACCTCTTCAAGCAGATCAGACATTTTGTGACAGTGCAGCAGTTTGAAGTAGAGCCTTCCAGGTTGTGGCCCTGCTCATTAAGACACTAAGACAGACCTGAGGAGAAAGAACAAGGAGCGTGGCTTGTTATTTTCAGCTGCCCTTGTTTCCCTAACTTTGAGCAGTGACTTAGGGTTAACTGGTAAAAACTGGTAACTCCAGTTATGCATAGAACTAGTGTCTAGGGCAAATTTTACTCCCCAGGTGATCTCCTATGGTGCTATTGGTATTATTAAGAAGTATCTTGATCTATTAATAATGGTCCCATAATTTTAAGCACAGTGAAGCAAGAGGTGTGTGTGTATGTGTTTGTGTGTGTGTGTAAGAAATGGAGTGACATGTTAGTTATTAGTACATTCCCTACCATCTCCCTGTGAAAAGCTTCTCTAGACAAGAACGAAGGATGTAGCTAAATCCGGTGACAGGTTACAGTGCTTTCCCCATTTTATTGATTGTTCATTTCTAGTCTCTAACCTTATTTACTACTTATTGATCTAATAGAAAAGCAAATAACTTTCCCTAGATAGCACTTAGGTGAGCTGAGCTTTGATGACATGTCTCCCAAAGGATTTTTAAAAAACTACTTATCGGGACTTCCCTGGTGGTCCAGTGGTAAAGAATCCACCTTCCAATGCAGGAGACGTGGGTTCGATCCCTGGTCCGGGAGCTAAGATCCCACATGCCGCAGGGCAACTAAGCCCATGCGCCACAACTACCGAGCTCACGCATGCCACAGCTAGAGAAAAGCCCGCGTGCTGCAACGAAGAGCTCGCGCGCTGCAACGAAAGATCCCGCATGCCACAACTAAGACCTGATGCAGCCAAAATAAATAAACAAACAAACAAATGAAAACTATTAAAAAAAATTAAAAAGTACTTACCTACTGAGTGGCAGCCTCTATACCATCTAATGTACGTATATACCTAATCTGTGAGCTTGGGGGCCCTTTCTTGGTTGGGTCACTGATGTCACAGGCTGGCCCTGTCATTTTGGCTCCTCTTCTGTAAGATCCTACACGTGCTGTGGACTGCTGTAATGGCCTTGCAGTGCACACAGTCTTGGAGTCAACACAGGGAGCATATGTGAGATCCCACTGGGGATGATGTGTTGCTGAGTCAGTTCTGGTCAGTGTCTGCCAACATGTCAAGTTTTCACACTAAAGAAAGCCAGAACCACTTTATTGTTATAGATTTTATTTTGAGATCTCAATTTGTGCTTTTGAGCTCCAGTTTGCTTCCAAATAAGTTCTAAGTTTATTTAAATTTTATTTTTGGTTACCTCGGGTCTTTGTTGCTGAACATGGGCTTTCTCTAGTTGCAGCGAGCGGGGGGCTACTCTTTGTTGTGGTGCACGTGCTTCTCATTGTGGTGGCTTTTCTTGTTGCGGAACATGGGCTCTAGGTGTGCGGGCTTCAGTAGTTGCAGTGCACGGGCTCAGTAGTCGTGGCTCGCGGGCTTAGTTGCTCCACAGCATGTGTGATCTTCCCGGACCAGGGCTCGAACCCGTGTTCCCTGCATTGGCAGGCGGATTCTTAACCACTGAGCCAGCAGGGAAGCCCAAGTTCTGAGTTTTTAATTGCTAAAAATGCTTAATTCTTTGCTGTATGTGCTTGGGGAGGGATAAGTTAGGATTTGAGTTAGGTATATATATATGGTAAGGAAACAGTGGCATGGATAATCTAACACAGGAGGTGAGATAGATTTAGATTTGGCTGCTGAGCCTGCGCGTCCGGAGCCTGTGCTCCGCAACGGGAGAGGCTGCAACAGTGAGAGGCCCGCGTGCCGTGAAAACAAAACAAAAACAAACAAAAAAGCATATAGAGGAATGTCTCACTCCTATCCCTGGACCCATATGCCCTATTCCCCAGCCTCCCATAACTACCTTATTAGTTTCTTATGTATCCTCCATAATTTCTCAAAGCAAATAGAAATACATTTGAATGTACGTCATAATAATAGTCAGATATTTTAAACACAGTTCTGCATTTTGCTCTTTTGTGATTATCAGTATATCTTGGAGATCATTCCCATCTCAGTACAGAGAGAGCTTCCTAGTACTTTTTAAAAGCTGCATAGTATTTCATTGTATGGTTGTACCATAATTTATTTAACCAGTTTCGACATTTAGGTTATTTCCAATCTTTTGCGATTACAAGTGATGCTGCAGTGAATAATTTTGATCACATGACATTTCGTCCATGGGTGTATGTATATCTGAAGGATAAACTCCCAGAAGTGAAATTTTTAGTCGAAGTATAATATATGTGCATTTGCAATTTTGATAGTTATTGCTAGTAGAGGTTGTACCAATTTATATTCCCACCTGTTTAAGAGTAGGGATTTCCCCGCAACCTTGTTAACTGGGTGTGTTGTTAAACTTCTTAAGTTTTGCCAATCTGATAGGAGAAAATTGGTATCTCAAAGTGGTTTCAATTTACATCTCTTACTATGAGTAATAGTAAGCATTACTATTACTGAGCATCTTTTACTATATTCAAGATCTAATAGTACTTCATTTTCTGTGAATAGTCTGGTCATATTCCTTGCTTGCTTTTCTGTTTTTTTTTTCTTTTTCCTAAGTTTTAAGAATAAACTATTTTGGAAAAGTTGCAAAGATTACTGAGATTTTTTTTCTTTCCTTATGCCATTATTAGCTGTGTTCGTTATTTTAGACGGTTTCAGGACATACAGGTCTCCTGAAATTCTGGGTCTTGTCATAGGTATGTCAGGCCAAAGAAGGATGCAAATCTAATTCATGACTCTCAGCTGCCTCTGGGGATTTTCCATCTGAAGTGACAGGTTTGGGAGATTCTGCTGAGCCTCTGACTCTAGCCTCCATTGTGGGACGTATAATTCTGAGCCTATCTCCCATTCTTCTTCTTTTGCTACTATCAATTATTAACTACAAAGGTTATTGAAGTGAAAACCTTGCCTGGAGTTTGTGTTTCTTGAGATTTATTTCCAATTATAAATGTGGTTTTCAAGTGACTGAATCTTTCATAGACTAGGTTTCAAGCACATTAAATATTTGGTCGTCCCCCTCCACCCCATCACATGCTAATTGAGAGAATGAGCATCTGTAATTTTTCTGGAACACAGTGCTGTCATTTTGTCCTGTTAATTGGTTCAGAGAGTAAGGAGCTAAAATGTGGAGGCAGAGGTGCTTTTCCCAGTTGGAGACGTGCCTTGAGTCTTTGTGTCCCGGAAGGGTCGGCCTCACCTGCAAGTTAAAAGCATTGGCTTCAAAATAAGACCTCCTGGATTCAGATTCCTGCTTTGCCAGTGCTAGCTGTATCTCCTCAGACACGTTTGTGCTTTACTCTCTCCATTTATAAAATAGGGATAATGATAGTACCTGCTTCATTGAGTGAATGTGAGGATTAAGGTTCATAATATGTGTGAAGTGCTTATTGGCACTGGCCTGGGACATTGTAAGTTGCCAGTAAATAGTGACTTAAAAGGGACAGTGATTTCAGAGCCCATGGGATAAAGTAGCAGTTGTGTTGCATTTGACTTTCGTTGATTAGCTTTTCTTCCTGCTCTGTCCTTTACTTAGAGAGGAGTTTAACCTACTAACTGAAATGTGACTCACGCAGAGGGTATCTGAGTATTAGTGAGTGTCAGACTCTAAACAAGATGAGCTGTGACATGCTGCCCAGGGTCCTCAGGGAGCTGGCAGTCTGACAGGAATCTGAGCACAGACACCTCTAAACGCAAAGCTGACTGTCACCACCCTGGGGATGCAGAGAGAACATAAAGTTACTCTCCTTTTACTGGGATGCCTAGGATATGTGTCTTCAAGAAGGGCACCATTTGAGCTGAGAACCGTTAGTAGGTGAAGCAGGGTTATGAGGGAACCTGGGCATTGATGATAAATAACCTTTCTGTAGGGTTTTGCAGTTTGGGAAACATTTAACATATTTCATCTTACCTCAATTAAACCTCATAAAATAGCTGAGTTTACTGCTGAGGAAATTGAGGGTTACTTAGGTTACGTGATTTGTGCAAGGTCAGACAGCTCCTTGGTGTTGTTGGGGTTTGACTACAGGTCTCCCGACTCTGAATTTCCAGATGTTGTCCCCTGGTCTCTTGAGTGAAAGGACGGACACCAGCAAGGGGGTGCTAAGAAGAGAATGTCAGCAAAGGAGGCGCTTGGAATAGCTCCTAAGTGTCCCTGGGTTTAGATCAGACTCTTCTAGGACATCAGAGCTAGAAGGAGGCCTGAGAGCAGCCAGCCTCTTGCTGTGACTGATGAAGATGGCAGTGTGCTTGTGAGGGACTTACAGGGACCCATACGGTGCTGGCAGGCAGCTTTATGGAGAGAGCAGAGAGTTCCCCATGGCTGTTCCTGGGTGGTCTTCGGGGGTTGATTAATTGCTGGCATGGAGGGAGTTCATTATAGGAAAGGTAGGTAAAGTTAGAGAGGGGAGGACCTGTAACTTGAGAGGCAGGCAGTTTTCCTGGGATATTTTCCTAAGCAGCACGAAAAAAGGGCTGTAGTTTAGTATTCAGTTGTGGTTCCAGTTGTGTAAGGACAAGGAGAAAGAGGCAAAGGCAGAGAGAAAGGGAAGGAAAATGAGTGGATGATTTGAATAAAGGTCACTGAGAGATCTTTGTGAAAGATACATCCTCAGTGTCTGTGGGGCAGGCATCCGAAATCCTGGGGACTTGGTACATGGGAGAATGTCTTTAGCAGTTCTCTGACCTGAAGTGCTCTGGGCCGCCTTGGGTGTGTGTAAACTTTTGTCATGGTGTGGGGGGCACAGTGGCCACTATAGGTTATTTCTCAGGATCACATTTGGGGTAATTTCTACTTTGGATAGGAGGTTATTCTAGGCAGAGCTGGTGTGGACCAGCAACATCAACACCCCCAGAAGATTTGGGGACCTCCTACCCCAGAGCTTACAAAATCAGAATCTCCAGGGGGTAGGGTTCAAGAACGTGTATTTTAACAAGATCCCCAGGTCATTTGTCTGCATGTTACATTTTTGGAAGCATTGCTATCGTCTAGAGGCCTTCCAAGGTCCTCCTTAGGGTTCTTTGCTGCTGCAGTTAACATGTCATTCACTAAACTTCTATTGAATTTTTGTTATGTAGGCACAGCACAAGGTGGACTCCAATGTGGACCCTGCCTCTCCTGGAACATACGGTCTAGATGAAGAGATAGGATTGTTTACAAATAACTAGTATAAAGACAGAAACTGTTAAAGGCCTGTAAGGGAGGCACAAAGAACACCTATGGTCGTTTGGAGGGTGGACATGTTTCTGTGGGTGTGTACAGGGTAGGTGGTGCAAAGGAGAGAAGTGTTACCTTGGACCAGGACTCCTGGGTAATTCTAATCAGTGGTCTTACGCTTCGTTGCAAGCCTGATGGTGGCTTGACTTTGGCCAGAATATGACCATACCAGTGTGTGGACAGAGGCCTGTCTGAAAACTGTTCAGCCTGCCCCATCACATGACCGGGTCTGCTCTTGTGGACCTGATAAATGCTTTAAAAATTGTCGGGATTATGTAGATGACTCATGGAAGGACATCCCCGGCATCTGCTTTTGGATCTCCTCTCACCTGCACCGCCTCAGAAGCCTGCATATCCACCATTCTGTAAAGGAAAAAATTGATTTGTCACTGAATTTCCATGCCTCAGCCTGGGAGGAATGTAAATGTTTTACTGGCCTTTAGTACTCTGCCTCCAAGCCTAGATTTAGAGCTGATCATTATACTTTCAGAGTAGGTTAGGTATGAAAATAGCAGCAGCTTGAAGAGTCAGAGGAAGCTGTTTGCTCTTATCTGAGGGTTTGGTCAGGGTGGAAGTACGAATATTAATACATTCCACTTAAACAATAAAATAACTCCCAAGGGAGAGGAACTATAAACTTTAGTAAATATCAGAGATGTTAAATGCTAAAAATAAAAGCTCTCTGCAGCTGTTTGGCTCTTTAAAGAGAGAGTTTATTGGTCAGGATTTCTGGTCTGTTTGGTCATGCTGTGCTACCTTTTTTTTTTTCCCCCTGTGTGCATGTATGTAAATTCATTAGAATATAAATTAGTTAATTAAGTAATACAGTGTTTCTAGAGTGTGCAATAGTAACCTGGCTAGCTAACTTAATTAAATCCTTTGTCATTTTCTTTGAGAAACAAGTTTCATCTTGGGACGTCACTATGTCCTGGCTGTTTTACTTCTAAAATGTACCTTGACTCTATCCTCTCCTTTCTGTCTTACTTTTCTCTGGCCCAGAAACTTGGACTGAATCATCACCCGGGCTTCATTCTCTCTTCCCCAATTGTCTCACTGTGCTGTCACCACTGGAGATTTCTTTCAGAAATCCCATACTTTGCACATTGCAAGTAGAGTCTAAAAAACCTTCAGAGGCTTCCTGTTGTTCATAGAACATTCCGTTTTCCAAACTCCTTAATAGGCGATATGAGCCTCTTTACAGTCTGGCTCCAAAATACTGTTCCAGGTTCCTTTCGAAAGATTTATTCTTCCCTATTGCCCAGCCCACAGAACTATCTACTGTTTCCAAGTACAAACAAAATATAACCACTAGCAGCCCTACATTGGTAGGGATGACTCTAGGTATTTGACAGCCGTTATCTGATTACAGTGTTAAATTTAGCATCAAAGAGTTCTGTCATTTGTCTAGGTCATGCACCTTGTTAAGTGTTAGAGCTGGGATTTGCATTCAGATATTTTGATATTCTAACTTCCAGTTCCTGTTTTTATGTTTCTGTGCCTTTGCTTATATGTTGTCTATGCCTAAAATGTTCTCCTCTTCCCTTTTTTCTTGTAAGACCTGGAAACTTATGTGTTAGGCTTTCCTAACAAGGTGCTTCCATAGGTCTTTTTACCTGTCTCAATTAAGCTGGATTATATAATTATTACTAGAAGTAATAGTACCTAGTACTAGTAGAAGGAGCTGGTCCTAAATCTCAATTTTCCTTCGTTTCCCCTACAAATATTAGCTGCCTAATAAGTATTATAGAATGAATGCATGAATGGATGGAAGGATGACTGGGTAGATGGATGGTCTAGTCTGGGTCCTTTTGTGATTTGAGTAGAGTATCCCTTGGCTAAGTTCAAGGCTGCAGAATTGCTATGTGGGAAGAATGCATGTCATGTCAGCTATATCAGATTATAGCCAGGGATGGCCCAACAAGCAAGGATTAAATACCAGTGAGTTGTTGATCTTTTATTTGGATCTAAGTGGAAATTTAGCTGAAGAATTTGGAATCAGTCTGTTCATGGAAATTATTTATTTTTTAAGAGTTGATTTTCTGATTTGTAGTAGTTTGCTAGGGCTGCCGTCACAAAGTACTAGAGACTGGGTGGCTTAAACAACAGAAATTTATTTTCTCAAGTTTTGGAGGCTAGAAGTCCCAGATCAAGGTGTCGGCAGGGTTGGTTTCTTCTGAGGCCTCTCTTCTTGGCTTGCAGGTGGCTTCCTTCTTACTGTGTCTTCACGTGGTCTTTTCTCTGTGCACGTGTTATGTCTGAATGTTTTCTTCTTATAAGGACACCAGCTATATTGTATTAATAAGAAATCGTTTTAACTTAATTACCTCTTTAAAGACCTTATCTCCAAATATCACATTCTGAAGTACTAAGAGTTAGGACTCCAACAAATGAATTTTGGGGAAACACCATTTAGCCTGTGACAGTGTATAAAGGAAATTCGTTTACTCCACCCCTCCCCTCTCAGCCTTTTCCTTTTGTTTCCTTTTGGCAATTTTGTTTCATCAGAGGGCGGTCAAGAGGAGAAGTAAAGATAGAGAAAAATGAATTTATTTTGGGTGTATTTCAGGAAATAGCTTGAGGGGGGAGTGGCTCAAGCTGGTGGTGAAAATGATTTGGACACTGCCTATATACATTTGTATTGTCTTGGCACATTCCGTTCTGGTTTTCTGGACAGATGAAAGCTGACTGTGTGGTGGAGGTCTAGTCTGTTACTAGATGAAAAGGGAAACTGATAATCTTGCAGTTTGTTTTGCCCACCTGGAAAAGTGAGAACTCTATCCTTATCTTTCAGCCCTTCTTCCTAGAAGTAGCTCAGGGACTTGGTGAGCACACTGCGGGCAGGCCCAGGACAGGTTAGCCTTGTACCCTCTGCCATGGTTGATGCCCTACCTGGAACTGGCAGATGTTTACAAAATATATGTCAAATTGAATTACTGAACTTGCTTGGCTCAAATACTTTGTTTTTTCCCCAGACCTTTTGTGAGGAGTTTTTCTCTATCCTTGTTTAATTCCTACCCTTGTCTCCAGTTGTCAACTGTGGCTTATGCCTTTTCTTCCCATTCTCTTTGTAATTATCAAGTAATTTATTAGAGACAGGCTTAACTAGACATTAAATAATTGCAGGTATGCAGCTGAATTGAGCTGCTGTCTTTTAGGAACTCACAGCTGTTTGTGTTGTATTGTGTGATGAGATTTCACCTTACCTTGTTTCGTTATGCAATATCTTGCATTGTAAAATAAAAGAATGTTTATTAGAAGCTTCTGCTCTAAGCAGTATATAAAGGCTGGTATGTTCCCAGGAAACCAATATAAAGATACCGGGAGACCAGGTCTGGAGCCTTTGCAACCTCTGATACTTCTCCTTCCTTGGGATTTTTTCATTTTTGTTGAATTTTCCTTGATAGGGAACACCTGGTTTGCTCCTGAGTCTCCAATATGACCAGTCATCATATTTTAAAAGAATTTCTTTTGCTCTTTAACGTTAACTGTTAAAGCAAGATTTTTTCCATTTCTTCCTAAGAGATCAGTGGTATGTCCAACAGGTTGGCTCCTTCTGTGTTTTAATTATCAGACCGTATCTGCATGCTTTTAACACAAATTTGCCCCATCAGAAAGAGTTGTAGCTTGTATAATTGTGAATTTTAGTCCTGTGTTATGTTGTAGTGCCACCAGTTTGCTTTCTTTGACTGGTTTCACATAACAATTGCTAGAGGTAGACACTAATTTTATAGTACTTAGTTCAGTGCAGAATTTAGAGTAAGCTGAAGGATTGTTTGGTTACACTATGCAGTAAACCCATTGGTTGCAATAACCAATACACATGGATCTACTCTTAAGGACGTAAGGAATGTCATGCTGCCACTTACCAGCTGTGTGACCTTGGGCATGCCACTTAAATGTCTTAATCCAAGTTTCTTCATCTAGGTAGTTGCAAGGATTAAAGAAATTTGTATTTGATATTTGCATGTACACAGTATTTGCATGCAATATTTGCATGCACATAGTGTGCCAGGCACTATTCTGGTTTTTGGATACATTTGTGAAAAAAAAGCAGACCAAATCCCTACCCTGGTGGGGTTAGCATCTGACTTTAGCTTAACTGTCAACTAGACAGAATCCGCTTGGTAGGAGAACATGATAGCTAACATTTATGAAAAAAATTTAATTGAAACATGTAACTAATAACACTGAGTTTATTTGGTACATTTAAACCCTATTTCTGTCTAGTTTAGTATGTCTGCCTTATAGAGCAGGTCTTAGAGAGAGCCCTTCCCCATAGAACAGCTGACCATATTAACGGTCTTGGCTGTTAAAAAAAAAAAAAAGGCGCACAGTCTCTGCATCTATTATTTTGGGATTGTTGGTCTTGGGATGCTGACTGTGTAGCCTCCTTCTCTAGGTCTTTGCTTTATAGGTTGTTTCTAAGATTCTTGAAGGGGACTCAGAGAATGAGCTCTGAGTGACACGTTTGATTCTTTAAATCTGTTTGTGAAAGCCCAGTTTGTTCAAGTCAAGTTTGAATGGCTCAGAGAGGACAGTGTGATGTTTAGCTTACCTAGCCCTGTCTTGTATCACTGATGTGTTAATATCGGCAGAGTCACAAGCAGAAAAAATATCCATCAGATTGATCAGTTCTCTTGTATTCTTTTTCATGGGCAACTGAAAGAAAAACCTTTTTGAGGAAAACTCTTTCTCCTCTTTTTGTGTCTTTTTCTGGAACAGAAAGACAGCATTTGTGATAGCATTTTGACTGTGGGATTCTGGAGTTCAGACTTAGGAGGATGTTAGTGACCAAATGTCACTTCCTTGGGGGCAGGGGTGGTGGCTGTCAGTGAGTCTAGAGCTGTATCTTGAGAGGAATGAGCAGCGGCTCCTGCAGGGACACAGAGATGTCAGGCACCCATCTCACAGTCCGCTGAATGCTGGGTTCACAGCAGTTGGAGTATTTAAACCAGGGTTAACATGTAGTGTGTGTTATTATGAGAGATATATGAGGTCAGAGTTAGGACCTCATCATGTGGTAGCAATTTGCATTCTTTATTTCCTGTATTTTCTTTTAGGGAGGGAATAAATAATATGTGATAATGAAGAAAGACACGTTTTTGTGGCTTTTTAAAAAATTGAATTTTGATTTAGGATATTTTATGTCATGGATGTTTTTTTGAAGGACATGAAATTTGGTTGCTTATTTAGAAGCTTTTGAGAAAATTGGATCTCTGACACACAAGCAGTCCCACATTGAATTCCCTCCATTTATTGCTGCAAAGACACGAACATTTTTGTCAAAGCTGTGGGAGGGGTGTTACATGCTTGTTTATCAGAGCCACCAAAAGTAGCTCAGACATCCCTCACGACTCAGCTGATGCCCTTGCTGCCTGGTTGGGTATTTGTGTACTGAGGACCTGCTTCCTTGCTGAAGGCTAGGAACATGTCACAAGGCTGGCTAGTGCCCAGGTTTAGACTACCTTGGAAGAATTGGCTTGAGGGCAGAGAAGAGAAGTTTGGAAAACTCCTTTCTTCCTCTTGTGGCATTAACCCCTGTGAAACCAGACTCAGATGCTTTTGTTCTTTTTTCCAGAACTAGGGTAGTATCGCTCATCTGGACTTAAACTAGTTGGTATTAATCACAGGAAGAGGCTTTGTGTGGGTGTCAGGTGCAAATTGTTGAGCTGTTCAGGTGGAGTTAAATTTGACACCAGAGGAATGAGTTAGCCCCAGCAGGAGGTAACAATGGGTTGAGGAGGTCTGCACTTCAACCAGAAATTTTCACTTCATAATGTTTTTTTAAAAAAATTATTTATTTGGTCGTGCCATGTGGCATGTGGGAATCTTAGTTCCCCAACCAGGGATTGCACCTGAACCCCCTGCAGCAGTCCTAACCACTGGACCACCAGGGAATTCCCCACTTCATAATATTTTTACTCTAACTTCTTGCTCTCAGTGTTGAGAAATGCCCATCTGGCCATTCAGGTAGTTTGGGCAAGTTTTCACCCATGAGAGTGCTCTCCTTAAAGATGGTGAATTGACTCATTCATGGCTCTTTAAAAATAAGCATATTTCTGAAACCATCCATCCTAGTGTTCAGCAGTCCAGATAACAAGGTACTTTTGTTCTGAGTTTGTTGCAAGCATGCACTGACTAAGGGTGGAAAGGGCAAAACCAGAGATTTTTTCTTCTGTTGAATCTTTTCACCATGAGGATGATTTTGTCCTTTAAATAAAATAAAACGGAACTCTCAATTTTATTAAGTGAGGAGTGTGGGGGAGATAGAAATGAGGCAAGGTGCTATCCCTGTTTCTTAGAAAACTCTCCTGATACTTTTTGAGCTGTGTCCATCAATCAAATTTGAGTCATTGCTTCAATAACATGACATAGAATATCTTCCTCCTTTTAAAAAGTATCTTTCCTTTAAAAATTTCTAAAAAATGCCAGAACCTTCCCAAATCAGCTTAAAACAACTCAAGTGTGAAGGGATCTGAAATTACTTTAAACAAAGCAAACGGTTCTGATTCTCCTGCTTGGGAGACATTTTCTTCTTGAAGGCCAGCCCTCTAAACTGTGGGAAGATTCAAAGCAAAATCCAATTAAAGTCCCCTAATGCCGATAAGTAATTTCTTTCCTTTTCTTTTCTTTTTTTTTATATTGGGGTATAGTTGTTTTACAATGTTGTGTTAGTTTCTACTGTACAGCAAAGTGGAGTTCCCTGTGCTATACAGCAGGTTATTATCTATTTTATACATATCAGTGTATGCATGTCCATCCCAATCTCCCAATTCATCCCACCACCCCTGCTTTCCCCCCTTGGTGTCCATACGTTTGTTCTCTACATCAGTGTCTCTAAATTATCCTTTTATATATCTTACTTGTATGCAGCTTGCAAGTGAATATCACTGTGAGAGCTACAGTTTGTCAGGGTTTAGATCTTAATTAGCTCATGAGATTGCATCCTTTTGAAGCTGTATACCACAGGTTGTTGGCTAGTTTTCCAAAAGCAATTAAAATGCCCACTATTATAATTAAGCTTGTTACTGGTTGTATGTTCTAGTTATAAAATGTATTTGGCAATTAAAGAAACTGAGATTGGGGCTTTTGGCTGGACTCTTTGGGATGCAGTAAACTGGCTTCCACCTTAGTATCCTGTTAGGAGAGTCATTGATATGGGTACTTAGATGGTGGGTCATATCTTAGGTCCTTGAGTATTTATTGTTATTCCATAAATAAGAGCAACCTTAGGTTTTTACAAAAAAGCTAAAGTTATGGACTGTGAGTTCCTGATTATGTCCTACTCTATATACAGGAGACAGAAATCTACATTTCCAAATTAGCTGAGAAGTCCTTTTAAAGAAGCATTGTCTTATCTTTAAGAAGGTAACTTGACTGTGACAGTGAACAATTTAATCTCTTAAACTAACATCTCTTGCTCTGGTCAAATTTCTTGTCTGTTTGTTGAACCAGGAGTTTGGCGGAAATGTTCCAGGTACAAGATGCGGTTAATATCTGTTTCTGAACCACACAGCATGTAGAAGTTGGTAAGCGGTGTTTCCACCATCTCACAGTGAGATTAGTCTGAGCTGGCCCATGGGAGAGGCTGTGATTATCAGGGCTGCCCTTGGTGGCACATATAATTCTTAGTGGCTTTCTTTGCACGATGCTTGCCATTTATTCTTTCTTTTCTTCTCTTGGCTATTTTGGACTATTTCTTTGTTTCTCAACACCCAGAGTGGCATGGTGGATGAGACCATGGGACAAAAGAGTCATTTAGTGTACAGGTGGAAATCAGTACTTAAAAAATGAGGTTGAGGGCTTCCCTGGTGGCGCAGTGGTTGAGAGTCCGCCTGCTGATGCAGGGGACACGGTTTGTGCCCCGGTCCGGGAAGAGCCCACATGCCACGGAGTGGTTGGGCCCGTGAGCCATGGCCGCTGAGCCTGCGCGTCCGGAGCCTGTGTTCCGCAACGGGAGAGGCCACAACAGTGAGAGGCCCGCGTACTGCAAAAAAAAAAAAAAAAAATGAGGTTGAGGTTTTCTTGTGTACTTTATTCTGAAATCCATTTAGCACACATGGAGGAAAATGGATCTCTTAGTTTATGTGGTTCCATCTCTTTGCCTTGCCTGTTTGTGCCCCTCACCTCCCACCCCCATGCAATTAACATGAAAATGATAGTTTAAGAATGAGCTTAGAGCATTTAGCAGCTGGGCAGGGGGAATGCTTCACAGGATGTTAAAATCAGAGAGAAAGAGAAAAGGGCAAGTGTTTTGTAATTACTGTTTGGTTTTGAGGAATAGTGGAAGGATTGAATCCTATTTTAAATGTACTTCTTTCCAGAGTTCCTTTAAGGTCTTGATTAATGATTTAAATTATTTTCTTTATTGTGTAGAAAGATTAGAATTATTAGAGATACATTTTTCTTGGGAAAAATACTGTTTGTGGTTCTTGAGATGTTAAGTCTATAATATATTAGTATAGAAGAAACTTGAAGTCTTGTGGGTCTAAGGACATTTGCTTTAATCCATATATACTAATACTTCCTGTGCTTTCTTTGTATTAAGTTTTCCATAACTTATTTCTAGCCTTGTAAAAATAGAGGGAAGAAACCCCAAATTATTAGTTTGGTTTCTTTGAATTCCACAATTTTTCCCATGTACAGAACAAAATAAAACCAGTGTTTGCTGCCATCCTACAACAGATGATTATTGGTTCTGAGGAAGTGACGGTCTGTAAAGTATACATTTGTGTGTAATATGTGGTATTTATTATGTGTGGTGTTTTATAGTTAAAATATAACATAACCATCATGAAATAATACACATGAAATGAGATGTGATGGTAAGATGAGATTGATTTAAAAATAAACAGAAAATAAACAGTAGAATCTCTATAAGCAGTCTGCCTTGTAGACCTAATCAGTCAGGCTTAACTTGTACTTCAATTTCCTGCATAAAGTCATATTTAGCCTCCCAGTTCAGGATAATACCCCTCCTTTGTGTGTCCATAGCACTCCATATCTCTCATTGTGGTACTTCCACAATTGTTTATGCCTGATTCCTCCATTTGACTATAAACTATTAGAACATGAGCAGATATTATGCTTTTTATTTTTCATTTTGTTTTACTTTTCCTCTTTGAATTCTTTAAAAAGAATTGAAGTATAATTGATATACAGTAAACTTCACATATAAGTGCGTTAAGTTTTGACGTAGTGTATACCCATGAAACCATTCCATGGTTAGGATAATGAAGATATCTACCACCCCCCAAAGTTTCCTCATGCCCCTTTATAAAACTTCCTCCTGCCTTTCTCTATTCCCTGTCCTGAGGCAACCACTGGTCTGCTTTCTATCTCTATAGATTAATTGGCATTTCCAATAATTTTATATGAATGGAATCTCGTACAGTATTATTCTTTTCTTTAGTCTGGCTTTTTTCACTCAGTATAATTATTCTGTGATTTATTCACATAGCAGTGGTTATCAGTAGTTTCCTTTTTATTGCTGAATGCTATTTCATTCTTTGGATATAGCAAAGTTTGTGTATCCATTCATCTCTTTTGGGGCATTTAGATTGTTTCCAGTTTTCTGCTATTATAAATAAAGCTGCTGTGACATACCAATCTTTGTACGAACATATGTTCTCATTTGTCTTAGGTAAATACTTACGGATGGAATGTCCAGGTCACATGGCAGGTATATGTTTAAATTTATAAGGAGCTGCCCAACAGTTTTCTAAAGTGTTTGTACCATATTAGATTCCCATCAGTAGTGTGTGAGAGTTCCAGTTCCTCTGTATTCTTGCCAACACTTGGTATGGTGGATATTTAAAAAATTTTAACCATTCTAATGCGCATGTAGTAGAAATCTCATTGTGGTTTAAGTTTGTATTTCCTTAATAACTAGGGATGTTGACCATCTTTTCATGTGCTTGCCATTCATATATCTTCCTTTGTAAAGCATATGTTCAAATCTTTTGTCTATTTTTTGAAAACTGAGTTGTTTGTTTTCTTCTTACTGAGTTTAAGAGTTCTTTACATATTCAGAATTCAAGTCTTTTGTCAAATATATGATTTGCAAATATATTATCCCAGCCTATGGTTTGCCTTTTCATTCACATTAACTGTCTTTTGAAGAGCAGAATTTAAAATTTTGTTGAAGTGCACGTATCAATTTGTTCTTTTGTGGATTATATTTCTGGTGTCATTGCTAAGAAATCTTTGCTTAACCAAAGGTCACAAAGGTTTTCTTCTGGAAGTTTTGTACTATTGGATTTTACATTTAAGTCCTTGATTCATTTTGAGGTAATTTTAGTGTATGGTGTGAAGTATGGATTGGAATTAATTTTTTTTCATATGGATACCCAATTGTTACATCATTTGTTTAAAAGACTGTCCCTTCTCCCTGAATTAGCTTTGCACCTCTTAAAAAAATTAGTTGTCTATATATATGCATGGATCTATTTTATCCTCTATTCTGTCTGTTCTATTAGGTCTGTGTGTCTGTCTCTTCTCCAGTATCACACTGTCTTGATTACTGTAGCTTTATATTAAAATCTAGTAGTATGAATTTCCCAGCTTTATTCTTTTTCAACCATTGTTTTGACTATTTAGTTCCTGTGTTTTTCCATATAAATTTTAGAATAATTTAAACTATAATTTAAAAAAATCCTCCTGGGATTTTGATTGTAATTTCACTAAATCTGTAAATTTCACTAAATTTGGGGAGAAGTGTTCACTATATTGAACCTTCTAATCTGTGATCATAGTATATCTCCCCATTTATTTTGATCTTTTTTGATTTCTTTCAGAGTGTTGCAGTATTTAGCATACTTGTCACATATATGTTTTATACTTATTCTTTCTACATAGCTTCAATTCAAAAGGTTCAGAGACTCCTCTTTGGTGCTGTTCTTGAGATACGTTTATATTACATCTAATAATAATTTCAATTGTGTTAGTCTTCACCATTGCCTTAGTTTTCCTGAGGAAGCCAAATTTTATTTGGAGTCAAACATGCCACAAGAGGTTATTGACTACCTAGGTAACCTGCTTAGATTTAACATCAATGAATGACTTTAAAGCAATTCATATAACTCCTTCTTTGTCTCATATAATTTTTCTTGAGGCATAAGCAAAGGTGGTTTCAGAAATGTTTAGAGCAGTTGTAATCCAACTGTGTTTGAAAGAAGAATTTTAAATGGCTGAAGAGCTGACCACTTTTTATGCTGGGTAGGTAGCAGCCCAGAGGACGTTGGTGGCTCTTGAAGCACTATCAGTATTTCTTACCTGGAAAGCAATGAAGGACATCTTTCAGGTTGGGAATAGATAATTCATAGGCTAGTGGAGTGCCGTGTTCCAGTGGAAGGATTCCTTAGAGATCATCAGTTCACAGAAGGGGAAAGCAAAGCCTGAGGATCATACTATACTCTGAGACTTGGTGTCCTTGGAGGATCATACGATATACTCTCAGTGAATTCTTCTTGAAAGCCAGTCTGTTTCCATCAAAACCTGCAGAGACATAGCCCTTCCCACTCAGCAGATTATGTACGGTCAGGTTAGGCGTCAAAATGGAGAGATCGGAATTGGTGTTGGGTTATTAGAGTCAGGGTGGTCATTGATCAGAGATGATGATGTGACCTGTAGGACCATTATGAGAACTTCCTATGAGGGACGAATGTGGATGATGATTGCTTACATAAACTAGTCCAGTTAACTTTGTGCCAGGCACTACTCTAAGTGATTTATGTTTATGAGCTCCTTTAATCTTAACAGCCTTGTGAGGTGTAGTTACTGTAATTATTCCATTTTGTGAGTGAACACAATGAGGCACAGAGGGATCAGGGATTTTTCTAGCGAGTGACAGAGGTGGGAGAGGAATCCGGGCAGTCTGGCTCTAGAGTATGCACGCCTAACCACTGCACTGTCGACAGACTGCCTAAGAACGTGTCTATTATGTGAGCCACTAGGGGAGTGATCCCCAAACACCTCTCTGCCAGCCTTGGGGACCTTGAGTTTCAGTTGCTTTTTTAAGTTTTAAAACAAGAGAGACTTCTGTTAGTGGTAAGATTTAGACTTTTCACTTCTGAATTTAAAGTTCTATGGAACATATAGGTTTTCTAATATTAAGTATATGTGTGTATGTAAAAGTTTCACTTGTTTAGAAAGTCCCTTCTCTCCCTTAACTGCATACTATCTGTCTTAAATGTTTGTTTCCCAAGTTTTTTTTTTTCCTCTCTGAAGAGGACAGACTCAGGCTTATATCAAAATGCAGTTGACTGTGCCTTAGATTTGGAATGTGCCAACAAAAGACTGTACAGTGATGTATACAGTTGGCTCTTGAACAATGTGGGGGTTAGGGCCACTAGCCCTCCCCACAGTCAAAAATCCGCATATAACGTATAGCTGGCTTTTTGTATCTGTAGTTCCTCTGCATTTGCAGTTCTGCATCCGCAGGTTGAACTAACTGGGGATCGTGCAGTACTGTAGTATTTACCATAGAAAAAACTCCACATTTAAGTAGAACTGCACAGTTCAAAGCAGTGCTGTTCAGGGGTCAACTGTACTTATATGGGGCCAGGTTATAAGCACTCTTAAAGAATCCCAGTGACTGAAAGGACCAAGTACAGTATTGGGAGAAGAAGCTGTGGAGCAGCTGCCTGCCTCCAGCCAACAATGCGCTCCTGGGTGACGTTTGCCACAGCTCCTTGGGTGTAGGCCTTAGAGAGTATGAAAGACGGCCTGATGGCTCTGTGTTTGTGGCTCCACTTGGAAACTTTACAGCATTTCAGCTGCTTGCTCCTGTGTAGGCACAGAACCATAACTTCACCATAATGCTTGACTGTAAGTCTGAGGGGAAATGAGGACAGGAAAGTTGGACAGCATTTTCCACTTGGTGGAGGATGGAGACCAGAAGGAAGGGATGGAAGGGAGTAGAATAAAAGTAAAAAGTGACGAGTTTAGATACATCTTGCTTGAGGTTTTCTATTGTTGAGGGAGCCATACCCACAGCAGTAGCATTTGTACTGTGGGAAGGGGGTGGAAGTAGATCTTCTGGAATGTAATCTGGACTGATTCCTTCTTGAATGGGGGAACATAGATGATTGTGTGGAAAGGCTCTCACTCTCTCTCTCTCAAATGTACCCACATATGCACACTGTTCTTGTTTTTGCTAACTACAGAAGCTAAACAGAGGGCAGTTGGAAAGAGTTCATCCACTGTTTTAATCCTTGGGTGAGATTGTTAAATGATAGCTGTGTTCTGGTTAGCACAAGAGTTTTTTTGTCCCTGGCAGCAAAGGAGGCCAAAGATGGTATTTGAACTTTGGCTCTTCAATTTAAGTCACTAAAAATTTATCGAGTGTGCCAGGTACATGACATGAACATGAGATATGGCATCTAAAGGCTAATTGTTACAGCAGTTTATGTTGGTCTGGATAGACTTCCACTTCTCATATAGATCTCCGTACTTCTCATAAAAGACAAAGATTATCATTGATGAAAGATATTAGAGATTATCATCTTAAAAGTATTCAGTAAATATTACCCATTCTCTCTGAGAATGTGTGGGCATATCGGGATCTTTGGTGGGTATGTAGTAGTGCTACTGTAACAAATTACCACAAAATTGGTGACTTAAAACCACACAGACTTATTATCTTCAGTTTTGTAGGTTAGAAGTCCAACATGAGTCTCACTGGGCTGAAAATCAAGGTGTCAGCAGGACTGCATTCCTTCTGGAGGCTCTAGGGGAGGTTCTGTTACCTTGTCTTTTCCAGCTCCTAGCGCTTTCTTGCATTCCTTGGCGTGTGGTCCTGCCTTCATCTTCAAAGCCAACGATAGCAGGTCGAGTCCTTCTCATGAAACCATCTCTCTGTTTTCCTACTTGTATAGTCACCTCTTCCTCTTCCTTTGAGATTACATTAGGCCTATGTGGACAAGCCAGGGCAGTCCCTTTAAGATCAGCTGATCAGCATCCTTAATTCCATCTACAACCTTAATTCCCCTTTGCCATATAACATAATATATTCACAGATTCCAGGAATTAGGACATTCAGCATCTTTGGGGAGCCATTATTTTACCCTCCACAGTAGGGGAGACTTTTTTGAAACTTTGCTCATTTCCCCCATCAAGTGAAATTCTATGAGGCCCTCCCTCTCACCCTTTGCATAATGAATTATTAGCTGTGAATACGTGCTGTGTATGTGAGTGGTGGGAGGCTTGTCACTCATTACCTTAAAGCCTCACTCTTCATTGTTATAAAACCCCAGTCACCTAAACCTTTGATGATTAGTTTTGTAGAATCATAGTGTTGGAAGGAAGCTAGAGATCATGGTAGCCAGCCTGCCCTGCAGGTGCTTACAGACACATTATTACATCTTTTCCAAGTGGCTGTCCCACCTTTGCTGACGTGGAATGGCCTGCTTTGGGAGGTCATGTCTTCTTTGAACACTTCCATTTTTCTGTTAGAAAATTCCTGCTTTATATTGAGGGGAAGTCTCTCTCTCTGCAGGTTTCTATTGGTTCTTTTTTGTTTTACTCTCTGGGGTCATATTGAATAAATCTAATTTTGTACTTGAAGCCCTTGAGATTTTTTTAAAGACAGCTATCATATCCCCCAAGTATTCAAACTAAAAAACCTCAATTTCTTCAGTTGGGTCTCATATGAAACTATTTTGAGGTTTCTTTCCATCCTGGTCCTTCTCCTGAATATGATACAACATAAAGAAGGAGAGACTGAAGGATGATTTAATAGGAGCCTTTAAATGCCATGGGGATTGTTACAGAGAGGAGGCTGGTAAGATCTCTGCCATCACCACGGAAACAAGAAATCACAGGCTTATGTTATGGCTAAAGAGATTTAGGTATCAGGAAACCTGTCTTAACCTTGTGGATTGAGATAGTGCAGCAGACTGCCATGGGAAGTTGAGGGATCTTTTGCCCTAGAAATCTACAAGATAAGCCTTTAACCTCAGAAGTCATTTATTTTGTATAAGAGACTTGGCTTCAGTTAAATGTTCTGCTTAAAGAACATTCTTGTCATTGCTTGTCATCCATGCCTGATGCCTGGATTTCCCTCTTGCGTTGGCTCATTGGATGTAAGGCATCATCATGACTGCTGTTAATCACAGGGGGAAGGAATCTGGTTCAGGGCTTTATGAAGGAAGGGAAACAGTGGCGTAGCTCAGGATAATTAATAGCAAGTGGAGTGACAGTTTGATTCCCTGGTAGGGACCCTCGCATTGTTGAAGGAAAAAATCACTTTATTCTTTCATAGAGAGAGGCAGCTGTAATTCTGGTTGGATGGAATCCAATTAAAAGGAACTGACATGCAAATTGATGATCAGACAGTGTGAGTATAGAAAAAGTCCAAGAAGAGTTCTGTAAGAAGTGGCAGAGAACAGTGTAAGTAATTTGGCATGGTAATGTGTGTAAGAAAAATGGAAACGTACGGGTTGGCTACCTGAACAATTATAAGTCTGGAATCTCAGCCAGGTGAGAGCAGGAGACTACCTGGTTTGATGCGTTTATAGCTACTGAACTTTTAGACATTTTGGTGTTGAAACATACATTTTAGGAATTATAGCCTTTCACAATACAGTGATTATAAATCAACCCAAATTGGTAGTGGTTAAATAAAATATTCCCAAGAATATATGATGGGAATCCAAGCCTGGCTCTTTGAAAGATCTCATTGTACAGATATACTTCACCTGACCTAATGATGTGTCCTCAAAGATATTGTGTGAAAATTGACTCCTAAATTTAGGATGAAATAGGACAGCTTGCCGTTCATAGTAATGCTATTATGAATCATTTTCTAAAGTGAAATATCCATTTATAACCAAAGTCATGACCAATTTATCCTTGGAGTAAATTCATAATAAGTCCACGTGTTAGGTTTGCTTAAACAAAGGTACTTTTCTTTGAAATGAAATAATTGTAGAGACACAGAACAGTTAAGCTTTAGAGTAACAGAGGAAAAAATGGGCAGGATTTTTTAAGAAGTCAGTATATTGCTTTTTAGGGAGGAAAATTCTGCTTAAGAAGTCAGATAGCCTCTGCTGTTACAGTGGGAGAAGGAGAAGGCTGCCCAGTGTATTGCAGGGAGATTTATTAGGATCTTTTGGGAACTGCAGCAGAAAGGGCTATGAAATTTTTTGAAGAAGGAGGAAGGAAGTAGGACCACAGCATTTATTAGACTTTATTCAGAAGAAAGCCAAAGAAGGTGAAATGGAGTTCACCCTGAGAAAGCTGTGGAAGATTGAGGAGCTAAGACGTAGCAGCAGCAGCCAGAAGAGACCAGGGTGGTGTGGGCAGAGTTTCCACTCCGCAGGAGAGCACCCAGTTGTCACTCTGGTCGGCAGCAAGGGATGTTAACAAAGGAGATTCAGAATGACCAGGGTCCAGTTTTTGTTGGTCCAGGTGTGACTAGTGTGCCTGCTGCATACGGTGTAAGCCCCAGGGGATCTTGCCCCCCTGCAGCCACTCTGCTTGGGCACTCCTACAGCTGTGTACTCCCTGCCCAGGACTGTCACTTTTACTTTTCACTCTGCCCAAAATGCTCTAACCCTCAGGGGTCCTTCCCTCACTTGATTCAATTTTCTGATAGAAGCTCCCTTTTCAGGGAGACCTTTCCTGATCATCTAAAGCGAGCACTGTTTCTTCCCTTAGTCTGCTTTACTTTTCCTCTCAGCACTCATTTCTACCTCAAGCATAAGTTTATTTGTTAAATGTTTTTCCCTTTTCTCTCTAGTAGAAGTAAGTTCCATGAGAATTGAGACCCAGTTTGTTTTGCTCACTGTATTCCCAGCACCTAATCCATACAAATTTGTGGAATGGGTTTTTAGGGAGTCTTTGTTATATGAGCTTGGAATGAGAAGGGGACCCAGTTGCTCTCCTATATTACATAATATGTTATATAATTATAATAATTATGATGGGCTCAGCACAGAGTGCTGTGAGCTTTGAGAAATAAGCTGGAGATAGTCATCACAGAATTGGAGACTGGAGCTGGAGTGGTTTAGAGTTTTGTTTGGTGGTCAAGACAAGGGAAGGGTATTGTAGGCCGACAAAAGAGGGTAAATAGAGTTGCAGAGGTTTAGACATGAGTCTTGTCTTTGGAAGTCCTTCAGTGAGCTCGATGTGGCTGCTAGAGCACAGGTGCATGGTGAGCCTTGACACAGAGGAGTGTGAGGTATGGTTGGGAAGGACATTTTATACATATGTCAAGATCTGATTGGGGAAGTTCTTGAGTTTGGACTTTACCTTTTGGGAAGTGGTGAGCCCAAAACTCTTTAATCAGTATCCAAAAAATACCCTGAAGGAGGGATTGGAAGAGGGAAGGGTGGAGAGGTAGGATGTAGAGCAGGGTTGATGTGATTTTTCCAATCTTGAGAAGCAGGAGAAAGTTTGGGATCCCCACGTTGAAGGACAAGAAAATGAAAAGCAATTTTCTTTGTTAATGGATGCATGATGATATACTGTGTATAGGTAGTGGATAAAGGTTGAAGACTAGTAGCTCTTGTAACTGTTTAGTTTTTCCAGTAGGGGTTTAAGCTGTGCCACTGGGACACAAGGAGAGGAGAAGGCCATTTTGGTTCATAGAATAGAAAACTTTAACTGGGAAGTGCCTTGGCAAATGGATAGGGATTCTTATTCTAGCTCATGTGTTTTAGCAGCTGTGTAGCCTTGGACAATTCATTTACCTGCACTTCTGGTTCCCTTTCAAGGATGGGCTTTGTTGATATGCTTACATTGTTTTTTTGTGTGTGTGCGGTACGCGGGCCTCTCACTGTTGTGGCCTCTCCCGTTGCGGAGCCCAGGCTCCGGACGCGCAGGCTCAGCGGCCATGGCTCACGGGCCCAGCCGCTCCGCGGCATGTGGGATCTTCCCGGACCAGGGCACGAACCCGTGTCCCCTGCATCGGCAGGCGGACTCTCAACCACTGCGCCACCAGGGAAGCCCCGATATGTTTACATTGTTAATGTGCAGAACAAAGTATACAATTTTGGAAATTTTATGAAAATTCCCTTTATAAATATTGGGTAACATTAGGAGTCCTTTCCTTTAATAGAAATAGATATGAAGAAAGTAGAACTTAAATATTCTCATCAACCCCCCAAAACAAACAAACAAACATGGAGAAATAGATCTGGAATTGCTTTTTTCCTGGAATATAGTATTACCAAAGTGTCAGAGCCCCTCACACCCTGAGAAAACATGACCATTGCTAAGAGGTGGCCTGCACAGTTTTTAAAGCAGCCAGTAGAGGAACGACTTTTCGCTGCTCATATTCTCCATGTCAAAACACGTTCTGTGTCAGCAGTTGGTGAGAGCTACTGCAGAGCAGTGCAGAAGCAAAAGGAGGATTTGATCATGTTGGATGTACTCCTGCATATTAACCTGCAGGTCACAGCAGTTCTTGTTCCAAAGAGCTGTATACCAGGCAGTTGGACACTTTATCCTGGTTTTTACTCCCTTCATCCTTCACAGCATTCCCTGTCGGGTACCCCCCACCCCCGTCACTTCAGCCTTGGTCATTTGCAGTAGTTGAATTGTGGTCTTCTATGTATACAGAATGTTGTATAGGCTACATAGTTCTCTGAGAACTTTTAGGAAATTTGGGAAACTTTACATTTTAGAATGCTTTCTTCACTTTTATTTTGGGCTGTGTTGGGTCTTCATTGCTGCACGAGGGTTTTCTCTGGTTGCGGTGAGCGGGGGCTACTCTTCGTTGTGGTGCATGGGCTTCACATTGCGGTGGCTTCTCTTGTTGTGGAGCATGGGCTCTAGACACGTGAGCTTCAGTTGTTGTAGCATGTGGGCTCAGTAGTTGTGGCACGTGGGCCCTAGAGCATGTGGGTTTCAGTAGTTGCAGTGTGTGGGCTCAGTAGTTGCGGTGCACAGGCTCTAGGACGCATGGGCTTCAGTAGTTGTGGCACACGGGCTCAGTAGTTGTGGCTCGTGGGCTCTAGGGTGTGTAAGCTCTATTGTGGCGCACGGGTTTAGCTGCTCCGCAGCATGTGGGATTTTCCCGGACCAGGGATCGAACCCATGTCCCCTGCATTGGCAGGCGGCTTCTTAACCACTGCGCCACCAGGGAAGTCCTTTCTTCACTTTGAGAAGGGGGAAGGAGAGGAATCTTTTATAAGGATTGCTTTGAAATAGGTCCATTTTGAAGAGTTTTAACTTGGGCAAAGGACAGAATAGCTTAGTGTCTAATATTAAGTTCCTAGAGTCCTGGAACTAGGTCCCAATTCCAGCTTTTCCAATTATTAGTTATGTAACCATGGGAATGTCACTTAAGTTTCCCCGTCTGTAACATGGGGGATACACACCCTAGTTCACTGGCCTCAATATGAAACAGCTCATTACACTCTAATGGTAGTTTAGTGAAATGGATGAGTAGTCTCAGTTTATCTCCACAGGCAGCCGCAGAAGTCAAGCCAAGCATCCTGGAGTATCTGGGAATCACCCAGAAAGAGGATGGAAGTCTGCAGCACAGTGGTAGGGGATGAATGGGTGGGACCCAAGAGTGAACTACAGAAGCAATTGATCTTAGCAAGCAGGAAGGGGTCTCCAGGGAGTTCCTGAGTGTCAGCAAGGGATCTTGGTAATGATGGGGAAAATAAATCACTCAACTGGAGGAGTCAGACCACCTTGGATGTTGCCCCTGAGCTGCCACCAACATTGTATGTCACATCCTCGTGGGTGAGTCATGTTTCCTTTCTGACCGTCAGTTTCTTTGTCTGTAAAATGATTAGATGATTTCTCAACTCCTTTTCTACTCTAGTGATTTCACCACTTCATTGGCTTTCAAGAACTGTGAGAGGCCGGAGTGTCACAGAACAACCTGCCATAGACCTTGGCCTGTGCAAATCTTTAGTTTTGTTTTTTTGTTGTTTCAAAGAAGTTTCTGTTCAAAAGGCCATGAAACATTTCATCATTGGACTTTGAGGGAGTTGTCTCTTTAATCTCTCACGTTTCCTTTTTTCCCCTACAAATGATATCCATAGGACTGCTGTTGTCTTATGCTCTCTGGATCAGCACTTTTGCAGAGAAATGAAAACATTGCACTTTTAAAGGCACAGAAAGCAAAAACTGTAGCATCAGGATTCAAGGTTACAGGATTGGTTAACTTTCTGGTTTGTTTTGCTGAGCTGAATGAAAAAGATTTGATGGAACGTTACTGCTTATGGATAAATATTAGTAACCACAAGAATTCCCCAGTGGTAATTTTTTTCCTTCTTTGCAAAGAATTTCAAATTATGATCTAGGACTGGGATTATTATTGTCAACTGGATATGAATGTGAGAAATGTGGAATAAGAGGATGAAGGACGTGGTTGGAGAGGAGCAGCTCTTGGGGGTGAATGTCCAGAGAGGACATGTGTTCTGTACATGTGTAGCATTATTGTTCTTGTGTTCTTGATGTGTAGCATTATTTTGAATAGTGATTTGTTACGGTTCAGATATGTAAGTAACTGGCAGCTGCCCCAGAACTTTATAACATTAGTTAATAGAAATAGTATTAGAAAAAGAGTCATCAAAAGTAGAAATTTTCTTTAAGATTTAAGAACTGAAGTGTTTTTAAACTTCGATATTCCGAAGCGAAGAATTTGTTAGGTTGGGTATGCGAGTACCTAGTAATACCCAAGTAGATCTTTACCACAGACTTAAAATACACTCATATGTAGTCACTTTTTTGGTTTCTTTGTTTTTGTTTCGTTCTGTATCCCAGCTGACTTTAGGGGAAAGGCAGTGTGGTATTGGTATTAATTTATTTGTAAAATCAATAGCAGTATATCAAGCACTTGCTGTATACCAGGATTTACCACCATTAAATAAGATATGGCCCCTGCTGCTCTCACGGAGTCCCCCTGAGTAAGGTTCAAAAGTTTGAGAAGTAAGCATGATTGTCTTGCAAATAGATGACTGTAAGAGTGTGTAGGTATGCTGTTATTTCCAGCACATTGCCTACCACATAGCCTACATGTGCTGGAGATACTCATTAAGTACTTTGAGAGGATGGAAGAGGGGGCATTTGCAGCTTGGAAAAAGATCAGAGAAACCTTCATGAAGGAGGCGACATGACAATGATGTTTCAAAGGACAGGAAAGAGTATGCCATGTACATGGGCAGGGTTGACATTCCAGGGAGAGACTAGCATGAGGAGGTACCTGCCTCCTTTTCGAGTCCTGAAAGTAGCAAGTACATTGTTGCTGGAGGTCTGGGTTTGTCTTAAGGGCAGTGGCAAATGAAAGGCAGAGTGCAGGCTCTTTGAGGGCTGTCTGCTAAGATTCAAGGGGAAGATGTGCTGGGGAGTTGTATGCTGGGAATAGTTGGTAGCTCTCCCGGATTTAAGTGTTTGCTGAAATAGATGTACACTGTGATGTAGAAGTACCAGGATCAGATCAGTTAATCAGTATCTGGTTAACGTACATGTACATGCAGAATTTGGGCAGCAAGGTGCAATATGTAGAGTGTTATATGAAAATACTGGATGCACACAACTACAGTATTAGTTTGCACAAGAAATCATTGTGATGCAGGTTGATGGAGAGCTCAAATGAGCAAGGGGGTTAGGGAGAGATGTCAGATTAGCTTCCCCCCAACCCCGCCTGCAGTGGTTCTCAATTTGGCTACAAATTATAATCACCTGGGGTTCTTAAAAAATTTCTTAGGTACAATTTACATGTAGTAAAATGCATAAATCTTAAGTGTGCAAATCAATGAATTTTGACAAATACACACACCCACATACCCTTCAAATTAGAGAATATAATTATCACCTGAAAAAGTTCTTTAGTCCACTTCTAAACAGTCCCTTCCCCCCTCCCATAGTCAACCACTGTTATGATTCCTATCATCAGAACTTAGTTTTGCCTACTCTTGAGCTTCATAAAAATGGAATCATATGGTATGTACTTTTATGTGTCTGGCTTCTTTTGTTAAACGTAATGTTTTTGGGGTTCTGTGTTGTTGCAGGAATCAGTTCTTTTATTGCTGAGTAGTCTTCTGTTGTGTTAGGTGTACCACTGTTTATTTAATCATTTCCCTCTTGATGGACATTTGAGTTGTTTCAAATTTTTGACCATTATAAATAAAGCTCTGTTGTGCAAACGTTGTTTTTGTTGTTGTTATTGTTTTGTGGACATAGGTCTTCATTTCTTTTGCATAGATTCCTAGGAGTGAAAGTGTTGGGTTATAGGGTATGTAGGTGTATGTTTAACTTTATAAGAAACTGCCAAACAGTTTTCCAAAGTGGTTGTACCAGTTTACACCCCCACCAGTATTTCATGGGAGTTCTTGTTATTCCGTATCCTCAAAAAAATTTAGTGTTGTTAGTCTTTTTAATTCTAGCCATTCTAGTGGGTATAAGATGGTAATCTCATTGTGGTTTGATTTTGCATTTTCCTGATGATTTAATGGTGTTCAACATGGTCTTCTTTAGTGAGGTGTTTGTTCAAGTCTTTTGACCATTTTAAATTGGGTTGTCTGTTATTTAATTGGGTTGTCTGGAGTTCTTTATATAATCTGGTACAAGTCCCATGGCAGATATATGTAATATGAATATTTCTCCTAGTCTGTGGCTAGCCTTTTCAATTTCCTAATGACGTCTTTTGATGAGCAGAAAATTTAAATTTTGATTAAGTTTAGCCTATCTTATTTCCCCCTTGTATGTTTTGAGTCTTTTGTTCCCTCTCTAAGAAATCTTTACTTAGCTTAGGTTAAAATATTCTCCCTTGTTTTCTTCTTTACATTTATATACATTTACATTTTGATTTATGTTCCATCTCAGATTTTTGTGGGTGGTGTGAGGTAAGAGTAAAGGTTCATTTTTTCCCCCTTACATTTATCCAGTTGTTCTAGCATTATTCTTTGGAAACACTTTGTTTTCACCATTGAATATCCTTGGTGACTTTGTTGAAAATCAATTGCCTTTTTAAGTCTGTTTCTGCTTATGTCTATTCTAGACTCTTTATTCTGCTCCATTGATGTATTTGTCTATCCTTCTCCTGATACCACACTGTCTTGATTACTCTAGCTTTATGCTCTAGTAAGTATTGAAATGAAGTAGTGTGAATCCTCCTACTTCGTTCTTTTTCAAGATTGTTTTGACTATTCTAGGTTCTTTGCTTTTCATATAAAATTTTAGAATCAAATTGTCAAATTCTAAAAAAAACCACGTGGGGGTGCTTTATGAAAAAATCCTGTAGTACCCAAGCCATAGTCCATGCCAGTTAAATCAGAATCTTTTGGAGGTTGAATCCCAAGTATTTGTTAACACTCTCTAGGTTATTCCAAATGCAGCAGAGATTGAGTATTAATGTGCCAATGGGATTTTAGTATGGTACCCTAAAAAAGAAATTTGGTAATAGATTACTGGAGTGGAATGCATGTGTAGGAGTTGAAGTGGGCCGCCAAATGGAAGAGATTGTCAGTGCTTATGGAAAGAGGGAGAGTTTGGGAATGATGGAAGGGTAGTGAGAAACTGTGTGGTCTAGGAAAGTTCTCTCTCCTGGGGGACATGCAGTCCCTTTGCTGAAGTGTTGTCTTGTGCAGCTACCATTCCTGATCGCTCAGGATTTCCTCACCCTAAGCCAACCACAAATGTAGCCTAAAACCAGAGGTTTGAAAGCTAAGGAACACTTTTGTTTGGTAAAGCATATAAACACATTATTTTATAGCGTAGCTTTCCCCTGGATTAGGGAAATGTTTGTGAAATCTGGATAATAATGAACTGGGTAGGCTTTTTTTTTTTAAAGCTTTTTGAAGGTTTTATGTCTTTTTAATAACATTTTTATGCAAACATTGATTCATCCATTCTTTGCATGGGTCCATAGTTTTGTCAGAAGTGCTGCCTCCCTAAAAGGCTTTAAAGAAAAAAGGGACAAAAAGTTGCAATCAAATAATGCTGTTCTTTGGGAACATATAAGCTATGTGGCCTGGTAGGTGTTTGCTTGTGGCTTTTTTTAAAATACGTTTTCCTACTTGAAGAGAGCGTTTGGAACTAGTCAGCTGCGTCCCTCTTTCTGAGCTACAAGTTCCCTAAACAGCTGTAGAGAATTAATTTCAGTTAGAGCTAGCAGAGCTTTAATCTCAACTTTCTGCTCAGTGTTATAGAAAATCCTGTCTAGAAAATAACCAGTATCTACCTGCTATGGGATGTTAAAAAATTCAGATGAACATTGGATTTTTGAGTGTTTTCCTAGTAGAAACAGCATGAAAATCCTTTAGTGAGCTAGATTTTACAGTGCACACAGAAAGCAAGGATTGACGATATATTTATATTTCTGTATGTGTGACATGTTGGCTGTACTATCTTCTTGTTTCTAATAGATTTCAGATATGCCATGTCCAACTCCAAACCTCATTTCTCTGTGAGGGGTGAGACATCTTAGGAAGAAAGAGCTTTAATATTATCAAACTTCTAACTCCTTTATAAATATATATGTATTCTCTTCAAGGCGGGGAAGCAGGTGGGCAAAGGGTGGGAGGAAAGCTCCTTTCCTTTTTCTATTTACCCTTATATTTAACAACATACACACATATATTTCTTTTTTTAAAGTTTCTGTAAAGAGGGAAAAACATTCACAGACTCTGCTTTAAGAAATCTTCCTGGGCTTCCCTGGTGGCGCAGTGGTTGAGAGTCCGCCTGCCAATGCAGGGGACACGGGTTCGTGCCCCGGTCCAGGAAGATCCCACATGCCACGGAGCGGCTGGGCCCGTGAGCCATGGCTGCTGAGCCTGTGCTCCGCGATGGGAGAGGCCACGGGAGTGGGAGGTCCACGTAATGCAAAAAAAAAAAAAAAAAAAAAAAAAAGGAAAGAAACCTTCCTCTATCCTGCCTTTTTAATACCTTTATTTATAGGATTTGTCTGTAAGGCAAACGTCACTTTTGTAGTGGTAAAATCCTAACAAATAATTTTCTATTTTGTTAAACGTTTAAGAAGTTATTTCCTATGTTACTATATTATCTTCTTAATAATGTCATGACTGCGTAATAGTACATCAAATTGTGCCATTCATTTATGTTCTAATGTTGGACGTTTAAAATAATTTTGTGCTGTTATACCACAAAGAGCTTATTTTTACTATGTAGGACTCCCCTCAATTTCTTTGATAGATTCTCTGTTGTAGAATAACAACAGGGTGCCTTTTTGTTTTAAGGGTTTTTTCAGTGTATACTGTCTTTACACTGTGTACTGTTTTTATACTGTGTACTGTATAGAGGTGTTTAGAATACCAAATAGCTGTAACCTTTGATTAAATGTGTGTACCATCATTTCTTGGATTTTTCTCAATAGTCAGAGACCGCATGGGATCTTTGGAGTTTTTTTTAAATTAACCCCGACTCTATAATCTGTGGACATTAGGGATCTGGATACAGAAAAACCTGCAAGTTGAGGGCGTCCATCAGAAATATACAATATGTGCACCAGATCTGAGTACTTAGTGAGGACTTTGGGGACTGTATAACAAAAATGACTTCAGAAAATAGAAACACTGGAGGCAGTACATATAGCAGTTTAGAAACATGGGCTTTGACAGAAAGACTTGTTTAACCCAACTGCACCACCTACTTACGTGACCTTGGATAAGTAATTTAACCTCTCACCTCAGTTTCCTCAGTTATAAAATGGGGATAATATTGATGAATCATTTAATTAAGTAAGAGAATGTATGTGAAATGCTCGACATGATGCTTGACCCACAGCAAATGCCAAGTAAATTATAGCTGGTATTACTGCCTTTATTAACAGTTAACATTTATGTAACATTTATGACCTATGGAGCCCTTTGACTTGCTGTTTCTCATTTGTGAATCTGGGTGCTTTATATAGAATGGATTTTTAAATGTTCCATGGACTTTTTATTTATTGCCTCAAGAGGTCATTTCCTTGCAGGTACCTGTACATCTGTGTACACTCAGTTGTCATTTGTCATGTACCTTCATGCCAGTGTCTTCTTATCTAAATTAAACTCTAAAACCCTGTGTGAGTACAAGGGTTGTATCTTATTCAGCTGGGTTGTCCTTGTACATAGCACTGGGACACAGAGTCCAGACCCTTTGCTATTAGAGTTCTAGCTCTACAATTTATTATTCAAGTGACCTTAGGCAAGTCAGTCTCTGGCTTGCCAAGGCCACCCTTTCCTCATCTGTAAAATAGGTAACAAATGTGAGGATTACTTTAAGTGATGTGTTAAGAAGTGCTTTGCATAGCAAATCGCAAATTTTTTTCCCCGTAACTCACTGTGCCTAGCTCAGTAGTTGGTGCTTAGAAAGTATATGTTCATTGGGGTTGGAGGCTGATATGAAGGCAGTGGACCCAGTTCTTAACTTCAGTATCAAGATATGTTGATTTAAAAAGTGAAAATTGTTTTTTGGGGGCCAGTCGTCATACAGGGCTCTATGGCAGGCTCATTAATACCTTGGTACCTTGCCTTGAAGTGTTTGCTTCTTGATGTTGTAAAGTTTGGGCATAGTTACACATAGGTTCTCAGAGCAGTTTCAGCGATTTAACCCTACCTTGAGGAAATAAACTTAATATATAATACGTAAATATGGATTTCAGAGTATGTGGTCCCTGTGGTCAGTCTGGAGAGGTGCATATGAGGATATTCAACAAACACTGGGATGCTGGCTCTGTGGAAGACTCTTGGCTAAATCAGTCTTGTTTCCCATGGAATTTCGTTTCCTGGTTGACCACAGATGTATTTCTATGTGTTCTGTGTGTTCTCCGTTTATATATATATTTTTTCCAATTTGATTTTCAGAAATGATGATGCTGAGATTTTGGCTGTGGTCAATTTCAGTAGACAAGACCCAAACACTAGGTATCCATTTCTGTCTTGAATAAAAAGTAAAGTCTTGTTATAGAGAAAAAAAGCAAAAGTATTTAATAAAAAAAAATTCTTTGTTCATTTTGGAAAATGGTACCTTTGTTAATCCCCTAAGAGACAATTTATTATATTCTGACACTATCATTGAATAGTCCAAGAAAGCATGATGCCTCAATTTAAATTTATTTTTCCTGGCACAGCTTTTGTTCTTAAGATTTGTGCCTGAAGGAAGAGGATGTTGTTTCTCATGGGGAGGGGAAGTGCCTAGTGGACAGAGAAAGGTGAAGAGTGTTATTTCCTTGAATATAGATTGGGGTTTAGTTTCCACTTAAGGATATTTCTGGGAAGAACAGAGCCAGTTCTACTTAGCAGCTTGGTTTTTGCTAATTATGGAGGGCAGGATATGTTTTCATCTAGTCTGTTCCATCAAGTCCTGTTTATACTTTTGGGATATGGGGAGTTAGCTTTGACTCAGGTGAGGTGCACAGGTGACATGTGTCATTTCTATCCTAAGATGGTAGAGGTGACAGGCTGCTTTCAAATAATAACTTGGGGGCTAGGGCACAGGAACCTTTGGCATTTTCCTCAGATTAGTCAGTGGCTGGCAAATTTGATGAAAGAACAGAGAGGGAACTGTTTTTATTAAGCTGTGATGTAATCTCTACGTGATTAACTCTTTATGGCTTTTTAAAAAATTAATTTATTTTTGGATGCGTTGGGTCTTCATTGCTGCGCACAGGTTTTCTCTGGTTGTGGTGAGTGGGGGCTACTCTTTGCGGTGCGCGGGCTTCTCATTGCAGTGGCTTCTCTTGTTGCGGAGCACGGGCTCTAGGCATGCGGGCTTCAGTAGTTGTGGCGTGTGGGCTTCAGTAGTTGCGGCACGCAGGCTCAGTAGTTGTGGCACGCAGGTTCTAGAGCACAGGCTCAGTAGTTGTGGTGCACGGGCTTAGTTGCTCTGCGGCATGTGGGATCTTCCCGGACCAGGGCTCGAACCTTGTGTCCCCTGCATTGGCAGGCAGATTCTTAACCACTGCTCCATCAGGGAAGCCCCTTTATAGCCTTTTAAGTACAGAAGAAATTTGCATTAGGAATTAATAACCAAGAGTCTTTGAATTTATGAAGTCTGAAAAAGTGATGACCAGTTGTCAATATTTTGGTCATATTTCACAAGTGTCCCCTCAATCCAGTTGGTAGAGAGAGGTTTGAATGTGGTGACCCTAGTGAAACCTTCCTCTGAGAAGGGAGTAGTCAAGTCAAGTCAAGTAGTCAAGGCTACAGTCTGACAATATTTAAAAAATTATTTGGGTAGCAGAAGAGAGCACCCCATCGGGGTGGTTTTTAAAAGTTTAAAAAAATTTTTTTAAACAATATCCATGACTTGGTTACATTGTGTAAACAGCAAACAGTGTTAAGGATGAGCCTCAGGGATAAACCACCATTAGCATCCCCAGTGTGGTGTATTGTCCTTTTCTTGCCCCAGTCAGCAAAGTGGTCCTAGACTTTGGCACCAGGGAGTCTCTCAACATTCCCGTTGTTAAAACAGTTCCTGTGGTTTGTTTATCTTCGTTGGGGTTCCTTAGTAGCAAATCCCAAACCACGCACTTTTTTCCAATAGTATTAATGTTCTAAGAGGGGCTATACATTATATTAAAGTCAGGGTAGTTCTCGACGGGAATGCTGGTTTTTAAATGAGACTTATTCAGCCTTTTTTTAGCTGGTGTTTCATTACCACCAAGGATTTATAATGCAATAGCTTTGAGGCAAAGCTGGTAAGAATGCCAGCTTCGCTAATATTTAGAGTCATAAAATTCTGGATATTGGACAAGCTCTTAATTACTCTGAATCCGTCTTTGTCTTAATAAAAGTTGGATTGTACCCACTAAAACAAGATGGCTGTGTTTGCATTAATCTCCAAATGTAGGTTAATACCTTTTTAAAAGCTGTCTCTTAGACAAGAGACTTGAAAATTAATTTCCCATTTTCAGCTTAAAATGAAGAGCTTTTCCACATGTGGAGTTTGAAGGGCTGCCATTTTTCTGATGTAGATTCAAGTGCCAATAATAACTCTCAGTTCTCCTCCATTTTTTTTTCTTTAAGGTTTAGGTAAGGGAAAAAGTCTCTTCTGGTGTTTGGAGACTTTTTCTTTTTTTTCTTAAATCTGCTTCAAAGTAAATAGAGTTCTGTTTTCTCCAAGGAGTTTGAATCGCTGGGGGTGAGGGGCATGATGAAGATCTAGATAGTGGGAATCCAATTTTAAGTCATGGCTGGAGAAATCTGGGTTTTACATATACCACTGTGACCAAGCTAAATATTTTAATATTTTTTTTTTGTTGTTCTGTAATGTCTAAGTACTTACATATTGGGAGGTTTCCCTGTAATGGTATATTCTTAACTGACTTCTTCGAGTGCAAGACAGAAAATTCTTTTCCTTTTTTTTTTTTAAGCTTCCTTTTAAGCCTCCAGAGTATCTACTGCTATGCAACCACTTAGTACCACTAATTCCAGGATTCATTTCTGTGCTACAGATGGTCAGTGAGATTATAAGGGCTCTGAGAAGATTTTTATATAAATTGAGGTCTTCTCGGTTGAGAGTCTCTGTCTGACACACTAATTTTTCTTCCCCACTTCCAATGCAGGAGTCTCCAATGTGCTGTATTAACCCGGTTCTACTTTGATTATCAGTGGGGCTTGGGGCAGAGGGAGCTAGTGACAGGTTTAAGAAGGAGAAGTAGAAATCAATATACTGTAATCAGATGAGAGGGAACAAGTCATAAAAATCCTCCTCTTATTAAAGGTACAGGTGTTAAAAGCATTGCTTTTCTGTATTTCAGTCTCTTCATTTTATAGACGTTTTTATATAATAAAATATTTATGTAGTAAATGAGAACCATACACAGCTTATATTAACTATACAGACTTCCAGGCATCTCCCCCCTGGAAATTCTGATTGAGCAGGTCTGGGATAGGACCTAGAAATCTGATTCTTATGATCAAGCACATTTGATATTCAGACAACTCCATTTCTTCCTCCCAAAGCTCCAGGCTTCCATGAATGATTTGTAGAATACACTTTTCCTCTCTTTTGTCAAGTCTTTGATCCAGTATGATTTTGTGAGGGGATGTCTTAAATAGAACATTCTGCAAAAACTTTTATGTAGGACAATATCACTGCCAAAACAGACACTTCAGTATATAGTTTTTGTATCAATAATGATGGTAAAAGAATAAAGAGGCATCTGAATGGGTAGGTACCCCAAATCTGTCATTGTGAATGATGGAACTGGGGTGTCAGGCCTGAGGACAAAAGGAGGTAACCCAGGTGCTGTCTTCAAGCACCTGCAGAGTTATCCTGTGGAGGAGAGCTTGCACTTCTGATGGCCCCCCCAGAGCAGACGTGGGACTAACAAGTAGATGCTGAACATAAGAAATAAGTGTCATGGAGGAGACCAGTGGCCCTGCAGCCTTCATGAAATACTGCTTTACCTTCTAATTATTTGTAGCCTGTAGAGCTATTATTTTCCCCCAAAGAAATCTGACTTAGACTGCCAGTTAATAAGAGAAGAATGGAGGTGCTCAAGTGGAAGCAGCCTG
This sequence comes from Leucopleurus acutus, assembly GCF_964270905.1. Taxonomy (NCBI): domain Eukaryota; kingdom Metazoa; phylum Chordata; class Mammalia; order Artiodactyla; family Delphinidae; genus Leucopleurus; species Leucopleurus acutus. The sequence goes on from NC_139158.1 coordinate 11,973,724, forward strand.
AGAGGCATGGGCAAATTAAGCCTCTCTTCTCCCTGAAGCTTGTAGGACACTTCAGTAGAAGCTTGGAGCTCACTGCAGTGTGGTGAGTCCTCTTCAGTGAAGGTGGCTGCGCAGGTGTCCCCGTCTCTGCCCCCACATGGTGTTTGCGAGCTCCGTAAGGTTCGCTGCTATAGACAGCTGGCATAGGTCCGAGGGCAGGGCTTAGTGAAATGTTGCTTGCATGAAAGCTCTGGAGGAAATTTATATCTCACGTTCAGTGCTGAATGGGAAGATTTCTAAGCTCCTTTCTGACCAAGAAAGTTTATGGTATCTGCTTTGAAGATTAAGCCTCAGATCTCAGCATTAATGACCCAAGTATGTAAGCTCTGTGCGGTCAGGGACTTTGTTTCCTTTAGTGCTGCATTTCTAGTGCTTAGGACAGCACCTGACATTAGTGGGTGCTCGGTGAATATTTGTTGAATACATGAATATAATGAAGAAAGTGAAAATTATCTAAGACGGTACATTGTGACTCTCTGCCCTCCCCTGCCCCCACTCTTGTCTTGGAGAATTCTCATTTAACCACCCATCTTTCTAGTGATCAATGCTCCTTCTTCCCTTTGGCCATCCATCCTCACTCCATGGCTCTCATCTCCTCCTTCCCAAAACATGTTTTGCAAAGGGGAATAAGGAGACCAAGGAAACTGTGGAAAACAAAGTCTTGTCAGAAAGAGAGTGAATTTCCCTAGGCACATGAATTGGGAAGCCTGTTGGCTGATGATTTGATTTGGGTATTTCCTGTGATTTTCGGTTGTTGTGGTATGTTCCTGTTTGCAGAGAGAAGAGAGAATTTGTTGTAGGTTTATGGCCTAGATTAATTGGGATATTTTCTGAAGCTTCTGAAGTGTTATCACTTCATCTTTATCCTTGCCCGCTATTACGCATGAAAAGCATTTGAATTATTTTAGAGAGGATGTAAATTTGCTTGTGTTATCCAGTGTCAGCTTAAAGCTGATTAGCATTTTGCATCACCTTTGCAGCTTATAAATCATCCACTTCCCTTCTCAGTGAGCAGGCCGTAAGTCTGCAAGGAAGCACCTGGGGCAGGCCCAGCCACCTCTTGTCCTGTGATTTAGAGAACACTCTAGACTTTTTGTGGGTCCCTCTGTGGCCTGGTCTCTGGTAAGGCTTTTCCTACATGGGAAATGAGTAAAAACTTGGGATGGACTTTTCCCAGGGAGGTTCTGAGGGTTCATCTGGACAGGAGAGATCCACACAGTTACAGTTCATTAGCCTGGTCCAGCCACAAGTATGGTTCTTTGACCTATTTGGTGTTTAAAAATTTGGAGGCAGTTGCCAGCATTTAAAAATTAGGGAATTTCATATAAAAATCCAGATTTGCGGTTATTCTTGGAAAATCTGAGGGTCTGGCAGACGCTGAGTTCCAGTTGGTGCTGAGAGCAGGTGTGCACCAGAGAAGGTTAGCTATCCTCAGTTTTTGTATGGGCTGAGCCAGCTTTACTCAAGGCCCTATGTTATAGATATGTGAATTTGTGACACCCTGCTATAATGTGTGTATTTTTTTAATAATACCAATTTTAACTTGGTTGACTAACCATTAGAGGCCAACATTTAGTGAGCTGTTACCAAGTATTAATATCAGGCACTGTGCTAAGTGTTTATGTATGTATGTTTATTTATGTAGTCCTCACAATTATTCTACTTTTATACATGAAGAAATTAAGGCAGAGAGAGGTTAAATAACTTGCTCAAAGTCACCCAGCTTGTTCAGGTCACCTGTCTCCTAACACTGGCCTGCTCCTCAAACCCATGTCCTTTGAGGAACAGTGGGTATCAGTTGAGAAGCTGGTGACAGTGACACACTCCCTGAATCCCCAACCTGCACCTGGGAGAAGGAGCCTGCCCTGCTCCAGGCGTAGTTACAGGGGAGTATTTGAAAGGCAGCCCCTTATACAGTCCTGCTGATTTCTTTCAGCCTCCTGTTTTCACCATCCATCCTGTTGTTCTAGGGTGCTTGTTTGTCATGTATCAAAGCCCTGTTATAGTGAACCCAAACAAGTCATTGACATTTAAAATTAAATTGCACCAGGTATTGTCAATAGCTACACTGCTCATTGACAGTGCATTGCTAATTACATTGAGAGAACATCCTAACTGGGTATATTATGCCAAATCAAATTGGAAACATTGGCTCTCTACCAGCAAATTCATTTTGACGTGCAGAAAGTTTGGGAATTCAAAGATCTCTCACCAGTCTCAAAATACTGGGTTTATGGAAACTCTTTAATGATTTTTTGCTAAAGTTTTCTTGCAGCAAAGGGGAATTCTGATCTCTCCACTGCTAAGCTGGGGTGGGGGTGGGGGAAGCCGTGCCTTTGAAAGGGAGAGATCTACAGATTTGGGATGGGGTACATTTCAGTGCAGGGGGTTGGGGGGTTAGCTGTTGGGTTCCTTATCTGTATATCTAAGCCACATACTTAGATCCAGCTTTTTTTTTCTTCTTCCTCCTCTTCCCCTTTTTCGTTCCTTTCTCCATCCTTCTCCTACCCTCACCTCTATATGTGGAAAGAGAGGGAGGGAGAGAGTACGCGCACGCGCACGCGCACACACACACGTGCGCACACACACGCACACACACACACACACACACACACACACACACCCAACTCTAGGCACTGTTCCTAGTGCTTGATGTTATTTAATTCGATTCCCACCATAACCGTGCGGGACTGATATGCTACAGATAAAGAAACTGAGGCAGAGAGAGAGTAAAACATTTGTTCAAAGTCACATGGTTAGTCTACTCTTCCTACAGCGCAAACTAGGCTGCCCTGAGGCCAGTGGTTCCACCTCCTGGCTCATGTTGCTTGTGCTCTGAGGGTAAACATTTAAGCCTATGTGTCTCTGGACCTAGGAGTTCCTCTGGGGGCCTTGCAAGTAGCAGTTTAGTTGGCAGGGCAAATTAAGTATGCGGGGTATGCTGTGCTGAACCCAGGGAAGTAGGGAGGGAATCTAGTCTTTGCTTGTGTTATACATGCTTATTGGTTGGTGGCAGGAGTGATTGATGCCAGAATCAAAATGACGTAAAGCAGCTTCCCTCAAGAAGCACTACTCTAACGGTTGTTTTCCTCTTTGTTGCCCCAGGTCCCTTGTGAATAGGATTTAGCTGTGATTCAGCTGCTGCTGTTCTTTTGGTAATCAGTGTGGAGGAGGGAGATGAGGGCTGCTATTAATGGCTTCTTATTTCACATTCTCCTAATCAGATATCCCGCAGTTATTAATGTGCATGCGGGATGCTCTCTGGTGTCCCTGGATGGTTTTGTTAGGTGTACTGGACTGTTAAGCTTTCTAAGATGAAATGTTTTATTAGGTTCTGGCCTGGGGGTTGGATGGCTGGAGGTTTTTTAAAAAATGCACTAAGAGAAAGGAATATGGTGTAAAACCAAGCTTATGATCTTGGCGGGGGAGGGGAACGGTACCATGCAGGGTATGTGGGTGGGTGGGACAGCAGTTCAGCAACATCACCTCCCTCTCCTATAGCCCTGAAAACCTTACCTTGGTAATACCCTTCAGATATTAAAAGTGAAATAACTGAGAACTATTTACTAGGCAGCTAAATGCATATTCTCTCCCCCATTAGTTTTAATTAGGATGAAATCATACATTTAAATAACCACTTCTTCTAATAACTGAACTTCTTATTCACTCTGAACCCAGGCGAATGCCTCTTTCTGTATGAACGGCCCACCTCTGAGTCATTTCACACCTGCCTGTTGACACAGCCAGGTTCCTAATGTGGGTGCACAGATCTGGGATTTCACAGCGTGACTGGCACGGAGAATCTTGGGTATACAGCTTTCTGCACTCTACCTTGGGGATAGACAGGATAGTCCAACCAGAGAATAAAGAGTTTGCAAGTTCAAAACAAAACAACCACCTAAACCAGATTCTACTTGGTTTCTATCTTACTATTTCTTTAAGTGTTTAAAGGGTGCATTTTAAAAAATCCTCCATCCATTTGCTCCATTTAAACAAATGTTATTAAGAACAGTAATAAGCAGTTGAATTGAAAGAATTAGATCTTTGAGGCTTTTACTGTCAGATTTGTTCTAATTCTTTAGTTTTTCCTTGATGTAGTGTATGTGGTCTGTTTTGAGAGAGTGTGGAGATGTGATGATGTGTAGAATGGTGGCTGTTGTGTGTGCATGTGTGTGTGTGCGGGGGTGGTTGAGGGAGGGTTGAATCTTCTGTTTGGAGGATCAGAAATAAATAAGCAGCTTGGCTTCAGCCCTTCATGGCATAACCAGCTAATTAATGAGAGGACTGCTGAACTCCCAGTTGTCTTCCTGGCTTGGAAGACTTAATAAAGTCTGACTACCTTTCGTGGGCCAGTGATAGGAGAAAATCAACAGAAGACATGTAGTTTATAGCAACCTGAAATGTGCCAGAGACATGACTAGCTGCCTTTTTGGCCCTGGGGAGGTGTAGCTGGCCCTGCTTGCATCCTCCAGGAATGGGAATTGTGCCAGACACCAGCTAGACAAGACCAGCTGCTTCTTCGATGTTTTGTGGACATGATTGGCTGTAGTTTTTTTTTTTTTTTTTTTTTAATCGGTTTGCGGGCCTCTCACTGTTGTGGCCTCTCCCATTGTGGAGCACAGGCTCCAGACGCGCAGGCTTAGCGGCCATGGCTCATGGGCCCAGCTGCTCCGCGGCATGTGGGATCTTCCCAGACCGGGGCACGAACCCGTGTCCCCTGTATCGGCAGGCGGACTCTCAACCACTGCGCCACCAGGGAAGCCCTAGCTGTAGCTTTTGATCAGGACATTGTTCCTAATGAAGTCTGACCAGCATCATTTAGACAGGAATGAATGACAGCTGATGTGCAGGATTTTCCTTGATTGGCAGCAGTTGGAACTAGTAACCAGAGGAGGTGGGGGGAGGGAAACCAGCTCTGATTGACAAGAGCTTATCTTTATTTAATCTACTTCCAAAGCCCTGCAGTTGAAATATTAGGCAATTGAAAGAAAGGAAGATACAACTGTGAAACATAATTAAAGATTCTTGACATACTTTAAAATGTGTTCAATAGGAGAGCTATGAAGAGAGTCCAGGTGTGAGGTTAGCGCTGCTCCTGTGATGTGAGAAAGAGAGGGCTTTCACATAGGGATTGTTAATTTTTATCCAAAATTGAAAATAGTGGTGGGCTTTGAATAGTTCTAGCTGTAAAAAATTCTGGTTCTATTTACCATTCCTTTGACTTGCCAACCTGCTTGGAAAAGTTTCCTGTGCAGAGGCCAAAAATGGGTACAGTATTAAGGGTGATCATTTCTCATCAAGTTGTTCCATTGAGGACTTGAATCTTTAATGTTCATTTTTTTTGTTTTTTTGTTTTTTTTGTGGTACGCAGGCCTCTCACTGTTGTGGCCTCTCCCATTGCGGAGCATAGGCTCCGGATGCACAGGCTCAGCGGCCATGGCTCACAGGCCCAGCCGCCCTGCGGCATGTGGGATCCTCCCGGACCGGGGCACGAACCCGTGTCCCCTGCATCAGCAGGCGGACTCTCAACCACTGCGCCACCAGGGAAGCCCCTGTTCATGTGTTTTGAGAAAAGATGACAAGCAGGAACCTTAGGCTTGTTTTCTGAGGACTTGTGTGTGATTCCCTGAGAGCTAATTGCATGTAGTGTGCTGGTAATGTTTTACAGGTGGGTTGGGAGATTGGCATCCTGGTTCAAATCCTGACACCACCATTTCCCCTTTGTTTGTATTACTCCATTTCACCATCCCCTCCTATTTGGTTTTTAAGATATACATCTGTACTCTTTTAGTAGCTCCCCTTAAAATGAAACCACATATACTCTAAATTTAAAGTTCATCTATACCTTAATCCCTTTGGACAATGCGGGTGAACGACCTTTAAGTCTGATCGCCTTCCTCCCTGCAACTAAGTCTGATATTTTAGTTTTACCTTCTTTTTTTTTTTTTTTTTTTGTGGTATGCTGGCCTCTCACTGTTGTGGCCTCTCCCGTTGCAGAGCACAGGCTCTGGACGCGCAGGCTCAGCGGCCATGGCTCACGGGCCCAGCTGCTCCGCGGCATGTGGGATCTTCCGGGATCTTCCCGAACCGGGGCACGAACCCGTGTCCCCTGCATCGGCAGGGAGATTCTCAACCACTGCGCCACCAGCGAAGCCCAGTTTTACCTTTTTTTAAACACACAAATTAGATGTTATTATCCTTTTTACAGGTGGTGTTTTAGATTTACTTGTATGGCTACCAATTTCTTTGTTCACAATTTCTTTAATTTCCTTTAGTGAGTGTCTACTAGTAGTAAATGGTCTTTTTTAGTTATCTAGGATGTCTTTATTTTGCCCTATATTTCGAGAGGAACTTTGTCTGGGTACATGATTCTAGGTGGAAAGTTGTTTTTTTCTTTCTACCTTGTAGGACTGTTGTGAAGATTACCTGAATTCATATCTGAAGCCCCTAGCACGGTGCCTGCTATGTTTGCTTGTTAAATAACAGTGGCTGTTACATTCTCAGAAAAATATTGGAACAAATTTGAGACAGTTTAGGTTTAGTTGGAATGTCCATACTTTTATGCTTTTTTTCCCTGTCATTTCCTTAAAACTTTGATTTCACTAAGATTTGGATGGGAGTGGATTTAATAAGCAACATTACTAGCTTAGAAGATAGACAAAGTTTGATTCAACTGTGGTTTCTGTCACTGGCTAGTTGTATGTACCCTTTGCAGGTTATCTTACCGAAGACTTGTTTTTTGGCATATAAAATGCTTATCATAATACTCTTTCTCAGGGTCACTATGAAAATTGCATGAGAATACATTTAAAACTCTTAGTGAAGCCTCACATAGTAGGGAGTTGTTTATGTTTATTACTAGTTTCTTGTGAACCACTTTTATGATTTTTACGTACAGATGTTATCAACTTTTCTTTTTCCTCCCTGCCCCTGTTTTCATTTCCTATTCCCCAAATCCCTGAGAAGAAGGAGTGTCTTCTGCACAACTGACTTTCTATTCTGCTGACTAGGAAGGCCTTCTGCAGACTGATGGCTCTGGCTTGGAGGCAGCACTTTTATACTTATTTGTCCTTAGGTGGGAAAATAGCTTTCCAGGCTTAGTATCTATACTTTGCTACCTGTAAGACTTTCTTTCACTTATCCAAAAATTGTATGCTGTAGTTTTACTTGTGGCTTTGAGCAAATTACTTAACCACTCAGTGCCTCCGTTCCTCATCTGTAATATGGAAATAATAATAATTCCTTTCCCATAGGATTGTTGTGAGGACTAGATGAATTGATACATGTAAAGATCTTAAGTGTCTGGCGCAAAGGAAGTGCCAATACTTTAGCTTTCATCATTGTCATTGTTAATAGCCAGGACTGCCTTCTGTGCCGTGCCGTTGGCTTTTGGATAAAAAAATTATGTGTCTGCTATAGCTTTGTCCTTTACCTGTTTAATACCCAGTTCATGTGTATTAGCTTCCATATAACACTTATCTCATTTGTTCCTTAATAACATTGTCATAGGTTAGGTAGGACGTGTTTTTTTCAACTTTATTTTCACATACAATAAAATACACCCATTTTAAGTATACAGTGCTGTGAGTTTAGAATTGAATCACTACCATAATCAAGACCTAAAACATTTCTATTGCACCCCAAATTCCCCTCTTTCCCACTTAATCTTCCATTCTTACACCTGGGTCCAGGCAACCACTGATCTGCTTCCTGTCATCATAGATTAAAGTTCACTTTAGTTTTTATATCAATGGAGTTATATTTTTTGTATTCTTATATCTGGCTTTTTTCACTCATGGTAATTATTTTTGAGGTTGATCACGTTATTGGTGTGGTCTAGTCCTTTGTATTGTTGTGTGGTATCCCATTGTATGGGTGTACTGTAACGTTCTTAGCCATTCTCCTGTTGATGGACTTTTGAGTTGTATCCATTTTGAGGCAATTATGAATAAAGCTGCTGTGAACATTTATGTACAGTTCTTTGTGTAGGTACGTTTTCATCTCTCTAGAGTAAATATTTAGGAGTAGCATTTACTGATATGAAGGGCTTAGAGGTCACACAACCAGAAAGGCATCCATTCCATTGGACCAGTGATTTTCACACTTGTAGAGCACCAGGACTCTTTCACATGAAATACTGCTCAAAATACCCAAAATACTCAAAAAAATCAGACTAAAGTGATGTAGACATGTTCCTCGGAAAGTTCAGATAGTCCTTTTTTGGCTGTTAACCTGCTAAGCACCCACACTGTCCTTGTTGAACCCCTTTGCAAAGTGCTGCACCACTTTGGCTACTTCTTGAGAGCAGAGTCTGGGGCCCCTTGAGGTCCAGTCCTTAAACATCTCTTCTTCTCTTTGTAGTCCCATCACCTTAGTTGTTTCAGAACCGGTCACTGAGCACTTTACCTCTGCATTTTGGTGTTCTAGAAGCAAGAAACTCTCACTTTTTACAAATACAAAACAAACCAAAAAACCCCATGCATACATAGTGCATAAGTTAGGCTGTACAACTGGTGAGATTAGAAACATTACCACTTTCCATTGCTGTCAGTCAGTGCTGGTTATGTATCTCCTTGATTCAAAGGGCTCTTCAGGGAATGTAGGGTCAGATAGGTCCATTCAAGCTTTTAGGCTGTTTACCTTTGTCACCCGGTACTATTTACAGATGGAGAAGATGCCAGTATGTTCCATTGCCTTATTCTGAAGCAGTGAAGTCTCATCTTATGTTATCAGAGCCCGGGTTATGAAATTTGAAATGCACTTTTCCTCCCTTGCACTGTTACAACTGCATCAAAGCATTTTAATCAACCTGCTTTCATTGAAGTGTACAATTTTTCTTCTCATTACATCTGCAAGCTCTCAAGTTTACAGACACGATCTCCTTGGCTAGACTAATATTACTTGGTCATTCTTGCATGCAAATTTAAAATTTAATATCTTGCTGCAGGTCTGTTGAGTTTTATGCAAATTCCAATATAGATTATATTTTGGAGCTGTAAATTAGAAATTACATTCAGGGGGGGAAGTAATATATGTGTGGGCTTAGAAAAAGTAACCTTGCAGTTTGCATGGTGCATGGCATTTCTTCCGAAGAAATGAGATTTTGAGTATTCTGTGTGGGTTTAGAAGTTGTATTGTCCAATTGTGTTACTGGTAATAAAAAGATAAAAACAATGCCAGTTCTTGCATCAACATATTTTTTAATTTTATTTTTTATTATTTTTTTACCTTTTTATTTTATACTAGAGTATAGCTGATTAACAGTGTATTAGTTTCAGGTGCACAGCAAAGGAACTCAGCCATACATATGCATGTATCCATTCTCCCCCAAATTCCCCTCCCATCCAGGCTGCCATGTAACATTGAGCAGAGTTCCCTGTGCTATACAGTAGGTCCTTGTTAGCTATCCATTTTAAATATAGCAATGTGTACATGTCCATCCCAAACTCCCTAACTATCCCTTCCCCCCACCCCCACCCCCACCCCGTAACTATGAGTTAACTATAAGTTCGTTTTCTAAGTCTGTGAGTCTGCTTCTGTTTTGTAAATAAATTCATTTGTATCATTTCTTTCCAGATTCTGCATATAAGGGATATATATACCATATTTCCCTTTCTCTGTCTGACATACTTCACTCAGGATGACAATCTCTAAGTCCATCCATGTTGCATCAACGTTTTTTAAAATGACATTTGGCTATTTGGGATAGCCATTTGGGATTAACTGGGTTCTCCCACTTATTTGTTCATTGAACATATGGTTGTGGATGCATACTAGGTACCTGGTTTTCCTCTTGGCTTTGATGATACATCAATAAACAAAACAGTGTGTGCCCTTATGAAAGTTACCTTCTACTCGGGAGAAACAAGTCACAAGCAAATAAGTAAATATTTGTTATATCTGATGGTGATACATTCTGTGGAGAAAAATAATGCAGGGTTTGGGAATAAGTGAGTGCTGGGAGCGGGTGTGGGGTCAGGGAAGACACCCTAAAGTGACGTTAATGCAAAGACTTGACGAGGAAAGGAGGTGAGCTGTGTTATTTTTCTTAGGAGAATGACAGGGAGACTGCTAAGTACAAGTGTCTCAAGTGAGTACTTCCTGCCGTGTTTGAGGAGCAGCAAGGATGCAGTTGTGGTTGGAGCAGAGTGGGAGGTAGAAGTGGAACAGAGAGAGAGAGACAGGAGGAGAATCCAGGGAGTGGTTGGTAGCAGAATGGGGGAGTGGTGTCATGGATCATATAGGGCCTTGTAAGTACTGTGAGGACTTTGGCTTTTGCTGAGTGAGATGGAGAGTTGTACTGGGAAGTATTAAGTAGGCGGTGGGTGACTACCGTGTTGAGAATGGAGTTTATGGAGGCAAACACAAACCTTCAGATGATGGAGATGGGACACCAACTTCAGCCATTGCAAATCTGTACCTTCGGAGCTGACTGCAGAGGGCTGGTGGCCAAAAAGAAGCTAGGATTGGATAGAAGAACCTGGCATTGTTGGCACTTTTGTGTTTGAGCATCCTCAAACACTTCTGCCTGTGGCAGAAGCCTAAGCAACTATACTGTTGGTGCCAAGCAACCTGTGTTTTGACAAGTCCTTCAGGTGACTGTGATGCACTTGTTAAAACACAGAATGCTGGTTCCCCCCCACCCCCAGAGTTTCTGATTCAGGAGGATGAGGTGGGGTCCAAGAATTTGCATTCTTTATACCTCCTTGTTCCTAAGTGATGCCAGTGCTGCTAGTTCAAGGACCACACTCTGAGATCCATTGCTCTAGTGAATAGGAATTGATAAATTATCTGCAAAGTTAACTTTCTGCACTGCACTTCTGCCTTGAAAAATAATGGGTTGAAGCCTTCGCTCTGAGCCAAACTGCCTGGGTTTGAATCCCAGCTTGTTATTGTATTGTGACCTTGGACAGGGCATTTAGAATGGTTTCTTGCACATAGTAAGTTCTCAGTGAAGGCTGGATATTATAATGTGGCATATAAGTATAAAATGATGTGGTGGAAACAAAACATGAATAATTTGCCAAATGTAAGCTCTGGAGTAAACATTATAAACACTATCTTGTTTTGTTTTCAGGATGAACTGCAATGTACAGTCATCCCTTGATATCCACGGGGGATTGTTTCCAGGTCCCCCCTCAGATACCAAAATCCACGAGTGCTCAAGTCCCTTATATAAAATGGCATAGTATAGTCGACCATTTGTATCTGTGGATTCTACATTTGTGTATACTGAGGGCCACCTGTATTAATACTTCTGTTTTATACACACAGAAGTGACTTACTCATAATCGTGCAACTAATAAGTAGCAAAGATGGGTTTCAAATTCAGGTGTCTCTGGCTTCATAGCTTGAGAGTTACCACTGTGTGTGCTGCCTGGCAGCACTGACTGGCTCTCACACAGACTCAGGTTCAAATCTGAGGCCCCCCCATTTAATATATGTGTGTGTGTGAGAGAGAGACAGGCAGACACAGAGAGATTTAGATAGAAAGAGAGAAAGCGAGAGATAGTATTTGCGTTAATTTTCTAGATCTCTGTTAGGCCACATTTTCCTAACGTAAAATTGGGATAAAGCATGGAGACTTAACAGGGTTTCTGTACTAAGTAGAGTATAGATGGATTATCCTTGCTAGTTATTTTCTTCCCTAATTAAACTTCAGAGCCAAATCCAATCTAGATAGAATGTATTTCTCGGATTTTTCTTTATAGTTCCTTATAAGAATGGGTTTTTCCTAATATGAACTTTGAATTTTTGAATTTTGTGGACAGGATTCTTGTCATCAAGATCTCAGCTTGGGAGGAAGAGATCATGTTCCCTTTAAAAACATCCTTCTCTGCTTGGGGTTCTAGTGTCGTCATCTCAGGAAGTTCACACACTGTTAGGAATAAAGCTTTCCCAGATAAGGCATCTGTGTAGAAGAATTAAGTAGGTGGGAAAGTAGGTGTGTGGGGAGACCACATGTCTAATTTTTAAAAGAGCTAGTGTCTCATGGTGGTTTGCAGAAATTAAAAGTATTACATAAAAGTGGCATGTAACAGTAATCGTTACTGTCATAAAATCCCAGTTCATGGATCAGTTGTATGAAACCTGGGCATAAACTTGCAAAAGCCATTGATTGACAACTAGCTGTCACAAAGCTCTGAACTTTACTTCTTTCTGTTGTAGCAGTAACTGGTGAAGCCCTTGGTCCCTAGGGATTGAAAGAGATTTCTAGGGATTTATATTCAGAAGATACATAGACAATTAATAAGGAGCTCTTATTGACTGCAGGGAAAAGAGAAACAGATAGCTATTAAAATAAAAGTATGGCATTTGGGCCAAATAGGCAGCCCCATCTGTCCTGAGAGTCCCCAAGGCTAGCACTGGACATAGAGTGAGTCAGGTTCTTAGAGAAAATTGTGTTGTCGAAAACAGGGGTCCCCAAGCCCCAGGCCTTGGACTGCTACCGGTCCGCAGCCTGTGAGGAGCTGGGCTGCAGAACAGGAGGTGAGCGGCGGGCGAGCGGGTGAAGCTTCCTCTGCCGCTCCCCGTCTCTCGCGTTACCACCTGGCCATCAACCCCTGCCCCCTCCCCATGGAAAAATTGTCTCCCATGAAACTGGTCCCTGGTGCCCAAAAGTTTGGGGGCCACTGGTCAAAAAGAACAAGCTTGATCTTGGTATCTTTTGTTGTTTGTTTGTTTTTGTGGTACGCGGGCCTCTCACTGTTGTGGCCTCTCCTGTTGTAGAACACAGGCTCCGGACGCGCGGGCTCAGCAGCCGTGGCTCACGGGCCTACCCGCTCCGCGGCATGTGGGAACTTCCCAGACCGGGGCACGAACCCATGTCCCCTACATCGGCAGGCGGTCTCTCAACCAATGCGCCACCAGGGAAGCCCTTGGTATCTTTTTTAGAGTAGATGAAAATATGAGTGTATCAGAAAGCTCTTGTGACAAGTTTTGTTTCAGAAAAACAGTTTGATTAGGTGTAAGTATAAGTTATCTAGGAAAAAAATCACTGATATGGCATAAATACCTTCCTTGTTCCTCAGGGATGTGATTGTGTGACCAGGGAGGCGTGGGGTAGGTGGGAAGAGCATGAGCCTTGATGACAATCACCTGACTAGAAGCAGGCTCACTTAGATGTCTCTGAGCCCCAGATTTCCCTCCTGTAAATTGGGAATACTGAAGAGTTGGTTGTTAGGATTAAATGAGTGGCATGTACGGTGTACCTAGTCCAGTGCTTGATTAAACAGTGATGAAGCTGGTAGATTTTAGGCATCTAAAGATCAATGAGGGTGATTTGGAATGCATTTCCTATTTATTGACCCGAATTCCTGTGGGACACCCCCCCACAACTGTATGAGATCTAATTCACAAACAATTTAGTTCACCTATTTAAGGTATGCAGTTCAGTGGCTTTTACTGTATTTACAGATATGTGTAGCCATCACCACAGTTTTTGTTTGTTTGTTTGTTTGTTTTTGCGGAACGCGGGCCTCTCACTGTTGTGGTCTCTCCCGCTGCGGAGCACTGGCTCCGGACGCGCAGGCTCAGCGGCCATGGCTCACGGGCCCAGCCGCTCCGTGGCATGTGGGATCTTCCCAGACTGGGGCACGAACCCCGTGTCCCCTGCATCGGCAGGCGGACTCTCAACCACTGCACCACCAGGGAAGCCCCATCACCACAGTTTTAGAACATTTTCATCACCTCAGAAAGAAACCTGCATCCTTTAGCTGTCACTGCCCTATTCCTTCATCCTTTCCCTGCCTATTTCTTACAGGCTCCATCTTCCTTCTTATCTTTTTTTTCAGTTGTGGACTATGCCAGTTTGCCTGTTGCTGGATCATGTGATTGAAATTCTCTGAATTTTTCTGCAAATAATCAATTTAGCTTTTCCCCCTCTAAAGTATTTGTTTCTCTGGGTGTTGAAACAGCTGCTGCAACCAACGCAAGGGCTCACTATTTTGCACTTTGTGGCCGTTCATATGGCAGCTTTATTCAAAACCGCTCCTGTGCTGCTTAAGTTATTTGTCTTATACAAAAACAGTTCTCCCTGGCTTGTGGCTTCTCTGCTGCCATGTTGACAAATGTTGCTTCTAGTGAAATACACAAAAATAAATAACAGCAAGGGAGAAGGGAGCATAGAGCTAAGTGAATTCATTTTGCTTCTTGAGTGCCATTCTCATTTGTTTTAAAAACCACCCCGGCATTGCAGGCTGGAAAGGAGGAGGCAGAGGGAACCGCAGGAAAAGAATGGGCCACATCTGATTCTCTTTTTAAATAAATTTATCTGTCTATCTATTATTTATGGCTGTGTTGGGTCTTCATTGTGGTGTGCGGGCTTCTCGTTGCAGTGGCTTCTCTCATTGCGGAGCATGGGCTCTAGGCACACGGGCTTCAGTACTTGCAGTACGTGGGCTCAGTAGTTGTGGCTTGCAGGCTCTAGAGCTCAGGATCAGTAGTTGTGGTGCATGGGCTTAGGTGCTGTGCAGCATGTGGGATCTTCCCAGACCAGGGATCGAACCCGTGTCCCCTGCATTGGGAGGCGGATTTTTTTTTTTTTTTTTTTTTTGTGCAGTACACGGGCTTCTCACTGTTGTGGCCTCTCCTGTTGCGGAGCACAGGCTCCGGACGCGCAGGCTCAGTTGCCATGGCTCACGGGTCCAGCCACTCTGCGGCATGTGGGATCTTCCCGGACTGGGGCACAAACCCGTGTCCCCTGCATCGGCAGGCGGACTCTCAACCACTGCGCCGCCAGGGAAGCCCCTAGGGAGGCGGATTATTAACCACTGCGCCACCAGGGAAATCCTGTATCTGATTCTTTGAAGGGACTGGTTGAACAGGCAAGTTGAGGGGTATCTGGAATGTAGGGCCTGGGGATAAGGAGGAGTTTACCTTCTTAAGGTAATCAGAATACCTTGCAGATATTCAGATAGTGACAGTAACCCCCATTTGGGTAGTCTTCAGAGTACACTTAGTGCATTCAGTTGTTTTCTCATTCTGTTTACGATGAGCCTCACATTTAAGACTTGCTGACTCAGTAGTGAATGATTGTAGTTTGTGTGTGATGGTGTGGTAGGGTGTGTGGGCAACTGGGAAGATCGAAGGTGTGAGGCTGTTGGAGTTCTCAGTGTTCAGACTGAAGGTCTGACCTAAGTGAGGAGACAGGGGATGCTAACAAGTATTGATTGCCTGTTATGAGCCAGTTGTTTCCACAAGCATCATCTCGTCGAATAGTCCACAAAGATTGGTGGTCTTATCTCCATTTTATAGATTAGGGAGAACAGAGTTTTATGGAATTAAGGTACTTATTTGTCAGCGGTCACCCAGAAACTAGGGAGTGAAACAGTTGGAAACTCATTGCTTCCAGTCTTCAGAACCTGTTCCTGTTCCATTGTAATAATAAGCAGTAAAAGGTGTGGAAGGAAAAAAATGGGAGGGACATTGGAAAATTAGAAGCAGGGATAATAATAGCAAGTGGTGCAGACCAAAATGTTTTGTTTAGAAAAATAAGTCGCACATCTTTTTTGAGAGTTTTTACTAAGTAAAAATCACCAAAATAAAGTAATTTTCAAGTGCACATGAAGCTTTCTTTGAGGTGGGTAGGGTAAAAATGATCACTTGACCAACTATGATTGACTAGGAAAAACATTTCCCTGAACTTCCATAAATTGTCTTAGTAAGTATATTGGTGAGGCAGTGGCTGATAAGTAATAGCCTAACTGGTCACGTAAGGTGTAGGAGGTTTGCTTAGCCAAAAGTCAGCTTTCACTCTGGGTCTTGCAGATTGATTCCTGCCCATTTGTTAAGTGACTTTCAATGCTGTTTGTCTTCTAAATACTCTGTTATTTTTTGTTGTTGTTGTTGTTGGTCTATTTCTGATAAGGGCTGCCTCTGGAGAGGAGACATGGAGAAACAAGAGTGGTGTGAAAAGACTTACTTTTCCTTATATTCTGTGTACCTTTTGAATTTTTTTTTTCCCATGTATTATTCTGTATGATAGAAGGGTGGGGAAGGGTGTATAGTCAGGCAGAAGGAAAGAAGTTGGGTGAAAGGAATGGAGTATTAGTCCGAACTTCAGGTCTTTACTCATTAGTGATTGAACCTGAAGGGCTTTTTCTCAACACATAAACTTCTTCAGCCACATAGAAATCGACATAAAACAGGTGCTTGCATATTACCAGGTACTGTCAGGAGGAAGGAAGTACAGTATAGTGTTCAGGATTACAAGAGTCTGAAACCCAGACTTCCTAGGTTTGAACACTGTCTCTGGCACTTAGTGACTGGTTGTGACCTTGGACCTTACTTAACCTTTCTGTGTCTTGGGTTATTTGTTTTTAAAATGGTGATTATAATAATGTTTCTTTCATGGAGTTGCAAGGATTAAATGTCTTAATCCACATAAGGTTTTTTTAACAGTGCCCAGCACTCAGTACTCATTGGAAATTAAATGACTGTGATCATCACAGGTGCTGATCTGCCTCATTACTTCTCTGCCCCTCTTTTCATTGTATGTCCAAATTCCCCCTACTCAGTTGCTCAAACAGTGCTCCTATGCTGGCTAAAGAGCGGTTTCCCTGAGTTTAGCTGGTCTGGCACTGGCTCCTCGGAGTGTTATTTTCTAGCCAGAGCAGGATGTTTGGACCCGGGAGAGTGAGCAGGCTGGGTTGGGTCCTGACTGTCTTCGGCGGCGTTCAGTCTTTTGATGGAAGGAAACATGACTTGTCAGAACACAGCTTTGGATTGCCCAGGTTTCCTGTTGTACAGATGGGGTCTGGAGTCTCTCTGGACCCCTTGTCATGGATCCAAGCCAAGGCTTTTGCTTGCTGAGCCAGGAATAATACAGGAATTAGTCTTTTTCTTCTTTATACTAAGCGCTAATCAATCTGTAGCTAACTCTGTATCTAATTTCTGAACCAGATGCCATGAATAACTGCCCCTGAATGTGTTTGCCAATAAAAGGATAAGTTTAAGGCTTTTAATCAATGCTGCTTACACTCAGTATTTAAGGTCAGAGTCTTATGTGAGACTTATTTAAATCAGGATAATTGTTGGGTTAAAAAATGAATGGTTTTTTTGAGATTATGACACTTGTGGGTTCTATAGTGAATTAATCTTCAAGAGGATGGAAAATTGTCAATTTCATAAGCGTTCTTGTGCTCTCTAGTCCTTCAGGTCTCTTATGGAAAAATATGACTTTGGGAGGAAAGCATTCTTTATCAATGGGAAAAGAGATAAGAGACTAATATAAATTTCTAAGGAGTCACTGATGGAGGGAGCAGAAGGGAAATTAGAAATGAAGCTGAGCATTTTGGATCTGCAGTGAGCTGCAGAGCTGTGGGCTATGGTTAGGCTGTGGCTGCTGTTTGTATTTTAGGTAATATGAACTTGTAATTGTGTGTCTGCAGCATACCTTTCTCAAAGGAAGACATGCTTCTTGACCCGCGACTGTATTGCCTAGAGTTTAGAAATAGCTAAGGTTTAGATATTGGCTCCATTGAATGGCCTAGGGCAAGTTAGTTCACTTCTTGGACGCTCAGTTTTTATAATTATAAAATGGGGATGGTAGTAGCACTTCACAATTGGAAAAATACGGTGTGATCACATAACATGAGAATGGGAAGAGTAGTGGCTGGCACATAAGAAGTGATGAAAGGGGGGTTTCCTTCCACTTCCTTGCAGGGATTGCCTGGCTTGCTCTCACACATTTTGTCTGGGGTGCATCTTGATACATGTAACATGGAAATTTTCCTACCTTGTGCCAGTGAGTTGGAAATTGTTCCTCTTGACCTGGTTTTTGTGCTCAGTGAAAGAGATGAGAGGAGTGAGTCAGGAAGTTGCCAAGTTCCGGAGAGGCTCAGTGGTAATTCTCTTCGTCAGTGGCTCCCTGGCTCAACAGTTCTGAGTGTACAGGGATTGGTGGATTTGAGAACTAGGCTCTGCTTCTTTGGCTATGGGGAAGTTAGTTTGTCTTTCTAAAGTTGTTTCCTCTTCCATAAAATGGGGATGCCAGTAACTTGGGATCTGCGAGGGTTCAATATGGGTGATGGTTGTGAAAGACCTTTATAAGTGGCAGGGAACTCCAGAACTGCATGGTGGTGATATTTTCATCATTGTGAGTTGGCAACAGTGCTTATCCAAAAGTCAGTTCTGGTGTTTTGCCAAATGTTGAAGGCTCAGGAAATACCCTCTAACTCAAGGAAGATCTGTCTCCACTCCACAGCTGGAGGAGCTTGTATCCAGAAGGCAAGACAGCTGGGCTCCCAGGATTTCTGGGAGAGCTGGCAGTCATCCCTCAGCTCTGGCTCTCAGACCTGCAGGCCGGTAATGGGGGATTGTAATTAAGATGGTGATGAACAGTGCCGCAGTATAGGCCTTTGCCTGCCACAGGTTGGTTTCTGCTGTTCACTTGCTGTCTAACAATGGCCTGTTCTCCTTTGCTTCAGCTGTGACATCCTTTCTCAATGACCTTTAGGAAGACAGAGCTGGATCTGTCTTGCTTCTTGCTGCCTCCGTGCTGTTGTGTGCAGAGTACCCTTGCTGTCCTTTCCTTCTTCTGGCGACTTCACAGGTGACTAAACCGGAAGGGGAGGCTACAGAAAGTCAGACTGCCAAGCACCTCTCTCCATGCCTCTCCCACTCCAGACCTCAGCACTGTGTGAGGAGAGGCACTCATCTGGCAGAAAGGTGGGGATAACTATCCAGTACATGCAGAGGCCCCAGGAGATTATGATGAGCACAGAGCAGGTTAGGGGGAGCAGCAATGGACAGTTTGGACGTGGGGATTAAAGGCAGCTGGTGCCAGTTAGTGGAAGGTCTTTTCTCTCTCTATGAGGCTTTGATTTCAACTCTGTAGGATGTAGGGATTCGTTGGAGGATGTTAAGTAGCAGGGGATGATAGTATGAGGTCATACTTGCTCATGGCAAGATGGATGATGAAGGATGGATGGTGATGGGACTGGAAATAGGAACACAGAAGACAGTTGCAGTACTTCAGGTGGGATGTCGTGTGGGGCTTGCCTGTCTAGGGCATTGCCATTGTGGATGTCAAGGAGAAGTTGCAAGAGGTTTTGTTGGTGCAAAGGGAACTGACATTTCAGTGCCTGCTTTGTACCAGGAACATCAAGTACTTTACATACATTAGCTCATCTGATTCTAACAATAGCAGTGAGAGAAAGGTGGTTTTGTTTTGTTTTGCCATTTTGCAGATAAAGAAACTGAGGTTTATAGGATATGTAGCTTGTCTGAGGTTCCTGGCAGCTGGTAAGTTGTAGAGTAGAGATTTTAACTTGATTCCATCAAACTCAAAAGTCCTTTCTCTTCCTACTACACCACACTGTGGCCCTCAGGACACAGCCCTCATGTAGTGGTTTTGCATTAGCAAATAACTTTGCAAGGACTAGTCTATTAATAGTGATCTCTTTCAACATTCCTATGAGGTGAGGGAACACAGTTAATTGTTCAGCTGAGGGATTAGAGCCATTGGGAGGTTAAGTGACTCGACGAGGTCATCTATCAAGTGGTTTTGGGGAGAGCAGGAAGAGGTGAGGTTTGGAGCAGACCATTTTGAGACTGTAGTCTTACAGAAAACAAGAATTTGTCAGCCCAATTTTATAAATCCAATATTTCTTTTAGTTCACAGATTAGGAAAACTATAGTGGAGATGGTATGCAAGGCAAGTGCCTGAGGCCAAGATGGCACAAAGCATGGTGGTATCTTGGGGTTACTTTATAATCAAACTCTTTCATGTTGCATAGTCTTTAATTAAATCAACAACCACCACCCCGCCCCCTCCCAAACTAATAATCTTTATTAAGCATGGAAATTGGAGTAAGAGTGAAGAAACCTGTCTCTTAAAAAGATCTCAATAATAAATTATTTCCTTTGCTTTAAGAATTGTTTTGCTGAGCTTAATAATTGGAAGAATTCTCACTTTAACCCAGCTTCATTTTTTTCATTTGACTTTATGTGTTTGACTTTATTATTGGTTGCCATGGGGATACTTAGGGTGACACAAAGAGCAACATTATGATGAGAGCCATGGGAAACCCTTGTTAATTATATTGTGCCTCCATTCCTTGTCTGTCATTTTCTCTTCATTATCATTATTATTACTAATTTATTTTTTTTATTTTTTGAGAGATGAATGCATTGGGTATAGTGGGGCCTGGGAATGAGTCTAGAGCTTTGCCTTTTACTTGGCTGGACACTTTGGGCATG
This sequence comes from Leucopleurus acutus, assembly GCF_964270905.1. Taxonomy (NCBI): domain Eukaryota; kingdom Metazoa; phylum Chordata; class Mammalia; order Artiodactyla; family Delphinidae; genus Leucopleurus; species Leucopleurus acutus. Next base: position 11,993,965 of record NC_139158.1, read on the forward strand.
TGGGATCAAGAAATAGATCACTAGGTATCTTGTAATCGGAGTTGGAAGAACTGCATTTGGGAAGAGGGAGTAAAGGCCAGGGATTGGAAAGATGCTGAACTACAAACCTGAATGATTTCACATTTTGTTAACGGTTATCCCTTGATGCATGCACTTTCAATGATTTAACCCAGCCTTGCAAACAGAGACCATACTTTGGCCAACCCTCAGCCTTCTGGTGCTTTCTCTCCAGAAGTAACAGAGTAAATATATAGCATTGGCTTGTACATGTGTGGCTGGTAGCTGTAGGTAGTGAGGTGATCACCTGCCCCATTGAAACGTTGTCTAGTGTAAGATGCTGGTGAAGTGATCTGGTTTCTGTAGCCTGGGTGCCGAGTGTGGGGGAGAAGGAAGTGACAGTCATTTACAGTGTCGTGTTTAGTCTTTTGCAGATGTGCTTACAGTTATAACAAAGGCAGAGAAGAAATTATAGGGTGGGAAAGAAATGCCTACAGACAGCCTGCTAAAGCCTAGGAAGGAGGAAACTAGTATTTGTGTTTTAGGAATGCTAAGCCCTTGCTTACATATCAGCAAGCAAAATATTGGCATTCACTTCTGACTTGAGGGAGGCATCTCAGAAGTCAATAGAAGGAAATGCCTAAACACAGGCCTTACTCAGAAAGAGAGGAGAGCCGTGGAAATGCTCAGGATTATCTCATAAAAGCTCTTTGCGTATTTGAAGCCTGTAATGAAACTAGCCTTGTTCTCTAGGCCAGACAACTCCAGTTGTTTTTCTTACCTTTTTTTCATTGTATCTTTTCTCATCTCTTTTATGCTTTTGTCACCTTTCTCTGTTTCTTCATCTTAAATAATACCAGTCAAAATTGAACTTTGTGCCCTAATACAGGACTGATTTGCTAGTGACTGCTAGTTTTGATCAGAAAACAGTAGATGAGGAGTGATGTCAATGGTGAGGATGCTGAAATCTTTTTCTTTGCCCAGTCTCATTTTCTGCTCCTTCACCTGTGCATGATGTTGGTGCCTGGAACATGGTGGGCATATAAAGTGAACGTCTGCTGAATTAGTGAAAGGATATATACCCAGTTCTTTGCTTTAAAAGTCAATATTTACTCTGGGGCAATTTAAAAAAAAAATGAAACACCTCATTTTGTTTTTCATTATGAACACCAAAATCGTTGGCTTGAATTGCCACAGCAGAGCATTATGCAGCTTGTACAAAGACATAAGACTTTTCCCAAAGAAGACCATTCCTCTCTCTCCTCTCAGTTAGTCCCTCAATCCTTTCCTTGCTTCTTCTCTCCCTCCTTCCCGGCTTCCCTTCTTTCCTCACTCATTTATTCATTCAGTTCGTTCAGCAAAGGCTTTTTCAACCTCTGCTATGAGCCAGGCATTATTTTAAGTGCTGGGGATATTATTAGAAGCAAAAAATAAAGCTCCTGCTCTCATGAAGCTTATATTTCAGTGGATTAAGGAACATGATTGACCAGAAGAAGTAATCCTTGTTGTTTGACAAGGCTTTCAAGGAAGTGAAAGGTTGGTGGTTGTGTGGGTGATAGAATTAATGTCTGCTCTTTTGTCAGAGACATGCTGGCAAGATAGGTTGTGATTCCACTTTCCTTTCCATTTACATCACCATCTGCGTCCCTATATAGCATTTTACCTGACATGCAAGATTCCATTTGGGCAGGGTTTTGTCAGTTATCATTTATATATCCTTTCTTGAAATTGGATTAGATCTCTTTGATTTATTTGGAGAGAGAAATGGGTAATACACAGTATGTTTCTGCTGAATATCTGTTTTGCTATGAATCTGACACAGTAGTGTATACCTTATTTTTATTCCAGTGTGTTTTATTTAACATTCCATTATTCAGAGATTGGTGGGATTTTTCTTCTTACCTTTCCTTCTACACTGTTTCATTCCAGTTTTTTTAAAAAACAATCTAATTAATATTCTTAATGCCCCCCCATAAATTTCAACAATTTGAACACAAAGTACACAAATCAACCCTATGAACTAAAACCCAAGCCTGTGACATTCATTTGTTCATTCATTCAGCAGATGTACAAAGCAAAAGAAGATACGTGTTTCCTCTCCACAAATTTCACAGTCCAAGGGGACAGTGAAATAAAGAAACTTAAATTAGAATTCTCTGGGGTAAACATGCCAACAGAATTCTGAATAAATATCAGTGTGCATTTAAGACATAAGTAACTAAGTCCGCCTGGCTTGTCAGAGAAGGCATGTTGATAGAGGAGGTGATCTTTGATCTGGGTCTTTTTTTTTTTGGTGGTACGCGGGCCTCCCACTGCCGTGGCCTCTCCTGTTGCGGAGCACAGGCTCTGGACGCGCAGGCTCAGCGGCCATGGCTCACGGGCCCAGACGCTCTGCGACATGCGGGATCCTCCCAGACCGGGGCACGAACCTGTGTCCCCTGCATCGGCAGGCGGACTCTCAACCACCGTGCCACCAGGGAAGCCCCTGATCTGGGTCTTGAAGAGTGAGGATGTGTTTGCCTCTCAGGACCAGCTGAGAGATAGCTAGATTTCATTGGTCTTGCTGTAATCACTGAGGCGTTGGTATCCAGCATGGCTTTCTCTCCAAGTACTGGACTTGGGAATGGTGGTCTCTTTGCAAATACAGCCTGGGTTTTGTTTGTTTGTCTCTGAAACAAGTTGACATCAGGATTGCTTCTTTATTTTGTTACTGCTGTTGTTCATCAGGTGGATTCAGGTGGATAGGTCTTCAGTTTTCATGGTGCTGCATTCCAACATTTGGGGTAGGTTACTTTACTGCATGTTAACTTTCTGACTGGGGCATAGTTATTAAGTGTATCAGGAACTAGCTGTCGGCCCTTCTCCTGCCCTCCTTCTGCTCAGGTAATCTGGAGTAAACATAAGAAACAAATCTACGTTGTCACCATGTTTGGTTCCCAACTCAGAACCTGTGGAATGGCCAGGATGCCATCCAGTGAAAATGTATCGGGGAAGCCAGAGCGCAAAGGGTTTCTTTTAAGAGTTTAGAAAAGCTCACTGACATTATTTATTACTTGCTGAAAGGCCCAGTGAATTTGCCAGTCTCCTTCTTGTTCTAAAAATTGCCTTCAGTTGTTGAAGTTGTGGAGTTTTTCTTGTAACCCCCACCTGAGGTCTTTCAGGGGAGACAACTGGTGGGAGAGTAGGCCTTTCTGCTTTTTGTGTCCCCAGGTAAGAGATGATCATCAACAGCATTATATCCTGTGTAGGAAGTGGGCTTGCTTAGATCATTTCAGCTCAGCCACCCGTCCTCATTATTACTAATGCCCAGAGTTAGAGCCTGGTTTCTCTTTGTGTTAGAAAAAAAAAAAAAAAGGGCAAGTATAGGTGTGAGTGAGGAGGATGATAGTTACAATGGTAGGATCATACCAAATATGCAGTAAGCACCGTGCAAGTGTTTGCTTATTTAATCCATATGACAACCCTACGAGGTAGATCTCTTCTGTTGATAAGCAGACTGAGTCACAGAGAGTTAATCTGTGCAAAGTCACACAGCTGTCTGCCTTGGGAGCCCACACACTTGATTGCTATGACTGAGCCAGATGCCTTGATGATGTGTGACTAGTCGTCAGACATCTGGTGTCACCCCTGACCGCTGTGTGCTGGGGAGTCACATCTCATTGGTATCTGTCAGCAGGTGTTCTTTGGAGTGAGACTCTTCTTTTTGTGACTGGGTTATGGCTTTTAAAGACTCTGTTTTTTAATATGTTTTTAACCTCCCCCCCGCCCCACCCCACCCCTGAATATAAAGGACCCATTTCAAAGATTGAAAACATTTTGGAAGCTGAACCTGACTCCCAGGTCTTCATGTTTTCAGTTTTTATAGTCCTTGAAGGGTTCCTTTTGCCTTTCCATCATAGAGAGGATCCCATCATAGAGAGGCTTTAATTTTTGCTTGCATTTTCCCATTTTGTGTTTTGACTTCTGGCCTAAAAAACGAAAGAAAAAATGTTTAATATTAAATTGAAAATGAAAACCATGTCTTTCTCCATGAACTTAACTCTGTTGCATCATATGATATAAACTCAAGCAATAAAGCCCTGCCCCAAATATAAATAAGTGTCATGTGCTATAAAAAACACAGATTAACATAAAAACTTACCAGAATAGTTTCATTGGAGATGAATTTTTTAAATGAAGATTCGTTTTATAGTGAAAACAGAGAACAGTTATTCCAGACCATAGAGAGAGGCTCGTTTAATATATTTAAATTGGTCTCTTATAAATCACTGCTTTCTACAGAGGCTGGACGGAAGGCAGAGAAACCTAACTCCTTTATGCAAAGAGCTGCTGTCCATTTAAAGTAATTACAAGTGACCGTAAAGCATCTCCAACATAATGTTGCATACGAATGAGAAAAATAGGTTTTGATATTCAAAAAACTCAAGTTCCACGCTTCTAGCTGTAGTTATTTGGCTTAGTATGTAAGGCACTTATCGCCTAAGGTGGTTGCTGATAGACTTGAAGGCAGGTAGATTTTCCCAGTGGTCTGCTAACTTCTTATTCAGTCTTGGCCAACCACTAATACAATGCTGAGAGTTGCTTTCTATTTTCCCCCCTCTAGCTTGGGTCTGTTTGGTGTACTGGAGGCTATGAATCAGAAAGCCTGTAGCTTGCAAGCTACAGATAAATGCTTCCTCTGCTGCCTAGAAATGGCCCTGGACTGACAGTGTGTTGTCCTGCCCTGAGAGGGAATAGGTTCCAGATCTGGTCTTTAGCCTAGATTTGTTGGGATCCTCTGTGCTGTCCCAGAGTGGTGTGTTGCTAGATAAATGTAACATCCACCAACTTTGCCAGATAATGTGTCTGGCCTAGTTGCTGTACTGTGATTGGAATCGAAACATATGGCTTGTTATTAGGGCAGTGACTGGCTGTGGGGGACATGGATGTCTGTTGTTTTTCATTGCTTATTGATTTAGTGAGTTAGAATGCCTTTCCTTTGGTGCTAGCATTAAATAGTTCAGTCCTGTTAGCCATTTTGTAAGATTGTCTTCATGTGTGATTTGTGTATGTTTCCTTGATCTGGGGGGTACAGGGTCAAGGACTTAGGGGAAGGGATAATTGTTTACAGAAAAAGTGGAGGGGCATGGATTTGAGATCAAATAGGAGGTTGGGGAATGTAGGCTTCCTTTGAATATTGAGGAAATTCTTTAATCCCGATTAACTTTGGAAAGTCCCTTCTTTGCTCTCACAGTAGGGAATTTGGCTGCGTGAGCTAATACTTGGAATCGGAACCAGGAGTTGTGGGTTAAATTTCTCCCTGGCAAAGACCAATATTTGGGGCTTTCCTGTACTCGTGTCCTGCTGCCTCTCATTGGGTCTTTTCAAACTGTATACAATAAAGACTGTCTTGATAAATAGTTTGGTTGTGTTTTGGGTCGTTATTAAAGGTGGGATGAGGCTGTTTTTTATTCTTTCAGCACACTTATTGAGTACCTACTATGTGCCAGACGCTGTTCTTGGTCCTGGGATTTATTGATATACAAGAGCAACAAAATCCTTAGTCTTACAGAGTTTGTATTCTAGTGGACTGTTATGTTACAGTGCTCATTATTTGAGAGGACCAAGGTGTTAGCTGTCGCTGCTGTGGCACGCTGGCACGGATTGAGAGAAGAGACTGGGATTCAAGTCCTAGTAACTGTCCTGACTGGCTGAGTTTCTCTGAGCCTCAGTTTTCCCACCTGTAAAATAAGGAAATTGAATATTCTTTTTATTATCAATAAATCATATTGAATGATTTATAGGGTCTTTTCCCACTTGTGTAGTTTATGATACTGGTTCCTCTGAATATTTTAGCCTTTAATCTTAGCTGGGCTTGTAGCCAGTGACCAGTGTTCACATGTTAATTTAAAAAAGAGTTTTTATTACTCAGCCATAAAAAGGAATGAAATAGTGCCATTTGCAGAGACATGGATGGACCTAGAGATTGTCATACAGAGTGAAGTAAGTCTGAAAGAGAAAGACAAATACCGTATAATACTGATTATATGTGGAATCTAGAAAAATGGTACAGATGAACTTATTTGCAAAGCAGAAATAGAGTCAAAGATGTAGAAAACAAACTTATGGTTACCAGTGGGGGAAGGGGAGGTGGGATGAATTGGGAGATTGGGATTGACATATATACACTACTATGTACAACATAGATAGCTAATGAGAACCTACTGTATAGTACAGGGAACTCTACTCAGTGCTCTGTGGTAAATGGGAAGGAAATGGGAAGGAAATCTAAAAAAGAGTGGATATATGTATATGTATAACTGATTCACTTTGCTGTACAGCAGAAACTAACACAGCATTGTAAAGCAACTATACTCCAATAAAAATTAATAAAAAAACAAAATTTAAAAAAAGTCTTTAGACTAAGGAAGAAGATAATTGTTTCTGGAGAGTTGATATTTCTACACATGGTCATGAATTTTTTTTTTAAATGTAGTGAATTTATAGATTTTTCAAAGCACATTACTCTAGGACATTTTCTTTCTCATCACAGTGAACGTCTAAGACAACATTTATTTTTTAAAGTCTTGTGACATACAGGCTCTTGGCAGTATATTCACTGCTGAAACTACAGTGATGGGAGCCTGGCTTTTGAAATAATGGTAAAAGAATGCCATGGGACAGAATTTTTAAAATATCATGAAAACTGAGTTGCTTCCCAGATTTTAAAAAGAAGAGGAAAAAACAATAAGGGAATCTTCATTTATTCTGGAAGCATATATGTCCTGACATAAAGTCTGAGTTGCCCTTGTGTCCTATGAACTGGTTGGTTGCAGGTGAGGAGAATTGCCTTTTGTTACACGTGCCTCGGAAACACTCATCATTGTGTAAGAAATAACTTATTTGTTTGTGTGAAATCATAATATAGAACCCATTCTGCTATGCACCTCCAATATAAAGCTCAGGGATGCAGGCCTGTTAATCAAGCGGAAATATGGGAAGTGAGAAATGAAACATAAGTCTTATTTCACACCTCTAAATGATTGACTGCAAAGAATGAACTTAAAAATAATAATGCAGCCTTCTTCTTGGCATCACACCTTTTAATAAGACGGTTTAAAAATATTTAGGGTGAACCTTCATCAGGATGCTTTTAATTGCTTCAGCACAATTTAGCAGTATATTGAGGTGATGCCACCACTGTGCCCAGGATCCTGGAGGAAGATGCTTGGGGGGCACTGTCACTCGCTGATACGTTGAGGATGATTTGGTGGAACCCATTCAGGTTTGGGGATCTCATTTTCCTCTCAAATGCATGCTGTGAGGGTAGAAGGCATGGCAGCAGTGGCTAGTATGAGTATGATTTACATCTGTTTTTAAGTTGCTGTTCTTGTAAGAACAGGTACATAAGGCATCCTTGTTATATCTACCTTTGTAACAACATCTCCTCGTCCTTCTAGGTCCATTTCAAATACCTTCATCTCTGTTACGTCTTTCCTTACCACCCCCAACTGGCTATGATCTCTCTCCCTTATATTTCAGACAGATTAGACTGAGACTGTGAGTTTTTATCCCAGATTGACCACTTAAAGGCTGTTTGACCTTGGGCAGATTACTTTGCCCTTCTGTATCTTCATTTCCTCATCTGTAAAGTGGAGATAATAAAAGCACCTACCTCTTAAGGTCATGGTGATTCTTAAATGAGTTAGTATAGGTGATACACTTAGAACAGTGTCTTGCATTGTGCTGCTGCTGTTTTATCAACATTATTATTTTACTTCCCTCTTGGTGCATAGTTCATGTTCTCCTTCGCTACACTGATGTATTTAACTTCTCTGCCTCAAATTGTGCTGGGTTCCTTCCAGGCTGAGATTCCTTGTAACGCCTAGCACGATACCTTAGACGTGGTATGTACTCTGTGAGCCCTCTGGATCATTTCACACAGCATTTTGTTAAGAATTCAAAGCAGGGTGTATTCTCATTCTGAATTTTAAAACCTTGGAAGTGGATGGGGACTGATCTTGTTTGTTTCTTAACTGAAACAAACTGAAACTGTAGCACCAAAGCCAAACACTCACTCATGGTCACCCACTGTGTGGCCTGATAAGAAGGCTAGTCACTCAAGGCTATGGACTTCATCCTCTTCTTGCTGATATTACTAGCACAAATGAGTTCGCTTCTGATAATTCTCTGAGCAATTTAGGCTAGGTTAATACTGACCAGTAATTTCCTGAAGTGCCATGAAGTGGCGGGAACATGATTTATGTAACATGGGCTCCTGCTAGGATGAGCACTGGAAGACCAGCTGTGCTTCTGGAATTATGAATGCTTGTCAGAGGAGCTGCTTTTATTCCCAAGAGCTCCCCCCTGCCCCCTTCTTCCCTTTAAACCATCAAGGGAGTCCCTGTGGTGATGAATGGAGAAGTACAGGGCTGCACTGGCTTGTTGTGGATCTTTCCTCAGCAGTTCTTAGAGACAACGGTGATTGAGGACATTCTGGCTGGCTGACACCGAGGTTGACAGTACTGAATTGAAATACAGAAGTGATGAGTGCGTGGGGAAAGACCTTATAAAAAGAAGTGGTACTTGGCATTCTAGCCAGGTTAGATCTGCTTTTCGAAGGTAGGCACTTTGGCACATGCAAAACTTGTGTGACTTCAGCATGCAGAAGATTGCACTTCACTTATCAGCCAAACCCTATTCACATTAGGAGAGTGTTGCTAGTGGTAAGTATGTGGCTGTGTTGTGTTCTGAAACCAGTGTTCAGAAGCTGATGAGTTCTTTGACTTTGGGCTCTGGAAGAACAAACAGCTCCTTGAGTTTAAACTTGTCAAGTAAAAAAGCAGCTTTGGTCCTAAGGCTGTGGCTTTAAGGGCACTTACTTACCTTTGGGCCTGTGGAACAAGGTCCAGGACAGATGATGGATTCATTTTCCTCCACAGACTCAGCAAGGTCTCCCTGCCCCTCTCTCCAGGCTGCCCACGTAAGTGTATTAATAATGCCTCTGAGAGATTTTAAAAATTCCTCAGAGGAATCTGGAGAGGATAGAAGGACCTCCTTGATAGTTTAGGAATGTTGATCTTATCTCTTGATTGGTTGCATGTTGTTTTGGTTTCTGCTCAGGCCAGAATCTTGTTGCTGGTTGCTGTCTTTTCTCTACACCTTCCCCCTACCCCCTATCCACGCCTTTCCCCCATAGTCTGCATCACATGGGAAATGCTTTAGTTGGGTTTCAAAAAGTTTTGGGTTGTATGTGTGCAGTCCAACCAGCTAGTTGTTTTTTTAAAAATCGTGGTAAAATACACATAAGATAAAATTCACTGTCTTACTTTTTTTTTGCGGTACGCAGGCCTCTCACTGCTGTGGCCTCTCCTGTTGCGGAGCACAGGCAATGGAAGCGCAGGCTCAGTGGCCGTGGCTCACGGGCGCAGCCGCTCCGCGGCATGTGGGATCCTCCCGGACCGGGGCACGAACCCGTGTCCCCTGCATCGGCAGGCGGACTCTCAACCACTGTGCCACCAGGGAAGCCCGCGAGTGCCATATTTTAGTCCTGTCTGTCTGTCCCAGGACCTTGTGCCGTGTTTGGTATATTGCTGTGTCTGTGGCAATTGTCTGGTAAATACTTGATTTGTCCACAAGTGACTGATGCAGTGTGGGATAGAGTAAATTAGTAGTTTTAATCATGACCGTCTCCCCACATAGCTGTTTGACCACATCCAAACCACTCACCATCTCATGCCAGATTGTAGAAACTGAAAGAAAAATGAGCCTAGGTTAAAAAAAAAATATTAAGCACTTATCACGTGCTAGGTATTTTGCTAAGCACTTTACTCATATTTCCTCATTTAATTGTTTCAGTGACCCAGTGGAGTACGTTTCCATTTTTTAGTGAATGAAATAGACACCGAGAAGGGTGGTTATCTGCTAAGTTCAAATCCAGGTAGTCCAGCCTCTGAGCATATATTTCGTTTTGCATGACATTAGTGAACTAATGGTCTAGTCACAGACTTAGGACACATTTAGCACCACCAGCTCTGAACCTACAAGCTGTGGGGTGTAGATTGAGCAGGAAGATCTAGGGGGACACTGAGTCGTTGCACAGAAGAGCCAGGTTTCAGTTAGTAATGGGAATGGAGGGGAGTGATCAGTGTGGAAGTTGGGCCGTAGAGGAGGTTGTGTACCATTGGAAAGGGGCTCAGGAGACACAGTTGCCTGATTAGGAAGGACGGGAGCTGAGGGAGAATGGTCCCAGAGGAGGATGAGGTGAATGACGTGGCTGCAGGAGATAGGTTCCTGAAAGGAGGGGCCTAGGTTTTAGGCAGCCTTCAAGGAGGCTAGGGAAGCGTGGCCTGATGGGATTAACTAGTCTCAGGGCTCTAGATGGAGTGAGGGCCATCTGTGCGGACTGGGCCTTGGGTGTCCAAACCATGAAACATGTGAGGCAGAGTGTGGGCACATGTGTTCACTTACGTTCCTTCCCCCATCCTGTGCAGCAAAGCAGAGCACAAAGGAAAAATTAACAAACATCCCAAGTCTCTCCACACATAGATCAAAACATATTGATGTTGTCTTGCAACTCTGATGATTTCATTGAACTGTATGAAGCTTAAAATTGATACATAGGCATCCCCCTGATTAGCATTAAGTGCTGCTGTCAGTCTGACATAGCTGGATAAACCAATATTGAATAATCTATTAAATATGTCACACTTGAACAAGGAGTGTAAATCATATTATATTATTTCAGCTGTAATTAGGTGGGAGATAAAATCACAAGTAGACGAGTTTAGTGAATATTTCTCAGTGTGTACACAGCGTCACTGGAATTTCTTTCCTCGCTCCACGGGGAAAAAGAAGTTGACTGCTTTCCAAGTATTGACTGCTGTCCAGGAAGTGGGAGGTTGAGGGGTGACTTATGTAATGTTCACAGAGTGGGTTTCATTTGTAAATTCAGTGAGATTGGCTGTAATCTTCCTGCAGTTAATGGCGATGGAGATGCACCATTCTGCATGTAGCTGGAAATAGCTGGCTCTCCAACTTGGAGACCTGATTGTTCCTCAGGTTATAATATGTTTATGCCTTTATTTCTGCTTCCCCTCCTTTCCTGGGAGCTGCCTGTTGCCTTTACTGTCTGGGAATGAAAGATGCAAACCAGAGCTAGTGGGCGAACAGGGTGGTGTGCTGCTCAGTCCTTCGTTGCTCCTCTTCCCCAACCGCAGAGTGAGCTCGATTATTGAGAATAAATGAGGGACGGAAGCCAAGGTGGAAAAGATAAGGAGATTGTGTTAGGAGGGTCCAAATGAACCAACCTGTAGCTAAGAAATGGAGATAATTCTAGTCCTTCCTTCACAGGGTTGTTGTGAAGAATAAAACACACGTTCAACCTTCAGAACAGTGCTACCACATAGCAAGGGTTTCAGTACTTATCAGTTGCTTTCATTATTATAAGAAAAATAGTTGGTTTTTGTGGTGGATAGTCAGGATGGTATGAACGTGGAATTCAGCAGCATAAAAAGTTATCTGACTAGGATGGCTGTGTCTCCTTCCAAATGGTTGGTGTAGTGTAAAAGGATAGAAAGTTCTCATTTGGGGCTGTTACCATGTCAGAGCATGTTATAAGCAATGTATACGGGTCATCTCTTATTGAGAGGCTATGGTTTTCTTTTTTGCCTTTTTTGTGGTTGGTTTCTCAAATACTAGTTTGGTCCATTTCTGGTGATTCTGTTAATGATGCAAAACAGCTTTTACACTTTTACGTTGTAAGTGAGGACCTTAGAACTGTGTGTGGATGGTCATTCAGCAGACATTTAACAAATTCCTGTAATGTACTGGGTATATTGTGTGTGAATATTTTTATAGGAAGTGTTTGCTTAAAGTTTGCTACATGTGGGATGCTATCCTCAGCCCTCAGTTCACAGGGATTTCCATAAAGGCAAGTGGAGGAGCTGAAGTGGGCTCATTCCTGGCTGCCTCTTAGCTCCATTGGAGCCAGTAGTTCTGGCTTGAGCCAGCTGGACTTGGGGGCCTGAGCTGCATGGCGTGTAGTGTGTAGGCTGAGCTACATGGAATTAGAGGCAGTTAGAATGCTGCAAACAAGACCTTTGTGGGGGTCTTGTTTCAGAGAGAGTGCTTTATAAAGCAAGGATTCCCAGAGACCTACAAGAGAACAACAGAAGGCAGACATTTCCCCCTCCAGGGCAATTACTCGGCTCTGATTTTTCTCATTACTTTGCCTAAAAATTTTCTTTTACTCCCCCGCCACCCCCCCCCCCCGCCCTGTCTCTCTCTCTCTCTCTCTCTCTCTCTCTCTCTCTCTCTCTCTCTCTCTCTCTCTCTCTCTCTCTCTCTCTCTCTCTCTCTCTCTCTCGCTCAGCTGTACTTAGAAGGACTTAACGGCACCATTTGAAGTTAGACGATAAATGTAAAACTGATCTGCTCATGAACACTGATTAGTTGTACTTAAAAAAAATAATAATTTCACATAAGGCAGGAACAGGTTGCTCCTTGAAGGAGCTATGGCCAGTTGGTTTTAGAGTGGATCACAGAAGGAAATGTGGCTTCACCTGCTGGCCTCTCCATCCAAGGAGATGAGTGTTCTGTGTTGGAGAACTGTGGGGGAGGACTCAGAACCATGGAGGAAGGAAGAACTAAGGACGGCTAGTCCTGCAGTCATGCTGGCCACAGTGTGCTCATGGCTTTTGAACTTTAATGTGTAAATTCCCCTAAAATCTGCGAAAGCACCAGAGATCTTTGTACATGTACCCATAGGGTTTTTGTTGTTGTTGATAATTTGCCTTTCTGTTCTATGACCTTTTTTCAAGATCAGTTGTTTCTATAGCATTAGCATGTACCTAAAATGTGACACTTAAGTATGTAGATTTGAAGTTCCAAAGGCAAAATTGCTTGGGTTTAACACTTAGTCAAAACCATGCATTGAGTGCTGCTGCGTCCCAGGCATTGTGTTGAGCACAGGGCATGCGGGAGTGAGTGAGCACTGTTTCTGCTCTCACGGGTTTAGTTCACAGTCTGGTGTGGAGTAGATGGTCTCAGTGCAGCAGCAGCAGGGACACAAGGCATGCTGGTAGCATAGGAGCTGCAGCGTTAATTCTGTGGGGGATGGGGTGAGGGTGTCTAGGAGGCCTTCATGGTCAGGGTGGGTTTGGAGGACAGTGCGGAGTTTGCCAAACAGACAAGAAGGCACATCGCCAGGGCAGAAGGACATTGGTGTCTCTGGAGGAGTGGGAGCTGGGAATCCAATCCAGAGGTTGGGATTTTTTGTTTCAGTTCTACCTTATACATGTTTGCTGTGTGACCTAATTTTTTACTGAGAGGGGAGAGAAATGGGGACCCCCATGTCTCCCTCCCTTTTGTCTGGCAGAGGGAGCAGGACTGTATCCAGACTTGTGAGCTTGCCCAGACTCCAGATAACGGAGGCTTACAGAGCCTGGGGTTTACACAAATCAGTTAAGTCAGGTCGAGGTTCAGCTCAAACATTCACATTGGTCCAGTGCCATTTCTGCTGCCCTACATCCAAGTTGTTACTCTGTGGTTTCTGTGTTGTTGGATTTATTCCTTTTCTCATGCGTTCAATAAATGTTTCCTGAGTTGGTTATAAACAACTGTACAGTCTGACAGAGGTATAAGGGTCTTTCTGTCAGGGAACTTACAGTCTTAAAGTGGGAATTAACTTTGAAAATATAGGCTGATTCAGATTATAAAAAGCTGGACTAAGGAGTTAGGACTTAATGATTTATACCTCTCAACCTAAAGCGGATGCCAATGAGTTTCTGAACTTGAGCCCAAGGCAAATACTTGTTGATTCCTTGACTTTATTTACTACTGTAGAATAATGCTTTAGTGTGTTTGAATAAGTTTAAAAAATACATGCGTAAAGGTAGGCCTTGCATTGTATGAGAGAGTAGGGTATGTAGGATTGTGGACTCTGAGAGCCAAACAGCCAGGTTTTGAATCCTGCCTTCACTATATGAGCTGTGTAACCTTGGGCAATTTGCTTAGTCAGATTGTCTCACCCCTTACATGGAAAATGATGATGAAAATAATATCCACATAAATTTATTGTTAGGATTAAATGAACTAATGTAAATAAAGGGGTAGGTAAGGTGCCTGGTACATTAGCAAGCACTTTGTAGGGATTAACTATAATTGGGGAGTTGCCTGGTTGAGCCTCTCAGCTGGTTTGATTTTTCTTTGATGCCCTAGAACATTGTGACAGTTCCTCAACTGGGTGGTGCATCAGAATCATCCAGAGAGCATTTTAGAATTCACAGCCGGAAGATTTCCAGTTCCACCAAGATGAAGTAGCCCCTTTCCTCCTAGATCCTCCCCCTTAATCTAACAACATCGGACATAACACAGAAGCAGTCGTAGTCTCTGAAAGATAGAAAGAAGAGAGCAGGCTGCTTACAACTTGGGGACTTGAGGAATGACATGGTGGTGAGTCCCTTGGGTTTGCTCATTGACTCCCATGTATCTTGGACAGAGTACTGCAAAAACTTCCAATTCGTAATCACCAGGAGGCACAGACCAAAAAAGCTCTAAGAAAAGCCTGTTTCCCCTAGCCAAAGGCCTGGGAATAAAAAGGCGAATTAACAACAGGAAACCTTTTTAGCAAAACCCTCCCTACTGCAGCCAGACACGGAAGGAAAAAACTACACTCCACCACCACACCCCACCAACCCTCTGTTTTAGTCCATCTTGCCCCTGTGCCCCATGGAAGCAGGCGGTGTACTTCCATTCCTACGTGGGGTGGTGTCAGCAGAATGGAGCAGGGTGCCTGATCTTCCACTCCCCTCTGTGGGGAGCTAGGCAGTGCTCTGAGGCAGTGCCAGGGAAGTATGAGTGGGGTCCAGCTCTAAGCTGAGCTTCCACTCCTACCCTGCAGCAACAGGCTTCTCCCTCCCTGGTGGTAGTGGGGCTTAGGAGAATCTGATCTCACACCCTCTCTCTCTGTCTCTCTTTTTTAAATAGATCTTTACTGGAGTATAATTGCTTCACAACACCATGTTAGTTGTACAACGAAGTGAATCAACCATATGCATACATATATCCCCTCCCTCTTGAGCCTCCCTCCCACCCGCCCTATCCCACCCCTCTAGGTCATCGCAAAGCACTGAGCTGATCTCCCTGTGCTATGCGGCTGCTTCCCACTAGCTCTCTGTTTTACATTCAGCAGTGTATATATGGCGATGCTATTCTCACTTTGCCCCAGCTCCCCCGCCCCCCGCCACCTGTGTCCTCAAGTCCATTCTCTATGTCTGCGTCTTTATTCCTGCCCACTAGGTTCATCAGTACCTTTTTTTTTTAGATTCCATATATATTGATCTCACACCCTCTCTTGAGGTAATGAAGCAGTGCCCCATCTTCACTTGGAAGATGTCAGCAGGGTCGAGTGAGGAGCTGAATTCCCCCTCCCCCTCTGCCTGCAACAGGCAGGGTGACTCAGTGCTCTACCTTGCCGGGTGGTAGTGTTGGTGGGCCCAGGAGGAGGCATACTCGCCTAGCCCTCACGTTGCCCTTCAGCAGGAGACTGCCTACTAAATAAAGGTGTCCAGGATACAATGAAAATCACAAGAACAAGGAAAATCACAGCTTGAATAAGAACAGCCAATAACAGATTCTAACACCGAGATGAATCCGATGTTGGAATCTAAAAGAATTTCAAAGGAGCCATCATAAAAATCCTTCAACAAGCAATTGTTACTGGTTTTTTAAACAAATGGAAAAGAAGGGAAATCTCAGCAAAAATCCATGGGACCAAACATGAGAGAACTTTTTGGGGTGATAGAAATATTGTATAACTTGGTTGTCATGTATACCTTTGTTAGACTCATCAAACTGTGTACTTAGAGTGGGTGCATTTTATTCTAAATAAATTGCATTATAGTAAAGTTGATTTAAAGTAGTGCATGGGGCAGTCTTCATCCCTGGAGATTTGTTCAGTAGGTGTAAGATGAAGTCCACCAATTTTTAAAAAATTAGTGCCCCAGGTGATTCTGATGCTGCTAGTGGCTCTTGGGAACTCCTGATCTCTCTAGAGTAATCTAGACTAGTTGTGAATTCTTCAGAATATCAATCTGTTAGCAATCTATGCAAACAGAAACTTGTTCTGGTAAATTATGAATTACCAGATAAGTACTTGCAGAATAAACAGAATGCATAATTAGACCATTAAGCATATTATCCCCACATGGAAATAATTTTTTGTATGTTTTTTGTTGGGTAATGTTGTAAAGAATGTTACATGGCATCCTTAGAAGCTGTAACTTGTCATGCTGGGTCATAAAGAAACTGCACTGTGGTGTGTTTGCTTTTTCTCCTATTTGGCCACACCTTTCTCTCCATTCCTTTTCAGAGCATTTTCTCCTTGTTGGCTAATGACAGGATGGATTCCACATCTGCTTGTGCGAGCTACTGCCGCCTTGACAGTCGTGGTTTTCATCAGTACCTCCCTGGGGTGGGGGGTGCTTTCTGTCAACATCCTGCTCTTAACAGAGGCTAGGAAATGATTCCTAATCCAGTCATTAGAGCTTTTAAGCCTCTCCCATTGGCCTTACTTTAACTCAGTGACTCTCACATTGCCTCCTAGGCTGGATTTTCTAATCCTGCCAAGGAAACCTATGGGTTCTCCCCGACCTAAAGGGCACTTCCAACTCAGGCCTTTTCCCCCTTTACTCTGCCTGGTACACCTGTATGTGTGCAAAGTGGCTAAGGCTGGATGTGACGGGTGGCGGAGCTGTACTTGGGGATGCTTTCCTCCCAGGGCACCCCTTTCAAAGCAGCTGGTTCATTTGTCCATAGCGGAACTAGTCAAAGCTGCGTCAGGGGGTTGGCCGCCTGCATCTCCTGCCTGGGCCAGGTGAGCTTCCAACACTCCTCTCTGGGTGCTAGAAGGAATTTTTTTTTTTTTTTTTAATCTGTTAACAGATTTAAAGCAGACTGTGTCTGGGTGTCAGTGTGTTACTCCTCATAGCTTTTCTGTTTTGACACTGTACCCTTGGAAGCACCCTGGGTCTGGTTTCTTTGCTTTAAATAATAGATGCCTGAGATTGGCTGTTGGTAGGACACCCTCTCTCTGAGTTCACCTTGGGGTTCTCTTGTTCTCGCCAGAGCTGGATCTGGTCTGTGGGTCATTCTCCTGGTGTCCAGTCTGCCTAAGTACTCATTGCTTACTTAGCTGGTCTTCATTTATATTGTGTGTTTTTGTATGTGTCATGGTTACAGTCATCAGATGACTAATGTCAGAGGAGGTCAGACACAGTTACAGCTTCTAATCATGTTGATCTTTTGGTAAGGGAATTATTTGTGGGGGAAAAATACACATTAGGAATCTTCAGTGTGCATTAGAGGGGATAACACTTGAAAAATGTGCACATGATAGCTGTCTCCAAATATTTATGTGGATTGTGGTTTCTAAGAGGGATTAGTTAGCTTTTTCTTTCCTAATGTAGAACCAGGACCAGTAATAGGAAGGAGTAGAGAAACATGTTATGGCCCTGTTTCAAGAAGAGCATTCTGTCTGACAAGGCTTTCCAAAACGTAAATAGTAAGTGTTAGTCACTGGAGGTATTCAAGGAAGGTCTGGGTATGGTAGAGAAGGTGTGGATATTGGGAAACTTCTAAGCGTATTTTCAAATTTCATCCTCTCTTGTTCTTTAAAAAAATATATAATCCATGAATGTAACTGTGGAACCATTCCTGGCTAAAGGTTTAACTTGCTTGCTTGTTCAGTAAACCTATATGTTAGTAGCAAGGAGTCTCATTGTTGCCTCAGGCAGCCCTGGAAACTGCGATGGCAGGACTATGTGTGTGTCTCTTCCTGCCTTTCCTTTGAGATGCCTACATTGGTAGTACCCTTCCCCACTGTGGTCTGTTTTTATCATGCGTCATGTGCACCGCCTTTTCCAGCATCTCTGCTACTTGACCTATTGGAGAAAGCCAGGTGACTGACCATGAATTCTTCTGGGATTGAGGCAGACAGCTTCTTCAGGAGTGGGCCCCCATTCCCATTCCAAATGAGGCCTCTTTCACTGAAGCCAAAAATAAACTGGGAAAGTAGTTGTTTGAATAGGAACCATAACCTCTCCTTTCACCTCTTGCCTTCACTTGCCCTTCTGTGGTTAAAACAACTCAAGAGTGTTTGGAGGAATAATAAAGGTACAGTCTCTGAAGAGAACTTCAGAGGTGTGTGTCTCACTTTAGCTCGTGGGCATTTCTAGGTGACCCCAGCAATTGTGGCTATTAGTGAAGCAGGGAAGGTTGCTAGTATGTAAATGTTTCAGTTTGGGGGATTTTTCTCCCTGCCCCATGCCATTTTCTAATTGGCCACTCAGGGGTTTCTAGTCCCAAATACTTTTGTGGTTGTGTTTTGGTATGTGCGTATGTAGTGTTAGTAGTCACTTATTGGAATAGTTTTGTTTATTTCAAATTGTATTATGTGTCTTTCTAAAAGATATTTGTTAGTTGATAGTCCAGTGAAGGTATTTTGGTTTGATTGAAACTGTCGCTCCCAGGTCGTGGTAGAAGCAGCTAGCATTTCTTGAGCAATCCCTGTGAACATTTCCCTTTTATGTAGACCGTAACATAACATTTTCCTGGGTTTTAGAATAAAGCCCTATAGGTACTACCGCAAGGCCTTTGAGGTTTGATCCCTAAGACATATTTGTATCCTTAATGATTTTCAGCACAGGGTTTTGTGTTCAGTAGGGGATCAATAAGTGTTGAATTTTGTTGAATATAAAATTACTTTCAAATGATTTTTGTTTCTTTTAAAGAGAATACTTTCGAGAAAACTTTCCACTTCAGGTTAATTGCTTCTAACCCTTTTTTGTAACACTCCATGAAAGAGAGAGGATTTTGGATAGTTTGGGGAAGGCTGACCTCTGTGGGGTGGAGGGCATTTGCATTTTATCAGGTTTCTGGAGATAGATCATTCATGCTAGTTAATGTTGGTTTTGTTAGCTTTTTAAATTTAAGTATAGTTGATTTACAATATTGCAGTTTTAGCCAATAAATATTAATGAAGCATCTACTGTGTAAAGCACATACTGGCTACAGATACATAGAAATAAATAGAAAATAATAGTTTTTGCCATTGAGGGTCTTATCATCTAGTTGGAAATGTAGCATCTAAATACACTAAAAATTAATTAACAGTAAAGGAATTCTTTAGGATTCTTGGATTGTTTAATGTAGTGGTTCTCCAACGTTACTGTGCCTCAGAATCACCTGCTGGGCTTGTTAAAATACAGATGGGACTTCCCTGGTGGTGCAGTGGTTAAGAATCTGCCTGCCAATGCAGGGGACATGGGTTTGATCCCTGCTCCGGGAAGATCCCGCATGTCACAGAGCAACAAAGCCCGTGCACCACAACTGCTGAGCCTGCGCTCTAGAGCCCGTGCTCCACAACAAGAGAGAAGCCAAAGCCTGCGTGCAGCAGCTAAGACCCAATGCAGCCATAAATAAATAAATATCTAGATAGATAGATAAATAAATATTGCTGGGCCCCACCCCCAGATTTTCTGACTCATTTGGCCTGGGTCCTGAGAATTTGCATTTTTAGTCAGTTCCCAGTTGATGCTGGTGGTGTTGGTCCAGAGACCACACTTGGAGAAGTGCTAGTGTGATGTAGTGATTCTCAGCCTGGGCTGTACAGTAGAATCACCTGGGGAGTTTAAAACATCCATGTCACACTAGACTAATTAGAATCACTGTGGGGTGGGACCCGGGTCTTTTTCTTTTCTTTTTTAATTCCCCAGATGGTTGTAATTTGTAGTCAAGTTTGTGACTTACTGGTCTAACACATATTGGGGATGTAGAACTTTAGGATTCAGAAACAGAGGATGTTACCATGGCTGTAGGAGTATGGACAGATCATTGGAATTATTTAGCCTAATCTTAAAGAATGATAAGTGAAAACAAAGGGATGATTTCTGTTCTTATAAAGGCAATGCTGTGAACAAGTCCAGCCTGTTTTCTATCAGTTTTTTGAGACAGGCTGATGAGCTTGTGAGCTCTTAGGAATAGCATGGATTCCCATCCAGCAAGGGGTCAGTGAGTAGGACAGAGGGAGGGCTTGTCACCACCATCAAAAACAAGCATTCACTGACCACCCTCTTTTCTTCCTGATTTAGACAGAAATCTGTATTTACCCAAACAAGCTTGTATGTCTGTGTATCTGGAGTGAGGTGTGGACGTGGGCTGTGGAATAGTGATAGTGAAACTTTGAAAAATGACTCTGCCATTTTTACATTTCATTTCTATAAGCTTCTGTTTATTCATGTATAAAATAAAGGACTACACGTAGTTGTCAATAGTCAATGTATGTGAATACTAGTACAATATTAGGAACATTGTTCTGTTCATCATGAGACCCCCCAGAATCTAGCAATGGGCATGGTGCATAGTGTCTGCTCATTAAATCCATGTTTGTTGAATGAATCATAAAGGTGGACTTTCATATCAGGTACCCATGCATTAGCAAGGACAGGGAGAGCTTGTTCCTGAGAAACTTTACAAATAAATGTTGCCACCTTGCATTTCCCAGCTTGGGCAGGAAATCTGTTAAAATAAAGGAATGCAAATGCAACAAGTAAAGCTGGAAATACATTGTCTTAATGAGTCCTAGTCATAGCTACCTATGGTCTAAAGAAGTCTTTCCTTTTCAGTTCCAACTGATATTTAGCCACATCAAATTTTAGATGTTATTGTTAAATTTTATTTTATTCAGTTAAATTGATTATAAAATAACTTGGACTATAAGAATAAGCCTGTGTTTAATTTCTTGGAACTACTAGAGCTTTTGTTATAATAAATTTCATAGGGCTCAAGAAGTTATAAAATTAATACTAGAGATTTGGTGCTTGTTAAAATCTTGACATCTTCTATTAAGGCCCATTGGAATGATGTACAGTGAAACAGCTGTCCTGTGTTGGTGATAGGGCTCTTATCCATCCCCAGGTCCTGGGAAGCATGATGCAACTCTGGTCTAACTGCAGCGTCTGGATTTTTGGCCCAGGGCAAAGAGGAGGAGGGAGGGTAAAGAAACCTGATCAGACCATTTGATGCTAATTTCACAGGTGGCTGGTCACTGTGTGCCTGGCTGTTGTTATTTATAGAGCTCTAAGTAGATGTATCTACACTTAGGGACCTGAAAGGAAGGTTTGCATAAGGGTGTAGTGGTAAAAGTGCAGAAGTGGAATCTAGGGACAAATGGTCATTGGTGAGTGTCATTGCCGGAGTTAAATGGGCTCATTAGTGGCTGTCATGGTTTCCGCTAGCACCTCATTGCCTTCCCTGAATCCTTTTGAAAACAAGCAACAAACCTGACTGAAACAACCATGGATAGTCAGTCTCTCCCTTATTTTTAATTGGGTTTGATAGGATTTTAATCAGGTTGACTCATACTGACTTCAGCCACAATTTAAAGAGCTATCCACAAAGATATAAATTAAATAATTAGAAATATATTTCTAGAGCCAAAAGGACTTGATCATTTTGAAACCATGCAACTCAGATGGGACTTGAACCCATGGTCTTTTAACTGAGATCACACACCTGGTCTCAGGACTTAATGAAGTTCAGGTTCTTTATGTCTCATTGCAGAAAGAATTCAGTGAGAGACAAAGTGATAGGTAAGAAGTGGATTTATTTAGAGAGAAACACACTCCAGAGACAGAGTGTGGGCCATCCTAGAAGGTGAGAGGCCCCGAAATATGGTGTGGTTAGTTTTTATGGGCTGGGTAATTTCATAGGCTAATGCGTAGGAGGATTATTCCAACTATTTCAGGGAAGGGGCAGGGATTTCAAGGAATTGGGCACCGCCCACTTTTTGGCCTTTTATGGTTAGCCTGAGAACTGTCATGGTGCTGGTGGGTGTGTCATTTAGCATATGCTAATGAATTAGGCTCAGGGTCCACTGGAAGTTGAATCTTCCGCCATCTTGGACCTAGATGGTTCTAACCAGTTTTTGTCATGTCCTATGGCTATGTCATTCTTTTAAAGGTTGTGCCCTGCCCCCTTTCCTGCTGTTTCAATTGCCCCCTACTCCCTCTCCTGTTCCCCATCTTACCAATGGAAAAACTGAGATCTAGCAGGGTTACATACCAGCTGAATTTCACAGTGGTGAACCTGGGGCTGGAATCTGGATCTCACATCTCCTCAGTTTAGCTCTACTTCCATCATATTTGTCCTCTAATTAAAGTACACTTCTCTTTCTTTAAATTCAACACTTTGTCTTCACAGCCCAGACGAAGGTTATCCTTTGTTATGGTATTTTTTTCAGAATTACTTTGAGAGTTAAAAACATGCTTCTGTTATTTTCATTTCTTAAAATGAAAAATAGTATTAAAAATTCCTTCTATTGATAATACATCTGCCTCCCACCACCAGTTTTTAGCAATGGCGGAGCCTCCTTGGAGAGAGAGGGGCCCTTTGCGGGTGCAGGGACTAGCCAGAAGCAGGAAGCAGCAACAGCAGCCGGCTTGGTTAGCTGCTGCGAGTGGGCTGGAGGCACCAGCACACACCTGGAGGTATTGGGTTCTGTGAATCACAGCTTGGCCTTGGCATCAGCCCTGGAGACCAGCTCTCCTAAGGGGAACTCTTTTCTGCCCTACCCTCAGTGACCTGTTGGCAGAGGCCTAGAATAATTGTTTGTTTAAAGTTTTACTAGCTAATTATTCTGCACAGAACTGACAGGCATCTCTGTTAGAGTATTTCCAGTCTCTTGGAGGCACTTCACCACATGACTTGTGATCTAACCTCAGTGTAGACTGCAGAGGCTGGGTTTTGTTTGTTTGTTCTTCTCTCCTTCCCTTCCCACTTGTTTCAAAGGCCACACACTAAGCTCTGGAGAGGGAGCTGCCTGTGGGCTGAGAATTGGCTGCCTCACTCAGGCCGGCCATGTGTGGCTGCTGGAATAAGTACCTTTGGGTCAGTCATTCTCAGGTTACCGTACACTGGCGTGAAGGCCTGTGTTCTGTGTTGGACACTGACCGTGGGCTTTGTAGCAGAAAGGCGCGTTAGTTCTCCATCTGTAAGTGGAGGTGAGGAGGTTAGCTCAGTGTTTCTAAACCTTCAGAATGGATGCTGTCTCTTTGGGTTAGGTTAATATGCCTGAGAAGGGGCCAGGTTTTAGAACCTTGCATTGTACTGAATGACCAGTAGGGTCTCTTCCAGTGCTCATGGTTTTTCATGGTTCCTCCAGAAGAAGAATTTCAGGCCACAGGGAATTTATTTGTAGCACAGTCAATTCTCAGTTACCTGTCTTGTAAATGTTTTCTATTCCAGAGACCTTTCTCCCGTGAGTTCCCAGGTTATATTCCAAGCTCCCTATTTGGTATGCACCCAGGGACAGAAAGATAATTTTCTTCTTGATTCTAGGAAAAGCTAACTGAGAGGGAAATCTACCATTAAGAAAAAAAAAAAAAAGAGAGGAAGAAATCACACCTTATGTTACAACCAAATATAAGTAGCTTTTAGAGAGCATCCTCTATTGGGAAGGAACAGTGTGTTATGTTGCCTTGTCATTGAGAAGTTGATGAGGGTTAACTATATTTTAGCTCTCACTCTTGTGCCTTGCAAGAGTAATTCCCTTTTCTGAAAGGCTCTGTTGAGTCACTAAGAATTATTTAAATGGACTTTAAGTATTTAGCTTAGTAATGAGATTCCAGTTGTATGGGTTTGTTGTGTATTAGCAGTGGCTTGAAGTTGTGTCCCCTGCTCTGGGTCTTACCTCTGACCCATACCCAAGTCCCTCGTCCACACGCTGTGGTGCTCCCTTGGCATGTCCAGTCCTGCCACGTGTGCAGAGTAAGCCCTTTGACCCTCTTAATGGGGTGCTGGTCATCTTTTCTTGCTTCACTTATCTTGCTTGTCATCTCCAAACCTGCTGTGGCTTGAAGTACTGCTGCCCTGATGGCTCTCTCCTTTGCCTCATTGAGGATCTATTTGAGATACATGTCATTCTTTGCAGATTAGAACATTCACTTTAGAGGGAGGGATGACTTTATACTGGGACTGGTAGAAGTCGGTTCAGGAGCGATCAGACTCGTGGTGATTTTAGGAGGTGTTTCCACTCCGGTCCTTGTAACCACAGGGTTTGTACTGAGCTGGACACTGGCCATTTAAGTAGATGCTTCCTCTCCAATTACAGAGTGGCTCCCAGCTGGCAGATTTCTCACTGGGATTCAGTTTTCTTGGCTGCTGTTGTTTGTTGTGTTCACACTGAGTTTCGCGGCATCCTTCCAGGCTCTTGAGTCTTTTCCAAGCAGGAGAGATAGCAGAATGCTTTGCCCTCCCCTTCTTTTCTCCTTTTGGATATTCCATGGCTATTAGGGAAGGACTTCCTGTGAAATAAAATGAAGGCAAAGGAAAGTAGCATGCCTGTGGCATAGAAATGCTGTTAGCAAGCTTGAGGCATATCAGAGAGATTGGTCCTGAGAGTAACATTTACTGCCTTTCTGCTTTTGAACTTTTTTTTTTTTTTTTTCCTTTGCCTGTTTCTGAGGTCTGGGATTTATCCTGAATTTAAGAATGGACTGTTTTTGATCATTTGAATAGGTATCACCATTCAGCAGGGAATACATGTGCAGACTGAGATGTTTCTTAAAGTCAGTTTGTAGCATAAGTCATGTGAAATGATTTCTTTAGTTGGTAATGCATTTCTACTTTAAATTCTCTGCCTGGATTTATGCATTCATCTCCTGTTTTACCAGGTGATTTGCTTTTATTATGCTGCTATGACAGCCCCCTCCCACCTTTAGTTACCACCCCCGAACACTTGAGCATGTTTTCGAGTGTGAGTAGGCATTGAGCTACCCCAAATGACATGAAGTGCCACCCATACAAGATTAGAAACAAGGAGAGCCTGGATTCCAGCAAAATCTCCCTGCCTGCTTGATCAAGCAATTGCAGGAAAGATTACGTGGCCCTTTAACATTGGTTTTGGAGAGACTCGGTTAGATGGATGGAATCCCAGTGGGAAATCAGTAATCAGCTGCCAGCTGGAAAAATCTCAAATCATGGAATGATCTTTTCTCTCACAGCCTGGAGTACTCAGGCAGAGGAGAGCCCAGCCACTCTTTTCAGGGTCCAGCTGTCTCTTTGAAGAGGAGAAGAGGGGATAGAGGAAGCTGTCTTCAGCTGCGCTGGAGCACCTCAGTTCAGAGGGCTTTTGCTTTGCTTTGCCCCTTTGCCTTTTGCCTTTTCCCACTTGGGGTCTGCTGTTTTTCCTTTAGGGTGTGAGAGGCTTCCAACCCTGGGCAGGCTCTGAAGGAGTGGCATCAGGGAAATGTGTTTTGATTTCACATAATCTCCTTTCGTTAAGAGGAGATGAGCAGCTGGTTGACCCAGAACAATGCCAAGGGGAGCTGGGGAGTTGTTACTTGTAAATGTAGAGGAAGAAAGGAACAGATACTGGGAGGCAGTGCGTGATGTACAGCGGATGCCTTCAGAGAATAGGGGCTTGTCTTTCTGTGATTGTCTCATAACCATGGAGGAGGTAGTGGGAGGAGGCATGTGGCTTCTTGGGTTGAACTCCAGTGCAGAAGTCAACATCCTGCTCATTTAATTCACTAATTCATTAATTTCACAAATATTTTTTGTGTTGCTACTGTGTGCTAGGCACTATTCTAGGTACTAAGGATACAGTGGTAAATAAACAAACAACCATAAAAGGGCTTTGTCCTCATGATATTTAAATTCTAGTGAGGTATAGTGGCGAAAATGCATTTATAATGATGGTAGTATAAGAAATAGTACGAAAGAAAAAAAAAGAAAATGGGATAGGGAGCTATTTTAATAAGTGTGGTCATGGGAGGCCTCCTTAAAAATGACCACAAAATAAATAAATAACCATTAGAGAAAACAGTTTTTATTACCTGAAATATTTTAAACACTTCAATTTTAAATGTTTTTTTTTTTTTCTCGAAAGTTTTGAGTGTTTTCCAAAGACATATCTTCCCTTCTTATCTCTGGATATTCAGCTTTGGTTAGCTGGATTAGAGTTCATCATTATAGTTGCTTTTAGTGTAGATTGGGTTAAGACAGTCTTAGATTTTAGTGTAGATTGTGTTAAGACAGTCTTAGACTGTGTTAAGACAGTCTTAGAAAGTACACAGAGGGTGTACTTTGCATAAAATTTTTCTGTATGATTGAGAGGCTCCTTCCCACTCCAAATGGCTGTTCAGCAGAGTTTGCTGCTGCTGTTTTTTTTTTTTTTTTTTACATGGTAGTAAGTAACTTTTGGGAATCTGAAATATTAAAGTCCCCTCCACAAACCTGACGTGAATGATAAACAGTACATAAACAAAGAATCCCTTCTTCAGAGCAGAATGCCAACAGCTGTAGACGTGACTCAGTGGCTGTCCAACAGCACAACCCAGGGCAGCGGCTTTTCACTGTCAGGAGTGTGGAATGGTGTGGTGTATTCTGTGGACTGTCCTGAATAACAGGACTTATGTTTTCTGCCAGTTCCTTTGAAAGGACTGTATTGTATGAAAAGAGACCCTTCATTTGTCATAACCCTACTCTTTGCTAGTGGATCACACCTGACTACATCAATTCCACAAGACACCCTATCACAGTGGTTTCTAAAACAGCATTTCTTAACCCATTAGTCGGTAACAACCAGCATTTTTTTAAAAAGTGGAATCAGATGGTATCAGAGTATATCACACTTAGTAACCTTTGTTTCAGATGTATGTGTGTAGAGATAGGGTGTGTGTTTGTGTGTGTGTGCATGTGCATGCTTGCATGTGCATCAGATCCTGACAGTAGTGTATTTTTATTATGTTGTGCTTTAAAAAGTTGGAAAGACATAAGCCTATCAGATGAAGTTTGGTATTATTTTCAGATGAGGAAACTGAAACTCTGACGTTAAGGACACTGTCTGTAATCATAGTAAAGTTTGAAGTCAACTCTTTCTAGCTTTTCCATATCTGATCTAGAACATGACAATTTTGTTACAGGACTTTTCATCTCTGATGATTTTCTAAGATTTTGGAGTTCACAGAGACACTGACTTGCCCCTGAGCATTGTTTTAAAATCAGATTACCAGTTCCAAGTTTGACTGGTTTCTCAAAATATCTCTACATGATCTATTTCCGGAGAAGGGAAAAGAAAGATGAATCTAGTTACTTGTCTTTATTAACAGACAAGGAAAATCTAGAAGTTCTTTTCCTCTTACAGAAGGACAGCCTAGTTTTATCCAAGAGGAGAAACTAACTGGAAGCAGTAGCAGGCTCTCTCTCTTCATCATTCAAGAAAATTTTGTGTTGGTGAGACCAGTGTTGATGTAGTGAGTGGGTAGATATAGCAGGAGGAATCTGCCACCTTGTGTAAAATGTTTTGGTTTTCACTAATCAGGCATACTTTTGGATAGACTTAATTAACATTTGTTCTAGTAAGTACTGTTACAACATTTGCCACCAGTCCTACCCACTTCCCCAGCCTCCTGGGAAAGAGGTGGAGCTTTCATGATATTTAGGCAGCTATTTTGGCCTTAAAGGACAGACTTTTCAGAAAGGCATTATTTTCTCTGGCATTTCTTCCCTCTTGCCTGTAGTCACTTTTGAATGAATTCCTGATTGGTTCAGCTAGACTTTTTCTTTTTTGCACAGAAGAAATTGACCTTGTTGAAGATGCCAGAAAAATACAGTGAAAACCTGCTACCTGCTCCCTTATCTTCCTCTCTGTACTACTTTGTTACCCCACCCCACTCGAGCCCCCAGTAAAAAGTGACCTTTTGGCCCAGGGCCCTATCTGAGTGTTTTGTGTGGCAGAGCTGTCTCTGGCTGACTCCCAGGATTGTTAATGACTTCCTTCTCTGTCTCTAAATAATTGCTTGAAAAGACAGCTGTGGAGAGACATTGCCCCCAGCTTGCAGGCTTATTAATTCCAGCCATATGGAAGAGGGTGCAAAGAAAGAAGGTGGAAGTTACTTTGCCAAGAGTAGCAAGTGGAGGGAAACAGAGATACAGGCTTTAGGGGAGAGCAGCACCACCACATTGCAGACGAGACTTGGAGTTTGTGAGGTCTGAGTAGATTTCAGTCCAAAGAAACTTCATTAAATCCCAAATAGAGGGAAGCGAACTAAGAAGCAGTTACTCTATATCTAAATTCCTTACAGCAGGGTTCCTCTGGTATTGTTTGAATATAACGTAGCCTGTAGGATACTTGTGTTTTTTTGTGCACCTCTTCAAGAACAGAAGCATGCAAGTAGTATGCACAGTCCGAGGAACAAAGAGGGAAGACATCCAAGAGATTCCCTAAATGTCAGCCTTCATGGACTTGACCATTATTCATAACTTCTGCTTTTGTCTGTTTCCACATTGGCCTTTGAAACAAGTTTCAAAAAAGATATTCTATACCTTGCTCCTTAAAAAAAAAAAAAAAAAAAAAAAGGAAAAAAAAGGAATAGTTAGTCAAAACTTGCATAGACAGAAGGAGAATCAAATACAGGTAGCAAGTAGATACTCCAGTTAGCTGTTCAGCTCAGCTCTAATACTTCTAGCACTCACGGTTATAAAGGAAACAAGATAGGGCACTTGATTTTTATTTTTCAAGAACAGGAAACATATCAGGTTTCAAAGGAGGTGCAAACTCTTTCCTAAAACCAAGTTGTAAACAAGTTTATGCAAGTCTTTAGACAAAGGGCATTAAAGAAATGAATGTATAATGCAGCAACAAAGGTTTCCAAGAAGATGCAGAACTCTTCTTGTGAGTGACTTTTTGGTGTCTACTCCACAAACATCAAGGGTGTGGCCATTAAGGCCACTTTCACAGAGTGCAGCTAAGCGTTTTAAGTTTCCTGTGATGCACTTTTTTGCCTGAAAAATAGACTAGGTGGGTAATTTCCATTAAAGCTGTGGTTTTCAAACTTTGATGCACATTAGGAATACTTGAGGCACTTTAAAAAGTATCTGTGCCCTGGCTGCATCCCAGACCAATTAAATCATAACCTTTGATGGTGGACCCCAGGCATCAGTGTTTTGTAAAACTGATTCCAAAGGTTAACCTAGTTTGAGAACCAGTGCATTAGATGATCTTTACTTAATGTTAATTCCTTCAGATGAATTTTTCAAGTAGTTAAGTCCTAGAATGCTATTATTCCATGTTGTTGATTTAAGGAAGTCCATGTAGTTTCTATTAACATTCTCTTAGGAACATTGAAACTTGTATTTATGTTGGGACCAAGGACCACTACACCTTTCTTCTTCATAACCAGAACCAGAGTATTCATCAAGAAGCTATGTAGGGGCCTCCCTGGTGGCGCAGTGGTTGGGGGTCTGCCTGCCGACGCAGGGGACACGGGTTCATGCCCCAGTCCGGGGAGATCCCACATGCTGCGGAGCAGCTGGGCCCGTGAGCCATGGCCGCTGAGCCTGCGCGTCCAGAGCCTGTGCTCGCAATGGGAGAGGCCACAACAGTGAGAGGCCTGCGTACCGCCAAAAAAAAAAAAAAAGCTATGTAGGATCAGCGTTAGCTGACCTTATTGTGGCTGTTGGAGAATATAGGACCTTAGATGAACTATAGGTAAACTTTTACACAAATTATTTCTGGCTCTGGATAGGCTGTTGTCTTGGGAGAATGCCAGCATCTCTCCAAGTGAGATAAGGAGAGACATGTATTCCCTAGTTCCGTTTGAAGTTAAAAACATTGTTATATTTAATATCTGAACTCTCTGACCCTTACAAAGGTGATAAGATAGACAGTGGGTATTTGTTTAAAATAATCAATTCTTCTTTTAATTTTGAACTTGGAATAACTGAATATATCTCAAAGGGTTGAAACATCAGAGAATCATTCATTGTTTTTATGTAATCTAGATTTTATCACAGTCCAAATAATGCCTCTTGGGGATAACGGAAGGGGTGTGTGTGTGTGTGTGTGTGTGTGCGCGCGCGCGTGTGCGCACCCACGTGCATGCATGCATGTGTGAGAGAATGAGAAAGAGATTGACTGTGAATGAGCATTATTTTGAATTGAATCATAGTGAAGCATATAGCAGGAATCATACAATAATAGTATTCTGGTTAAGAGCCACTTGGTTTTTTTGACCTCGGGCAAGCCATAACCTCTGCTCCTCACTTTTCTCACCTGGAAAATTGTAATTCCTGCCTCTTAGGCTTATTTTGAAGGTTAAATGAAATAGTTCATAAAGCACTTAGGGTGGTGCCTAGCACATTGCCAGTACTATTTAGGTGTTTATTAGAGCATAGTATCAACTTGTCCCACTAAGAATATTCTAAAACTGCTTTATTCTGTAAAGGCTTTTAATGGAGATGCTTTAACATCCCTAAATTACCTTTCTTTTGCTTGTTCAGGAAGTTCTTCTTTCTAACCTAAATTCTTTATGCTGTGTTACTGAGTCTCATGTAGGATTGCTTGTCCCCTGACCTCACTGAGTGAGTTCCGTCCTCAGATAACTGAAATGCAGTTATTCCCTCCCTAGCCTTAATTCCTATATTCTAAATCTCCGGTTGACTTCTGGGCTCCACTTATCTGAACCCACCCCAGTTTTTCCATGCTGTTGAGCAGAGATGTGCTTGGGGCTGATTATGATGGGAGGATGACCTCATAGTTTCTGATGCCATCTTCCAATGTATATAGCTCAGCCCCAAGCATGCTTTTCAAAAATAATGGCCCTAAATTGCTGACATTTTGTCATCTGCTCAGACGCCTAAATCTCTTTCTGCTCCCTGGACTGAATGGGATCAGCTGGAGCAAGATGCCTTTGTGCAGCCCTGTATTTACTGTGCTTGAGTGACCTCCAGTAGCGCTGTGTGTTCCCTCTGAGTAACGTGGGTAATGACTACAGCGACAATGCTGCTATTGTGTCCAGAGGTTTGGGGCTGTAATTTCATAATGAAATGGAAAAACATGAGATTAAAAACCTGAATCTAGCACAGTAATTATATTTAAGTATCACAAATCATCTCTCTGTATTTAGTTTGGTGTTTGAGATTTGGCCTCTCTTTGTGGAATACAGTCACGTCGTTTCATACATCTGCAAAATGGAAGGCTTCTAATTTATGGCTAAAATGTGGGAATTGCTTTCTCTTAATGGGAAGGTGACGAGAATGGTATTAAATTTGAAGGAGCTGGTTTGCTTCATTGACTAGAGTCAAGAAGGGAGGTTGTAGAACAACTGCCAAGGTAAAGATATGTTTGGGTCTTTTCATGGTTTAATTCCCAGATACTTAGATGTGACTACAGGCTCTCTCTTTAGAAGTTAACTGACACAGGCTGGCCTGGGAAATTCTCCAGGCCTTCAGCAAGCAGTGCACTTGCAGAGGTATAAATACCTTGTGTGAGGCTGAGTTTCTGTAAGGATGAAAGACTTACCTCCAGTTCGTTTCCCACAGGTAGGTTAGTGCACTGGCTGTGCCTGGTCTGTTCACTACCGGGGACCTTGCATGTACCTGCAGGGTCTTTAGTTTGGCTGAGCCCTGGTGGGATGGGAGGGTGGGGAAGGTGTAGGTGGTGGCAGCTGGCAGGTGCTCCTGGGTGGTGAAGAACGGCGAGTTAGGCTCGGGGCTATTCCTTAATATGAAGTTAGAGGGGAAGGTGATTTAAGACTAATGATATCTCCGTCTCTTTGATTTCTAGGAAACATCAGATATAATATGATCATAGAAGGAAGCTGTGAAAGGGATAATTATTATTGTCAGTCATTTACTGATTATCTGCTATGAGACAAGCACTTTTTGTTACCATCTTTAAACTTTGCAGTAGACACTGCTATAAGGGCATTTCTGTCCCTATAATACCTCCCACCACCAAGTAATTTCTGTTGATAGAGGCACTACAGATTATCCCTGCTTCCCCAAACCTTTCCTCTCAGATTCTCTGTGATTCTACAAGGCCAAGTACCTGGAGGATCTGAACTGCTTTGGGCCACTGTTTGTTGGTGCAAGTGTGGGCTACCGGTCACCAGCACTGGAATCGCCTGGGGAGCTTGCTGTACCTCCTAGGCTTCATCAACACAGCCTAGCCAGGAATATTCTGGTTCAGTCGGTTAGGGGTGAGAGGGTTTGAGGTCTAGGAATTTGGATTTTGAACAGCCACCCAAGGGATTCTTATTTACAATAAATCTTGAGAATCACTGCCTTAGGGCTCTCTCTCCCAGGAGCAGGCTATTCCAAAGGATTTGTTATGTTGAAATTTGCTCTGTGGAACATGGGCCTATTTTTCAGTCCCCTGCCCCTTGGTATCAATGTCTTGGGTGAAAATGCCTGCTTTGGTGGATTCCTTTTCTTCTGGATGTAGGGAAGGCTGGACTTCTTTGCAACTTTACCCACCCTCAGGGGTCGCAGAGAGAGAGGAGGGAGGCCTGCTGGGGAAGAGGTGTCCTGTCTCCAGCACTAAACTTGTCACCATCTAGGGCCTATGGTAGTTTCTGTTTCCACTGGAAACTCATTGAACATTCTAGCACTGTTTATGTTTTTGGTGTAATATATAAAAACAGCAATTCAGGGGACTTCCCCGGTGGTTCAGTGGTAAAGAATCCACCTTCCAATGCAGGGGACGCGGGTTCGATCCCTGGTCGGGGTACTAAGATCCCACATGCCGTGGGGCAACCAAGCCCTTGCGCTAAAAATACCGAGCCCGTGCGCCTCAACTAGAGAGACCATGCGCCCTGGAGCCCGCACGCCACAACTACAGAACCCACATACTCTGGAACCCGTGCGTCACAACTAGAGAGAGAAAACCTACACGCCACAACTAGAGAGAAGCCCGTGCGCTGCAATGAAAGATCCCGCATGCTGCAACGAAGATCTCAGGTGCTGCAACTAAGACCTGATGCAGCCAAAAGAAAAAACCCATGGCAATTCAATGAAATTGAGCAAAGATTTATTGAGTAGCTGCAGAGGCTAAAGTGTCATGCCAAGGGGGACGGCATGTGTAAGTAAAACAGTTTCCAGCCTTCATCCAAGGGGCTGTGTCCTAATGCTGTCCTCAGTCCTGACTCACAACTGTGGCGATCTGAGCCTGTCCTGTGATAGGGGCTTCTACAGAGGGAAGTCAAAACAAAGCACTCTGGGAATGTCGGGGTGGAAACAGTTCATCCCAGTTAGGCAAAAGGCTTCTTTGGGGAAGTGGTCCAGGGAAGTGACTTTCAACCTTGCCTGTGTTTTAGAATAACCAGGGAGAATTTTAAAAAAAATCTTAATATTGACGCCATACTCCACAGCAATCAAATCAGTATTTTTGGAATTTGATCACAGGCATCAGTATTTTTTTAAGGCTCCCTACGTGATTTTCCTGTGCAGCCAAGGCTGAGAGCCCCTGATACAGAAAGAAGGGCAAATCGGCTGTCATTGGGATGAGGGATAGGTAGAGATGGAAAAGGTATTCCAAGCATGAACAGAGGCCTAGAGGCAGCAAAGTGAAAGCTCTAGCTGGGGAATGCTCCTCAGTGGGGTGTGATTGGAGCACAGGACTCCTGGAGTGAGTGGCGAGGGAAATTATGCTAATTAGGTAGGGTTGGATTAAAGTGTTCTGCCGAGGAATTGGGAGACATCATGTCTTTGCACTGTGCTTGGAACTCCCACTCACCTCCTGTTAACATGGAGGATGAGGCCCCGGGAACTTGTTGCTGCCCCAGGTACCAGTTGGTCAGGGCAAGTAACATGAGGCATGCTCAGTTAGTTCCCTTTGCAAGGCTTTTTGCCTTAGACCATACATCTCAAGCTCGTGCCGGGCTTAGCACTTTCTCTTGGCGTCTGTTGTTTGCCATTTTTCTTTTATGAAAAGCAAACTGAAGGTAACTTGGGGTCAGTGTGGTAGGAAGGTATTGATGTTAGGCAAGAACATGGCAATAGTTTTCGTCTTTTTGCTGGGCTCCTGTGAGCATGTTGTGGGAGAGTTGCTGGGCATACTGGGGGCAGATGTTTGCAAGGAAAAGCGTGTATGTTTCTGTGTTCTTGCAGCTGCGTTCATTTTGTGCCCGATTCCACTGAGGCCTGGTACTTTATCTGCTTATTGCTGTTTCTGGGAAGTTAATTTGCAGGTGCTATAAATATGCATGGTTCATATACTTCATTTATTCTTTCTCCCTCGAAGCCTCTCCTCTTTATTAGGCACTTTGCATTTGTCTGTTCGGTGCCTGTATTTTTTATGCCACTATTTTTTTTGTTGTTGTTGTTTTGTTTTGTTTTTTTTGTTTTTGCGGTACACGGGCCTCTCACTGTTGTGGCCTCTCCCGTTGCGGAGCACAGGCTCCGGACACACAGGCTCAGCAGCCATGGCTCGCGGGCCCAGCCGCTCCGCGGCATGTGGGATCTTCCCGGACCGGGGCACGAACCCATGTCCTCTGCATCAGCAGGCGGACACTCAACCACTGCGCCAACAGGGAAGCCCTATGCCACTATTTTGATAGTAACATTACAGGTAAAGCCACTCAATTACGTAGGACTCTTTCTGTGCTTTGGGCAGGTGCATCTGTGCAGCCCAAGGGGAGGTCCATGTTTCAAGGTTTTGTTTCTTGTTACAGGTAGAAAAACCAGGAGAGTTCAAGAGAGAGCTCATTTTCTTTCATTATTAGCGAGGAGACTATGCATTCACAAACAAAAACCTTAAAATAGTTCATAAAATAGTGCCACTCGTGTACCCACCCTTCCATTCATCTATTGACCCTCCCTGCCATCCACCTATCCATTTAGAGAAGGTAGTACAATATAGCAGTTGAGAATAACAGACTCTGGAGCCAGTCTGCTTGAGTTGAAATGGTGGCTCCTCCTTTTTCTGTCATCTTTAAAATGGATATAGTCACAATCTCATAGAGTTGTGATGATTAAGGGATTAATGTACATAAAGTGCTTAGAAAGTGCCTGGGCATAGGGAAGTTCTAAGTTTGCTGCTGCTGTTATTATTATGGTTGCTGTTATTAATCATGGCAAATAAAACGTATTGGCAGATAAATTTGGTCCATTGGCTTCCAGTTTTGTGATCTTAGAATTTATACAGAGGAAAAAAGTTTGGAAAGGGAGTTTGGGCTGGATCATGGAGGGCCTTGATTCCAGATTTTAAGATCTGTAAACAGTGAGAAGGCCTTCCAGTTTTGGTCTTGATAAGAGACGTCCATCAGAAAGTTATTCTCGCACCTTTGCACAAAACAAATCATTTGCAGAATTAGAACAATTAGGGGGCTATTTTAATGGTCCAGGGTACAATAAAACGAATGAGAGTAGTGACAACAGAAATTGAGACTTGGCAGTGGGACACGAAAGGTTCTTTCTATGGTTAGATTCTCTTGTACTTGGCTTGAGAAGGGAAGATGGGAAATTAATTTGGAACCAAAAATTTTGGTGAATTGATGCACTCCATCTCCACCCTTGATGAGATGGGAAATCGTTATGTACGTATCAGTACTGGTTATTGGAGGCAGAGGGGCTATTGTCATTCTGTTCTGTGCTTTTACACGGCTCATTATCAACAGGACGCGATTAGCTCTTGAAGGGTGCCTGCCTGTTCTCCTCTCCACCTAATTACTGTGTGGAGCTTGGGTTCATGCACAAAGTTACCTTGATGACACACTAAGTTTATGGAGCTGTAAATGTTCCAACACTACTTGGAGAAGGCCCTTCAGACTTTAACATTCAGGGCCGCTGTTGGTGGGCTGAGAACAGCCGTGATGGATATGTTTTCCAGATTCCATGGTGTGACGCCTTAGGTTATCTATCCCTGTTCAAGTCTTCTCTTCTACCACAATCGATAGACAATGCAGTGGAAAGATGTAACCTAACTGAAGATAGATGGAGTGGACCAGAAGTTGAAAATAGGGAAGAGACTGCACAGTCCTGCAGTCTGTCCCAGAATCAGACATTTTTGTGGCGTGATCTGGAAGAAGAAAAACATTTATGGCCAAACCTCACTAAATTGAACAGTTGTGGGGATGGTGCAGACAGATTTGTGGGGTAGTTGGAAAGAAATGCAGTTCTATTATTTTTAGTTATAGACTGGTAACTTGAGCAAGGGCAATGAGGTATTGCCTAGCAGTACTTTTTTTGTTGGGGGGATTGGCCTTCATGTATAATTCGGAATATCAGTCATTAATATTAAATATCCTTGATTATTTTCCTTGATTATTTTGATGGTGTGATCATGTCTGTATGATCTCATTTATGCTTTCATTTGCCCTGATAGCAGACTCTTTATGTTTGCAGTAAAACTTCCTTCAGCCTAACTTGAGTCTAGATTTCCCTAGAAGCTTTTAATTAACTACAGTACGTCTGAATGTGGAGGGTTTTTATTGAGAGGACGCAGTGGAATCACATGTGGAAAGTGCTTAGCGAACAGATATGAGTTCGTTTACTCCCTCTTTCCACTTTGAATGAGGGAGTGGCTAAGTGGCTAAGTTTCAAGTTTGGGGATACTGCTTTCTTACCTCCAACCCTAGAGAGTAACCTTGGAGGGGAGATGTTCTGGGACCTAGGGATGGTCGTGAGTGGGAGGTGGGGAAGAGTATTACCCAGAGCCCAGGTGTCCCTGCCGTCTTGTCTAGAGCTCAGTGGTTCTCAAACTGCCATGTGCCTGAGAATCATCCTTCCCCTGTCTCCCCAAGGGATGGGGTCAGACTTCACAGATCTTGAGGTGCTGCTCTCTTGCAGAGATTAGGTATACAAATCCTGAATCCAAACCTGGACTGCTGTGCTCCCCCAGTGTCCGCTCAGCAGTCCTGGACTGGTAGGAAGGCAGATGTTTCCTCAGCAGAGATGTGAAGCTCTAGCCTTCTTTTTTTTGTCCTTTTAAATTCACACTGAAGAGAGTATTAGATATGCAGCAAAGCAGGAAGGAAAACTGACCTTGCCTGTCTCCAGAGTCTCAGGGAGATAAAGGAAGTGCCTGACTTGGAGGCAGCTGGAGATCTGTGGTGTTCCAGAAGACCTCAGCTCTCAAATGGGCTCTTGGCAGCCTCACTGATAATCACAGTGTGATCGCTACTGGGCTTCCTTATTTAAGATGCTCTTAAATTTTCTTTTCTAACAGTATAAGGTTATGTCTTCACCAGCTCCTCAAATTAAAAAGAAACAGGGAGGCAAAACAAATCCCAGAACATTTTTTTTCCTCTTTCTAAAGGTTGCAAACATAAATCATATTTAGAACAATGAATGGAACTTATTTTTTATCTTCAGAAAGCTGGGCCTCTGGCATCTTAAAAAGTCTCTTTATTTTAGAAAGGAAGGAGACTGGTAAAGCGGAAGGGCTATGCTCCCAGGATCAGGAGACTTGGCTTTGCCACCAGCTGCCTGGGGCTACTTGGCCAGAACCGGTCTACACTTTGAGCCATTTTCCCTCTCTATAAAATGTGGGGGCCATCAAGCTCTTTCAGTGAGAATGCTTTACGATTCTAGTGATGGGCTCAGTGCCTGCATCATAGACAGTTTGTAGATTTTGTTGCCCTATTTCAAATTTGTGAGGTATAGTGTCTGCCATCTATCTTTGTTGCACTCGGGGTGTGTCTTCACTAGTGTTTCATAAAACTGTGGTGAGTTAGTGCTGGGGGGACCTTGTGAGAACAGGTGGTTCACCCTGTGTTCATTTTACACACGAGACACATGGATACCCCAACTTGCTTTCCCCAAGGTTGGGGCATCATTTAGGGTCTTTTCAGCTTTCTCTTTGGTGTGTTTTAAGACATTGTGTTGCCCCCTCACCAAGGTGTTTTCTTTCAATTCCATATTCCTTCCATTTTCCCTGGGACACTGGAGTATTCAGTTGCAGTTTGGGGCAAAAGTACTCCTGTGGTCTCCAATGTTTTAAAAATTATAAACTCCTTATAAGAAGAATTTGATCGTATTTGAAGAATTTGGTCATATCATACTAATATATTTACACACTTTACAGATGTTTTAGGTTATAAAATATATATGTTAGAAATTATGTAAGAATGGTATGAGAAATAATTATAAATAGAAGCTCTGATTTTTTTCCCAGTGCCCCAGTTTATACCTTCCGTGGAATGTGAACTTGCTTTGAGGACCACTGATCCCACACCATGGTGGGCTTAGAGTTTAGACTGCCAGCTATGCAATTTCCTGTGGCACTTGTCAAAAGTACTAATTCTGGTACCTCAACCCAGACCACTGAATGAGAACATCTCCTGGTAGGACCTGGGAGTCTGCATTTTCAGCCAGGTCTCCTGGTGCCCCTGAGCCAGTTTTGGCACCCGCTGTTAGAGACAAGCAGAAGATATATCATTTGTAGTACCTATACACTGCATAATCGTACATGAAATTTCTCAAAACCCCCTCAGGATTTTCTAGGTGCTTTTTTGGTTTGTAACTCCAAATATTTGCTATTGTACCTCAGTCTTTTTCTCATTAGAAATCTAAATATTATTGAAAACCTAAAGATAATGAAAAATTAGACAATCAGCCTTTAACAAAGTAGATTGAAGGGTTGTTTTTAATAACTTATGTGTCTATAACTATATGTTTGAAAGGACATTTCAGTATCCTGGTTATTGAGCATGTACTCTCAAACATTCAAATAAAATCAGTGTCAGATAAACACGTAACAGGAAATTTGTTTCTAACTATACACACCAGGTCAGGGTTATCTGTTCCTGTATCAGCTTTGGGAAAGCTTCCACACAAAGTTCTAAGTAGCAAGAGTGCAGGCCATTTGAGAAAATGTGATAATTAAGATTCAGCAACTAGACTAAGGCTGAATGAACAGAAACCAGAGCAGCAGTTGAGCTGGTGGGAGTGAGTAAGCTGTAATTATATCTGGGGTCACCAGATATATCCCTGGTGTAGAATTCCAAAGCAGCCCCTCCTTTTGCTGTCTTCTCCTACCCTGAGATTTGGCCAGTTATCCCTAACCAGATTTGGTCAGGCACGCCGCTGGGGTGAGATTGTGAAGCTGCTTTTGCCCACATATTGTGATTTGGTATTTTAAAAATGTTCACTTCCCAGCCTCAGTTCAGTCTTTTAGTCTCTCTTGCAGTAAGTGTGCCAAAGGTCAGGAATTCTGTCAGTTTGATTCAGCTCTGCTCCCCTGATAGCAGCTAGCGCAGGCCTTGGGACATAGAGCCTCCCGACATGAACTGATGCAAGTATCAGTGATTCAGAAGGTCCCACATGGTGGAGTCTCTGCCCACTTATTCAGCCACAAACAGGTCTTGTAGCTCTCCTGGCTCCTCCCTGCGCTTTTCCTGGAAAGGGCTCTGTTGTTTCTGAGCCTTCCTATTTGTTTCTACTCTCTCTCTCTGAAGTACTTCCAACCCCCTCACCTTTTTGCTTGGCCAATTCCTACTTACCTTTTAGATAAATAGTTACAATTGACACTTCTTTTGGTTTCCTAAAGTAGGATAGGTATCCCTGCTGTGTGCTTCCATGTTCCCCTCACTTCCCCTGGAATAACTTTAATCATAGTTTTTGGTTCTTACTTACTAATTGTTATCCCCTAGACTAGAGTCTGCTCCACCAGGACAAGAATTCTAGTCTTCTTGCTCATCATTGTTTCCTCATTGCAAAGTGTAAGGTATGTGACATGGTAGGTTATCAATCAACATTTCTTGACTGAATAAAGTAAGTACATAATAAAACAATATATGTCAGTTAATGGGGTTATTGGTAAGGATATACTTGTCAATTTCAATAGTGGTAATTAACACTGCTGGGTTTTATGAGAAAGAAAGATTAAAAGTAAATAGAAGGGGGCTTCCCTGGTGGCGCAGTGGTTGAGAGTCTGCCTGCCGATGCAGGGGACATGGGGTCCGTGCCCCAGTCTGGGAAGATCCCACATGACGCGGAGCGGCTGGGCCCATGAGCCATGGCCGCTGAGCCTGTGCGTCCGGAGCCTGTGCTCCGCAACGGGAGAGGCCACAACAGTGAGAGGCCCGCGTACCGGAAAAAAAAAAAAAAAAAAGTAAATAGAAGGGAAATGGAACTTAGGACCAA
Source organism: Leucopleurus acutus (assembly GCF_964270905.1). Lineage (NCBI taxonomy): Eukaryota > Metazoa > Chordata > Mammalia > Artiodactyla > Delphinidae > Leucopleurus > Leucopleurus acutus. The sequence goes on from NC_139158.1 coordinate 12,033,868, forward strand.
AAGGTTTTATGTGCCTGTTGATGCCTACTGCTGGGCAAAACTTTCTGCAGATAAAGCAAAGTCCCTTGATGGACTTAATTTACATACTATAAAATATAAAAAATTTAAAGACATTACTATGCAATATGGTGTTTACTATACTATGTACAATCTGTAAAAAAAAAACACTTAGGTGTCAGTACCAACATGCATTCATTCATTTATTCATTCAGTCAGCAGGTTTATTCTTCGTATATGTGCCAGACACTATTCTAGATGCTTAGGACCCAATGGTGAACAAAACGTACAATATCTGTCCCAAAGGAACATACATTCTAACGGTGGAGACAGTCATTAAAGAAAGTGAATAAATAATCTAGAATATTAGAAGCTGGTAAGTGCCATGGAGAAAAAGGAAGGAGGAAAGAGACACAGGAAGTGCTACCGTGTGTTTTGGGAGTGGTGGTGGATGCAATTTTAGATTCAGTGGCCAAGACAAGAGTCACTGAGAAGATGGCTCTTGAGTAATGATCTGAAATGGGGTGAGGAAGTGAGCTGGGCAGGTATCTGCGAGAGAAGAGAGGTGCGGAGGCCGGGAGGTGAGATGGTACGCTTGGCTCTTTGGAATGTGCTCACCATCCTTCATGTTTATTACATTAACCAGACCAGCATGCTGGGATCAAAGTGAACTGTTTATCAGAATCTGTATATGTTTCCTGTCTTTGGACAGCTGCCCTAGCTAATCCTTAGCCTGAATATGTACTTTAAGGGTAGTGGATTTATTTCTTTTTACAAAGTTTGTTTGATAGAAAAGGCCCTACAGAAACCTTTATTTTTCCTTTTGTGGGTCAGAATTCCTGCTTTATTATCTGTGCTTACCCTCTAAGCTCTAGTCTGTGGTGGAACCACTTCTCTGAGAGCTTGTATTCCTTGAGGGCAGGGTACATTTCTTGTTTAACCAGTTTACACAAGTCTTATCACGGTGTCCCCTGCATGGGGACCTGATAAGTTATTTTGGCTGATAATGGAAGGGCTTTTCTGTCTAATTCTGTCCCCCCTCGATGGCTCCCTTATCTGTTCTCCTGTAGCGCTGTGAACTCATTTCATTACTTAATGAAATTTTATCTTATGTTATTGCTTATTTTGTGCAGCTGTCTTATCTGTCCAGCTAGAGAGGAACTTGCATTTTCTTGCTCAACCTTGGAGTGCTGGCTCATAGTGGGTATGCTATGTATATACATCGCTCGTTGCTGTTGGTCAAAGTGCTTGTCGCTCTTGGATGAGTGAACCAGTATCTCACTTTTGCAGTGTTTTATTTTTATTTTTTTTTGGTTTACAGTCTATATCTTGAGTTCAGTTCTACTTAGGACTTGGCCTGGGTACACTGCTGGAGAGCCCAGGGGAATAGTATAGTTATTAAGGGAGAAATCCTTTGTGAATTCTTAAATCTTCCAATGGAAGGAGTTTTGGTTTATAGTGGTTTTCTGCAGATTGACAGTTCTTCTGAGAACCTCTGTTGACTGTTCATGACAGACACGTCGTAAATTAATTGTTCTTTTAAATTTCATTGACATTTTCTTTCTCACTTGGTGGTCATTTCCTCAAAAATATTTGCTCACTCCAAGGCAATTACTGTAATGCCTAGTAAAAGAGAATGAAAAAGCCAGGTTCAGCTGTGGGTGCTGGTCTGGGCAGTTTCTAGCTCCTCCCACAATGATGGGCAATAATCAGATCCGTGTCTCAGCAGAATTATAAATGACTGCATTTTATGGCTCTCCTTAGGAACTGCTCTGCTTGGAATACTGTAGTTGAAACTGCTGATGTACTGTGCACTATCGGCAGTCTACCGTCACTGGCACCAACTGGAGATAACTCTTGAATAAATACTGCCACTTTGAGGAGGTCATCCAGGAGCCCCTGATGTCCACCAGTGTATCACCACTCACTGGATGTGCTTCCTTATATAGTGACTTTTTGGATTGCTTTTCTGGAAACCTCTGTGTCCCGATCCTCATCTGTTTCCTCTGCCCACACATGAAAGTCCGTATAGTTGTTGATAGTTATGGAAAATACAACCTGTAGACGTGCAGTCAAAAAATAAATCCCTGTCTGCCCATGCCAGTCAGTACCACCTGTAAGCTAGTTAAACTCAGCAACTCACAGGTGTTCCTAGGGAGGAACACAGTGTCACACACTCGTTTCTTTGGGGCTATTAACATTTTTCAGAGCTCTTTACATTTCATTTTCCAGTGACACCATATTAAACAGGGAAATAGGAGGGAAGGAGATGGGAGTTTTCTGATGGATGGACCTGGCAATCATAATGCATACACATGGGGACACACACACACACAGACCCCTGGGGGACACACACACACACACACACACACACTCACACACACACACACACAGACCCCTGTAGTTTACTCCAGGTGGAGTTTGACAGCAGTGTTGCAGGTGTCTTCTGTGGGGAGTTAGAGCTTTCATTCCTCATCATATGAAACTTCCCATACCTTTGATGTTGCCTTAGAGCTCATTTTTGATTTCTGCAGCATGTCAGAGAATTACCTGACTTGGTTCCTGGTGTGGCTCTGAAATGCTGAGTTTAGGGTGGATTTGAAGTGTCACTTTGGTCCTTACTTTGCAAAAGTCAGTGAAGAGTTGCCATGATAATTAATCCTGTAATGCCTTTAATGAAGATTTAAATCATCATTCTGCCGATCTATTAGTTTTATTCCTTGTTGAGAGCCGAAATATAGGATCGTGGGCTCACAGTTACATGGATGGTGACAGACCTGGGTTGTTGTTGAGAATTGCAGATTTTGTCATCACATGTGTCATGTCTTGAGTTGTAGCATCTTTGGGTTCCATCAGCTTCACCTGGGAACTTGTTTGAAATGCAGATTTTCAAGGCCCCATCTTGATTTCCTGGGGGCGGGAGTGGGGGTGGGAGGAAGCCAGCAATCTGTGTCTTAATAAGCCCTCCCAAGATTCTGATGCACAGTCAAGTTTAAGAATCACTGAACCAGGGGGGAGTTGCTTTCCTTTTAGTCTCTTGAGCTTACAGCAGTTGATATTTTAGCTTTTATATGAGGGAGGACAGTTATGTCTTCCTTTAAACTCTTCCTTGGTGCAGTTGATTGTCAGATGCAGAATGCTGACGTGAGGATGGATTGTGAATATGACCCACTGTGGCAGTGTTTACAGCCTCAGCCCAGTGCTCTGTGGATTTAATTAAGTAGCACCCTTCGTAATAGGTAGATAAATCTACAAGGTTGTTGTGAGGTTACATGGCAAGACTTTCAAAACACACCAACTTTATGTTTGTGGCAAGTGCTTTGTCCAGTGTTGGCATTTTTGAAATCATCCTTTATCTCTGTCCCCGGCCCAGAAATTTCCTTGTGAGAACTATATTTACTTTAGACAGACTGTTATGGATAGTCAGAAGGAGGGGACAAACAATACAGAAAAGCGGACTTTCTTTGTATTTCTTGCTGAGAAGAAAAAAATTCCAGTGAGGAGTTAAAGAGGCTTCATATCTTGAGTGAGGCAAATGATCGCAGTAGGATGGTAGAGGAATAGAGTGCAACTGTAAGAAAATACCCAACTACATGCAGACAAGAAAATATGTGGGGGAAAAGAATATGAAAAAGAAACAATGCAAATTCTTCTGCGTGATTTTTGCAAATCTTTGTAAAGGTGGAACCAAGCAACCTAGGGAATCAGGTAGGTAATCATCCTAAAAATTACAGTAGCGATGAACTCTTTCCTTCTGAGACAGGTACAGGAATCAGAGCCAACTTTTATTTCCCTTAGGAAATGTAGATGTGATGCCCCCAGTGAGCACTAAGTTTAATATTGGATGATAGTATTCCAGCAACTGGGACAAAGATAGTTTTCTTTTTCCTGACTGATTCTAACCAAGGTCTTTCACTAGCTTCAAAACCACAGAAGAAAGACAAGAGTATGAGGATAAAATTCAGAAAATTTGCTTTTTCTTAGGATATTCGTCTAAAGGTTTAATAGAAGATGATGTTGGAATGGAATATAGCTTATATTTGTTGCTTCCATGTATGAGGCATTGTTCTAAGGGTATTACAAGTATTGGACCATTACTCCTTACACAGTGTTATGAGCTAGGTTCTATTATCTTCATTTTATAAGTTGAGGAAACTGAGGCACAGACAGAAGTTAGTTCACCCAAGGTCACACAGCTAGTAAATGTGATTTTTTTTTTTTTTTTTTTTGCGGTACGCGGGCCTCTCACTGCTGTGGCCTCTCCCTTTGCAGAGCTCAGGCTCCGGACGCTCAGGCTCAGCGGCCATGGCTCACGGACCCAGCCGCTCCGCGGCACATGGGATCCTCCCAGACCAGGGCACGAACCCGTGTCCCTTGCATTGGCAGGCGGACTCCCAACCACTGCGCCACCAGGGAAGCCCGAAAATGGGATTTAAGACCAAGCAGATTCATTCCAGAGCCCTTGCCTTGTACTTTCATACTCAATCTGTGGGCTCCTTCTTCCTTATGATTTCAAGTAAAGGATTGTCATGGATTAGCTTTTTACTACAGTTAAAAGTGCTTGTTTGTCAGACCCTTCATCATATTTGGTCCTAGGAAAAGAAGTCTTTGACTTTATTTCGGGAGTTTTTTGTGTTTTTGTTTTGCATTTAATGTCTGATCAGGAAATATTTGTTGTATAATATTATTACACCACTGAGTGTAGATTTTAGGTGGAAACTTAAAATATTTATAGCAAGTGGTGACCAGCTTGCTTGTATGATGTTTAGTTTACTGGACCTCATGTTGCCTCCCTGAAGCTTAAATGATATAGTGGCTACACAGGGGTATCATGGAAACAAAATGTTGTAAGTGTAATGAGCTTAGATAAGATGAGCAGTGTCTAATGTGTTTTTTTAAAGTTTTTGTTTTCCTCCTTTTAACAAAGATGACACCGAGTTGAAAACATCTGGATTATGTCACTATGGGTATTTAATTATTTTTTATTATAAATCACCAAGATCAAGATTTAAAATGCTGATTTCTAGTTATATTAGTTATGTATGACTATGTATAAAATTACCTCAAAATTATCTACTTAAAAGAGCAAACATTTACTATCTCATAGTTTCTGTGGGTCAGGTATTCCTGAGTGGTTCTTGCTTAGGTACTTTAATGAGATTGCAGTAGATGTTGGTTGGGACTGGTATCACCTAAATGATTGGAGCTGGAGAACCCACTTTTAAGATGGCACACTCACATGGCTTTTGGCAGGAGGCCTCAGTTTCTTACCTCGTGGACTTCTCCAAAGTGACCTCTTGACATGACAGCTGGTTTTCCCAGAGTGAATGATTCAAGACAGAGACAAATGACCTAATCATGCAATTCATAACTGTCACTTCTTCCACATTCTGTTAGTCAGAAGGGAGTCACTAAATACAGCCTGCATTCAAGGGAATTAAGCTACCTTGTGAAGGGAGGAGTATTCAAGAATTTGTGGACATATTTTAATCATCACACTAGGCATGACTCCATACCTACTAAATCAGACTCTCTGGGTATGGTAATTTGCATTTTTAACAGACTCCCCCAAACGATTTCTATGCACACTTAAAGAACAACTAGGTAGGTGTTCAGGTGATATTTGTTGGGTGATTCAGTCTGGAAGTAAATGGATAGTATAATGTCACTATTCTGGTTTATTTAAGAAGCCAGATATATTTTTCATGTTAGTGTTCTAAATTTAGTGTTCTAAATAGTTAAGGTGTATGCTTAGGCACTAAGTCTGGTACTTAACTAGGTAATATAGTGAACGACGTATTTCCTTAGATTTTACTTTATCTGAAAAGGCCTTTAGCTTTCATTCTGTCACTCAGATGAGCCCTCCTCTAATTTAGCCTGTGGTGTCTGAGCAGCTACCCTCAGTATATACACATAGCCAGAGTAGGAACTTCAGCTCACACTTATAAAGAAATTAAGTATATGGCTAGGTAGGGCAAGGCAAAAGGGTATCCTGGGGTTTTTGTTTCACGATCTAGGGAGCTGGGCAAAATGTCTGATGATCCTTATTGGCTCACTGGCTTCTGCAGCTGCATGCTTTCTGTTAGGAGAGAGAGGGGTACAAAACCAGGGGGTTGCAAAGAACAGTCAGATGGCTTCTGGAGCCCCTCTAACCTGGACTTCACTCCCTCTTAGATGTTAAAGGCTTTCAGTGGACAATCAGGCCCCCTTCTCCATCATAGCCATCATTTTCTTACCTTCCCATCAACGTAAGTCCTCTGAATCCTTGCCTACAAGGAATGCAGCTAGTTATTTCGGAGTGGAGCATGCACATCATGGAAATACATGACTCCTCTTCAAATCTATACACCAACCACCCATCTTCTTCTCTCCCTGCCCCCAATGAAAGAAGACAGATAAATACAGATGCTCAGAAACCTGGTCTCACATTTCATCTGAAATTCCTTGATTGGTAGAAGCACACAATTAGGGGATAAAAACCCCAGAGAAGAAATAACACAGCGATGCCTGTAAAGAGAGGCCTTTTCAGCATAAGTGAGCATTGCACCCAGAGTCTGTGATCACACACTGGAACGGCCATATGATAGAGCTGACATGGCCCACTAGGTACAACAGATTGTCCCGCTTGTAACCAATCAATACCGCAATTAACAAATATTTATTGAACACCTAGGAAGCACCCTGGTTCACATGGCCCTCATCAGCTATTTTTAAGAGTAATGCAGAACCTCCTAACCTGTCTGTCTGCCTTCAGGCTTGCCTCTGCCCCAGTTAAATCAGTTCTGTACATTGAACCCAGAGTGAATTTTCCTAAAATATACAAACTTGACCAGGTCATTGACCTACTTAAAATGCTGTGCTTGATGATCAGCATCCAGATAAGGCCCACACTCCCTATAGCACAACTTAAGAGGTTAGTCATCTTCTGGCTCCTGCCTGACTCTGCTTCCCCACTGCTGCTTCTCCATGTCCGTTCTAGCCTCCAGACACTGCCCACTCCACGTGCCCCCAACGCACCTGCCTTTATGGTGCCGTATAACAGCGGATAAGGTAGAGTGGCCTTAGAGCTCAGCTCAGTAGGCTTTGATTCAAGCCACAGCTCTGTGACTTACAAATTATGTCATCTTGGACAAATTATACTAGACGTTTCTGAGCCTTCAGATTTGTTCCTCATCTACAGAAATAAATTACTAGCCTCACAAGATTCTTGTGAAGATTAACTATGATAATATTTAAAATGCTTAGTGCAGTGCCTGGCCCATAATTAAGACTGAATAAATATTGCAGTTGCTGTTATCGATGATGTACGGAAGGCCCCTGGCACATATAGTAGCTGTTTAATAGAGGAGAGGCCTTTTCCTCCCTGAACCTTGGTCTCTTCTCTGATCATAAGAAGCCCTAACTCTGACATTCAGAGTCTGATTTGGGGTGAGAGTGGCATTGGTGAAGATAGAGATACAAGTTTTTAAGAGACAGAGAGGAAGTTGGTGGAGGAATTGAAGAGCATAGATTTAAAAAGGATCATGCGTTTCCCCCTGATTTTTCCTCCAGTAGAATATGACTAATAACATCATTCCTTGTGGGGCAGGGAAAGATGGTGGTGAGCTGGGATTCAGAAGAAACTGACAATCTGGCCTTTGGTAAGTCACTGCTTTCTGGCCTTTGTTAGATCATTTGTAAAATGGGTTTGCCATTAGAATTAACTCAGATATTGTGTTTAAAAGCTTTTTGAGGAATAGAAGGCATACTGTGAAATAAGGTGACAATATTATGCTGCCAGTCCTACGATTCACAGCATGTTTACAATATGTTTTTGAAAGCAACCTTTTAATATTTACATACAATCGATGCTGAAGCATGTACCCCTAGAGATGGTAGTTTCTAGGTGGTTAGTGAGAGTCACACATCCTGGAAGTATCTCTCATGCTTCTCCTCATGCCTTCTGTATCTCTCCTTTGAGAACAGCTCAACTCTGGCAGTGGTTTTCTGGCCACAGTGCTTTTACTCCACACCACTCTATTACTGTCATAAAAGTGAAATCCGAAGGGCCTCGTGGGAAGAATACTTACCATGGACTCATGGAGTTGGGAAGAATTGATTGAAACCTAGAACAGGTAAAACTTGACCTAACACTCTGTTTTCCACTCTGTGATCTGGGGCTGATAACGGCCATGTTGTCCCATCACTGTGAGGTTTAAGAGGCACATGTGGATAGCTAGTGTGTGTCTGGCATGTAATCGAGACATGACAATCTTTTCTTACTTGGGTGCCTGAAATGGTTCCCCAGTGTCCCCTGAATATCCAGCTGCAAAGTCTTCCGTCAAGGAGGGGCCTCCAAAGACAGGCTCCAGGCTCCCCCTTTCTGATCTTATTTGTACCTTATTATCTCTAAGTCGTCCCTACCCCCACCCCCAATAATAATTATCCTCCAGACTGAAAGTCTTTCAGGTGATTTTTCAGTTACTCACAGCCTTTCCTTCTCCTGTGCCTTTGGCCTCCTTGTGCTGCTATTGGTGATGTTTCCCAAGCCCGTGGGACATGAAGGTCCTGTTCACCTCATAACTTTTCCCAGTACCACCCGTCCCTACCAGGTGGGATCAATCCTTCATTCCCTGTTCTTCCAATGCATGTTGTTTTACTTCTGTTACAGCTCTTATCACAGTCTGCCTTGTAGTCATTTCTGTGTTTCCCCATCTGGATTCAGAGCCCCTGGAGGGCAAAGACTGTTGTTTTATTTTGTGCTGTTTTTTCTCACCCCCACAGTGCCTGATGCAGTAGGGGTTTAGTAAATACTGCTTGAATCAATGCATGAATGAAATTGTCCCTCCTAGTCCTGTTTGCAATGCTGTAATGCAGACCAGGTGAATGTAGAATTTTGGCTTAGTGGATTTAGTTTAGCATAGGAAGTGAGTTTTCCAAGAAGCAATACTAGCTTTGAAAACAGAAATTGCCTTTAATCTTGTGGAAAACACATGCCAGCCCTCTCCATAGTAGTCTCAAATTACAGGGGAGCATTGCGTTACTGTAAAAACACAAATAAATAAACCCATGACAATACAGTGTTTGGGAGATAAAACCACATAAAAGCCATCTTTCCCCAACTCTTCGTCATGGTAATTAGGGTATTTCTGGGAGGAAAAATAAAAAGACACCAGCAAAGAACAAGTGATATTATGTTTAAAAACACTTCTTGCAATTGGCAAGGTGGGAGTAGGGGGTTATATTTTCCATTCAGCACAAATGTTCAGATACCTCCCAGCTTCTGCCAGACCTAATGCTATATTGATTGCACTGCCTGATAAATTGGGCACTAGGATTGCCAAAGATGCCAGGCAGTACCTGGAGGGCAGAAGGTGTCACCCAGAAGGTAGTGCTGTAAAACTTACCTGTCATACTTTACCTGAACATGACATATTCTTCTAAGTGCTGGGTCTCCATTGGCTCAAGCACCCCCTCCGTGAACCCTTTGTTGTGGGCTACAGCTTTACACTGGATTTTGTTTACTGATGACTATTTATTTGACTGTCTGCCTGGCTCTTTTTAACCCTAGGGTTCCGGATCCAGGTTCTTTTGAGCATAGAGTAAGAAGGATTTTGTCAGCCACTGAGGGCTAAAACCAGACTGAACAGAACTTCTCATCAGCCACTTCTCATCACCTCCATTTCCAGCACCCTGGGCTGAGCTGCCACCATCTTTCACCCATTGCAATATTGCAGTAGCCTCCCATCTCTCACCTCTGCCTCCCGCAGAGTATTCTTCACCCAGCAGCCAGAGTGGCCCTTTAAAATATACTTTAGATCATATCACTCCTCAGTTCAGAATCCTCCAACGAGTCTCCCGTTTTACTGAGAATGTAATTCAAAGATTATACTTACTGTGGCCTCCAAGATACTGCATGGTCTGGAGCCTGCTATCTCCCACCTCATCTCCCCACGTCACTTTCATTAATCCTCTCCGACCCTTGAGCTTTCGTGCTGTTCTTAAACCAGGCCAAGCCTTACCAGCCTCAGAGCCTTTGCACTATTGTTCTCTTAGCCTGGAACATTCTGTACTCGGATGTACATGTGGTTTGTACCCTTACTTCATTCAGGTCTGCTTGCGTGTCACCTTGTTGGGGAGGTCCAGTCCACCTGTGTCCCCGGTGCTAGAACATTGCCTGGCATATGGCAAGCATGTAGGAAGTCTTTGAACTGTGTATAAGCATTGCCCAGCTATTCTAGCCAACTTGGAGGGAGAGCGTATGGTTTAGGGGACAGTGGCTCTGGAGTCAGATGTCAGATCCACGCTGCTGGATTTGTTATCCTCCTCCATTTGATAGATGTTCCACCTTGGGAAAGTTCTTTAACTTCTCTAAGCCTATGTTTCTCTACTAGATAAATGAGATTGTGCCTACTGCATATGATCATCATGAAGAGTTAAGTCAGATAATGTTTGTAAAGTCCCTGGCATTGTATCTGGTGCACATATTGGATGCTTCCTAATTATTATTTCTCACACATTCTACTTCCTAGTTGTAGACTCATGTTATATGGGATAAGGGGAGTGTCTAAAAATAGTTTGAATGTGGTTTGTAATTTTCAAGTGTTCCTGCTTTATCTTCAGAGTTAGACACGTCTCAGACTCTGGGTGTTAGCTGGTGCAGCTCTGTGGGCATATCAGGGGATTTTGGTCAACAGAAAAAGGGAGAAGTCAGCAGCTGAGCCTAGGGGAGGTTCACAGTCCTGCTTGTGATTCAACAGGGACTGCATTTATGAAAATGGCAATTGAGTCCAAGGCAATTGAGACTTTGGGCTGTGCCAGCAAGTGTGGTATTTCCATTTACATCCTCAGAGTAAGTACAATTTCACCATTATTCCATTGAGGCTCTCCTTGCCAAGAAAAACCCATTGTAAATTTCTGGTTTAAAGATTCTGCAGTTTTAGGGAGTCATACTTTTTGTTGCTTTAACATTTTCTTGGCACCATAAATTTTAAGCCCCACTGGTCTACCTTGTAAATACTATACAAATGTTGTGAAAAGCTGAACCACGTCATTTGTTTTTCTATGTTCCTTATAGGAAATGGTGATGCTTCTGCCCCCACCCGCTGCTTCCCCTCGGTTTCTGCTCAGGCAGTTTGGAGTGAGAAAGTGAGAGTGAGAAAGAAGACAGATTGTCAGCAAAAGATAGGAAGGAGCTTTGCTTTGTGGACAGGGTTGAGCTAGGCAAGAGAGAAAAGTGTGTGGCTGGCAGGGTGTCTGCGTGACGTGGATCCATTGTGTGGATCCCTCCTGCTGGACCAGTGGCCAGCTCCTGGCCAGGCCACCCGGGTGAGGGCCTCTGAAGCAGAGAGCCCTGCACAGTCTGGAGCCTCTCTAGCCCAGTCTAGTGAATAGGACTCCAAAGAATAGGAGCCGTGTTCCCTTTGTCACCTACAGCCCTGCTTTCAAGACTGCACAGTGAATGTGCACTTGGGGGCTCAATTGGCACTTGGAAAAATCTGCAGGAACTTTGTGTGTGCTCAGTGTGTGCCCAGCAGCGTGGGGGGAGTGGAGCATGCACTCTGGAGATGTCTGGGGCCAGTCCTTGCAGAGGAGGGGCTGCCCTCTTTATGCTGTTGGGTTTGCCGAGAATGTGCTGCCCTTGACAGTGTTGTGGCCAACAGGAAAAGCATTCATGGCATCTTAATGAAAGGCAGCAGTTCCTTTCTTCAAGAATAATAGGTATTCTTTTATGGAGCTAGCCCCTTTTTTAGAGATGGAGAGAGAAGCCAATTATTTTTCAGTTAAAATTTATTTTTTTAAATAGTGATACCTCAGTTGCAAATCACCCTGGTTTTGCTGTAAGACATTTACAACTAGTCTTCTGACATGGTTTTAAGCTGCCATGTTGTAGAATCTTCAAATAGTATGCCAAAATGTGATAAGGCGTCAAAGACTTCCATATCCCGTCTGTGTAGCTGATTGCCTTCCTCTGCAGCTAGAAAATGGATATGTTTTCTGAAGGGGAATGGGTCTGTTTCCCTCACCCAGCATCTTGCACACAGTCTGACTTACCTCTTTTTATTGAAATTGGGGAGTTTTTTTTCCTGTGGACTTGATAATATTTACATCCTTAAGAGGGAGTTTGATAGGGGACAGAGTTGTCAGGTTTTGAAAGGATCAGGTATTTGAAACACCAATCTAACAGTCATCTTTGAGGTGATAGATCTTCTTATCATAAAGAAACAAGGTCAGGACAAGTAGACTTTAGTGTGTTGGAGGAAATGCTCTGCTGTTTTGCCTCTTTTACAGACTGCTTGCTGATCTCTTTTTTTTTCTTTTTCCTTTAATGCTTAAATGAGACGGGATAATGAAGTATACATTTCAGCTGTGCATATGTTCTACATATAGATGGCGAGAGAGGACAGAGCCATCCCTGACTATTTTTCACCCTATTTACTCTAAGAGGCCCCTGTCAGTAAGTGACTTCCTTTTGGAGGCAGTAATTTGTGTTTGGACTTGGGTGACTGTCAATCTGAGTCCAGCCGAGAGAGGTCATGCTGTCTGCTTGCTGCAGTTTTCTAGTGGGAAGACAGGCCAAGCCTTTTGCCTCTGAAATCCAAGTACTACAGGGGAGAGAAATGTTGCCTAGGTTTGGGTATAGAGAGGCATTAGTTTCTGAGTAAAGCTGTTAACTGTGGGCACAAACTTTCTTCTTGGGAGACAGGTAATGTAGAACCAAAGATTTCTGGCATCTGAGAGCTTTATTTTCCTGGTGTATCTCTAAAAGGGAGGAAGGAAACATTTTTCTGGTCATCCATGTTTCATGCATGGTGCTGGGTACTTTACCATATATTAATTTATTTAATTTCCATTCATTTCAGTGGAATTCAGTCATTTCATCAACTCCTGGCAATTAACATATCCAATCACATTCTGCCCTCCCCAGATGTGTTAGAAGTATATTAGCAGATTAAGTCAGTTTGGGATTAGTACTTTCCTTTATGTGTTAAACTCATTTATTCTGGCTAAGATTGGAATTTGGGATGGGGTGGAACTGAAACTTATGTGGAGTGACATAGGTTGAGTGCCTGAAATGAAGGCTAGCTTCGTATAAGTGGCTTCTCCATGCTGTTTTCCCCATCCTTTTGGTAGATAAAGAAAACAAGGGCCAGAGAGGTTATGAATCAGCTCTGGTCTCCTATCCCATAAGTGATAGAGCCAAGATTCTAGGTTGGGACATCTGACTCCAAATCCACTGCTTCTTTATACTGTAGTTACCTTCCTGCTCAAAGTCTGTCATTCACTCATTCATTCAAGAGGTATTTGGTTGGCATGGACTTTGAAGCCAGACAGCTTTGTGACTGTCTGGTAACTTCCTTGGGTAACTTCCCCTGGACCTTCAGTTCCTTCATCAATAAAATGATGAGTAATAGAGATAGAACCTATCTAGTAAGTGAAGTGCTTAAAATAGGTTGTTGTGAAGTGTTTCTAAATAGTAAATACTCAATAAATATTTGCCATTGCTCTTCTTTTTTCATCATCATCACCACCACCACCATCATCATCATCATCTTCTTCATCATCATCATCATCAGAGGCTCACTCACTCTGATCAGTCACTAGGGAGACAAACTAGCATGCAGCTGTGCTATTGAGAGTCACTAGTTCTGATGTATGAAGCAAATATAAAAATACAAAACCAACGACTGTATGGTAAGTTGATAACTAAAATATGAGCAGGGTGCTGGGGAAGCTTAGAGGAAGGAACGTTTATGGTTTTAATTGCCAAGCTCTCTAGCAACTCATCCTTCTAGCTTCCACCCCCCCCGCCCCGACCCTTGGTAACATCCCTATCTTACTCATTTCTTGTTGAAGGCAGTATTTAGTGTACCAGGTTTTATGGCTACTTTGTGTGAGAGAGGATATGTCTGGCTAAGGGATCATTTGGAGACATAAGACGTGTACTTAACAATTGGAGGACTGTCAAGGACAAAATAGACTCTAGTACTCTGGTGTGCAGTGTTCTGTGTGAGTGCCCCAGGAAGTCAGATGTGAGTGAGGTGGACTTTTTGGGGAAAGTGGGCCTTGAGTTGGAGCTGAAAGAACTTAGAATAAGAGCTGTGAAAGGGTGGAGAGCCTGATTGGAGGTGGAGTTATGAGACTAAAAACACAGGCTGGCTTGGCTGGAGGGGGATAGTCCTGCCTTGGGATGTGGGTGGTCTCAGAGGCAGTTCCATGCCATTGCTGCAGGAGAACTTGCCTCTGGATCCCAAAAGGATGCACACAGCCTATCTCCACCCTCAGTGAAAACCCGTAATAGCAACTTTGTGTTCATGCTGATGTTTCTCGTCATTTGGCAGGAGATAAAACCCAGAGAGACCCACAGCACGGACACTAGGTCTGAGTGGGTCTGTGAGCACCAACCTAGATGCAGCCTCTTTGTTTGTGAGCTGTTTGCCTGCATTTAAATGCCATTTACATAAGGAACTGTCAAAGTTGAGTTGACCCATGATTATTCCTTGATGTATGTTGAAAAAAGAAAAGAAAAGAAAAGAAAACCCTGGCTAATGAGGAGCTGGGTTCCTTTTCTCCACTGATGACAGCTTCCTTTCTGATCTGATGGTCCGTCAGAAACGAAGGTGGTGTGTGACTGTGGGGTTATGTCCCCGCTGAAGCCGTCTTTCCCTCAGAGTTGTAATTGATGGGGAGACCTGTCACTTGTTATGCTGATGCTGTGCAGATTTTTGTGCAGCTGCCAGCCAAGAGAGTTTTAGGACATTATCTGATTGGGTGCAGCTTGTGGCAAAAGCGATAATAAATAGAGAGCTGGTGAGGGTAGATTTTGATTGACCCAAGATTGTATATTATTAAACTGAGTCTGCATGTACATGTCAGTTTATGAAGAACCAGACCCATAATCCAACTTAGGGCTGTGGCAGTTTGGGTTTATTAAATGTGCTTTATATCACTATTAATATTGAGAAGCAGAGAGGAATATCTGTAATCTTTTAATCTATGCAATAATGGTTTGGAGGGAGATTACCAGACACATTGGACTATTGTTTGCCTATAATTGTATTCAGAACTCTTCGAAGCATTGATTTGTTTCTGGCATACTGATTTGGCTCAACAGTCTCATAAAGCTCTTTTATCGTCCTCTTCGCTTTGGATTTTCCAAAAATAATTGGAGAATAATAATAATGTAGCTGGCAATAAAGGAGAGAGTAAGGTTGAAAGATTTCTAGCCAAGTGGATAGCCATAAACATCTTCTGTGCTCATAAACACCTGGGTCTGTGACCTTTGTGATTATAAGATATTTATCACCTCATGGGCTCTCTGCTTGGGGGTTATCACTTCAGTGCCTTGTAAAATTTGATTGTATTTAGTAAGTAGATTCTGAGTTTTTGCTGAGTAGGGGAAACGTGTCCCTCTCCTTAGTTTTCCTTGGGAACAACCGGTCTGCCAGCAGGAGCAGATCTTCCCAAGGACAGAAGCAGAGAGCTTGGTTCTAAGGAAACGGTACAGTGGGACCCAGCAAGGGCACCTTTTATACTGAATTAAGTGGCTTTTAATGGAAATGACTTTTGAATGGAAGGGAGTGGGGCACCACATCGAATAAACCCAAGCAGTGATGATGGGTTTTCCTTTTTAAGTAGAAATGAAAATTTTGATCCAAATCAAGGAAATTTTCTTGGCATTGTTGCCACCTTCTCATCCTTTCTTCCCATTTCCAAAACAGGCCTGGGGAAATGAGCCAGAGAAATGCTCTCCAAGTTCAGTTTCACTGACTTTAATAAGAAGGTATGATTAAGTGCTGCGGAGGCCCAGTGAACTGCCTTCCATCTTCAGCCGTTCTTTAAATGTTTCTTCAGGAAATTCTAGGCACTCTGTCAACTTGTATCTTCCCCCTTAGGCTGTTGCTTAATTGTTCCTAAAGGAAACAACTGGATCCCTGTGAACTGACAGATATGCTGAGTTGCCTACGTAAGCTATTAGTTGCCTGGTTCATGGTGCACACAGTGGGTAGCAGGCATATGGGGGAAGTTTCCAAGAAATCGGCATCTTCAGAGAGTTTTATTATAACTGAACTAGCTTTATTGTAACTAAAGTATGAGACAGTCTTGAGGTGTATAGGACCCGTAGTTTTCAAAGGAGACTGTTCTATCTAAGACTTAGTTTCTTGTCCCACGAGGCTAATTGCTGCTGCATTTCATGGAGTTTATGAGGTGTGCTTTCCTCTGTCCTGCTCCAGTCAGACAGTACTGCTTGGAAGTAATATAAGCACAGGATTGATACAGAGCTGCTTCTACAGTGGCACTCCTCAATGGATTGTGCTGTAGGAAGGAAGGAGAAACCTTACCACATGGCAGGAGAGAAAGACTTACAAAGGCAATCAGTCAATCACTAGAGATATTTATCAATCACCTGCTCTGTTCCAGGCTTTGTGAGTTCCAGGCTTCAAAGGCGCATTCTATCAGTGAGGGAAAGAGAAGTTTAGGGCAGTGTTTCTACAAGTGTAGACCAACAGCATCATCATCCTCAGGGAACTCCTTAGAAATTGCAGATTCACAGTTATCATCCTGTGATCACCAAAAGAATTAGAGACCCTGGAGGGTGGCGCCAGCAGTCTGTTTCACAAGCCCTTGCAGATGATTCACATTTATGTTAAATGTCTGTGTTAGGTTGAGCACTTCCAGGGGAATAAATTAGTAAGCAAGACACAAGGGAATTAAGGGTTGCTTGCTTGTAGGGTTCAGCAAAGGAGAGAATAAGGTACTTTCCAGCGGGATGCTAACCTGAACTGTCTATTAGGTGTGAAAGGGGTCAGAGGAGGGAGTGGGCAGTGGATCATCAAGGCAGTATTTCCTGGGCGAGGGAGTGTTGAGCCAGGTTTTGAGGAATACATAGAGAGGGAAGGAGAGGAGCATAAATGAGTACATGTGTGATGGTGAGGGTTCTGTTCCTTCAAAGAGCTCAGTTAAGTGTAGGGAGAACCCGGACTCTCAAACTCGAGCCAAGAAAAATAAATGTAAAGTCAAGTACAGAATTCAGGCAGTTTCGTGAAGAAGAAAAATACGTTCCTCACAAGTTGAATTCTACTGTGAGTTCATCTCTTTTATCACCTCTGGCAGGGGTGCAGTTAATTGGGGCCAGGGATCTTGCACCTGGTGGGGCTTAATAAAATGAAGATCTCAAGAAGAAGCTCTTATTTACCTAAGGCCACTGCTTTAAAAGTGGGAGGCCGATGGCTCTCGTGAGAAATACGGGTGACTGTGTAAAAGGGATGAGGTACCTGCATAGGTAAAGCTCCCAGTATTTGTAAGATGTTCTGTGGGTACTGGAGAGAGGGATCTGGAATCTAACATGGGGATGGGGGTGGATCCAGAGGAGTGATGGGGTGTGAGGAAATATAAATTTAAGTCTAGTAAGTTTTTCCTTTTTTTTTAAAAGACAGAAAGGAGGCACTGAAAGTTATGGCAAGTAACAAGATGAGAGATAATTTCATGAATCTAGTTAGAGGGGAATCAATGACTAGAGGGAAGTAGATGGGTTAGGAGGCTATTGTAATGGCAAAAGTGAGAGATGACCAGCGTTTGAACTAGTGCAGCTCTAGAAAACTGGTGGTGTGAGCAGCAGTAGGAGGTCATGGTAGTTGAAAAGGGAAGAGAAGAAGCAAAGGACCAGCCATCAGTATCTTCCATGGGTAGTTCAGCTGTCATTGGTGGATCTTAACCATCACCCTTTTAATGATACGGAGATCAGTTTTTTTTGCAGAAGGTCCAAAGGCTGTGTAGCTAGGAAGTGGCAAATTTAAGACCTGACTCAAATCTGTTTGCCTGAAAAGCCTATACCGTTTCTGCTCTAGATGCTAAACTTTGGCAAATAGAAAGATGCATTTTGTTTAGAATTGGGCAATTACTGATCTTGGCGGAAGTCTTGACTGCTGGGAGGAGGTATTAAGAGAAAGGGAAACAACAGCATAGGACATTAAAGTTCCTTTGGCGAAAGTATATCTGAAAGTTTCAGCACGGGACAGGTAGCGTCTTGACCCACCCAAAGGTAGACACAAGGGCTGTGCTGTTTTCTTTGTTGACCAGTGGTCCAGAAATCAGAGTTGAGAATGGGTTCTTTGACCCAGTGTTGGCCTAGAGAATTCTTTGAATCCTGGTCCCAGCAGAACATACATATGGCTTCTACTCCTGTTGTGCTTTGCTGTGCAGGTTGCAATTTCAGAACCTGGAGCTTTTCACGGTCCTACTTCAGCTCACTTTCTGCAAAGGACAAAAATAAGTCCAAAATGAAATACTAGGGAGAAGGGGAGCGAAAAGGTTACAGCTGAACTAGGGACCTTGAGTTTTTTAATCCAAGCTATTTGCTTTTTTTTTTTTTTTTTTTTTGCTGTACGCGGGCCTCTCCCGTTGCGGAGCGCAGGCCCAGCGGCCATGGCACACGGGCCCAGCCGCTCCGCGGCATAGCGGGATCCTCCCGGACCGGGGCACGAACCCGCGTCCCCTGCATCGGCAGGCAGACCCCCAACCACCGCGCCACCAGGGAAGCCCCAAGCTATTTGCTTTTTATCTCCACTTCTTAGCATGCATATTGGTACTTAGCAATGTTAGGAGATAGATGAAATCATAAAAGTAAGTCATCATTTTATCTCCACACCTGAATCTCCTTTTCAGCAACTTATTCTCCTCCTCTGTCTTTTCTCACACCTTCTCAGGTGGGATGTGCTGCTACATCTGCCCTGTCCTGAGTAGAAGCAGCAGGGATACCTTGCTGGGTGTCACGTTACTCCTGGAAATTCGATTGTGCTGGACAGTAGTTGGCTTAGCAGTAGGATAAGGCCGCATGCCTCATTAAGTTTGAACTCTACTCTGTAGGTTCTTGTAGGGGCACGGGGAATTTGTTTAGATAAGGAGCCCTTGAAAGGAGCCTGCTTGTTGAAGTGTATGTCAGCAGCAGCGATGAAAAGATGCCTAAACACATGTCCCACAGCAGCTAAAGTCCATCAGCATCATCTATCAGCAAATTGGTAGATTACCCCTGCTGTTAATACAAGTCTTCTCAGTTTACTGGCTTGTGTACTTAACTGTTGACTGCTGTTTTTGTTAGGGGGAAACTAACACATCAGACTGATATTGCGGTGCCAGGCCAAGTAATCAACAGGTTTCGCTTACGTTGGGGATCGCTTCAGCTCACGCTCGGCTCATGCCACACCATGTCACGACATTGACTTTTTTTTTTTTTTTTTTTTTGCGGTATGGGGGCCTCTCACTGCTGTGGCCTCTCCCGTTGCGGAGCACAGGCTCCGGACGCGCAGGCTCAGCGGCCATGGCTCACGGGCCCAGCAGCTCCGCGGCATGTGGGATCTTCCCGGACCGGGGCACGAACCTGCGTCCCCTGCATCGGCAGGCGGACTCTCAACCACTGCGCCACCAGGGAAGCCCACGACATTGACTTTTATGTGCACATAAAAGGAAGTACTTGTTAAATATTAGAGTTTATGATTGCTAGGTGGAAAACAGGCAGGAAGTTCTCAGTTATACAGGGAAAACCGTAAGTGTTTTGCATGAAGTGACAAAGAGAAATGGGTATGGTGGGTATTGAGGTGATTTTGTTAGGAACTTTCAGAGGAATTGAGAATTATGTAGTATTCTGAAGAGACAGGCTGACTTTAAATCCTAGCTGTGTGATTTTGACCCAGACCTTACTTCTCTTTGCCTTAATCTTTTCATCTATAAACTAGGGATAATACCTTGTAGAGATACTGTGAGGATTTAGTGCTTAGCTCAGTCCCTAAATATAAATACTCAATATATCAGTCACTAATATTTATGACAGTTATATCATTAATTATCATTATTATCCTTTGTGGGAATTGGTACCTTTTTGTGGCAGAAGTATAAATTGTATAGCAACAGAAACCAGCACTGGCTTATTTTCTCCCTATCTTGGTTGGGCTGCATTGTCTCCACTTTCCATCAGCTCCATAATGCCTCAGTTCTGAGAACCCTCCTTGCTGGACAAGCCACTTGAGTGTCTCTGTTTCTTTTCTGTGAACATCTTCACCTTCCCCTTGGCTTTGGTGAGGCCATGGCAGGGGAGTAGTCAGATAAGGATGTGAACATTTGGCACATCCGGTGGCCATAGTTCTCGCTCTGGTTTGTCTTTGTAAGTGTAGGGTAGTTACTGGTGAAATAGAGCTTTTGCAACTACTTATGTATCTGTGTGTATGTGTGTGTTTTAATTAGTTAATTAATTGTTTATTTTGGCTGCATTGGGTCTTCGTTGCTTCACGGAAGCTTTCTCCAGTTGTGGTGAGCGGGGGCTACTCTTTGTTGTGGTGCGTGGGTTTCTCATTGCGGTGGCTTCTCTTGTTGCGGAGCAGGGGCTCTAGGCACACGGGCTTCAGTAGTTGCAGCATGCAGGCTCAATAGTTGCAGCATGCGGGCTCAGTAGTTGTGGCTCACGGGCTCTAGAGCACAGGCTCAGTAGTTGTGACGCATGGGTTTAGTTGCTCCGCGGCATGTGGGATCTTCCCGGACCAGGGATCGAATGCATGTCCCGTGCATTTGCAGGCAGATTCTTAACCACTCTGGCATAAGGGAAGCCCCATGTATCTGTGTATTTTTTATTTCCTTTGGAGGGCAAGTGAAGGCTGCATCTATTTTGGAGATTGTGAAATAAGACTTTTAAAAATATTTATTTATTTTTGGCTGTGTTGGGTCTTTGTTTCTGTGCGAGGGCTTTCTCTGGTTGCAGCAAACGGGGGCCACTCTTCATCGCGGTGCGCGGGCCTCTCACTGTCGTGGCCTCTCCTGTTGCAGAGCACAGGCTCCAGACACGCAAGCTCAGCGTTGTGGCTCACGGGCCCAGTTGCTCCGCAGCATGTGGGAGCCTCCCAGACCAGGGCTTGAACCCGTGTCCCCTGCATTGGCAGGCAGTTTCTCAACCACTGCGCCACCAGGGAAGCCCCATGAAATAAGACTTTTAATGGCTAATTTAAAAAAAGGTTGGTGAGGTTGAGCCATAAGCAGAAAATACTTTTGCTACATTTTGGGTGCCTCCTTTTCACTGATGATTTTGTGTGGATAGTAACTTAAATTCAGGAGATATGTTTACTGACACATAATTTCCTGGGCTACTCTAGGGAGAAATTTCTCTCTTCACCCAGTAAATAGAGCTTTCTTTAGTTTTTAGGCAGTTATCTTTTTAATATTAATTTTTGTGATCCATATGAATGAGGCCACGTGTCCATTAACAGTTTTAGACCTCTTCTGCTAAATGGATTACTGCCATCTTTCAATATAAGGAAAACTTTCCTGAGACAGAAGGACCTAGAACAGCAGTTCCCAACTAACCCTAGGGTCACATAAGAATCACTTGAGGAGCTTTTTAAAAATTCCAGTGACTGGGCCACTATTCCAGATATAAAGTTGCTCTAGCGTGGGGCCTGAACATTGCTGGTGTAAAAAAAACACCTCTAGGTGTTTCCAGTGTGTAACCAGATTGAACACTCATCTGAGTGGAGTTCCTTTTGATGGAAGCACCAGTGGAATGAGAGCACCTCTAGTTTTTCTCAGCAGGAATTCTGTCGTCTTCCACTGCAGTGCCCATTTTGACAGTGGAGTGGTGCGGTCGTGCCTGGATTGCAGTTCAGAGGGTAGCAGTTGTGTCTTTGGTATCTGAATCCTCTGCAGGCAGCGTAGCGCCAGGCGTATACTAGATGCTCACTACTGCCCTCCCTCCCTGCTTGCTTTGGATGACTAAAATGATGGGATTGAGTCCAGATTTACCAGCTGGTCATTTCCCCTTCTGTGGTCCATGCGGGAGTAGGTCCACAAGCATATACTTTTATTGTTCTAGGAGGGGGAAGACTCCCAGCTTCGAAATGCTTTAGGCATAAAACTGATCTTTGATTAAGATCAGCAAAGGCTTGCTGTGTACAACATAAATTGTCAGGTAAAGGGGGAGGGTAGTACATGCAGTGCCATTTATTACCTCTTTAAGCACTAGTCCTTCCTTGTGTGGGTTCTGCACACCAAATGGAAACAAGTTCTCTGTTGCCTTATTTTACTCTTTTTTTTTTTTTTAATTTATTTTTGGCTGCGTTGGGTCTTCGTTGCTGTGCGCGGGCTTTCTCTAGTTGCAGCGAGTGGGGGTTACACTTCATTGCAGTGCACAGGCTTCTCATTGCGGTGGCTTCTCTTGTTGCGGAGCACGGGCTCTAGGCACATGGGCTTCAGTAGTTGTGGCACGTGGGCTTAGTTGTTCCACGGCATATGGGATCTTCCGGGATCAGGGATGGAACCCACGTCCCCTGCATTGGCAGGTGGATTCTTAACCACTGCGCCACCAGGGAAGCCCCCTATTTTACTGTTAAATACAAAATAACTATTTTGTTCAGGGGAATCAGGAGCCTCTTTTTATTCTTCCTTCCTTCCTTCCTTCCTTCCTTCCTTTTTCTTTCCTTTCTTTTCTTTCTTTCTTTCTTCCTTCCTTCCTTCCTTCCTTCCTTTCTTCCTTTCTTGTTCTCTTGCTCTCTTTCTTTCTCTCTTTCTTTCTTTTCCTTTTTAGATAGCCCAAATTGCATCAGGGCCTGCAGCTATAGTTATTCATAAAGGGAGAATTTTGTGAACACAGGGGACCATGGCCTGAGAGTTTGATAAACTGTTACTTGTTTGGTTTGTAGATTGAGCAGTACCAAGCATATATTAAGTAGGAGTAGCCCCCTTGCAGTCTGATAGTGCTTTTTAGTGTTAATTTCTTATCTAGAAGGTTGTTTTAATCTCCCACAAGGCTGGATTAGCAGGGCAAGTAATTATTGTCTCCAATTTATGAATTAAAAAATTTAAGACTCAATGAGTTTAAGTGACCTGCCTTAGGTGATGGAGCTGGGCCTTGAATCTATGGCTTTTGACTATAAATCCCTTCAGTACACTGAGTTTTGGGGAGGGCTTTTGCTTGGAAGTGTGACGAATGGAACTTCAAGGTTCTGTTTGTCCTAGTTTGAATCCTTTGTTTGTGTGTGCTTGCTTGCTCTGTGCGTGTGTGTGGTATGTGTGTGTATGTGTGTTAATATTGTGTCTTGCCATTTGCGTCTGCAGAAGGCAGTTGATAACTGGTAATGTACATTTGACATTTGATGTAGTGAAGAGAGTGTCATCTTTTATTAACAGTTGTGATTTTTTTTCTCACCAAGGAGCCTACTTTCATTTTTAATCTACTGTGAGTGTGAATATTCACATATAGTATTTTATTTGTAGGCAAAGTATTTTTCCCAGCCTATGCTGTTTGCTTAAAATGATAATGTTGAAAGTTTAATATATTCAGTTTTAGAAGGGGAAATTTTTCTGGGTGGTTTGGGGGTTGTTTTTATTCATCTGACAAATTATTGAGTGGCTACTGTGTGTCACGTGCTATTTACCTTTACTTCCCTCTTAAGGAAAGCTAGGATAAAAGTAAAACTGTACATACATTAAGGGAAAAGGAGTCAACACCCACTTTGCTTCAGCTCTGTCTTTGTCAGGCTAGCTGACTACTGAGCTTTATTGATTTCCTGACTTTTAGGAGAGAGTGTTTCCCCCAGTTACCTCATAGGCCCAGGGTGGGAAATGTTCTCTTTGGTCCCCAGCAATATCTCATGGAGAGGTGGTTGTGGCTGCTGGGAACTTTGGAAGGAGCCACAGTTGGTGCTCCCTGGATTATGTACTCTGTCATTCCATCCTGCTGTTTTCTCTCTTCCTTTTTTCCACCCTCTTACAAGCAAAGCCTCTTTTTGTTTTCTGGTTCCTGCATCCCAGAGGGATGGTTAATTATGCTTGAATATAAGGTATGCAGTCAGGGTTGAAGATCTCAAATGCAGAAAAGTGGTTTTTGTACTCAAGAGCCACCTCCCTTGCGCGTTAGTGCAGCACATTTGTCTCTATCAGGACAAACTTATTCTACAGAGATGGATCATAACCATTAGAAAGGAAACAAAAAGGAGCTTCCCCCGCCCCACCCCTTTGACCTGGATTCTGAAGATGGCTGCAGTAGATGCTTCAGTAGAAATTTGAAACGTAAAGGGGATGTGAGGACACCACATGAAGCTCTTCTTACTTAGAACATGAGGACTTAAAAAGACGGGAAGAAAAGCACTCATTCCATTTTAAGGGGAGTGAGCATTTGACTTGTCACCTTGGTGAGGGTAAGCAAAGCTTATCTTTTTGGTTGGCACCAGAGGGGGCTTTTAAAGTCTCATGGGAGGAGAGAGGGTTGTTCGGTCATTTATTTATCATACTTGAGTTGAGTCACTGAAATTCTTCGTGGAGTGTCTCAGGTTGCTCACTCCACGTGTCTGTGGCATGGTGCCCTTGCTTGCATGTTCTTGTTCCTACTGAGGAAGCCCATGGCCTGGTTTCTTTCCTCTTCTGTTTTTCTATTTTGTTTTGCACTTTTGTAGACAAAGGCATTCTGTAGTAATTCTTGCGTAGAAACTTCCGTGCCTCAAGTCATTTCACACAGCACAGATTGTAAATAAGCATTCCATGGAACTTGATCAGTGGTCTAGGGAAAAGGGTTGACATCTCTCTCTGAGGGATATCAACCCAAATCTGTCAGTTCACTCCGCATCCTTGATGGCAGAACCCCGATTTCACTTAGGTGTTTACTGTCCATGTGGACTTGAATTCAGGGGGTACATCTTGACTAGTCTAAGCCAATAATTGCACTCCTCATGCCAGTTAAATGTCCAGGTCTCGCTAATTTGACATTGCGGGAAATCTTGTTTGGGTGCTTTTGGAAAGTTTCCTTCTGTTTGAGAAGAGGAGAAATGTATATTTTCTATTTCTGGTTGTTGTCTGTGTGTGGCACCTTGATGTGGCAGCAGCCATCTTTGGTCCATGAACTGACCTTGGAGCACAAACTAACAGCAGAGCTAAAAGAAAGATGGAAAGATGGTATGTTTGATGAGATCGTTGAGCTGCTGAATTAACCAGCCTGGATTCATTCTACCTCAGGGCTTCTTGTTATGTGGAAGGAAAAAATTCTTATTTAAGTTATTTTGGTTGAGTTTTCTGTTTCCTACAGTCCAGTGTATTCTAACTGATAAAGTCTCTTACCCGTCCACATAGGATGGTTTGAGATAGAATTAGAAAATGGTGAAAATGCTTTTGCATGTGTACTACACACACGATTAACATAAACATCGTCAGTATTATAACATTCCATACTGTCTAGTGTTCCTGTACTTTGCACCTACATCATTTTTGCTGACACCTTTCTCCTCAGCAAGGGAACAGGCCATCAGAATGAAAAGCAGCCATTTAAAGGCTGTTCTGGGGCTTTGCAAGCAGAGTTTCTATAACAATTGACATGGCACATAACTCCTAAAACGTAGTATGAGGCAAACATTCCTGATAGATTTGTGTTTCTTACTGTTGGAAAGTGACAAATAACATAACTTGATATATTTTCTTTTCCCCTTGTCTTATTTTCCTAAGAAGCTCCAGTCTAACTTACATGCTTAGTGACACTTCATCCTAAATTCCAAGTATATCTTTCTTCTAGTTTTTGCTAGTTGGTTTTATTTATTTTAACAAATTGGGAATCTGTATCACATCCTAACTGGAAGTAGCTAACCACCTTTGATTCCATTATTACTGAGGAAACGTTTCTGATTTGTTAAAAATGAGGGTCCCAAATAGTGGAGCATATTTATTTGAGTGCATTCATCCACTCGGTACACATTTATTGAGCTGTTACTAAAAGTCAGCCAGGCAGTTGGATATTTTTCTTTGGTTTGGGTATAGGGCACAAATAACGAAAGCACTAGGAGCTCAGAACTGTGGGTAACAGAGCATTACGTTAGGGGAAAGTCATTTTTCATTGCTGGTCCAGGGGAGAGTTTTGAAGCTGACGTAGAAGTATTGATTTTAGGAATGCCAATGATTTTCATCTCCTTTTCCCATCTCTGAACTGAATGTAATCCCTTCAGAGGTTTTGAGAGTCAGAAAACCTTTATCATAGTGAAAGGACAGGAAAAGACTTTCATAGAGATCACAATACTGAAGTCATTATTCAAGAGGAAAATTTTAGGGTCAAGTAAATAGTTTATTTATATATTATGATTCTCATCTCACTTTCCCCAACCATAAAAAGGGGAAAAAAGGTTGAAATTTATTTTTTTCATCCTTTTGCGATACGCTACTTTGAAAGGTTTTTTTCCTTCTTAGAAAGGCATGAAAACAATCTCCTTGACTTAATTTCAGTTACAATTAGGGGACAATTGTCCTGTGAGTTTTCTGCCCTGATAGACGCTTGGGGCATCATGACTGGAAGTAAGGTGCCGAACTCCAGGATTGCTGCATCCGGAGGACTCCAGAATCCAAACGACAACAACAGAGCAGTTTGAACAGCTTCTTGACTGGCTTATTACTGCTGCCAGGCCTGGTCTGGGATCACCTGCTCTTTCTGGGCTGGATAATTTGATCTTCTCAGTAGATCAGAGTGTCTGAAGACCAAGTTGCTTTGGTCTTTTGAGTGTCACTGTCAGCCTTCTACGAAGCCATAGCATATCTTCCCTAAGCCGGGACCCAACTAACCTCTCAGGATTGTTTTTTTTTTTTTTTTGAGTTACTTGACAGTTTTGTGCCTTTGTCTTGGGCATCAGTCGGGGATCCCAGGTGGCTTAGCTTCAAAGAGAACTTGTACTAAGTGGCAGGGAAAAAAATCACCCGTATTGATACTGAAAAACAAATCTCAGGAGGCTTCCAGGTGTACCCTAAATCTTTTCTCTTAGGTTGTTGAGAGAGTTAGGTGTGGAGTCTGAAAGTAAAAATCCTTACATCACTTTACTCCATAATTGAAAAGTACTTGGCTTTGGCCCTCAACATGGTTTAGATAATGATAGATTTAAGTGATGCTTTGTAAATGACTTAATTTTCAGGGTTTTAACTCATTTGCTAAATGGGCTCAGCAGCCATAAGCAGCATTAGTGTTCTGTGCAACATTTTCAAAAGATTGTTTGAGCCAGTGGTAATCCCTAAGGTAGCCATTGTGCTAAAATTCTGAGAAGGACCTCCAGGTGCCTGAAATACGTGCCTTTCTTTTTTCAGAGGAAGTCATGTGTTGAGGTTGTTAGTCTGGATCTGGATTTAACTTATGTAATGTTTTAGACCTTTCTTTTGTTTTTTTTTTTTTTCATTTAAAATAGCAACAGTGTTTTTTTCCTCTGTTCATGTACTGGGAAGTGTAGGTTAAAGCGTCAGTTGAATGGTGGTATTGAATATGGCATTGGGTTCCCTGGAGCTATGTGTGTACCTGTTGGTAGTTCTAGAAGAGTTTCAGTCACTGCTGCCTATCCCCCGTCACAAGGAAGATCCTGACGACCTCAGCAGCACGTCCCGAGCATCCGATAGCCTCAGAGAACACGGCTGACCCACTCACTAGCCAAAGGCTGGGTATTGTGGACTACCCTGTCTTTCTCTCTGCTGGGTCACCTGGTGTTGGATAGCAGGGAGACTTTAATGTGAAGGACCTTTTCACCTACTCACATTGCCTCTCATGTTGCTCCCACAGAAGGCTAATAAATTTTCCGTGATGTAACTCGATAAATCAACCACGAGCTAAGAGGAGAATGGCAGAGAGCTACTTAGGAAATCCAGTCCTTGGTTTTACTCAGAGATCGTTGAAGAATTTTGCTTTGTAGGGGAGAAACAACAAACACACCTGCTCCTCCCAACAAAGACAGCGTCATTAACTATAAACTGCCTCCCATCCCCTGAAGGCAAATCGATAGATGTCAAAAAGCAGTTTTGAGGAAATGGTCTTGGTGACAGTAAGTACTCATTAGTTGGCCGTGCTGTGAGATGTTGCCTGGAAGTGTTTAAGATTCAGAGAGTAGATAATTTCCCTCCTGGATGTCTACAAGGAGCTCCTGGGATGCCTTATTGAAAAGTCAGAAACCAGGTATTACTGTGCCTCAGTACTTCTCAAACTTTAGCTTGCACCAGAATTACCCAGAGGGTTTATTGCCACACCGATGGCTGGATTCCACCCCTAACAATTTGGTAGGTCTGGAACAGGGCCTGAGAATCTGAAATACTAAGAAGTTCTCAAGTGATGCCCAGGCTGCTGGTCAGGGAACCATCTATTGAGAACCAGTGTTCTCTCTGATCCCCTGTCTCTTTCTGCTCATCTCATTTCCATGCAGCAGGTATAAAATCGAGCACCCCCAAAGCATTCACCCTCACTGTTGACCTGATTATTATATTCATAATTATAATTAGATTTTGACCTTATAACAGGTCAGTCATTTGAACTTCACATTAATTGTAAATCCGTATTATCTCAATTCTTGATCCTGAAAAATCTCACTTGAAATCTGTCCTAAAACGTCTTTGGAAAATTCCAGATTCCCAGTTCGTGTATTACACTCCATGGTAATTACATTAAAAAAAAATTACAAAAGATTACATCCATACTCAGAATCATCTGGAAGCTTTAAAAAAAATAGTCATGCTTGGGCCCCATCCCAAACCGATTGAATCTCTGGAAGTAAGCACCAAGAAATACATAGTTTTGAGTTTCTCAAGAGATTCTAATGAGCAGCTGGGTTGAAAAGCCTTGCTCTAGGCCCCGGGGAGAGAGGGGTCAAGAGAGCGCCAGTGAATCCTTTACACTTGCTTTTACCTGCCGCTCTGCCTTCTTTTCGCTGTTAAACAAATTATCCCGTCATTATACTGTATCACACCCCTACTCACCCTTCTTTTCAGGTTGGCTAGCCTCATCACATTGTATGTCATTTTCTCTGGACTTAGGAAAACAGCCCAATAGACTGTTCATCCAAGTGTATGCAATGAAAGGCCTTTATTCTTCAGGTTCAAATTATTTTAAAATGAGGTTGTTTTGTTTGGGGTCTAGCCAGTCACCTCCTCTACACTCCAGTTTGAGCATCTGTTTTAGGAGGAGTTCCCTAGTCTGCCTTCCTCACCTGAATAAAGGAACAGTCAGGCCATGTTAAAGCTTTCCGAGCCAACCCTTAATGCAGGAGGGAGGTTTAGGGAAGAGCCAGGCTCCCTCCCTCATTGTCAACAGAATGAATGTTGTCGGATCACTTGATCCCAGATCTGTGAAGTAATACACAGGAGGAATTTCTGCTCTATGACTTTAATCTGATAAACTCTACTTGCTCTGGCGTGTTGGATTCTATGTCTGTTCCTCTGCTACCACCAGCATAATCCCAGCCTTATGTGTAGCAGCTAGCATGCAAATCAAAACCTCAAACCCAGCCTTGATGCAGACTTCAAACAAGAACTACTTTAGAAAGCTCTGTGATGATGCTAGGCACTTAACCTTACTGCTGCTGGGCTCCTAAAAGGAGCCAGGAAGTGGCAGGTCCAGAGAATTCCTTAAAATTTCCTATTGAGCTTGGGCCCGAAGCAAGCGACCGTTGCAACCAAATAAAGCAAAACCAGTTTAACTCTTGCTTTTCTTGTCTCCTTTCTCCTGTTCTCATTTATAGATTATATTCTCACTTTCCTTTTCTCTTCCTTATTTATTTTTTCCATCCATATCTTTTCTGTTTTTCTCTCTGCTCCATCCATCTCTCCCCTACCTCTTTGTTTCCGCTTTTCCTGTGTGTTTTCTCAGTTCCCACTTTTGGAGAGCCAGGAATCTTGTATAATTTGAGAATTAGCCAAACATTGGGGTATTTATCCAAAGTGAACCTTGGATGGTTTCCTTTAATGCTCATTTTCAATCTTACTAACACCTAGGACCAGCTGACTGGTGAGCAAGCTATAAAGAGCACCTGTGCCCTTAGAAGTCATCAAAGATGGTCAGAAACAAGGAAAAGAGAATTTAAATAATACCCACAACCCACCTGGAGCCCAGGACATAGAAGATGCTGATATGAAGATGGCAAAATCCATAGCATGTCTGTGACAGTTTTCTTCTTTCATGCTCGTGGCAAATATCATAAATAGATCTCAGAACTCTGATCTTCTGATTTTTCTTAACCCAGTACGCCAGGGCATATTGGCAACTAGACAAGATGAATCCTCTCATCCTTGTTAGTGGAAGTTTAGAGGGAATTTTTGGCAAGGGGAAAATGCTACAGAACTAAATCCCATCTTTTCAGAGTTCTTTTGATTCAGTGTTGATGATTTGTGCCAAGAGACCCCCAAACCATCATAGATGTTGCAGCCCTTTTCTTTACTGACTTTTAAAAAATATATATTTATTTATTTATTTGGCTATGCTGGGTCTTAGTTGTGGCACGTGGTATCTTTGTTGCCACATGTGGGATCTTTTTAGTTGCAGCACGCGGGCTCTTAGTTGCGGCTTGCGGTATCTAGTTCCCTGACCAGGGACTGAACCTGGGCCCCCTCATTGGGAGCCTGGAGTCTTAACCGGTGGACCACCAGGGAAGTCCCTCTTTACTGACTTTTAACCCATACATGTGACAAGAGCAAAATTTCTAGAGATTGTGGTAGGGGAAGAATAATTTCAGTGAGTTTAAGAAAGGCTGAAGACTGATTTGGTGTAGATAGTGCATCGTATAAGGAATAGAGAGTTTCAGTGCAGGTTGCTGGTTTTATTGGGAGGTCAGTGGTCGGACAAATACTTTTCCTAGAATCATGTAGGGCACTTAAAGTGTTGAATGCTGTATATAACACCCCAGAGGTGAAGATGTACAGGTGGCAGTCTGATTATTGGAAAGAGGGTGAAGAGATTTGACAGTATGAGAATTTGGGCACATTTGAGCAGTAGCAGTTGATTGTCTTAGAACAGATTGCCTCCTGGCCATGATTTATTGATGTGCTTGATGGAAGGGCTCAACACGAGCCACTGTTTATCTGTTTTTTTTTTTCAGTTGACCATCGCAAGGCCTTAAATAATTGTGTGTGTAAGAAATGTCAAAGTGACAGACTTGGGTTCAAAGGACTGTGCATTTTTACATATCCACCTCTTGCCCTTCTTTTTTTCTTTTTTTAAAAATTGAATTGTATACTTTATTTAGTTAATTTATTTTTATTTTTGGCTGTTTTTGGGTCTTTGTTGCTGCACGTGGGCTGTCTCTAGTAGCAGCGAGCGGGGGCTACTCTTCGATGCGGTGTGGGGGCTTCTCATTGTGGTGGCTTCTCTTGTTGCGGAGCACGGGCTCTAGGCACGCGGGCTTCAGTAGTTGTGGCACGTGGACTCAGTAGTTGTGGCGCATGGGCTTAGTTGCCCTGCAGCATGTGGGATCTTCCCAGACCAGGCTCGAACCTGTGTCCCCTGCATTGGCAGGCGGATTCTTAACCACTGCGCCACCAGGGAAATCTGCCCTTCTTTAACTTGAATATTTTCATCAAAACTAATATTTTCTCGTGTGTAATATAAACAGATTCATATGCACGCTGGCTGAGAAAGTGTGCACAATGTTATAGTTTTATGGATGGTGGCAAGTTTGGTGTCTCTGTCATTGCCCCGTGCCTGTGTGTCTGGGAAGACGGCTCACCACATCTCTGAAACAGTCAGCTGTGACTAAGTTAACAGAAAATTCATACCTGGATATGGATCAACATATAGAATAAAGATACTGCATTCTGGGCTTCCCTGGTGGCGCAGTGGTTGGGAGCCCGCCTGCCGATGCAGGGGACGCGGGTTCATGCCCCAGTCCGGGAGGATCCCACATGCCACAGAGTGGCTAGGCCCGTGGGCCATGGCCGCTAAGCCGGCGTGTCTGGAGCCTATGCTCCGCAACGGGAGAGGCCACAACAGTGAGAGGCCCGCGTACCACAAAAAAAAAAAAAAGATACTGCATTCCAAAGAAATTATGTATATTGAATTATCTAAACTGGATTTAGGGACAATTATTGTAAAGGTAATCTGTGATAAATCGTTTTGAGGTGATTTTTTTCTCCCTCTTTTATATCCCCATTTGAAAGCCCTTAATTTAATCTGTGTGGATGAGGTGGATTCTTGTGGGGTTAAATCACTCCAGTTTATACCTAATGAGGTTAAATTACCAAACTAAGCTCCTTAGGGGCAATGACAAAGAGCTTTGCCATAGGTCCTCAGGAAACCTGCATTCATTTTCTGCACACAGGAACTCTATTTCAATTAGTCCAAATACTTGGAATCCTAGAAAAAACTTAATAATGATATTAGCATTCACTCCTTGCTTCAAAGAAGTATTGGGCACTACGATGTGCCTGGCAGTGGAGGACTACAGTCTTAATAATGATACCTATAGTTTCTGCTTTGCACGTAATAGGGGAGACCAGAAAACCAATGAGTAGTGCACAGTAAACGTTAGGTGTCATTGCTCTTTTGAGTGTGATGGTTGCTCTAATGGGACCTTTTGAGATGCACCTGTAAGAGACTTTGACCATGCTTGGGATTGTTAAGGAAGGCATCATGAAAAAGAAAAAGTGAAGGGTCAGCGCCTGGCCTGGAATGTTGGCTAAGAGGACTAACCAGGCTCAGTTTTCTCATGTGAAAATGGGGATAATAATAATCCAGGTTCAGGGAATTGTTATGAGGATTCCATGAGACTAATGCACATTGGATGGTGTGGTAGTTCTGGTAACTGAGAAGCCGTCAGTGATGATAGCTTTTCCTGTCTATCACTCATCTTTTGTTCTGTGTAACAACCCTTTGAAGAGAGGAGCACTTTTCTCTATTTTGAAAGATGCTCAGAGGGGTTAATTTGCCCAAGGTTATCCAGCTAGAACTTGGTAGGGCCAGGCTTTGAACCTAGATATCTCTCTCCTGGTTACCTCTTGTTCTCTTTGTGCTACTCTGGAGGCCCAGGATGATTCCAGCTGCTTCCTGCTTCATTATTCCCCTAAGTGCCCCACTGAGAGGAGTCTGCAATTTCTAGCTCCTCCTCTCCCTGCCTCCTGGTCGTGCCATGAGTCACTGCTGAGCCATTTGTGTCAGAGAAGGAAATGGGGGCTTACTTATCACATGTAGCAATTTGCTGTGAGTTCTTGCTTATTTGCCAGGGACACCAGCAGAGAAGTGTTCATCAAGAGGCATCATGTTTGTTAAGGGACCACATGGTGTATTTTAAAAGCTCTTAGCTCTCTCTGGCATCGTTGATTGTGCTCTAGCAGAAGAAATAAAGCTACACAACCTTTTATTAATATTATACATGTTTTCAGTTTAACTTTGACTGGTTAAATTTGGCATAAAATGGAAACCTGCAAACCAGCCTCCCTGGGATGTGTGGCTTCTCTTATGCTGGTTATGCTGAGGATCTTTATTGAACAGGGGGCTCGGAGAGTCTCTGCCTGCAGCTAGGGCCCTGGACTAGCTTTTCTCTTTTGCTTGTCTTTCTTGATGGCATGGGTTGCCTTGTTTCATGAAGCATGTTGATATGGATAAATGTTGAAATGGGGAACTGGTAGGTGACAACTGGAGAACATATATATGTGCTCCCATATTCTGATCAAGCTTTGGTATGTTGTATGTTTGACAAAACTGGGTGGCCATTGCTTGGAGATGACATGAAGTTTGAGGAATCTGTAGCTCAGAATTTGGGATGATTCTTAGAGTTCATGTACAGATGGTCTTTATTTTACAGGTGAAGAAACAGGTCTAAAGGGATGGTGGTGGTGGTGGTGATGATGATACGACAACAGCAGTGAGAGCACTAACACTTTTTAAGCCAGATGCTCTCCGAGAAGTGTTACGCGTTACCTTATTTGGTCCATACAATGACTTGGGGTATGAGACAGGTATTTTTATTATCTCCATTTTACAGATGAGGCAGAGAGGGGTTCAGTCATTTGCCCAAGTCACACAGCTGGCAAGTGGCAGAGCTGGAATTTGCACCCAGGCTGTCAAACTCTGTCAGAATCTTTTATCTCAGTCTTCACACTGTAACGTGTATGTGACTTGCCTCAAGTCATGAAGCTGTGCAGAAATCATCTCAGTGCCATATCCTGTTCTTTTGATGACTGAACTATATCAGTGATTTGTGAAATTCTTCTAGCTTAAATAGAGAGATTATTAGATAGTATAACCAAATAAAAAAACAGAAACCTAGCTGTTGTGGGTGAAGTGAGATAGGAGGGGACATTAACCATGTGTTCCATTTATTTAGCCCTTCCTGTGGCTTCTCAGAAATCCACGAGGCATACTTTTAAAACCCTGGCTTTAGTTAGGGACTTGAGCTTCAGTTTAATGTTTTTTTTAGCCACAATTAAAATTATAACAGGAAACAGGTATCTCTAGTCAGATCTGTCGCATTATCTCTGTTTATATCTCCACTGGAAGCAAACTCTGAAGCTTTTGTAGCTGTATTATTATAGTTTTGCAGGGTCTCTGGGGGAATCAGAATCAGGTATGTGTTGGAAAAAGGCCTTCCTGATATTCTGAAGAGGGCATCAACACCCTCACCTGCTGAAAATCTCTGGGCCAGAGTCAGCATTCTGGTCTGCATATCCAGTGGTCAGTGAATTGCTGATCTTTACTGCCCATCTCTTTGCTTGGACATCGTATAGTGCCCCAGGGTCATCATTCTGATCAGTACTTGTGTTGTAATTACCTAATTTGGGCTCTGTCTCACTCACTAGACTGTGATCTAGTCTTCTCTCTGTCTGCAGTGCTGAGCACTGTTTAGCAGTAGCTCACTAAATGTTGGTTGAGTTTTTTTCATCACTTTTTAGAGTTCCAGACTAGACATAGATAAGAGATCAAACACGTGACTATGACTTGACCCCAGAATATCTTCTATAGCACAACCTTATTTTTGTCTGTTTCCAAATAATGGAATAAAGGGATAAAAGCTGGTTTAGTTGGGATGCTAGTTTGGTAAAAAAAAAAAAAAAAGTGACATCAGTCTGAGGCTCTTATCTGTTTTGAAAGTTATGGAAAAGCCAAAAATTTTGTTTTTTCTCCCAGATTAAACAGTTTCTTCCTTTGTAAAGATAGTTGGGGGAAAAAGGTAGTATGAGAGTGTTGAGTATTCAGGAAAAGTAGGCCCCAAGCCAGGAGAATCACTTCAAGGTCTCAAGTCTATTCCTTATGGGTTCGCTAGGGGTCTAGTAGTCACCTACTTGCACTTGTCAGTTGTTTGGTAGGTGAAGGAAGTGTAGCAGGAGAGTGAAGTATATGGGGCTCAGGAGCTTGACAAGGGTGGAGGGAGGACTGGGAGATGGAAAGAGGGGAGGGAATAAGAAATAGGAATCAGTCTATGCCAGCGGTTCCCAGAGTGTGATCCCTGGACCAACAGTTTTAGCATCACCCAGGTACTTGTTAGAAATGCAGATTCTCAGGTTCCACCCCAGAGGCACTGAGTCAGAAACTCTGGGCTGGTCCAGTATTATGTATTTTTGAAAACCACTACTCTACTAACTCTTCCACCTGCCCAATTTAAATCTTCCCATTGTTGCTAGTTTTTTGTTGATCCCTATAATATACTTTGGGTATGTGTCAGTGAGTTGGTTGGTATTAAAGGAGGACTGTTGAGAAGTAAAGAAGTCTCCTTGTATTCCAAAGGCATTTCCCAGAATTAAATTACATGTGTTATTAGTGTCTATTGCTTTTGTTCAGATTAAGCTCTGAAACAAAATTAAGATTCTCGTCAAGACTTGAGCTTATTAATAGCTGTTTCATTTGTTTAGTTCTAATGTAAAACGTCTGACATCTGTAGAGGAAGTGCTTCATAAAAATGCACACTTCTTAAGTGCTCTACCAGGAGACGCTCTGTGAAGCCCACAGGATGTTAAGATTAAGCAAATAAATGTAGTTTTGTTGAGCTCTCCTCAACGTAATGAGTGTGGTGGTTAAGAACACTGGACTCCACAGCTTGAAGGGGCTTCCCATTGGTCAAATTTCAGATACTTTGGACATTAAAAAGAATGACTGCAATAGAATATAAAACACTGAACAAATAAGAATCCATGAATCCATAGTGATGAGAGACAGAGAGAAATAGAGAAACTTGGCACCATTGGACATGACTATTATGCCAACTCCTCATTCTCAAAATTACAAATTAAAGGAAAAGAATTAAACATTCTCTTTGCCTTGTAATGAAAAACTGGAGTCCTTCTGTGATTGATAAGGGAAAGTTGTACTTTACAAAAGGATACTAGCAAATAAAGTGTACAAGGAAACATAGAATTAGAATATCAACATTTGTAACCTGCAGTAAAATATTTGGTTCAGGCAAGGGCCATCAATGGAAGGCAAAACCATTAAGTGAAAGGGTGTTGGGGAACAGAATAATCTTGTGGCTTCAAAGAATACTTCACAGATCATTTGCATAGGGGAAAGTGTCTCTTTACAGTGGTGGTCACCACCTTAACTATGTGGTCAAACTCAGCATCATGAATGGTAGGATAGCCTCCCGATGTCATGTAACATGAAGTACATAGCATCACCAAGGAGGAGTTTTGCCAAAAATGTTTAACCTGAATCCAATCAGTTTTACAGAAAACACAGGGGGTAGAGAGTCAAATTAATTGACACTATGGTAAAACAATCAGACGCATTTAAAATGTCATACACTCTCAAGATAACTGGCTTGTCTGATTTCTTCAAAACAATCTCATGAAAAAAATTGAGTGCTGGTGGTATTATTCTACATTGTAAGAGACTGAGGAAACATTGACCAAATACGGTGCATAAACATTGATTGGATCGGGCTTGAAAATAATAATTGCTATAAAAGGTATTTGGGGGCAGTTGTGGAAATTTGAATCTGGGCTGGTATCAGATCACATTAGGAGCTTATTGTTAGTGTCTTAGGTGTGATAATGGTATTTTGGTTGTGTTAGAAGAATGCCTTTAGTCTTAGCAGATGCTTAAGTTTTCATCATGAAATTGTTATAATATCTACAGATTGCTTTCACATGGTTCCATCAGAAATAAAACTGAGTATGTAGATTAAGCGAATTTGGCAAAATGTTAGCAATTTTGAATTGAAATAGTAGGCATATGAGTGTTCGTTTCATATTTTCAGTACATTTGAAAATTTTCTCAAACGAAAATGGGCTGCCTGTATTCAGATATCAGCTATGTCACTTGCAAATGGTATATAGCCTTGGATAAATTTTTTATTTAATGTTTCTCAAGGTCCATATCTGTAAATTGAGTGTAATATTAATACCACAAAGTGTTGTTGAGGTTATTAAGTGATACATTTAGCATATAAAACACATTGCTGTAGTACGTAGCACATAAGTGCCTTATACAAACTAAACGCTCAATAAATATCAGTTTCTGTGATGATGGTGGTGACTATAAGAGTTAAATACCATAGTTTAATATTACTGATTCAGCATAGAGAACAGTGGGATATGTTCTTAAACTTTTGGATGATAACTGGACTCATGAAAGCTGTGGATTCCCAGAAAATATTACATGTCATTTCCAAGATTTATAGCTCATCTGTGCATTCCTGTTTGAGAGGCCTTATCTAGAAACCGAGGTGATATTTAAGAACACCTTATCTTGAAATCTGTTATTGTCTCAATATTATGCTTTAATTTGGAGAAAAATTCAGTGGATTTAGACATGCTTACAAAGAAGTGAATGAAATGCTGGTATGAGAGAGTTTGGTTTTGTAACCAACATGTAATCAGATGAACATGTCCCAATTAGTTTGGTTGCCTTCAGAGATATCTTAGAACATTGTGTATGTATTGAGCCTGTAATTGTTCAGAGCATCCTTTTTAAGAACTTCCTTCAGAACCTCAAATTGAGTTAGTTTTTAGAAACACCCAAAGTTTGCTATAGCTTATTCTGATGTTGTAAAGTGAGTTATTAAAATGAGTAGTTCATTTTTGATCACAGAGGTGTGTGACAAGGAGGTAGTGGGATGTTTTTTGCCCCTTTCTGTGGCCTTACGATGCTGTTTGGAATTTCAAAGGAAGAGTTTAGTTTGCTCAAACTCTCCAACCCTAAACCATTGGTAATACCAATGAGTATTCCTTATTTTACCTATTTGGGTGTCTTGGATATATTTTTACTGGGACCACACTTTAAGTCAATGAACCTGAAGTTAAGTGTTTGAGCTTGTGGTGCTATGGACTTGATTCTGGTGTTTTGCCTCAAAAGTGCATCACCAAAAATAGATAAATGGCAGGAAATCTTACTGTAGTGGCTGGCCCTCTGCTGGCTGCACGTCCTAGCTCAGGACTTCAGAAGTATAAAACTTCACTGATAGCCAGGCATAATGGTGAGGGTTTACTCAGAGCCAAGGTGAGGTGGAGTCCTGATTGTAGTTGTAGGCTGATAGTGGAGGATATACCAGGTGGGGGTGGGATGGTGTCCAGGCAGAGTCTGGGCAAAGGGCTGTATTTGGTACCCTGTCACACTCACAGGTGACTCTGGGGTGTTTCTCTGGGGTAAGGCGAGGTTGTATTTCAGTGGTAAGGTTGCAGGCCTGGAAGAGAGGCATTTTGAATAACACTGTTGGACTTCAAATTTTCCAGTGAACCTGCAGGAAGTGGTCAGTAAATATCTTGTGAATTAATGAAAGAAGGATATTAGATGAATGGCTTTAGGGGTCAACCAAAAGAAATGGGTTTCTCCGATCTCAGGACTCAGCAGAGGGGCATTCATACTTGAATGGAGAGTGGTAAGAATTTGGTAGTGTAGTAGAGCAGAGTAGTAGGTAGTAGAGTAGTGAGATATTGCTTAGGGGCTTGTTGCTAGGACAGAGTTCTTAACAACAAGTGTGTACAAGAGATCAAAATTGAGCAGGTCTGTTGGAGAAGATCATAAATTCCATGAGGGCAGGAAACATGTCTGTATCGTCCAATGCTGAATACTCGATGTGGTGCCTAGTAGGTGTGCAATAATTATTTGTTGAATGAGTGTTGAGTAGATTGATAAAAGAATGAAAGTGGATGATGATACAGTGTGTGATGTTTGTTGGCTGACCTAGTTGAAAAGTAACAGGTGGAAATGTTAATATTTTAGATTTCCTCAGAGGCTAGTTCCAAGATGTCTCCTTTATCAGTGAAGGAACTTTCTAATGATTTAGTTCAAATGATAATCAGTTGGGACAGCAGAACTGCAAAGTAAACCTGTGTGTCCATTTTATAGATGAGGAAACAGATTCAGAGAATTGAAGTAATTTGCAAATAGGCCCACAACCAAGATTATAAGATCTCAACCTAGGTCTTTCAACTCTTGAATACAATCTTCCTTTTTACTTCTATCATTCTTCCTTTTTACTTCCATCAGTCAATGCTAGAGAGGGTTTTGCTTTGGAAGTGGTTTATTAAATAGTATTATATCTTTGTATCATATTAGAGTGGTTAGTTATTAAGCATGAAGAAATAAATAGGGAAAATTCACATATTGGCCAATCCCTGTTGCTCTGCTTGTTCTGCTAGTTATCATCTGGCTGACTGAATAATGATGATGATAAAACTGAATGAGTAAAACAATTTGTGATTTTAAAAAAAACAACAACCCTCCATTCTACTTAATGGGCTGCAGTTATTAGAAAGAAATAGAAACCCCAGTTCATCTTAATATAGGCTACTTATTTAGGAAAGGAGATATTTCAAATTAAATTAGCCTTTCATTTGCATTGTATTGCTTGAGACAGTTTTCATTTTGCCCACCCAGCCCTGAAATGACCATTGGTGTAAGGAAACCAATCTTACTGGTAACTAAATGAAAGAAATTAAGCAGATACATACAAACAAACCCAAAATGCATATGAGAAGGATGTGGTCTTCTAAGTTTAGGTCATTCATTGAGGCATTTGGCAGAGATGGGTTCTGTAGATAAAACTGTCATGGTTTTCAGAAGTCATCCCAAGACAGTGGAGAGGAAACATGACAGACACTAGAAGGAGACCCTCTCTCAGATGATGAGTAATATATATTTTATACTCATATTAATATTTCATTTGTGAGAAGGTCAAAATCTACATTTAAATGGAAATATTTAAAAAGCAGAAGCATAATATTTGACTAAGTGAAACACTCAGGGTTTTTCAAGAACACAAGCTGTAGCCCTGGGACCTTAGCCCTCATCTTAGCGCCAGCATTTGGGGATCTGAGTTCCCTCACTCCTCTTCCGTTTGACCCTGAATTGTGTTACATACTACCTAACACCATACCCTGTGAATATGGCCTCATTCAGTCCTGTAAAGTTATTTAAATCTCTAGAAACTCATTTTGCCCATCCTGTGAAATAGATATTTTGGGATTGTGGGAATAGGCAAAAAATGGATGCTTTCAGTTGTAAGTAATGGAAATGCCCAACCAATGAAGTGTCTTGACAAAGAGTCAGGAATAAGGAGCTCCCAGGGTTGATTCAGAAAATCAAAGATCCAAGCTCTGGTTATCCTTTGTTTCCTTCAGCTGTTCAGTGTGTTAGATTTCACTTTAGGCTTGTGACCTTACGGTTATAAGATGGCTGCCATGGTTCCAAGAGTAATGTCTTCCCAGCATTCAAAAGAAGGGAGGAAGGATGCAGGAGCAAAAGAATCTTCCTGGTTCATGTTCCTCTCTTTACAGGGAGGAAGATTTTCCTCAAAAGTCTGCATAAAGACTTGCCCTTGCATCTCATTGACCAGACTTCAGTCACATTATCAGCTTCCCACTCCCACCCACAAATAATTATAAGGAGACTGTCAAATAACCATGATTGTCTTAGAGCACTCATGCTTGATTCCCTGAGGCTGGGCACATTGCCTCCCTTGTAAACTCAGGGCTCTGTTATCAGCAAAGAAGCAAGGGGAAAGGATGCTGTCTGCCACGCTGATACTCTCGCGTGATCTTCTGAGTGTGAAGTGCAGGTGCACACCACCCTGTTTCCTCTGGGTGTTTAGTGCTTCCTTGGTTTGTAAGTGGCCACAGTGACATGGATCAGAAGCAATCTGGAAAAGGAAAGTTAATAATTTGGGGCTACTCCTAGAGAAGTCACGGCAGGGAGGAGTGTTTGCAAATGAAGGGGAGGGTCCAGTTCTCTAGCTCTGCTGGTGAACTAGCACCACATAGGGTGGAGCAGGGCTGCCCCTGGACAGTGCGCCAAGTTCGTCCAGAGGTCCCACATCCATTCTTATGTGTACCGAGTTCTTTTCCATTTTCCACCAAGACAATCAGAGACAGCTGCTGATGTAGATGACACAACTACTGGGATTCAGAGGGCTGGGTTGTGGTTCTCTTGTGATGCTAATTGTGGACAATTCAGTTCTGGAAGGGCACTTGAGATCAGAATAAATGACATGCAATTCCTGTTTTTAAGAGGCTCACAGTGAGAGCTTCACT
This sequence comes from Leucopleurus acutus, assembly GCF_964270905.1. Lineage (NCBI taxonomy): Eukaryota > Metazoa > Chordata > Mammalia > Artiodactyla > Delphinidae > Leucopleurus > Leucopleurus acutus. The sequence continues at coordinate 12,075,049 of NC_139158.1, forward strand.
TTTCTGGGTCTTTGTTGCCTCATAACAGAGTGAGGGCTTAGATCAAATGACCACTTTCCTCCCTTCTCACTACTAAGTTTTATGATTTCTTTCAAGTTTGTTTGGGCTTCAGTTTTTTGTCAGTGACTTTTGTCAATATGTTCTGCAGACGTTTTGCTTCCAGGCACACCGTTATTCACAAAGCTTGCCACTGTCAGGTGTGGTCTGAGAGTGCAGTGGAAAAACATAGCTGAACTCTCTATGATTATTCTGGATCATGCAGCTCTCATAATGGAAGCCATGATCACACTAGCCTTTTTGGCATTCTCATTACTCTATGGCTTTTATTGGGTTTGCAGTCAGCTGCAATTCCAAGAACAACATTTGGAAGGTGACTTTGCAGAGACTTGGGGCACTGGATTTTTCTTGTCGACTTCTTCCTTTTGTCAATTCCTTTTCCTTTCATTTTGTACCTGGCAGTGGGCCCAGAATCCATGATATTGATAATAAATATGAACATATTTTGAGCTCTCGCTATGTACCAGGTACTATACTAAGTGCTTTACAGGTATTGTTTCATTTAATATCCAAAGCAACTTTCTGATTTAGACTTTATTAATTCCCGTGTTACAGATGAGGCAACAATATGGAGTGAAGCTAAGTAATTTGAGCAACACTGTATAGTTAGCTAGTGGTCAAGGCAGGACTAGAATCCAGGCAATTGGGTGGAAAGCTCAAGTTCTTAACATTGCAGTGAAACTTAAGGCAATTTTGTTTTTCACTTATTCCCCTAATTATCCCTTCTAACACTTGTATAGTTGCTTTGAAATATTATTACCTGTCTTATCATTCAAATTGACTTATTAGAATATACTATGTAGAGATGAAAATGTTACAAAGTACTATAACCATAGATCAAGAGTTTATTTGTTCATTCGTTTGGCTGTTCATTCATTCATTCTTTAATTCACGATTGATAGTCCCTGAGGTGTCGGACTGAGTGTTGGGGGTCTAGAAGGGATCGAGACCTAGTGTCCTGCCTTTGAGGAGTTCACAAAGCCATGTGGTAAAGGTGGGCTCCAGCAGGTTCCATCATTCCTTGTAGGTCATGGTAAAGACTGCATTTCATTGTAAATGTGATGAGTTCAGAGCATAACATCTACTTTAGACTCTACTGTAGTCTCTAAAGCAGGGCTCATCTTTGAGCCTCAGCACCAGTACATCTCTGGGGGTCCACTTGGCCTTCCTCTTTCTGTCCCTCTTTAGTGCCCCACTTTTTTCCTCCTTCAGATTGGTTTGTTGTTCAAAGGTTGGTGCCACTAGGAATGGGGAAACCTGTGAACTGACTTTGATACAAGGGAGTAAAAGACTAGAATCAAGCCCTTGCTCGATCATGCTTTGGGAGGGGGGCAAGAGTAAAAAGCTGAGCAAGACACTTGAGCACAAGAGCAAGGAGTGAACCACAGGTGAAGGATGAGGACAGAGAAAGGGAAGCTGGAGGGCTCTGACTTGCAAAGGCCTGACCCAGCACTTCATCTCTAGTGTTTGAAAATAGCTCTGTTCCTGCCTTCTTCCCACGCGAGTACCATGTGATCCTCTTCCCAATTTCTTCCCTCAATTTCCTCCAAGGACCTGCCTTTTCCTACCAGATTTATTTTGGAGAATAGAAGTGGGGAAGGGGTTGGGGGGAAGCTTCTGATTCTGTAGAGAGAGAAACTGAGGTACAGGATAGAGAGAGCAGTCATCTGTACCTTGTCCATATTATAAGCCTTTAGGGACTGTCAGAGTCTTGTCATAGATCCCGTGGGTTGCTGTAAGCCACAGGTGGCCTTGATTCCCTCACAGGCATGGGCTCCTGCCCCCTTCTTACCATACAGGGTCGGGTCTTTTTACCTGAGTATGGCAGCTCCCATTCAGGGGAAGCAGTTCCTTTCAACAGAAGGGAAGCCGACTGCAGTCTGTACTGCATTGCCCCTACCCGTAACCCCATTAAGGAGTTGTAAATAGTACTATAATGATGTCTCAGTCATTTGTTTTGATGTATCTGAGCTTTTAATAAATCAGCCACAGCTTGCTTAATAGGAATATGAGAGCAGAGCGTGTTGCTGCCAGCAGCTGCTAGTAAATTGTAAAGCATTCATCTGTTTTACAAGGGAATTAAATGTTTGTTCTCTTTTAAGGGCTTGTAACTAAACAAGGGGGTGGGGTGGGGGGATGAGAGGGCTGCCTGATGCCCATGCCCTCCCAAGTGCAGTAACAGCTCCAGGTACCTGGGGGAAACACCTGTAACCAGAGCCATATGAATTACAGTGCCCCCAGCTAAACCCTGTCATTATAGGTCGCTACTCCATGTGCATCTCCAAAGCAATATTTATTTGATAACATTTTTCTTCCACTTCAAATGATTCTGTGAAATACAAGTCCCATTTCCCCTGCCCTTTTTTTTTTCTTGAGACTCTCTAGGGAAGGAGCGTTAGATAAACCATATATCCAGTATATGACTGATGTTCAATTGTCTGCAAAATTGAGTTAGCTTATTTTATTTGACTTTTATGTTTACATTTGAAGTGGACTTCCCCCCTCTTTCAACAGCATTGGCTTTATTTATTAAGTCATTTTGAGAGGGAAAGCATCAGAGTCAGTGTTTTTGGTAGAGATAAAAGTGCAGGAGCCAGGTAACCAGGATTCAAGCTGTTGGCTACTTATTTTGTGACCTTTGACAAATTGTGTAGGCTATTTGAATCTGTTTCCTTATTTTTAAAGTTTGTAATAATTACAGATTAACAGGAAGTTACAAAGATAGTATAGAAGAGATCCAGGATAACCTTCACTCAGTACAGTGTGTGTATTTACTTCTATGTCCTTTTACGCCTGTGTAGATTTGTGTAACCACCACTACAGTCAAGCAAGATACAGAACTATTCCATCATCACAAAACTCTCCCTAGTGGTGCCCCTTCATAATAACACCCTCATCCCCCACCTTATCTTCTGGTAAATCTGTTTTCCATTTCCATAATTTTGTTATTTCAAAAATGTTACCTAAATGAAATCATACAGTGTGTATGACCTTTTGAGATTGTTTTTCTTTTCATTCAGCATAATGCCCTTGAGATTCATCCCCAATAGTTCACTCTTTTTTATTGCTAAGTAGTATTCCATTGTATGGATGTGCCAGTTTGTTTAATCATTCACTTATGAGGGACATTTTAGTTATTTTCCATTTTGGGCTATTACAAATATAGCTGCTTAAAAGTTATTTATAGATTTTTGTGTGGACACAGGTTTTGTTTCTATGCAATAAATGCCCAGATTTGCAATGGCTGGGTCATATGGTAAGTATATGATTAGTTTTTAAGAAATGCTCAACTTTTCCAGAGTGATTGTACCATTTTACATTCCCACCAGCAGTGTATGAGAGAATTAGTTTATCAGCATCCTCTCCAAAATTTGGTATTGTTATTAGCTGTTTTAACAGGTATATAATGGTATTTCATCATGATTCATTTGTATTTCCCTAATGGCTAGTGATGTTGAACAACTTTTTATGTGCTTATTTGACATTTGTATTATCCTCTTTGGTGAAATGTCTATTCTTGTCTTTTGCCTGCGTCTTATGGATTATTTGTTTTTTTACTGTTAAAGTTTTGAGTGTTCTTTATATAGTCCAGATATGAATACTTTGTCAGATTTGTAGTTCAGAAGTATTTTCTCCTAGTCTGGAGCTTGTCTTTTCATTCCTTAACAGAGTCCTTTGCAGGGCAAAGGTTTTTAATTTTGGTGAAATCAGTTTTATCAACTATTTTCTTGTATGGATTATGCTTTTGCTGTTATGTCTAAGAACTTTTCACCAAATCCTAGGACCTGAAGATTTGCTCCTATGTGTTCTTCTTGAACTTTTATAGTTTTACATTTTCCATTTAAATCTGTAATTCATTTGAGTTCATTTTTATATAAGGTATGAGGTTTAGATCAAGGTTTGTTTGTTTGTTTTTGCCTTTGAGTATTCAGTTGCTCCAGCACTATTTTTTAAAAAGACTTTCCTTTCTTCATATTGATAGAATTACTTTTGCGACTTTGTCAAAAATTAGTTGGTCACACTTGTGTTGTGTTGGGCTATTTCTTGGTTCTCTATGCTGTTCCATTGATCCATGTGTCTAACGCCTTGCCAATAACCTCACAGTATTGATTACTGTAGCCTATATAATAAGTATAAGAATGATTCCTTCCACGTTATTCTTTTTCAAAATAGTTTTAGCTATTCTGGTTCCTTTTCTTTCCATATAAATATGGAATAATCCTGTCTATAGTTAGAAAAATCCTGCTGCAATTTTGATAGGAAATACGTTAAACCTGTATACTAATGTTGGGGGGGAATTGACATCTTTGCTATATATTTTTTTAAATTAATTAATTAATTTATTTATTTATTTTTGGCTGCATTGGGTCTTCGTTGCTGCACGCAGGCTTCCTCTAGTTGTGGCGAGTGGGGGCTACTCTTCATTGCAGTGTACAGGCTTCTCATTGCGGTGGCTTCTCTTGTTGCGGAGCACAGGCTCTAGGTGCGTGGGCTTTAGTAGTTGTGGCATGCGGGCTTCAGTAGTTGTGGCTTGTGGGCTCTAGAGCGTGGGCTTCAGTAGTTGTGGTGTACGGGCTTAGTTGCTCCGCAGCATGTGGTATCTTCCCGGACCAGGGGTCAAACCCATGTCTCCTGCATTGGCAGGCGGATTCTTAACCACTGCTCCACCAGAGATGTCCCGACATCTTTGCTATATTGAGCCTTATATTAAGTACCTGAACAGTGTGCCTCTCCATTTCTTTAGATCATCTTTGATATCTATCAGCATGTTGTAGTTTTCAGCATATAAGTTCTGTACATATGTTTTTAGATTTACAACTAAATATTTCATTTTTTGAGAGATTATGAATGACATTGTGATTTCAGTTTTAGTTTCCATGTGTTTGTTGTTGATATATAGAAATATAATCTATTTTTTTCTGTTGATATCTTCAGCTTCCCAAACTCACTTATTAGTTCTAGAAGGTTTTTTTTGGTAGATTCCTTGGGATTTTATATGAAAATAATCATGTCATCTACAAATAGAGATGGTTTTGTTAATTCCTTTCTGATCTATATGTCATTTATTTCTTTTTCTAGCCTAATTGCACTGCCTAAAACATCCAGTACTGTGTTGAAAAGCAGTAGTGAAAATAGACATCCTTGCCTTACTCCCAATTTAGGGGGTTGAACATTCAGTTTTTCCCCACTAAGTATGACCATAACTGTTGTTATTTTTGTAGATGTTTTCTATCAAGTTGAGGAAATTTCCCTCCATTCTTGGTTTTCATAAATGTGCACTGAGTTTTGTCAGTATTTTTGTATCAGTTGATATGATAATTTGATTCTTTTCCTTTAGTCTGTTAGTATGATGCTTACATCGATTGATTTTCTACTATTGAACCAGCCTTGCATCCCTGGAATAAATTCCCCTTGTTCATGATGTATAATTCTTTTTACATATTGGTAAATTTTATTTGCTTATATTTTGTTAAGGACTTTTGTGTCTGTATTCATGAAGGATAGTGGTCTGTGATTTTCCTTTTTCGTACTGTCTTTGTGTGGATTTGGCATCAGGGTGAAGCTAGCCTCATAAAATAAAATGGGAAGTGTTTACTTCCTGTCTTTTCTGATGTATGCATTTATTGTTATAAATTTTCCCTTAGCACTGCTTTAGCTCCCACAGATTTGGTATGTTGTAATTTCATTTCCATTCAGTTCAGGGCATTAAAAATTTTTTCTTGACCCTTCTTCTTTGACCTATGGATTATTTACAAATGTGTTTTTTAGTTTCTAACTTACTGAGTTTTTTTTTCCCTGTCTTCGTGTAATTTATTTCTGCTTTGCTTCCATTCAGGTCAGAGAATATGTGCTGTATGATTTCAGTTCTTTTAAACTTATGTTTTGTGTTATGGCCCAGGATATGGTCTACCTGGATATTTTTTTCTATGGTCACTTGAAAAAAATGTGTATTCTTCTTTGTTTAGTGAAGTGTTCTATAAATGCCAGTGAGATCCTGATGAGTGGTAGCATTGAGTTCTTTTACTTCCTTGTGGATTTTCTGTCTAGTCGCTTTATCAGTTTTTGAGAAAGGGATGTTTCATTTTCCAACTATAATTGTGTATTTGTATATTTCTCTTTTCAGTCCGATCATTTTTGTGTCACATTTTGAAACTCTGCTGTTTGGCACATACACATTTAGGATTATTACATTTTCTTGATGGATTGACTTATATATCATGCAGTGTCCCTCTCTGTTTCTGTTAATTTTCTATGTTCTGAATTTTACTTCATTAGATATTAATTTAGACACTCTTGCTTTCTTTTTCTTTTTTCTTTTTTTTTTTTTTTTTGCGGTGTACGGGCCTCTCACTGCTGTGGCCTCTCCCATTACGGAGCACAGGCTCCGGACACGCAGGCTCAGTGGCCATGGCTCATGGGCCCAGCCGCTCCGCGGCATGTGGGATCTTCCCGGACTGGGGCATGAACCTGTGTCCCCTGCATCGGCAGATGGACCCTCAACCACTGCGCCACCAGGGAAGCCCTCTTGCTTTCTTTTGATTACTCTTTTCATGGTATATCTTTTTCATGTTTGCAGTTTCTACCTATCTTTATCATTCCAGTTGAACTGAATTTTTTGTGGATAGCATATAGTTGGGTCATTTTTTTTAAAAAATCCATTCTACCAATCTGTCTTTTAATTGGTGTTAACATTTGCATTTAATGTTATTATTGATATGTTAGGCCTTAAGCCTGCCTATTTAAAAAAAAATTTTTTTTTTTAATTTTCTGTTTCGTTGCCTCTGATATTTGTTTTTGTTTTCTTTTTTCTGGCTTCCTGAAAGCTACTTGAACATTTTTTTTAGGGTTCCAGGTTGATTTTTTAAATACTATTTTTGAGTATATTTCTTTGTATAGATTTTTTTAATAGTTGTACTGGGTATAATATTATACACATATAACTTATCACAGTCTATTAGTTTTGACATTTTACCTGCTTATATTAAGTATAGAAACATTACCTTCTTTCACCATGTCCCATTTAAAAGATAATTATTTAAAATATTTTCTTTACATGAATTGAGAACCACATTAGACAGTGTTATGAGTTTTTTTAAATAAATAAATTTATTTATTTATATTTATTTATTTTGGGCTGTGTTGGCTCTTCATTGCTGCTCTCGGGCTTTCTCTAGTTGCGGCGAGCGGGGGGGCTACTACTCTTCATTGCGGTGTGCGGGCTTTTCATTGTAGTGGTTTCTTTTGTTGCAGAGCACAGGCTCTAGGCACACGGGCTTCAGTAGTTGTGGCTCGCGATTTCTAGAGCGCAGGCTCAGTAGTTGCGGTGCACGGGCTTAGTTGCTCTGCGGCATGTGGGATCTTCCCGGACCAGGGAGCGAACCCGTGTCCCCTGCATTGGCAGGGGGATTCTTAACCGCTGCACCACCAGGGAAGTCCCATATTTACCTATATTTTTGCTCTTTCTGTTGACTTTTTCTTCCTTCCTGATGTTTTAAGATTTTCTGCTTTTCATTTTCTTTCTGTGTAGAGAATTTACTTTTGTCATTCTTGAAGGGCACACTTGCTCATGAAAAATTATCTTAGTTTTCCTTCATCTGAGAATGTCTTGATTTCCTGAAGGATATTTTGCTGTGTATAGAATTATGGGATGATAGTTCTTTTCTTTCAGCCATTGAGAAATGTTGTGGCACTTCCTTCTGACCTTCAGGGTATCGGATGAGAAAAAATCTGTACTCAAAAATTTTTTTCCTACTGTAAATAATCCATCATTTCCCTCTGGATGCTTTCAGGATCTTTTCCTTTTGGCTTTTAGAAGTTGGACTGTGATGCATCAGTATGAATTTCTTTGGGTTTATGCTATTTGGGGATGTCTCATATTCTTGAATCTGTAGATTTATGTCTTTTGACAAATTTGGGAAATTCTTTGAAAAATTTTTTAGCCCCCCCATATTTTCTGTCTCTGGAACTAGAAGACAAGCATGTTAGATCTTTTGTTATAGTCCTACATGTCCCTGAGGCTGTTTTCAACTTTTAATCTTTATAGTCTTATTTTATTACATATACTTCTAGTTTTTTATCTGGAAAATATATTTAACATAAAATTTACCATTTTAATCATTTTTGAGTGTACATTTCAATGACATTAAATATACTCACAGTATTGTGCAACTATCACTACCACCTATTTTCTGAACATTTTCATCACCCAAACAGAAACTCTGTACCTATCTATTAAGCAATAGTTCTCCTTCTCCCTTCTCCTCAGCCCCTGGAATCCTATATTAATCTACTTTTTGTTTATGTGATTTACCTACTCTTGGTATTCTGTGTAAGTGGAATCATGCAATATTTGTTCTTTGATGGCTGCCTTATTTCACTTGGCATGATGTTTTCAAAGTTCATTCCCTCATAGTATGTATCAGACATTTATTCATTTTTAAAGTTGACTAATATTCTATTATTTGTGTGAACTACATTTTGTTTATCCATTCATCTTTTAATGGACACTTGGCTGGTTCTACCTTTTGGCTACTTTGAATAACACTGAAGAGAACATGAGTATACAAATACTTGGTCACTTCCTTGCTTTCCTTTCTTTAAGGTATATATCTAAGAGTGGAATTGCTGGGTCATATGGTAATTTTTTGCTTAACTTTTTGAGTAACAGACAAACTTTGTTCTTATTTTTAGGCCTATTTTCTCTCTTTTGTTCAGATTGGGTAATTTTTACTGTTCTGTCTTCCTGTTCATTGATTCTTTCTTTTGTCCTCTCCATTCTGTTGTTGAGCCTATCCTTTGACATTTTTGTTTTGCTTATGATATTCTTCAGATCTAAAATTTCCATTTGGCTTTCTTTATAGCTTCTCTTTATTTTTCAATACCTTCTACTTTCTCATTTGTTTTAAATGTGCTTATAATTTCATGTGGAAGCACATGATGGCTGTTTGCAAATCCTTAGAAGATAATTCTAAAATCTTTGTCATCTCACTGTTAACATCTGTTAACATCAGTTGTCTTTTCTCATACAAGTTGATACTTTTTTTGGGTCTTCGTACGATGAGTGACTTTCTTATGAAACATGGCCATTTTAGGTATTATATTATGAGACTCAGGATTTTACTTAAATATTTTGTTTTAGCAGACCTTCTCTGGCATTGCTCAGGTAGGGGAAGTGGAGACCACCTTTGTTACTACTGGGTGTGGGTAAGAGTTCAGCCTCCTCACTTGGCTCTTGCTGATACCACTTTGGCTGGGGAAGGAAGGAGCATCTTGTTGCTGTTCCCACAGAGTCTCCACTGATACCTCAGGAGTAGGGATGTTGAAAATGTGATGAGCTGGTTGTGAAAAACCTGAATCTCCAGCAAGCCTCCTCTGACACCACCCCAGTGAGGGGGAGGGAGGCCTGATTACCCCTGGGTGCGGAAGCCTGAAGTTCAGTGATACAGTAGAATGGGGGTAGTGGTGGCTTGTTACCACTGGGTGGAGGTGAATCTTGGCTTCCCAGGCAGCATTTATACCACCCTGGTATTACCCTAGGGGATGAAAAGTAGAGGAGTTTGGGGCACAGGTAGAAGTCTAGGATCTCCTAGCGTGGGTGGGATTAGATCCACAGTTTTTCAGTGGAGTTTGGCTGTAGGAGAGCAGTTATCTCAAAGTTTTCTATTTTGCTAATCTGCATCTTTCATGGCATTTTAGCTAGAGAAAGCAAGCTTTTCTTGGGGCTTCTTTTGTCTTTTGTGCCTGTTGATGTCCCAGGTTCCCTGTTTCTCTAGTGCTCAGCCTGGAATTTATGAGACAAGAAGAAAACTTGTCACTTTGATATTCCTCATTTCCCAAGTTGCCTAGCCATTCTGCCTCTTCTCTCACCTTCCAGGGTCATCTTATGTTTGTTTTATAGATTAGTATCTAAGGCTTTTCACTGTACTTATCAGAAGTAATAGGGAAAAGTCCATCTATTGCATCTGGAACTATTTATTTTTAAAATATTAATCATAATTATTAATGTACCTACATGTCTGTTACCATGATGTTTAAGTGAGTTAAGAGTGAAAGAGGCTTAGATAATTAAATTCTGTTTGAACATCAGTTATTCCTAAGTGACATATGGAAGTCATCTTGTTCTAGAGCAAGAGTTACATGTTTTATGAGGTTCCCACAAAGGAATGAAAATTCATATATACTCTCTTTTTCTCCCTGACACCATCCTACCTACTTATCCTTTCCTCCCTCTCTAGAACATTACATAAAGAGATTTTACTCAAACTTGTGGTTTGCAGTTGGAATACCCTAATAACAATTGTAAGTACTGTGAACCATTTATTAAGCACTTGTAATTGCCAGGCACTGTGCTAAGTGCCTTTCAGTGATTTTCTGAATTCATCCTATTAGATGCCGTTACTCTATTTTGCAGCTGTGGAAATAGAGGCTTAGAGAGGTCAAATAATTTGCTAAGCTCACTTAGGTAGTGAGTGGTAGAGCTGGGATCTGAACACAGGTCTTAGAGTTTAAAGTTCATGCTCTTCTACATTCTACTTCTTTTCTATAGTCTCTCTTGTACTTAATCATGCAACTATTTAGAGCTTTCTGTTCTGTTGGTGAAGGCCTAGTCAGAATTCTTAAACGTCTTATTATTTTCGTTTGTTTCAATAAAAGGTAAAAGATACTACCTAGATTTTATCTAGTATTAATTTCTTAGAATGTCATAGTGGTTTTATCTGCAAGTGTGTTTGCACGTTTCTTAATGTTTCTGGCAAAATTTAAGATGTGATCAAGTGACTGTGTTCTCCCAATTGATTCATCTTTAGTGTCACTTTAATTTAATTTCTGAAAGATTAAGTAGTTATATTTCTCACTTCTCTGTTTGAGAGTGAGTGATTCATTCAGCAATTATTTATTGAGTGACTGCTTTGTGATAATCACTGTGCTAGGTGCTGGGGATGTTCAGTAATGATGTGTTTCTTTATTCTTGAGATTGTTATGTGACTTTAATTTTATCTTTCCTAGGAATCTTTCAATTCACAAATAATCAGTAAGATTTTATCCTTTTTTAAATTTCTAGAGGGCGGTCTTATAGAGAGCATATGTGTTTGTGAGGAAGAGTTTGGTTTAATTTTTAGGAAGATACTGATACTCCTAAAATTATTTATGCCAGTGTCTACAGTGTATTTTTCAATGCAAATAGAGACTTTTTAGGTGAATACTTTGCCTCTCAAGCCCATGATTGTTTTGAGAATGTAAAAGATCTGTAGGAAAAAATCACTTTACCCCTAACGTTGAATGCTGAGAAAAAGGAAAAGTCTGGTTAGGAACATTACTTATGATTCCCACAGTGTGTCTGGTATACCTAGTCTGTGTAAAATAAAACTTCCAAAAAATAGAAGAAAATGGCTTCAAACATAAATTAAACCTGCTTAAAATTCATGGGTAAGCTAAGTACTAAACTAACCTTGCTGTTGGGAAATTAATATTTTCTGTTTTATTGCAATGGAATCGTATAATTTTATTATTGGATAGGCCCTTATGCATTTGCCCAACCCACTTTAGATATGAAACTTGAAACTGTAGAGGTGAGGTGATTTCTACTGCCTTTTTTGAAAGAGGCAGGACTAGAATTTGGCCTCCTAACCTGAAGTCCTGGACCCCTTTTAGTGTATCACCCGGAACACATATTAATCATATTTATGTTGATATCTGGTGTGAATAATAGCAGTATTGATTTTCTTAAATTTTATCATTTCATACTAATCCTGTATATATCCAATGTTCTTCCTGCTCAGGATTTCAGTTTTCTCAACTCAGGATCATAGGCAAAGCACTTACCGTAGTTCATCCCTTGTTGAACTCTGTAAAATTTTACGGATTGCTTCTTTAATCCACATTGCTTCGTTTCTTAGCTTTCTAGACTTCACATGTTGGTCATAGTCTATATAACAGCCATACTTACAATAAATGCCTTCAGGTAGGTGGATAATATTTTGTTTTGTTTTTCATGAAAAGGAAACTAAGGGGCTGGGGATTATGACTCTTGCTGTGAGGACCCTGCTCCAGGCTCTCACCCTTTGCTTCTTCACTCTTATGAGCTTTGTCAACCAGCTTCTGTTTCAGGTCTTCAGGGATAGTGAGTCCTGGGGACCCTTGTTTGGCTCATTTCCCTGTTGGATGGCTTTCATTAAAAAAAAAAATATTTCCTTGGATTGAGACACAGTTAGCTTGTATGTAGCTTCTCCACTATGATTCTTCTGACTGGATGGAATAAATCAAATTTCTCTGTTTCCTGCCTAAATGTTCCGGGTTGTTTGAGCCATTCCTTACTTTGTAGGTTTTAGATAATTCACAATTCTATATGCTTCTTTTTCTTGTTGTCCCCCGTAAAGTGAACCCCAACCCTTAAATGGGTGCTTTAGGAATAGGTCAGGTCCCAAGGGGGCAAGACAGACTCTCTTGTCCAGGGCTCAGTCTGTGGACTCCTTCCCTCAGCCTGGACCCCACCAGGGGGAAAGTGATCTCCAGGCCTGGCGCCTGGGGGCTGTGCTTTGAGAAGCATACTTTAAATAATACATTGCCTGTGTCCTCTCCTTGGTTTCTAGCTGATCTCTTGAATCCTTATTATTAACTATTAATGCCTTAACTGGTCATCTTGATTCCTGCTGTCCCTTTCCCTGTATTTCACCTCTGCACTGGTCACTCCTTTTTTGTACTATGTGGGAGATCTTCTAGACCCTTTGGTTTCTGGTTTTGATTGTCCTTCCTCTTTTGCTCCCTCGTCTCATTACAGACTTGAGTTGGATGCACTAACTAGTTGCATGGCCTTGGACAAGTCGCTTAACTACTGCCAGCCTTAGTTTTCTCAATTTTGTAAAGAGTCATAGCACACCTCCTCATGTAAGAAATCAGTGAAATAACGTGTATGAGAATGCTTTTGTTTTTTTGGCTTTTTTTGTTTTGGCTCAGCTGTGTAAGTGCTAGCCCTGGAATTTTTCACAGGTTCCCTTGGTGGTTGTTGCCTTTGACTGGTAGTATATTGGGACATTTGTACAAGTGGACATGGACTAACAAGCATTTGAATGCTCACATTTTTTGTTCTTCAGGGAACTGCTGTTTCCCTTTAAAAAGCTAGGACTTTGACAGCTTCAGAGGAAGGGATGAGCTATTCTTTTTCCTGTTATATTAGTTCAGTGAGACTCTGTGTGAATAGTAGTCCTTAAGTTCTTTGCTTAGATCCTTTGGCCCTAGGCATTTGGAGTGATGGATTTGTCGAGAATCAGACATGTGCAGTCTATTCAGACGTCAGCTGACAAGGCTCCTCCTCTCCTCCCCCAAGCTGGGCAGCCCCTTTTAAATGTCTAATGAAACCCATGCGTGTGCATGCTGCACTAAAACAAAGCAGGGGGCTTCCCTGGTGGCGCAGTGGTTGAGATTCCGCCTGCCGATGCAGGGGACAGTGGTTCGTGCCCCGGTCCAGGAAGATCCCACATGCCGCGGAGCGGCTGGGCCCGTGAGCCATGGCCGCTGAGCCTGCGCGTCCGGAGCCTGTGCTCCGCAGCGGGAGGGGCCACAATAGTGAGAGGCCCGCGTACCGCAAAAAAAAACAAAAAACAAAGCAAGCAGCCCTGGAATGAGCCCTACAAGGTACTATTACTATATGTTAGGTTTTATTTGCCTGTTTTGACAATGCTGGGCAACTGAGGGCTCTGCTGATGCAGCTGAATCACAGTGAGCTGTCTTTGTTGTCTAACCTCTTCTCCCTCATGGGTCTTGGCATTAGTCCTGCCTGCCAAACACTCTTTGAGACAACAAAATGACAGAACATTGTCTTCTTGCTGATAATAGGGCAGGTTGTAATTGATTTACTTAGTACTTTGAATGGTGGAAAGTAGGGTCTCGAGGAGCACCTGAAATTTTGTTTATTTATTGTCCTGGAGATATAGATCATTAGTTTATTATATGCAAGTTCACCTAGCAGACTCTGAGATGAAAGATGTAGTAGCTGAAATGGATTTGATTTTTAAGATAGCCATAGAAATGGTCTATATTACACAAATAACATAAGTGGATGTTTCTCAATAGCTGGAATTTAATTTGTACTTTCGGATTGCCGTTTGATAAGACATTTCTCCTGGGTAATGAATAGCACCAGTGTCCTAAGGAATTTTTCTCTTTGTCTCTGACTAAGGGGAAATCAAGCTGCTAGACAAGCTCAGGAGTGAATTCTTGGCCAGCCCCAGAGCTATACATTGCCTTGTGGACTGTTTGGTGGCACCTTGGACATTTTATTGAGGCCATGAGCACAGCTGTTAGAGATGTGGGGTCTGATGAGCCATGCTCTGCTCTCCATTCACAGTCTCCTCCCCACCACCTCTCATAGAGGAAGCCAAACAAGGATCTAGTGTGCTGATAGATCAGTGAAAATTTATTACTACTTCTGGGAAAGAAGCACAGAGTTGCATTTTCTGCGTGTGGTTGGTCAAGAATATCATCTTTATATGTCAGGGTAGCAGAAGCTTTGTTTGTTGCTGCTCGTGTCAGGACAATCACCTGAATATCAGTTCATTGGGGTGTAGTTATCAATAATGGTAAAAGAAAAAATGTGAGGTTGGAGCTTAAAAATTCTAAGACTTAGTTGGTCTTGCACTGCTCTTCAAATTAAGTCAGAGTTGAAACTCCCCTATCCTGCTACTGAGATGGTCACTTCCTCTGGGCTTTCCTTGACTTTAGAAAGAAGTTGACTTGGTGACCTTCAAGGTCTTTTCTCTCTGACTTCCTGTTTAACTCCAGGGTAAGTCTTAACTCTTGTTTTAGTCATTAGTTTCAAATGCCTCCCCTGCTGGGCTTCTTTATGCTGAGAACAGAATGGATGGAGTTGCACCTTCTCTTTCCTCCCTTCCCCTGTGGTGCTCTCATTATGTGCTGAGGGGATGGTGGCCAGAAGGCCATGCAGCCTAGGAAGGAGGAAGAGAAGTGAAGGTACTAAGTGAAAGCACTGTCAACGCTAGGGGGAGAGCCCTTGAATTAAAAAGACTTCACAGAGTAGTTACCGCGTCCGCCTTCCTCTTTGGAGTCAAGGGGGATTGGTCTTCATACCTACTATAAGCCTTATGTGGCCAGAGAGTGAGTCCTAGATTAATTCTGTTTGCCCTGACAGTGCCTTATATAGAACTGGACATCAAGTAGATATTAATTATTTCTGCTTTGCTTAACTTCTGGAAATCATTGCAGTTGTCAAGTGAACAGGACTATTAAATATTATATAGGAAGGGTTCATGCTTGTAGCATTTTCATCATTCCAAATATTGTGTTCATTGAAGCAGAGAACCTTGTCAAGAAAGCCATTACCAACATTTACAGAATGAAAGCAAGAGCTATTAACTCCTGGATAAGAATTGAGGATATTGTGCTTTCAAAAGAAACAAAGGGAGTTTTAAAATATTTCAATGGGAAATCTCTTTAGACTTATGTATTTTAAAAATAGAAGTAGAAATAAAGAAGTTAGTAGAGGGGAAAAGACAGTGTTGTAAGAGCTTTAGGTCATGGTCATATTAAGATTCATTGTTAAGTTAAAACAAAAACATTGTTACCTGCTATGTATCCTCTTTTTTTTTTTTTTTTTTTTTTTTTGCTGTACGCGGGCCTCTCACTGCTGTGGCCTCTCCCTCTACGGAGCACAGGCTCCGGACGCGCAGGCCCAGCGGCCATGGCCCACAGGCCCAGGCCCAGCCGCTCCGCGACACGCGGGATCCTCCCAGACCGGGGCATGAACCCACATCCCCTGCACCAGCAGGCGGACTCCCAACCACTGCGCCACCAGGGAAGCCCTATGTATCCTCTTTTGTAGGATAATTTTCTTTTATTGCATCCTGAAAACTGACCTGAGACTTTGATGAAATGTCAGACAAGCTGACAAACTGAGAGAGGCTATCGTAGTAACTAGTCCTTATTCTTACACCCATATTCATCTATTTGTGGCTGTTGATTCTAGTCACCTCCATTCTCATCTTCATCCAAATAGAAGCATTAAAACTTAATCTTGTGTGGATGCCTGCTTTGTAGATTTAGGAGAACGAGAACATGTGAACATGCCTGGTTAGCCATCTAAAGAATTTGTCACCAGCTAGTTGATTTCAAGAGCCAGCCAGCTAGGTTGTGCAGGATACTTGTTACTGGATAGTTCCACATCAAATACATGCTCTAAATGTTACTCTGTTAGATTTCTGTATTCCATTAAGCCTGTCAGGGCCAAAGTGGGAAAAAAAAATCCTAGTGAAGTATCTAAACTTCAAATCATAGAGTTTCAGGCTAGAAATGACTCTGAGGGTCTAAGACAAGTGCTCTAAAATTCACATATTTCCTGAGGTTAGACAGGTAGCATAAGTGAATGAATTGGACAGGTGTAAGCAACAGGGAGCAATGGGGCGGGGACATTGAGAGGCTGCAGAGGCGTTCAAATTCAGAAATTTTAGAGGACATTATTCCTACCTAGCCAACAGTTCTAAGGGCTGATTCAGCTGGCATTTGGGAAACCCTGGACCCTATGTTTCAGGTTACCTATCTTTTTTTCCAGTATGATGACCTGCATAAAGATAGGAAAAGGCACTTACCCAAGGACAGACAGCTAGTGAGGGCCAGAGCCTGATGTTCTGAGTCTCAGTCCGATGGTCTTTCCACTGCATCATAGTGATATCTAAGTGGTAAGATAGGAGCACCCTGATTTAAATTAACAATTAAGATTTTTTTTCTGAGCCATTTACTTTTTTAGAGAGGTATAATTAACATATAATTACATGCACTGATCTTAAAGGATAGCTTGATAGATTTTTATATATGTATACCTTCATGTCTGTATACCACGCAGATCACCCCTGGAGTTCCTCATGGCTTTTTCCACTCCGTACCCGGCTCCACCCTCTCCATGCACCATAATCACAATTCACCATGGAACCAAGGCAGTTCTACTTACAGAGCTGTCACTGGCTCTGTTCCTCCCCACTCCTCCCTCCTCACTACTTCCTGCTTTAGATTCAGTTGTAAAGAGCTATAGCAAACACAAGGGTGTATGTTGCTTACATTTTTTTCCCCATGTAAACCCAGCAGGATGTCTCCCTTCAGAGGGTTTTGGAGGTGCTGCTTCTTGCAGTGTCAACTGCTTTATACAACAGCACATTTAGGACACATGATATTAATTACTTGGAGGCCACTTTTCCTTTGGGAGAACTTCAGAAGTTTTTTATTTCATGACTTTATTGAATCAAAGATCCGTATTTCATTGCAGTGAGCCTAGTGCTCAAAACCTTGGTGATTGACGGACTGAAAATATAGCTAAGGCAACACCCAAAACAAAACCCACCTCACAGGCAATGCAGCTCATTAAAAAAAAAAAAAAAGCTGGTTCCCAGGCTGAAGCTGTTAAGCAGATTTTTATGCAGGGCTTCAAGTTACTAAAAAAGCAGGATTCAATATGTCCTTTCCTTTGATTTGTAGGAGAGGGTGAGAAGTAATGCTGTTGCTTTTCTCCCCCCTTCAGGGTTTTATCATATTCTGAAAGCAATGCTTGAAGGACCTATAAATGGATTTGGGCTGTCTCCTAGTGCAGGGATTAACATAGAATTACAGGAGTGCTCTGCATGGTGGTTGGGAAAATAAGGAGGATGCTGTTCTCTGTTTTGGACAGACATGGTGCTCCTTTCTCTAGTCTGCTGATGTTCCTTATAAAGCAGCCTGTCACTTTGAAAAATGCACACACTGTACCATCTTGCAGTTATAAAGGTTAAGTAAGCATCTTGAGCAGTGCCCCACTGCTTTTGTACTTTCCTTAATGTCAGCCGATAAAGGATTATTGAAAAAAGCTTGCAAGGAGATAAAAGGCTTGCAAGTTGAGGTTGAACAATTGAAATTTCCTGTTCCTGGTGTAGTAAATTACCAATGGCAGATTTAATGTTTGTTAATTATCAGAGCAAAGTACTAAGGATTGTTTTCTTTTGCCTAATTAATTACCTCATCTGGAGTGGAATGTTAATTCAGATAAATGATTATTTCTTGATACCTCTGAAGCTTTCCTTGGAGTCTCCTAGAATTGCCAGTCCTGAAGTATGTGGGATAAGAGACCAACATGGCTGCTTTCCTAGCTTTTTCCCGTCTGAGAAGATGGCAGGATAACTCGTTTATCTTGACTGACCTGGTTTTCTGGGTGCTATTTAGGGGCACATGGCTTTGCTTCCTTGAATCATGTGCCTTACAATCAAGTTTTTTAGTTAGTTTCTCACGTGATTCTGAACTTAACACTGGACCTCTTTATTTAAAATTTATTTTATTTATATTTATGTATTTATATTTGGCTGCGTTGGGTCTTTGTTGCTGTGCGCGGGCTTTCTCTAGTTGTGGTCAGCGGGGGCTACTCTTCATTGCGGTGCACGGGCTTCTCATTGCGGTGGCTTCTCTTGTTGCAGAGCACGGGCTCTAGGCGCGCGGGCTTCAGTAGTTGTGACACGCAGGCTCAGTAGTTGTGGCTTGCGGGCTCTAGAGTGCAGGCTCAGTAGTTGTGGCGCATGGGCTTAGTTGCTCTGTGGCATGTGGGATCTTCCTGGAGCAGGGCTCGAACCCGTGTCCCCTGCATTGGCAGGTGGATTCTTAACCACTGTGCCACCAGGGAAGGCCCCTGGACCTCTTTTTTAAAAAATACTTTAGAGAAATTCATTTTGGGGTTCTGTGAACATTAAAGATGATGTCCTTTGGAAAGGACACTCTAGTTTCTTTCACTCACTTTTCATCTTCAAGTCACATTACCTCCTCATGTTTATTGCTGGGGAAAAAAAGTATCCTTTAGAATTCAGAATCCTAGAGACAGGTTTTTCTTCTTTCTTGGACCCAAGTTTTATCACTTCTAATAGCTAAAAGAATAATATTCAAAAAAAAGCTAAAACCATGACTCATATATAGATATAAAATGTTATATATGTCAAAGATTTTATTTAACTTATTATTAAATGAGGGAATGAGGCTGATGTTACACCAGGTAAAAAGAAGTCAAAGAATCACAAATTTATATGGAGTAATGTTGAAAAGAATGTTAGATGGACATAAAACTGACTTTTTTCAGGGGGAGGGCAGGTGGTTCTCCTAGAGTATAGATATTATTTGCATCTCTTTAGACAGTTTATGGAATTATGAAATAGCCTAGTCATGACAGAAATACTGTCTCTGTAGGATGAGACTCCCTGGGGGCTTCAGTTTTCCCTGAAAGTAGGTCTGGTGATCTCTTTTTTTTTTTTTTCTGGTGATCTCTTTTACCTATTTCAGGGCCAGAAGTTTCCCTTGACACAGTTTTGCATGAGATTTTGGTCCAGTTCTGTAGAATGATACTGACTCTTCAAAGTAGATTAGAGATAAAAAATATGTGACTTATTTTTCTTTCTAGAAGAGAGGTTAAATCACTGGTGAGAAGGACTGGTGGATCTAAGCCACTGCCCTGGTGAGCCCCAGCCTCATGTGACTGGTCACCTCTCACCGTCTCCTCCTGATAGGTATTTATGAGCACTTTTTTTCATAAAGATGTGAAAAGGCAGCAGTAGTCTAAGATTATCTGGAGGGCAAAGTCTGGAGCCTGGCATTAAACGGATAGTCCTGTTTTCTTCTGGTGTTGCCAAGCTGAGCTGTTGAGGATAATGCTTAGAAAAACACCTCTTGAGCCAGGAAGTTGTCTGACTAGTGAAGGGACTTCTAAGACACTCTGTTCAGACAGCACCCAGGTCTAGCACAAATATTCACCCGAGTCTTCCAAAGACATTAGAGCTCAGGAGGTGTGTGTGTGTTTATCTTGTGATAAACCATAGTGGAGAAGAATATGAAAAAGAATGTATGTATATATGTATGATGGAATCACTTTGCTGTATAGTAGAAATAAACACAACATTGTAAATCAACTGTTCTTGAATAAAATAAATTTTTAAAAAATTAAGAAAAGAAAAAAAAAGAGTCTAGATTAAGATTCTACCTAATTATAGAGTCTACTGCGGTAAGCCACAGCTGGATTGAGTAGTGTGGTAGCCTTGCCCAAGGGCTGGGAGGCTGTATGCCTGCCCCTCCACACCAAGAAGTCCAGGGTATTGAGGGTGCGTTAAAATGAAGCCACAGAGACATAAAAAGCACCATAATACCACTAAGTCCAGCAGCCTCTGGAGGAGAGGCCGACCAAATAGCCTTCTGGCTTCTGCATTGTGTTTGGTGCTCTGGGTATCTCAGGCTAGCAATCTGCCGACCTGTGTCTCTGACTGACATTTGACTTGGACTGTGGTTCTTGATGCCAGGAAGTAGTGTTGGGATAGGAGTCTTTGTCCCAAGCAAAATCAGTTTACTGTTCCCACTAAATGTTAAGTTCTTTTTTTCTTTTTCATTTCATTTTATTTTTTCTGCCTGTGTCGTGTCTTAGTTGTAGCATAAGGGATCTTCATTCTGGCACAGTGGTTCTTCTTTGCGGCACGCGAGCTTCTCTCTAGTTGTGGCGTGAGGGTTTCTCTCTTTAGCTGTGGTGCACGGGCTCTGTAATTTTGCGGCAAGCGGGCTCTCTCGTTGAGGTGTGCAAGCTCAGTAGTGTGGCGCATGGCATGTGGGATCTTAGTTCCCCGACCAGGGATCGAAGCTGCGCCCTCCGCGTGGGAAGGCGGATTCTTTACAATGGACCACCAGGGAAGTCCCAGACATTAAGTTTTTAAACCCAAATATGTCTTACTGCCTTCAAAACCAGGGTTTAGAGCATATCAAACTGGTGTCACGTCTCCAATAACTCTACTTTGTTCCAACATTGGGTAGATTACTGTGAGATTTTAAATTCAAATACTCCCATATTCACTTCGTTTACAAAATGACTGTAATAAAGCATACTGTTTCCTCTTCCCCTTTTTTTTTTTTTTTTTTTTCCTTCCACAGTGCAGCCAAGTGAGAGCAAATCATTCACAGTCAATTTTTTGTTGCGGTTTTCCTTCATGCTGGAGAAGGGATGATGCCACTCTTCCTTGCTGTAGCCCTGTGTTGGGGTGTGGCTCCCTCGCCTTAATTTGTCATCTGAAAGCAATTTTGTTCAATTAAAGATTAGAATTAAATTTCAGTTGTAGAGCTTCTGTGCAGAGGAAATGATGCATTAATGAACACACAGATGTCATCTTGCAGCCATGCTGTTTGCAGAACAGTTTCTACAGCGTTCAAATAATAAAAGGGACCCACAGCAGCAGGAGCATTGTTTACTCGTTGACATACTAAGTGGAGACTTCTCAGCTATTTGCAAACCATTTATCATTCTGTATACTGAGAGGGAAAACATACTTTATCTAAAATATTTGAAATAATGACTCCTAGAATCAGATAACATGAGCCTTGATGCCAGGTGCCATGCAGTAAATTGCATAATGCTGTTGGGTTGGAACTGAAGCCATGATTTGTGATGATGCTAATGATCTGTCCAAATAGATGGGAGTTGAGTATAAAAAGAGAATATTCCTAGAAAAAGATAAGGCGACTAGTGAATTAAAAGTATGGTAGGAGAGGGATTGTATTTCACTATTGGAAGACCCATCTGCTCTTCTGTACACATTATGTAAGTTTCACTCTCTGTATTACAAATATCCCACAGGATGGATAGGAAGTTCATATATCTGCCTTCAACTAGTTTTTTACTAACAGACATGAATGAACAGAAAGATTTGTCTCATGTGTAGAATATTTCAGGATGGTAGGCTTTTTTTTTTTTTTTTAAGGGAATTGTATATTTAGACTGTGATATTCTCTGCATTGCTTTGCCTGATGACTGTGACTTCTAGGGAGGAGAAGGCAGCAAATGGGGAGTGAGGGTTTGGGGAGGTGGGGAGGGTTTCTGTGAGATAGCATTGGTTGGTATGGTCTCCAGGCCTGGGCCATGCCATGCGCTTTGGCACTCATGGTTACTGTGCATATTTCCAGATGCTGCCCAGACCTGTGTCCAGTGTGTCCCAAGTCACTGTTAGGTTTTTAATATAATCTCTGTGCTGCACAGAATTTTTTAAATGTGTTTTGAATGCAGAGGGCTCTCAGTATCAGGTGGCATCCACCCTGGTCATTGATGTCGATATGGATGAAATCTCACTTGATACTTTTTAATCTCCTAGTTCAGGGACCTTTCTCATTCCTCTTCCTGTGTTACAAAAAGTCTCTGTAACGTTTGACAGGGGTTAATGGTTTCTTTCCTTGAAATGTTTTCTTTTCTGTGCCTTCTGTGACATCACATTTTTCTTTTTCTTTATCCATGTCTCGTGCCAAGGCTATTTCTCTTCTGTTCTCATTTCCTTATCTAAACCCCTAGCTGTGCACACTGCCCTGAGTTCTATTTTTCTGACTCTTCTCATTAGCACATCATCCATGATCAAAATGCCATTAATGTCCCAATTTTCATTTCCAGTCAGAATTTACCTTCCCAACTCCATATCTCTGGGTCTGTATCTGGAAATTCCATAAGAATCCCAGTGCGTCTATGATAAAATGTACACACTCTCTTGTCAACTCTTTTTCATTCTTTCTTTTCAGTAATGCCTACGCCTACGCTTTCTGGTTAAAATTTTTTTGGGTATTTGTAGCTTTCTCCCCCCCCTCCCACAACACACACACAGACTTTTTTTTTTTTTTTTTTTTTTGCCTCTCATAAGTACTTCCTGTTCCTTGTCACCTGTAAGTCCTTTTTCCTTTTCACTTGTTTTTGCTCCCTGCTTTGTTCAGGTGCTCATTACACATCATCTGCACAGTTGCAGCAGCCTCATAGTTGGTCTTGTGGTTCTGGCATCTCTTTCCCGCAAACCTTCTTGTAGTTGTCTGTCTGTCTGCTTATTTCAACATACTGTTCCAAAGCCTTCCATGGTTTACTGTTCCCTGACAGATGAAGTTCAAATTTCCTAAGCCTGGTGATTAAGTAGCCCATTCCCTCCCTTAACAGCCCAGCTCTCTCTTTTACTAACTTTCCCTCATAGGTGCTCATTCTGTTCTCCCATATCTGCTTTTCAAAATCTTGCCCTTGCTAAAGCCCAGCTTAGATGCCTCTTCCAGGAAACCTTCCATGATTACCCACTGGAGTGTACTCTCCTGCTTCAGGAGCAAATGGGTGCTACACTTCTATTAGGCCACCTGCCACATACTGCACGTATTTACTTAAGGATCTTATCGCCCTGCTGGGTTATAATTGCTGTGATAGCAAGGATCATCTTATTCCTTTTGTATTTTCAATAGAACTTGGTCTATTAACTTTGGATTCAGTGTGTTGTTGGAAGTACTTGTTGGAAGAATAAGTTGTAAAGCAAGTCCTTTCACATAACAAGTGCTAGAGCATCTTTAGTTAGAGACACCTAGGTGAGATGAGGTTCTGGTATATATCTTACAGGCCTTTTCAGTCCTCTTGTCATAATATGTCGTACCCCTGCGGTAAGACAAGCCTGGTTAGAAAGGTTAAGAGCACAGGATCTGGCTTCAACTATGATTGAGAACTAAGATAGGAGTATTTGCTTCCGTCCTCCCAGAGGTTTCCTGGTATAGCCAGGATTGTGATTTGCTTAGAGGTGCCTTAATCTAGTCACATGTATCTAATGAGTGTGTAGATCCTGGGTTAGCGGGCTGGGGGTCAGGACTGCTGGCCTTTCTTCCAGGTGCTTGATGATTCACGTGGCAGGGTTATTGTCAACCTGGAAAAGGGACCCATATGTCGCTCAGTGATTCTTTAGCCAACTTGAGCAAGATAAACAAGCCCCGGAGACAGGGGTCTTCTGCCAGGCTTAGCCTTCAGGATGTACTGCCAGTTTGTCTGGGGCCTGTTCTCATCTGCCTTTAAAAGAGGACGAAGGAGCAGTGGGAGCTGCTTGACGGGCAGTATCCTTCCCTCTGCTTTGCTGTGGGCCGTCTTAGGTTGTCTGAGGGTCAGGTGACATTTCTCTGCTGTTCAAGGAGACTCCTGACTCCCTGAGCTGATTGTTGAGCTGGAGTCTAGGAGGCAGGCAGGCCTTCAGGACTTGGTGGGAGATTGTAATCTGAGAACCATTGTTCCTGGGCTGCCTGGCTGAGTTAATTTTTCACAGTTAAAAAAATGTTATAAAGAAGTAAGTCCAAGTTTCTTGCATGTTAAGCAACCCCTAAAGTTTCCCTTGCTCTGGACAAATTAGAAAACAGTTTATGTGTAAAGTTCATAAGTCAGGTAGATGCTGTACACCACTGAGCTATAAGCTTCTGCTGCCTATTGGAATCGTTCACTTATGCTAGTATTCACCTTGACCTTGTTGCTCCCTGAGAAGATGGTGTCATTTCTGAGATGAGAACATTTGGCTCAAGTGGTAGGTATATCAGATGCATCTACTTGTTGCGCGTGACATATCATAAAGCATGTATCAAAGATGAATGTTAAAGTTCTTGAGTAGAATTTTTCTTCATTTAAATTGTGACCGGTTCACATGTTTAACACAATATCTTCCTGCATGAAGATCCTTAACACCAACTTTTGGATGATGAAGACAGTCAATTCTTGGTTGACTGAAGTTTTTATCCGAGGCTGGGTTCACTCTGCCAACCAGCTTATGTGCAGGAACACAAGCTAATTATGAAGCTAAATCTTCCTCAAAGCACATAAGACTACTCCAGAGCTTGATAATGAATGTGCGACGTTTGCTCCATGCTTTGCTTTTTACCACGCTGTGCACACATTCTGACTTGAATCTCACAACAACCTACAAGGGAACTGTGATGGTTTGTCCTCCTATTTTATAAGTGAGAAATTTGAATTTCCAATAGATGAAATAGCTTGTATAAGATCAAGCATGACTTAAAATTTGATCTTAGGCCTCTAGGCCATTGCTCTTTCCACTACCTGTATTGACTTTTGAATATAAGTGATAACGGGGATTAGGCAATTTAGGAGTAATTGCACCAGTGTTCTCCTCTGCTAGCTTGGAAAATGAAGAGCTGTCCTCATACCTATGCATTGTGCTGGAAGAGGTATTTACCTTTGGTTCAGCGCATGCCTATAATACACCTCGGTCCTTCTTGTGAGTAATAGTCACTGCCCCTGTACAACCACTCCTTCTGAATGAAGCAGATCAGCTACTGACATGTGAGTTTGAAGCAGTGTGCTGTTAATGCTTGGGTAGGAGCTGTTGGAACGTAGGGTTTTACCTATGAATTATCTAAGCAAAAGACTCTGGAAAATGACATTCTGAACAACTGTAGGGGAAATTATGGAAGGCTGGCAAGAGAGAGAGTTCCACCAGCTTTCATTAAACACATGTAACATGTTTTCATGTGTACTATATAATGTAAAAGGCAAAAGGTCTGTTGAGTCTTATTCAAGAACCTGTTCTACCTTGATATCTTTGCTAGTCTTCGCTTCTAAGCACTTCTAATTACTGTCTCATTTTTGGATATATATTTTAATTCTGACTTGAATGTGACATTGCTTCCTTTATTTTGTAAAATTTCCCATTTGTGTGTAGTTTTTTTCCAAAAGGAGTATGAACTCTTTAGGTCCAAGTTCTTCTAACACCCTTGCCTCCTTTTTATGTTAAGCCAAATTCTGGTTCCAAGGGAAACTGTGGTCTCCAAGGCTGTTAGGGTCTTCTCTTACTCCATCATAGATGTAATTTGCTTACCTTGTATTCTGTTTGAGTCTTACTGAACTCTTATGTTCACTGCATTCTGTGTTCTTGGGACATTGTGAATGCTGTGTGCAAACAGAGCGGCAGAGAATGGCAGGCATGCCTATTACGTAAACTTCCTCTACTTGTGCATGTGTTCCACTGTCTCATCATACTTCACTTACCAAACACAAGTTCAAAGATAAGATTACAGAGCATTAGACCAAGAGATGAGCCTTTCTGAGTTCAGGGCCCTGGGTGATTGCACAGGTCGCTCACCCAGGAGGCTGGCCCTGAACTTAATAGATAAGAATGCATGGCACAGACATATATGCCCGTCCTAATGTTCTTTTTGTTTTCACATTGAGGAAAGCACGGATAAGCTCTTACTTCCTTTGTTTGAAGCTCAGGCTTCAGAAATAGGAAAGGTTAGAACATCAATCCATTGTACTGTTCGCCCCTTTATCTATAATTTGCTTAAATGTTTTCTTCCATCTACTTCCTTTCTTGTCATGTTGGGTATGTCCGTAATATATGTGTCAGATGTTATATCTGCATGTGAGCCTAAATTCTATTCTAAGCACCAAAATGAAAACAGAATGCTTCTGTGTTTAGTTTCTAACACATTTGGGATACTGGAGTATCTCAAACATCGTTTTAAGGTAGGCTTCTAAAATTTTAGCCTCCCACACCAATTATATAACTCATTTGTCTTCTTTTGGCCTGCCATATCTGGTGGAAATCTGGGCTTCTTGTGCCTCCTGAGAAAATAGGTTCTTTTTTTTTTAATTAAATGGTGGTGGACTAACATCCTGTGGTCCAGTGGCTGCTGGGAAGTAGAATTTGTAGAAGATACTGTTATGAGAATTGCTATTAAATTAGCAAAGAGCCCTCTTTGCTGTCTCAGATGAGAACCATGAAGTTGACTTACACATTCAGGGTGGCACTTGATATAATCTATATTCTCAAGAGACTCTCTTTTTACTAATCAAGAGGCTATCACCTGCTCATACTTTGAAGAGAAAGGATAAATGTTCCAGGACTTATAAATTCAGAGAAATAGCTTAAAAGAGTGTAGTGGTTTAACAGATGTGTCTGGCTCTGGAATCAGACTGACTTCAGGTTGTCTGCAGCATAGAAACTGGAGAAGTTTAGGCACATTTAAGGAACTTAAAAAAAAAGCCCCCAGGGCTTGGGATTTAGTTGCTTTTGGGTGGGGGTCAGGCATTATTTTTGTGTGTGTGTGTTTTAAAGTTTCTTAGAAGATTCAGTAAACAGCCAGAGTTGAGAATTACTTAACATTTCTAAACCTCAATTTCCTCATCTGTATTTTGGGAGAAACAGAGTTCCTAATGTATAGGGTTGTCGTGAGGATTAGGTAAATGAGCACACCATCTGGCCAGTGGTTAAGTATATAGTAAATGTGAGCTGTTATTATTATTACCACCCCTACTGAGTCTTTGTTGAGTATGGAAGCTAAACAGGCATATACTTCTTAAGCTTAAAACATGTGCTGATTTGTTAGAAATGCTGCCGGGAATAGAAATTCCTTTAGCTACCTGCCCTAAGGGAATGACTTGGGTGGGATTTGAATATCGTGCATAGCTTCTTGCCTCCTGCCTCCCAGAGAGAGTGTGTCAGAGAATGGCTGGAAGCACCTACTTTTTGTACAGAGTCATCCCTGGATTAAATACTTCTTTGAGGAAAAAGTTGATTTATTAGATGCTGGGGATATGGTAGCACATCAGGCCCAGTCCCTGCCTCAAGGGGTTCATAGATTGGTAAAGGTATGGAAAAGTAAATGGAAATTATAATACAAGAGGAATAAGTGTTTTGTTAAGGATAATGGAGAACTTAAAGCTAAGTTGGAGATAGCCAAGCAGAGAGGGTTGAGTGAGCTAGGAGGAAATAATATTACTGGCAGAGGAAATTGTGTTCTAAAGAGACTTAAAAGACTCTTGGCACAACTGGGGAACTGGGGAGGTGGGTGGAGTCCAGGAGATGGTGACAAGAAATGAGGTTAGAACTGTAAGCAAGGGCCTAGGTAATTGAAATATGTGTGGACCAAAAGGAGTCCACAAAGGAGATTAGAATTGATCATGAATTGAAAGTTTCATGCAAGGAAGTGACTCACTTAGACTTGCAGCAGGGTGCAAGACTGTAGACGTGGATACCAATTAGGATGTTGGTAATGGAAGTCCAGATGAGGGGGTCTGAATTCAGGTAGTGACAGTGGAGTCACAGAGAGGTGGACAGATGGCAGAGGGATTAAGAAGGTGGAAATGATAGGAGTCAGCCCAGGCCTTGTGTCTATTGGATGGTGGGCATCTAGGATGGACGTTCTGCTTGTCTACTCTAAACTCATGATGCTTCCCCTTAAAAACCTTTAATGGCTCTATATTGAGTATAATCTGCCCTAAACATTTTGTTTTTCATCTTTATCTCTTACTAGACTCTTCTGTGAATCCATTGTGATCATGATTTGCCTATTTATCCCTCCCCCTAGTCCTTCCTGGATGAGCTTTTTACTCTATCTGTTCTAAAACTATTTAGAACTAAAAATAGTTCTAAAACTATTACTATTCTAAAACTCTGTCTGTTCTAAAACTATTGCGCTGAGTGTCTAGGCATTTGGCAGTATATCAAGTAAACATATGCATTTGAAAGTCTAGGTCAGCTTTTCTCAAGCACTAGAGAGAATCTTGATGCTCACTCTAAGGCATCATTGAATATAAAGAATTAACTTCTCTCCTATGATTAAATGGTACTAGTTTGGTACTTTACTGAAGAGAATAGCCACTTCAATCATTTTTTTGTTCTGTGGATCAGAATAGAATTTGTTTCTTGTTCCTGCCCCAGTTAGATTGTAAACTTAGTGCTAAGGTTTCTGGAATTAATGTTATTATTATTATTGCTAAATTGACTGTAATGGCCTTCATCAGATTATTAACACAAAAGCCAAGAGGCTAAAAAGATTTATTATGCCCAGTTCTGGTTCTGTTTTTGTGTAGAGCTTGCGGGGTAGAAATGGCTTATAGGTTTCTGTGTGACACAAATAGTTTGATAGATGCCCTATAGTTCATGTCTAGAAAATGTTGGAGACTTTAGACTTATTTTAGCATATCTTAGGAAGCTCAGAACAGGTTACCCAGTTGAACCTTACAGAGAGAACAGCGTTACTCTCCATCAGAGGTACAGACTTGAGGGCCCCAGGACTCTGGAACTGAGCCTTTTCAGTGATTATAGCCTTCATGCACCCTGTGAACCAACCCGCTGTATGTACAGGAAGGGAAGAACATTGTGACCATTCTGATCATTCCCATAGGAATGCCTAAGAGTACATCAATGAACAATTATTCACAACTAGGTGTTCATATTGACTGATAATTTCTGATTTCATATTGTTTTTTGGATGTATGTATAGGCTGACCTTCTGCCTTTTTGATACAGTCAAGAATTCACTTGATCAGTACTTTCTTGAAGTAACAGAAAGAGTTGTGATCCAA
Source organism: Leucopleurus acutus (assembly GCF_964270905.1). Lineage (NCBI taxonomy): Eukaryota > Metazoa > Chordata > Mammalia > Artiodactyla > Delphinidae > Leucopleurus > Leucopleurus acutus. Next base: position 12,104,231 of record NC_139158.1, read on the forward strand.
AATACTGAATTTTAAGCTTTAAAACTATTTTTTTCAGTGTTTATACAACACATTTCTATTGAGTGACTACCAAGGACCAGACATGGTATTGAGAGAGATTTGATGTGATGTAAGAGTCTTCTCCCTCAAGAGATTAATATTCTAGAACAAGCAGTGGTGATAACTAAGCCACCCAGTCGATCTAGAATTGCATAAAACTTTTACCACAAGCATTGAAATAAGGATTTATCCCCTTTCCAGTAAGCATCTACCCAGTATCCACAAGGCTGTTGCAGCTTCGAGCTTATCCAGTGAAATGGCAGGTCATGCAGACCGATTTGACTTTGGGTGTTGCCGTGACTGGATGAAGTTGGATTTATTTTATCTCCTGAGGAAAATGTGTTGGTGAGCAAGTATCACCACATCTTCCCTTGCTTTTCTGTTTCAACACAGTATCCTATTCAAAGAAGCAAATCCCTGATGTTTTATTAGAGGAAATCTGTGGGCCGGATCGCATAATACTTGGTGTGTTTGATGGCTGCCGGCTGATTAGCTTGGGACTTGCTCCTAGATATGTAGTACCCTCCGAAGTCTTCACTGCATTGTTAATACCAAAAGATGATCCCCTGTCACTTTCTTTTTTTTCTTTTCTTTTTCAAAATTGAGGTATAGTTGACATATAACATTATATTAGCTTCAGGTGTACAACAAAATGATTTGGTATTTGTGTACATGATCACCACAGTAAGTCTAGTTAACATCTGTCACCATACATAGTTACAGACTTTTTTTGTTGTTGTGGTGAGAACTTTTAAGATCTATTCTCTTAGCAGCTTTTAAATATGCAATATGGTATTATTAACAATACAGTTGACCCTTGAACAACATGGGGTTAAGGGCATCGACCCTCCACACAGTTGAAAATCCACCTGTAACTTTATAGTCGGCTCTCCGTATCTGCGATTCCCCATCCGCAGATTCAGCCAACTGCGGTTTGTGTAGTACTGTAGTATGTATTTAGTGAAAGAAGTCCACGTATAAGTGGACTTGCGCAGTTCAAACCCATGTTGATCAAGGGTTAATTGTAGTCACTAAATGTGGTTATTTTTTGTAACTTAATGATTTATTTGCCAAATACTGCCAAATAGAACAGCACGCTGTTCTACACAGGTATATAAGCTGTGATTTGTAATGTGTATTTATTATACCAATAAATCACTTTTAAAGGAGCACAGGAAAAGGTACCATCAAGATGCTTGCTTCCCTCTGTGTAGTCTAAACCAGAAGTGTCCAAACTTTTTGGATTGTATACCCCTATTGGCAAAAACGTTTAGAATAAGCACCTCTGTTAAATATGTATACATACACGTATAAAAATTGTATGTACTACTGGACAGTATATTTTAGAGATCATAAAACACACAAAATTAGAAATTATTAAAGAATGAGGTGCAAAGCATTTACAAATATACATTTTACTGTAGTCTTTATCCTGGTAGACATCTTACAGGTCACTGGTATAGACAGAAAGTGCTAACTAAGGGTGCTTGGGGAGTAGATATCATCCCTAAGGCACATGGATGGAGAGGGAGTTACGGGCGAGACATAACCAGTGAGTCATGGCAGGGCATGCGGGAAGACAGAGTCGCTACATGGCGTTGGTGCAAGCAGTAGGGAGCCATGGGCTTCTTACAGGGAGTCCTGAGCTAGAAGTGGACTTGTAGAAGGCGAGTGGATGGGATAGAGGATGGGGGTGTGTTTGTGGAGAGAACGTGAAGAGACAGGCTAGGGTCCCATTCCCACAGAGAAACTGAGGTGAGAAAGGCAAACAAGGGTGGTGTCAGGTAGGGTGGGGAACTGGTGAATATTTTGGAACTGCTGTGGAGCCAGCAACTTTTTTTTTTTTTCTTTTTAGACTTTAAAAAATTTTACTAGGGATACAGAGGTGCATTACATAATGACAAAATATACAATTCTAAACTTATATGCATCTTATAGTATAGATTCAAAAGTACAGAGCAAAATTTGACAAAACTGGAAGGAGAAATTCACAAATCCACCATCAGTATAGGTGACTTTAATAATATCTCATTAGTAATCAGCAACTTACTTTTAATGATCAGACTGCTGAGGAGGAAGTGAGTCTTGAAGGCTGCAGGAGAACAGTGGTGTGTATCAGGGGAAACTCAGGGTAGGGAGGCATACGGGGAGAACTGGCCACATCCCAGAGCCTTATTTTGCCCAGTTCCACTTCAGCGTTTGAAGGACTCCAGCAGTGTTTTCAGGAAATGGTTTATTTACTCCCTCCCCTTCTTCTTTCAGATTAAATAACAGGAACCAGTTTTCACCACTAGGGTCAAAGCTAAGTTATTAGGGGGCAGGAAATACTTTCCCAGTTCTGTTATCTACTTTCAGACTTTCTGCTCTTTTACTCCTCTGTTGGAGGAGATAGATGTGTAGCTACTGCCTAGGCAGCCCCTGTGAAAGTGATGGATCTGAGGCTTCCAGAGATCAATCTGGCACAAGAAGTAAAGAAGCAGCCGCATGGCTCTCTCTTAGAGGCAGAGTTTTCTTCCCTTGGACAGGATAGAGCTTTAATTGAATCCAAATCACATCTAATCCCATGAATGCTGGAGAGCAGTACATTTTTAACTAGAAGAGCATCAATTATTTATTAGCCATGATACTAATTTACCCTGAGTGTGTGTCTTAGAGCTGGCTATTCATCCCTGTGTGGCCACTGATGTAATGCCATTGTGCTCCTGTACTCAACCAAGATCTCTGAATTTTCTAGCCTTGTGTTTTCCTGAAGCTATTATTTTTTTAATGTGTATTAAAATATTTAGTCACTGATATCATCTTGCACTGCTCTGAAAAGAGGAGGAGAAGGTGGGGATTCCTGTTGCTGTGGCTCTTTTTTGCTCTTGCACCTGAGGGCTATTTGGGAGGTCCTCTCTGGGGGAGCCTTCACTCAACACTGGGCTCTGGGAAGTGGAGTGGGGCTTGCCAGCTGTACTTTGATGCTGCTGCTTTATCTGTTATTTGGTACTGTTGGGTTCCAGGATAAGTCTCTGGATCTCACAGTTACAGATGTTTGAGACTTTGAACGTCTGCCCCTAGAAAATGCCCGCAGGTTTTGGTGTCCCTTATAGCATCCCCCTCACCTCCTTCCCAGGTTAGCTGACCCTTCAACAACATGGGTTTGAAGTGTGCTGGTCTACTTACACATGGATTTCTTTCAGTAGTAAATACTGCAGTGCTACATGGCCTGATTGGTTGAATCTGCAGATGTGGAGCTGTGGATATGGAGGGCCGAGTGTAAATTATAAGCTGATTTTTTACAGTGATGAGTGTAGGGCACCCCCAATTCCTGCTTTATTCAAGGGCAAACTGTATATTCATATTCTACCTGTTCGTAGAGTAGTAATTGTGATGATGGCTAACAGGGACTCTGCATCGCTTAAGTCCAGATATTCTTCTAAGCACTTCGTATGTATTAACTCATTTAACTCCCACCACAATCCTGTGAGGTAAATACTATTGTTATCTCTACGTTACAGGTGAGGAGAACATTAAGTTACAAGTAGTAAGTATCAATAACTTGTCTGGTGAGCCTAGTTCGGGCTATGGAGTGAAAAGCTGAACTGATACACATGCCTTGCCACTTAACCGATCACAGCCTTTAGTCTCTTCATCTGAAAATTGGTTATCAATGGTACCTGCTCAAAGGATCTTGGAGGGTGTGCAATTCTGCACATAGTAAACTTGTAAAAAGCATCAGCCACCACCACGACCACCCACCATCACCACCACCCTCATCTGCCTCATCATAATCACCTATCCAATCATATGATACTTCAGACCCCTAAGGCAGTCTCAAAGGATAATTTGCTTTGGATGTCGAAGAATTGTTGAGCTTTACTCCCTCCTTCCTTGAAAATACAATGGCAGGAAAGTTAGAAATGGTAAGTCTTCTTCCAAGCTGGAAGTTAGGTAGGACATTTTCAGATAGAAAGGTAATTTTATTTTTTTCCTGTTCTCTTCCCTCCTCCCCCATCTACCCCTGCTCACTCTAGGGGGTAGGGATGAGGGTAGATGGACTGGAGGAGAGGGTGGTGAGAATGTTGGTAAAAGAAAAAAGTAACCACCAAAAACGTGTGCAGAATCACTCCAACATTTAATTAAGGCCTGCAGCCCTTTGTCAGCCAGAAACTCTTCTCATGGTGAGAGAGGCAGAGAACCTTGCCAGTGTCTCTAGAATTATTTGTATAATTCAGCAGCTCTTTCCCTCAGATGCTTACCACACGGGGTTGGGGTATAAAGACGTACGAGTAGAATTGCTGAGGTTCAGACACTTGTGTTCACTGTTCAGTTGAGAGCCACTTAGGCTGTTCTTGTACAAATGCATTAGATTATGGTTAAGCAGCTTATGGACATAAAAACACATTAGAACTTTACAGCACTCTATAAATTATAGTTTTTGCAGCATTCACAGCCACAATGCTAGGTAATTACATTCATTAATCTACTACTAAGAGCACATAAAGTTGCCTCCCAAACGGTACTGTATGTGTCAGTGCTCAGCTGGGAAGAGAGCTTTTCTCCCCCTCCTTCTTTGTTCCATCTCCCCCTGTTCATTAAGTCTTACGCAGGAAGGTTTTGGATTGTACATTGAGGGATTCCCTAACAGAGTCCAAGAAACCCATTTCTTTCCAGGTTAGGCTCCAGCAGGAAGCCTTGTAGGTAATCTTTTTATGTTGAACTACATCTAGTAGCTATTCTCAATGCATGTATTTTCTTTTTGGAAATGGACAAGTGTCTCATTTGGAAAACCAGCAGGGGTAAAGCAGTTGAAAAGAGATTTATGATGGAATCAGTAGCAAATGCTTTTTCATGACTTCTTTTTGCCTGTCTCTAGGAATGGTTTACATGGTGGTCTTTTTAAATTTTGGATGTATCGTGAGTACAAAGGGTTGCTCTCTTCCCATGCCAAACTTTCCTGAAGTTTCCATCTTTCCATTCCATGTGTTGATGGGAAATGCATTTCTTTTCTTTCTTTTTCCGGCAACCTTTGCACTTCTCATAAATTATGGAAGGCAGATTTGGGAGAAAAAAACAGATGAAAATTTATGTGGTGTTATTATTCCAAAGAGCAAATTGTATTTTTTTTTGCATTATTTTACAGGTTAAATAGACAAAGTGATGTGCTTATTTAAAAAAAAAAAAAAAAGTAATAGAGAAGTATGGAAAGGTTGAGTCCCAAACCACAGTGTAAATCCTGGGCAGTGCTCAGACTACATCCCAGGCTTCTGCATTCGGTTCCATGTGTGTGTTATGATGTCATGAGCTCTAGAGCCACACAGCTCTGCATTGAATCCTGGCGTTGCCTTCAAGCTTTGTGACCTTGGTCAAGTTAATTCATAGTAATAGAATAGCTAACGTTAGTATATTCCAGAAACTGTATTAGTTTATTAATTTGAGTAGCTACTTTGTAAGTTAGGTGCCATAATTAGCCCCCATTGTATAGAAATGAGAAAAACTGAAGCTTCACAGGGTGTTGTGATAGTTAAAAGAGGTATTATAAATATAATATACAGTACCTCACTCTGTACACTGAAAGATACTCAGTACACACAGTCTTGAGGATATATGGAAAACAGGTCCCACCATCTATCCTCCATTGCCAAATATAACCTTCTATCATGACTAACAGTTTCCCTTTTTAATGACTAAAAACTTGATTGCATTAGCTAGGAAGAGGAATTCCTCAGTTAGCATTTATTATCTACTTTATGCTAGGAAATATCCCAGGCACTTCCCACAGATTTTATTAAGCCTCATAACTCTATCCCTGTATTCGAGGAGTAGAAATGGAGGCCTAAACAGGCTGGAGGTTTGCTAAAGGTCACAGAGCCACAAAGCGGCAACACCAGTACTCAAACCCAGATCTAACTGCCACCAGAGACGGCACCTGCTTGTGTCAGTCCTATAGAGCAAAAACACAAAGGAGGAAATGGAAAATGAATAAAGAGGATGGGCAGCAGTGAAGTGCAGTAGTTTTCTTAGAAGGAATTTTCTGTTGTGGGAAGTAATCTAAGAAAATGGTATGATAGGCTCTCTATCAGTAAAAGAGTTTGATGTAAGCAGCTTTGGCTTCATGTCCTTCAAAGCAGCCCCCGTTTTTAGGGTGGGGTGCAGAGTCCCTTTCTTCAGCAGGCAGGATGGCATTCTTGTTCCCTGAGGAACTGAGAAATATTTGGGACTCCCCATAGCACTAAATGGTATTGTAACACTGGATAACTGCTGAGAAAAAAAATGGTTGCTCTGGTGTAAATCAGTGTGCGGACGAGGGAGTGACAGAATTGCAGGGTGGTATCAGCCTCAGCATCTTGTTTCCAACCCAGCTCTTCCCGCTCTTACAAAACAGCTGCCATATTGGATTACAGTTGAAATCACCGGAGCCTGCTGCTCATCAGGGCAGGGCTGATGCTATTTGTGGCATGGAGTGTCCTAGCAATATGATAGCAACTGGACAAGCGAAAAAGGGAAGCCTCCCTCTGGCACGCTGCCTTCCAAGGTATAGTTTAAACCACAGGCTCAATTTTTGCCCCATAACTGATTTCCCTACCAACCTATCTGCTTATGCCCATACCCTCCCAACCTCACACAGCAGGCCTGGCCTTTATCATTTCAGGTCCTGCAGAGCTGTTCTCTCTCACTGTGGTACTGATGTCAGTTTTAACAGCCATCTTGTATATCGACACCTCCACTGATTGCAAGTGTATATGCTGTTTCCAGTTTGTATAGCCAGTGGTTACCTTTCACAGGCTATGAAGGGGATTTCACCTTTATGAATGTAATTTGCTGAGCTTATGGTGGCATCAGTAAATCCTCCCAGGATGTGGAAGGGTTGATTTTCCTACATCTAGATGACATTTTCCAGCCCCCTTTCCTCATGGGATCAAGGGCCAATGTTACATCTGTGTGAGAGAAGTGAACGAAATTGTTGAAAGAGAAGGAAGTTGTTTAACGTATGTCTTGCAGACGCAGTTTCTAAGATATATGCCTGTGAGGATGTATAGGTTTCCCCCACTGTCTGAAAGTAGGGCATTCCTATGAAACCTTTCATAAGCCAAAATGGCGTAAAGCCAAGAAGCAATTACCTTAGGACACAATCTTGCTAAAGGATACACAAAATAAATTGAGATAAAGCACAGATGCTTACAGACACAGTTCAAAGCTATGGCAACTTGATGCTAAGATGCTGAGTGTAGTTCCCAGGAAGGAGCTTGGTGGTGCCACTCTTGCTGCTTGGGGTGGATGCTGCCCTCTATTAACACCTCTTTGCAGAACAGACACTGAATGCCATTTTTGCTTTAAACCTCTATCCATAAAAGTGAAAGTCCTCTTCGGATTTCTTTTGGTTAGGGAAGACAGATGCTGATACAGGTTTTTTGTAAAAGTCAAGTGGTATATAGTGGACTTTGGAAAAGTGGGGGATGCCTGTATGTGTGTGCCTTAGGCATGGGCAGAATGGGTTATGTGTCAATACTTAGTAACTCAGAACTCTACTGAGTTAACTGTGGACAGCACTTATAGAAAAATTAAAGTGCTGCTTCTTAAAAATGGGAGAACGTTTTCAGAAGGGACTTTCAATGCTTTCAGCAAATCTCTTTGGCTTATGTTTTTATGTAGAAGTCATTTTCTCAAGTCAGACATCCCAATTGCCTATTAGGTAAACACAGAAAGCGTAGATTATGAGTTAAAGTATCGACAGCATTTCAAGTGCTATCAGAGAACATTTAATTCAGTTTAATTTTGTGATAAATCTTGTGTTTAATCCTCTGGTTACTCTGTAATCATGTCTCTATTGATCTTTTCTGAATGACTGCCTGCAGTTTAATAAACTTTGCCATTAACCCAGAGCTTCTAAAGGGAGAGATTGATTCCATTATCAAATCTGATAGACCCAATAAGTACCTAAACATCACTAAGTCTATCTATAGGAAGCTTTGGTATAGAGACAAGCCTGTGGCTTGTTCAGCAAACTGAGTAAAAATGTGGACAACTTTGCATGACATAATTGCCTCAGAATCAGTATCCAAGTCTCTTATGCAAACTGACACTGCCTTTCATTTCTCCAGTCAATGTAGTAACCAGTGGAAAGGACAGTCTCCTTTCTTCCCTCAACTATAATTACAGTATGTAATTTTTTTCTTATTGCAGAAATAGCTTTAGAAGTTTATTTGGTCTGTGTCTCGGGTCAGTGGGTACACCTTAAATGTACACCTTAAAAATACTTTTCTGTGTTCTGGGAAAGCCTGCAGGATAGTTCATTTTATTTTCACCCATATGATGCTAAAGGGAAGAAAATGCTTCTGGCTAAAACCTGAGATAGAAGATGAGGGGTCGATGATAGGAAAGAGAGTAGAAAGGGAGTGTGCATTCCTAGGCTGGAACTGTGTGAACAAGCTCCCAGACTGGGAAGACTTTCCATGAAACTTGTGTACATGTCTCATTCAGTGACAGAGCATTTGCAATATACGCTAAACAAGAATTTGTTTTTTTGCACCTGTGGGTATTTATAGCTGCTGTCATTATCCATTAATACTTATTGAGCCACAAAGGCAGAACATGTGGAATTCAGGGACTGGAGCATTTGTATAGCTTCTTATTTTTTTAAGGTCAGAAAGGTGTCATTCTCTGCCACTTTTCACCCCTGAAATAAAATGGTGAAAATTGTCAGTTTTAGAGAAAAGCCAAAGCTTTTATTTCTGTCTGGATTTTTATTGCTGATTTGAATCCTTCAGAAAGAGTTCAAACATTTGACGTCAGTGGCATAGCCTTTCCCTAATTATGCTTTGGAGGGGAAATGGAGGTGAGTAGAGGATTTTATAATGAGACAGTACTAAACTATAATTTAAAATTTTCTTCAAACAAAAGGTCATAATCCTGACACTTACAAATAAGGCTGTAATGACTTGGTGTTAGGGAACGAGAGTAGGATTAGAACCAAGGGACTCCAAGTTTGTTGACAATAGTTGACTGTCTGACTTTGGGATGTCATTTGTTTACCAAACCTCGGTTTCCTAATTTAGAAAGTGAAAATGATGGTGCCTGCTATATAAGGGTATTAGGAAATCAAGTGAAATGATGATTTTACCTTGTAAACTCTCAACTCCCAGTTGTTATACTAATATTAGTGGTTATAAAAAGTCATAAATTAGTCCTTACTTTATATTCAGAAATTGTCTGACCTTTTATTCAATGTCTAGTTCTCAAATCAAAGTCAACTTGGGACAAAAGAACTCGAAGGGTGCTTTCCTGTAAGAGAAATCTCACAGAGATATTTAAAGGTCTGGGAAATATGATCTGGAAGAAAAACTTCTACTGAATCAGTGAACTCTAAGCTACATTGGTTGAATGTTTTATATGTGCTAAATAGCCTCCCAGGATAATAGTAACATCAGGGAATTTAATGGAACCTAAGAGATTATCTCATGGAGGACCCTGAATTTATAGATACTGAAATAGGTTGGTCTATGCCCTTGGCAAGCCAATTAAAATTAGTTTGAGAAAGGCTGTAACAGTTGTTCGTGGAGTACAAGGAGGTGTGTATACACATGGGCATGTTGGTTCTCTGCATCACTGCTCTGTAAATGAAGGAATGCTTCCTCATTTCCAATGGGAAGTTGACTACAGTTTCTGGGAAGTTGGGAGAAAGTTAGAATTGTTACTCAAGTAATAATTATTTCATAGTTCTCTTAGAATTATTACTCAAGTAATAATTATTTCACAGTTCTCTAAACACCTATCTGAACCACTTGAAAAACTTGAGCCATAAAGGGATTGTCTGTCATCCACATACCCTTCCCAATGTGCTGTGTAAACTATTTATATTCAGGGCCCACATAATGTGAATTTTGCCAGAAGTTGCTTTTCCTGTTACTAAATATTCCCAAACATTAAATTACCTTTTGTGAAATTGCTTCCTGTCTGCTGAGTGGAATGTGCCTCTTGTGCGTGCGTGTGAGTGTGTGAGTGTGTGTGTGAGTATGTGAGAGAGAGAGGGATTGAGAGATTTTGTTCTACTAAATGAGCCTCTCCTAGAAGTGGTTACTTTTACCCATCCGCGACCTCTGTAGCCCTAAGTAAGTCAAATATCAAGGTGCTCTCTGCCGCCTGTTAATGGAGGTTTGACTTCTTAATAGCCAGAGCTAGAAGGACATATTAGTGGTCTTCCCTTTTGTCCCACTTCGTAAGATTCGGAGTCACATCAGGATTTTTTTTTCTTATTCTCTTCTGGGGAAGATTAAAGGATCAGAACTGGTATAGCATTATGGCAGGAAAGAATGGAGGACTCTTCCATGGCTCAGAATCCCAGTCTTTATTCTGCTTTCTATTTCTCCTCTGGTTCATTATTTCACTCTGTTGGAAAACTGAAATGAAAGGATGCACTGCATCTTTCCTTAAGTAATTAAAGATTCATTGGTCGCTTAAAATGAAGATGTGGTAGTATGTGGGTATCTGGGGACGAGAAGAAATTGGGAACATTTTAAGGGAAGAAAACAAAAGTCTGTACCTTATTACTAATCTGGATATGGAGAGGTCTCCACTGGCTAATCAGGGTCCTTGTCTCGAATATCTGGATGATAGTATCAACCACTCTTGATTTTTCTGTGAATAGAGAGGTATTGAGACTCAGTAAATGGTAACTTAGCCATGAAATCAAGCCACAAAGATGATGGCAAGACCTGACATTTTTCCCAATAAGTCTCCTTTATTGTTTTGTTTTCCCTTGGGTTGAATAAGGTAACTTACATTATCTCTTGAGGATCTGTTCACTCCCTCTTAATACATAGGGGAATAGTAATGGCTTTACCAAGTATGTGGTGGGGGATAATGAGTTTGAAAGTTCTTGGTTAGAAATGTGAAGAAGGAGGAGGGAGGGACTAGTAGATTCATAGGGTGGGGGCACAGACTCTAGAGTAAAAGGAGCATTCATGGTGTCCTCCTTTCTCTGATTCACTTGTTCAGAAACAGCTCGCTGTGTGCCTCATTCTGTGTTCTCTGCTAGGAATTCAGGGATGATGAAGTTATAGCCTCTCTCCCTGTGGAGCTAAACCTGAGTATTACAGGGAAGGCCCAATTACTAACTGTTTTGCTGCAATGTAATAAGTACATTAATTAACCCTTTCCCCATCTTTTGCATAGAATGCCTAGTCAAAAATGAGTAATGGCTAATTAAAAGGGGTATCATTAGCACTACACGTCCTCTCAAGGGTGTGTGTGACCTCAGTGAATTAGATTTGAGTGGATGAGAAAGCAGTAGAAATTTGCATCTGCTCGCCTCTCTCGAGGCAGCAAACCAGACTCCTGCCCTCCGAAAAGCCTGAGAATTGTGTGGTGGTCACTTTCTCTTCTGGCTTCCATTATGCTCTCCTCTGTTGTGTGGGTTCCCTTCCCCTTTTTTGGACTCACCCTTTGTGTACGTTATTGCCCTTAAGCCCTCGCTGATGAGATTTTCTGCCTCAGTCATGCTGTGCTCAGCTCTCAGAATGCTGCTGTTATGGAGGAGTTAATTTTTTTTTTAAGGTTTCCTTTTCGTCATGCTGTATTTCTCAGATTATCTGGAGGGACTGTAATCCAATTTTAGGAATCCTTCAGGGCTAAGAGCCTAAACTGTTTTAAGCAATAGCATCTGGTTGCCAGGGACTCAACCACTTTGAGCATGTTAAGGTCTAACAGCAGCCAACTCTCAATTATCTATGGGAATGGGAGACTGCTGGGACTTTTTCAATTCACAGAGTGCACAAAAATCTCCCTTAAGCTGATAGTTGTGATCTCATCCCATAATTTAGGAAAGCTTCTCAGCGGCCAGGGTTTGAGGTTTTTCTTTTTGCTCCTCACTTCTGCCTCTGACAGTGGCACCACACCTTTGACAGGTGTTTTCATATGCTGAATTTGTCTGTGCTTGTGCTCTCTCTTCTTTTTAAACCTTTTTTTCCTCTCTCCATTTGGATTCCCTTATGTCATATGCATCATTATGTATTACATATAGTATTTTAATAAGCTGCCTCTTTGTTTTTACATTTAGGAAAGGTAAAAAGTTATCTATGTTTTCTTTCTTTGCTCTTTGATTAATGTGTTCACAAGAGAGGATGTGGCCAAACAGTAACCAAGGTACTTGAAGGAAAGATAGGAAAAACTCTACAAAAGGTTAGCCTCTGAATACCTGAGAGAGGTGAAGAAAAAAAAGGCACAGTGTGAACTCCACCTTATCGCTGACAGTGATGTGAAGACCGGACACTGCTCCCCGGTCTGACTGAGACATTCACGTCCACAGCTGAGTTGTCTCCAGTGGAACGTTCATGGCCACATTATAGGCTAAAGCCAGTCCTTTCAGAATGTGGCCGTCCTGTTGTTTCAGGAATCTGAAGGATGAGTTCCTTTTGATGGACACCCAATGTCATCTAGTAATTGGTAATAAAAATATGTCAGTTGTGCATGATGGCCAGGGTTGCCATTTAAAAAACAGCTCTATTGAGGTATAATTGACATACCAGTAAATTGCATGAATTAAAATGTAAAATTTTAAGTTTTGACACGTGTGTACACCCATGAAACCATTGCCACAATCAAGACATTGAAAATGCTCATCACCCCAGAAGTTTCCTCATGTCCTCATATAATCTCCTTTTCCTGTACCTCTAAGGGAACTATTGATTATTTTACAATTCTGTCACTATTGATTATTTTACATTTCTTAGAATTTATTGTAAATGGAATCATACAGAATGTATTCTTTTTTGTTTGATTTCTTTTACTCAGCATAATTGTTTTGAGATTTATTCATGCTGTAGCATGCATAAATAGGTTATTCCTTTTTATTGCTGAGTAATAATATTCCATTGAATGGTTATATCACAGTTCATTCATCTGTTGATGTACATTTTTTTTTTTTCCAGTTTTAGGCTATAACAAAGCTGATATGAGCCTTCATGGGCAAATCTTTATGTGGGCATGTGTTTTTATTTCCTTGGGGAAATACCTGAGAGTAGAATGGTTGGAGCATATGGTAGGTATACTTTGAACTTTTAAAGAAACAGCCAAACTATTTTTTAAAGTGGCTGTACCATTTTACATTTCTACCAGGAGTATATGAAAGTTCCTCAACATCCTTGTCCATACTTGAGATGGTCATGCTTTTTCATTTTAGCCGTTCTAATATGTATGTAGCGGTTATAATTTGCACTTCCCTAATGATGACTGTTGCTAAGCATCTTTTCATGTGTTTATTTGTCACCCATATATCTTCTTTCGTTAAGTATTGGTTTAAATTTTTTGTCCTTTTAAAAAATTGGGTTGTTTTCTTTTAATGTAATTTTGAGAATTTAAAAGAATATATTCTAGATACAAAACTTTTATCAGATATACACTTTGGAAATATTTTTTCTGTTCTGTGGCTTGTATCTTCATTTTCTTAACAGTGTCTTTTGAAGAGCAGTAGTTTTCATTTTTGATGAGGTATAATTTATCAAGTTGTTCTTTTCTGGATTGTACTTGTGGTATCTTGTCTGAAAAATCTTTGCCTAACCCAGGGTTACAAAAGTTTTCTTCTAGACATTTTTTAGTTTTAGGTTTTACACCTAGGTTAATGATACATTTTGAGTTAATGTTCCTAATTAGATTGAGATATGGATCAAATTATACATATCTATTTTGCATATGGATATCTACTTGTTCCATCAACATTTGTTAAAAAGATTATAATTTCTCCACAGAATTGTTTTTGCACTTTTGCTGAAAACCAGTTGTCCATATATCAATAGGTCTATTTCTGGACTCTCTATTCTGTTGATCTGTTTCTCTATTTTTATGACAATACAGGGCTGCAATTTTAATCCAACGTGAAGTATAGCAATAGGAAGCACCTTACTTGCTTCTTGCCTAACCCATTTTAGAGTAATAGCTCACCGATTTGCACGAGTTCTGGGATCCTTTCTTAGATAATCTAACAGGTGGCAAAATGCCTGGCATATAGTAGGTATTTCGATTTTTGTTTTTAAAAGATGAAAACATGAGGGATTATTTTTTGAATGCCATATTGATTATTTTATTTGTAAATTCCTATAAGTCTCCTGTACTTACTAAAAAGTTTAGGTCCTGAAAGTCTGTTCATAAGTCCGTTCGTTCAAAACTCCAAAGTGGGGGACCACTGTGAACATATCCATATAGAGTTAAGTTTTAAAAGTGCTGTTATGTTTTGTTTCTCTAATTTTCACTTCTTATTATCACTGTAAACCCTTTTACTTCTTTTGCACTTAAGAGAAGTATTGGAATCAGTGTTTGTAAAGCCATTCAAAAACAGATACAAATGCAATATAATAAACCAAGAAAGGACTTGACAGACTAAAATGACAGCACACAGATGATAATGTCTTGTGATGGTAACAGAGAAAGCACTTTTTCTTTTTCTCCGGGGTTCTTTGTTATTTTCTTTGCAAATCCCTAAGATCAAAGAACTAATAGAAGAGGTTCTGCTTAGATTGCACCCCTCTTTCACACATGTACGTACACTTGGGCACATGCGGGCACACATATTTGTAAGTGATGGGCTGCCCTCACACTAGTTTGGCTGGAAAAATCAGATGGAGGCTCTCTTTCTAAAACCTATTTCATGCAAGGCAAGCGAATCGTGCCCTCATTTGCTGTTGTCTCTGACTTCACCTCTAATCAGCAAATGGAGCTGTGCAGCCTACACAGGGTTCATCTGCAATTCGCTGCTCTCCCTTAGTTGGTGCAACACCGAACCATTTCATTTTGAACTTTAAGAGTGGCAGAGGAAGCCTTTAGTGGAAGATTGTAATTTGGGAGAAAGGAAAGTCATGAGCAAGATCGCCTGTTTTGAAGAAAGGCTGGGTGTTGGAGGAGATTGCCTTGGTTAGTCGGTCTCTGAGCCTCCCTCTCAGCATGTGCACTGCTGTGGCCATGCCCTCCATCACCAGTGACCTAAAAACTCACATAATTTTAACTATTCAAGAAACCTGTTCCCCGCCTGTTGTACATAGCCTGTGCACTTACCCCCTCTATTGCCAGAAAATATGTCTAAATCATTTTACCTCCCAGCTAGCCTTCTGTTGTTGGCTGGTTGGCTTTCTTACTTCTTCTGTGATTGCCAAATGAATGCCTTAAAGCATTTTTTCCAGATCTCTTCCTTATCCTCCTGCCCCCGTCCCTTGCTAGTGTGCTAAATGCTTCCCCTGCTGAGTATGGGGCATAGTCATCTTATTTTCAAAAACCACTGTAGATAGTTCTGATAGACATTAATTTTCTTTGGGAACCATGGTAATGACGCAACAGGCCTCTGAAAATTGCCATTCATCGATCCTAAAAAGTTATTGTATAAACCAGACAATCTTTCTTCTTATATTGAAGCAGTACTTTATAGGCTGCCCAAGTTTCTTTAAGGAAGTTCTTAAATTAGTTGCTGATAATTTGTCGGTGGATGGATATATGCACATATACACATGTATATAATCATGTGTGCAACTCTTTAGAATGTTATAAGGTGAGTAGGTTATAAGCTATTTGTCTTTAAGTCTCATTGCTTACAATGGACAGTTTTTGTCATTTCACCCCCAAGACAGCCATTGAGAAATGAAGTGATTATTTTACTTGATACACAGTAAACAGTCTGTATAGGTTTATAGAGGAAACAAACAAATAGCAGCCTGGTTTTTTCAGGAACTGTTCCAAAGGGTCTATGCAGTAATTTTATAAATAAAACTGTATCTTTGAAAGTATAAAGATACTCTCTAAAGATAATCTTTGAAAACCTCTTATGTAATAAAAACTTTTAAAAGACTACATTCTTTACCTCTTAAGCTACAACCTCTATACACATATTGATCCTCTCTTTCTTCCCCTCTTCCCCTCAGACAGTCTCCAGAGTTGAAAATCTCAATATTAATTGCAGCTGAGATGATTGTATTGCTGCTGCTAAGACTTCAGCAGGTCTCTTACAAGCTAATGTCACGGCATGGGGTCCATTTGCTCTGTGTAGCTATTCTGTGGTGCAGTGAGAATGCCTTGATTAATATGCTACATGAAAATAAAATGGATTTAGAAAAAATTATACCATACTCTCATAAATATTAATTCACATTTGTATGGAATTGCACACAATTTTCAATATACTTTGGAGCACCTTCAGTATGAAAAAAAGATTTGGTCTCTGAAGAGAATGGCATAATTTTTTTCTAAAAGCACAGCTGATACATTATTAAATATCATTTGTTTATTAACCCTATACTCTACATCCATATGATGTAGGGCAGTAGGTGGACAGCGTGACAAAGAAAGGTGTTTTTTTCAGCCTGTGGGGAGTTTATGTATTACCCTTAGAAGTGGTACAATTTAATCATATTATATAGAAGCAGTCCACAGTGGGACTCACCTGGCTGCTTCTGCTAGTGTTGCCATTATACCTGAGTGTTTTTTCATGATAGCTGACTAAATTGGTTACATTTGAGGCCAAATTCTGAGCAGATGTCTGACATAGCTGACTGTGGTAGTGGACATTGGACAAAGCAATAAACATAGCAGATATTTGTTGAACGTTTGTCATCGGTTAGGCATAGTGTGCAAGGTTCTGAGACTGGAATTAATGGCCACGTGTACTTGCTTCGATCTCACCTTGTCCTCTAAACACTTCCTCACCACATCTTCATTGCCTTGGGAGACCTGCCTCTTCAGTGGCAGAGAGTAAATCATCTGCAGTGGAAGCAGCTAGAAGTTCGACCAGAAGCTACTCATTTGCCTTGTAGGATTATTATTTTTGATGTATTCTTGCCCCAAAGATAAGGCCCTTCTCCTTTTCGGGGGCTTCTTGCTATTTGCTCTGATCCTTCCTGTGTGCCAGCAGTGCCTGCTTATTTGGGTTTCTTGGTTTCTTGCTTCTGTCAGCATTTCTAGCTTGCTTCACTCACTCTGTGTTAGAGACAGCTTGAGATATTATTAAATCACTATTGTGGTTTATAGATTTGGATATTTTAGTTGTATTATTTATTTAGCAAGCATAATTTGACCATCTATTACTTGCCTGGCTCTGTAAGTGAAGCACTGGGATTACTGATACTTAGTACCGACCTTATTCTTTCAAAGAATCATGCTACCAGCTGCCTCAGGGCTTTTGCACAAGCTGTTCTCTCTGCCCAGACTTTCAGATCTAGGTCAAATGGCAGTCATCTCCTCAGCAACAACCCCCTCCTCTGGACTAGACCATTTTCCCCAGTTTTAGCGCCCTGTTAGCTTTCCTTCAGAGCAGTTAGTTCAGTTTGCAATTATATATTTGTGTGATTTGATTAGTATCTGTCCCCTAAATTCTAAGTTCCATGATGTGGGGATTTTTCTCCCACACAATTGTTTTCCCAGCGCCTGCAGGGAAGTGCTAAGTTTGTACTTGGAATATACTGGGTGCACAAAAAACATTTGTTGAATGAGTGGAGACCTGAGAACAGTGCTTTGCATTACAGAATAGTCTCCCTGAACTGGCAGCCACTGGGAAGGGTTCTTGAGCTAGAAAAGGGAGAGGAGTAGAAGGGTGGGCTTTTGAGGCCAAGGCAAAGCAGATGTAAAGGTCCAAGGTCCCCAAATAATGGCCGTGGCTGAACTGGGAAAGACATCAAGCAGCACCGTGTGTGTCAAGTTGGAAGTGCTGAGGTAGAATAGATAGATAATTGCTCCAAGAATACTGGCTATGAAGGAGAGGAAAGAGAGAGTGGTATTTTGAGAATGAGAAATGGATGAAGGGGAATGTTTGTTTCTGTTTTTACTTTATTTTTTATTTTATTTAAAAAATACATTATTTTATTTTGGGCTGTGTCGGGTCTTAGTTGCGGCAAGCGGGATCTTTCATTGCAGCACGCATGCTCAGTAGTTGCGGTGTGTGGGCTCCAGAGCGCATGGGCTCTGTAGTTGCAGCACGTGGGTTCTCTAGTTGTGGCATGCGGGCTCAGTAGTTGCGGTGCGTGGGCTTAGTTGCCCCACGGCATGTGGGATCTTAGTTCCCCGACCAGGGGTCAAACCCGTGTCCCCTGTGTTGGAAGGCAGATTCTTAACCACTGGACCGCTAGGGGAGTCCGTGGTTTTACTTTATTTTTATATGTGTGTTTAGGACCACAGAAGCTGAGAAATTGTGTGCAGATGAGGCTCCAGGAAGGAACATTTTCAGTGTAAAGAGGAACATATCTATTCATTAGCAAATGATTGAGTGCCAAATCATTTTAATGTTATTGCTTAATGTGTACATTTCTCAGGGTTCTAAGGACTTTCACACATATTGTATCAGGTCATATCTGAGTCTATTTTGCATATGGGCTCAGAGTTGCAGTGACTTACTCCAAGTTTCATAATGAATACTGTCAGCGTCAGAGCTCAAACCCATCTTTTGGTGTCTCAGGATGTCCTGACCTGCCTCAAGGCACAGAACTCACCTATGTCATGTGGCCTGAAATGCTTGCCTGTAGTTCCTACAGGTGCTGCTCCCTATTCCAGAACATCCAGGATCCTTCTCCCACCCTCCCCCATCCCCCAGCCACACACAGGAATAAATGAAAAGTTGCTGTTGATCTTGGTGATAATATGGTTGTTACATTTTGCAAAGAAGATGAGAATTAAGGATGCTCAGAGGAACTTGTGGTAAAAATATAATGCATTAAGGAAACATTTTAATCATGTGAATTGACAGTTTCTTTCTTGCTGGCTCACATCCACCTGGCCCTGGTATGTTCAGTCTTGTGCTGATTTTTTTGAATTGCGCATGCACTTAGTACTCCTTTTCTGAAACGTAATTGATGTACCATCTTGGGAAGTGAGTGTATTAAGCCTCCTCAGGGAGTAGCATGTGCTGGACCTAGTGCAGAGCCAGATGGAAAGCTACTATCCCAGGCGGCAGTGAAAGCACTTTTAATGGACAGATACTTTGTGCTTTGTTGAGCTTTTTTTTCCGCAACAAGAATAGAAAGTATATATTTGTGGTATTAAGGAGTCAGAAAAATTGAGAGCCATGTTTCTTAGTTTTAGGTAGTCTCATACCGCACTTTCTTGCCTTTATTTACTCCCTCCCTTCTAGAAACCCCATTTAGCCTCTGTTTTGGGTGTGACGCTAACTACCTATGTAACCACCACTTTCCTTTCCTTCTCTTTTTTTCTACAGAAAGATGTAGCACTTAAGCCTCAGGAACGCGTGGAGAAACGCCAGACCCCTCTGACCAAGAAGAAACGGGAAGCACTTACCAACGGCTTGTCCTTTCACTCCAAGAAGAGCAGACTCAGCCACCCACACCACTACAGCTCAGACCGGGAAAATGACCGCAATCTCTGCCAGCACCTCGGGAAGAGAAAGAAAAT
The DNA here is from genome assembly GCF_964270905.1 of Leucopleurus acutus. Taxonomy (NCBI): domain Eukaryota; kingdom Metazoa; phylum Chordata; class Mammalia; order Artiodactyla; family Delphinidae; genus Leucopleurus; species Leucopleurus acutus. Next base: position 12,123,623 of record NC_139158.1, read on the forward strand.
GCCGAAGGGACTCAGACAGGTGAGGAAGCTTAGGGTTTGTTCATTCCTGTGGCTGCTCTTCCTCAGGTGCCTGCTTCTCTGTGATTCTTCCTAACAGGTGGAGAAGATATTATCCTTGCTGGGTGCCGGAGGGCTGCCCTGCACAGCTGTGTGTTTGCTTCTAAAAGAATATACCAAACCAAGCTCATTGTTTTTATCACAGTTTGAAACTTTAGCACAGTACCCTTTCAGTCACCTGTGCTCCGTGTAACAAAGCCTGTTGCTGGCGCTACTGGCGTTGAGGGCAGACTAACGGAAGTCTTGGTGATGGTCCAGGTAGACTGGCTTGCAGGGACAGATCCTCTGAGGTAAAACAAAGGAAACAGGCAGATTTGTTCAAATACACTGTGTATCTCAAGGTTCTGAGGTGCTAAAAATGGTTATTTGCATGCAGGCAGTACCCTGCATAAGATTTATGTTTTCCAGGGAAGCCCAAATACCGTGGCATGTGGGAGAGCACTGGAAGAAATGAGTTTGCCTTTTGGTTCTTCAGGGGTCCTCCACAGCCTATAATTCAGGACTGTCTTTGTGATCTGCTGATTGTATGAAAGTCTGGTAGTGGGGCTTACTGGGCTGTTTAATAATTAGGTTTCAATGATCCACAAGAAAATACAGCTCTTGGCATTTGGGGAGCCTTTCTGCCTGTGGAAATCCCCATATGAGATAGATTAATAATGAGAAATGAAGCTGTTTATAGCAATTTTTCAGCACAAATCCGGAGGCTTTAGCACCTGCTGAGTTGCCTGTGTCCTGGGTGTGTTTTGTTTGTTTTTGGAGGGACCTCTGGGTGGGATTGACTATCACTTGAAGGAAGCAGAGGAAGGGAGTGTGGTTCACAGAGCAGGTGCTGCTCATTAGAAGCTGAACAGGTAATTCCTAGTTTGCAGATGTTTCTCTGCAGAGGGAAGAGACCTAGGATCAGACAAAACAGTGGTTCTAAAACCTCACAGATCATTAGAATCATATCATGAGCCTTATTAAACACATACTCTAGCTCTACCCTAGAACCTGATGAACCAGAATCGCTAGGGGTTTAGGCACAGAAGTTGGTCATCTCAAATTTCCTATTTGATAATGGTCAAGCCAGTTTGGAAATTTTTCTTATAAAGAATCAAGAATATATTTTTGGTGATGAATTTCAGTTAAAAGATTTGAAAGATCAAAGTCCTTAATAAGATTTAGTGGGCAGTTTGGTGTCAGAATGGAACTTGATGGGTAAACCTCTGAGAAAATACCTACAGTGATGGATTTCAGCATGGACTCAGGAGGCTCTCAGGGAAGCATCCCCAACTCTGACACACATGGCGGTTTTTCTTTGTCCTGAAATGAAATGCCAGGTTAGAGTTATAATGGTTATTATTAACATTTATCTGATGCACAGCACGGTAGTCGTTCAGTGAGGGAGTTTGTGTAGTGTAATCTACAATATTCACAACAACCCTGGTTAGTAGATGGTATTATGGTTACTTTACAGATGGGAAAACTGGGGCTTAAAGTGACTTGTCTGAGGCCACTTAACAGTGAGGTACAGAGCTAGGGTTTAGACCCAGATTTCTCTGCCTTTCTCTGTTTTCCCTGTATATTCTGCTTCCCTTGTTTGAGATAAGGACTCCAAGTCGTGGGATGCAGGGAGTCTACAAGTATTTTTAGAAACTACATGAGTTGGTTTGGTCAGAGGGAGTGATTGTGGTCATATAAATGGCCTATGAAAGCTCAAGAAGAAAACAGGATAAACTATCAAGTACAGAGAACAGAGAAAGAGCTTGGAAAGTTGAAGGCAACCACATTTAGATGAAGATTTAAAAAAAAAACTTTTTTTTTTTTTTTTGTGACAGAGAGTGGGGTGAGGGAGGAAGGACTGTGTTCTATAAAAGATAGTTTTCCTGTGGTATTTGTGACTTCCAACTCACGCCTCTCCATGTGAGATATGTAGCAAATGGAGAGAGGTTGCAGTGTAACCACTGCCTCTCCAACAGGGTGGGAGGAGGGCTTCTTATCCTTTCAGACAAGAAATCAATTTAATTCTGAGCTTACACACAGCTGTGGTTCCTCATCCTTGACTCTCTTACTCCCATACTTGATCTGACTTTTCTGTTCTCTGTCTTCGAAATCCTTCTTTCTACTCTGTCCTCTAGTGAAAGAGTTTATGATCTTACAAGGCAAGGACTTGTATGTCTCAAATTCGAGTAGCTTTTTGGTCTTAATTATCCATCTTCTGGTACTAATGATATTTGAAATCAGAACTATCCTTATTTCAGGGAAAATATTTGAAAAGCAGTTAGTTTGACTTACTTTTTATGAATCATGGAGAAGGAAAGAATGAATCGTATCTTTGGCCTATGTAAGAGTTTTAAAAATAAGTGTTTTCTTATCTTCAGTGTTGATGCCAGAGTATACTATCCAAGTGTTATATTTTTAGTAGGAAGGGAAACAGAAGTTGATAATTGAGGTAAAGCTGTAATACTTTCATTTATAGCATTCCTAGCATCATATGTGCTATTATGAAACCCTGAACAAATCACTGTCTGTTGCTGCCCATCTGCAAAATGAGAGATTTGGATTAGAAGGTTTCTCAGTTCCATGATTCTTTAAGTTTTTGAATAACACAGATATATAGTGTTGCTGAGGTCTGTAAAGGAAGACCATAGTAGGTCTGAAAGTATTCAGTTTTGGAGTCTGTAACTGGTTGGCTCTGTGAAGACATTAAAGGAGAGTGAAAAAAAAAAAGCCAGCTGAGCTTGCACCCATCCCGATGGAAAAGCAGTATATTTTGCCCGTGCTCTTCTCCATTTCCATACTGTTAAAAGAAAGTGTTCTAAGTAGTAACCACTCCAGTGGAACTTACTTGTTGGATTATGTTTTTAAGTATAAATACACACTGACTTAGAAGATGCTGAGCTGGCAACTGTCTTGTAAAATGGTTGCACTGTTTTATATGGCAAATTTGAATTTTCTTCTTAATTTCCAAAGGGGTTTTAAAAAATGAAGAAAGGAGTAAGTGTTATACAGAAGAGTACATGTCTTTCTGACCCCCTATGCTTATGTTTGTCCTACACAGAACTATTTGCCCACAATGTGAGTACTCAAACATTATATTAAAAAGTTTTGGCTCTCACTAATAAGGATATAGTAGGTTGTTTTTTGCTTTTTTTTGTTTTTTCCTACTTTGACTTGGGAGCGGGAAAATCAAAACAGAGGTTGATAGGTCCTCTGCATAAGGATCTTTACTCTCTAACTGGGAAACCACTGAAGAGCATATTGAAGTCATGTGCTGCCAAACCTTCCAACCGACCGAGCCTTAACTTCCGCAGAAGGGTTTTGGGAAAACTTAACTCCTCTGAGGACTTTGAGTTTAGTTTTCTTTCAGTATGTCTAACTTCTAGACCACAGGGGATGCTTTAAAAATTTAGTACTTTGTAGTTGAAAACACTGAGCAGAGGGGTTTTAAAAATAGAAAAGAGATGAGGAAAAGTTGATAAGGGTTCAGAGAACTCTCAGATTGGGCTCTGAGTGGATATTCCTAAATCTTCATTTAGTCCATTAGTCTGTCCCGTCTTTCTCTAGTGTGAACTGAACCAGAGGAAATAGGCTTAAGTGAGCTAGGAGGAATTTTTAGGTTATATGAACTCTTCTAACTAACAGACACAAGGATGGATCATCAAAATAAATTCCAGAGTCTCCCTTCTAACTGAATTTTAAGTGCCAAAAAGCCATTCATGTAAGGACAGAATTTCCCAGAGAGAGGCAACCTATTGAGATAGCTTCTAGCCATAGGAGAACACTATTTGGGAGGAAAATAAAGGAATTCGGGAATATTTCAGGAGCCTGGCAGTTAGACTCTAACCTTGTTGGTGAGAATGGCTTATGTGGGAATGCCTTACGTGGTTTAAAAATCTTTATACAAATTGATCTGGGTAGGTGTTGCTTGTAAGGAATGGAAATTTGCTCCTCTCTCTGAAAGTCTAGTATGGTGGAGTCAAACTTGGTGGAGGATTAATAGCTGACATTGTAGATATCAAAGATGTATACTGATTTCTAGGAAGAGGAGGGATTGATCCCAGTGCCAAGTCTTTAGAATTAGAGCTCTTGTTTAAAGCTTTGCGTGGTGGCTGTGTCTGCTTTGTGTATTGGCATTGCATGTTCGCCTTATTTGGAGTAAGTGGTTGTGTTGGTCAAGGGCCCAGGTGACTAAGCCACCAGCTGAGCTTGCACCCATCCTGATGAAGCAGTATATCTTGCCCGTACTCTTCTCCTTTGAGAGCATTTACTACCAGAGGCGGATCCTTTATTTCAGTGGACTCACTCAGATTGTCGGAAGGCTTCTTGGTGACATTCGTTACTAGTAGAAATTAACTTGTGAAGGAGGATTTATAATGGAAAACTTTGATTAAGCAGACCCAGTTCAAGTCACATTGCTGAAGACCTTCTAATTAGTTCTGGGTGGAAATCTAGGCTGAAATCACACAGGTATTCATCCAGTTTGACGCTAGAGCCTACAGGTTTCTGGAAATCAGAGCATTTGAAACACTAATGTAATTAGGTGTTATACTTTAGTAATGAAAAGGCATGCACTTTGCTAGGTGCTCTTTCATAAATACATTTGTTATAATGGTTAAATGACTGAAGGTATATTGAGCTGGTATCAAGAAATGTGAGCTGCAGTTAAATCGTTTTTACTTCATACTTCAGAGTTTCAAGTTTAATGTGTTAATTGGGATTTCATTTGCTTTTTAAAACTTGTGTAATCATGAGAAGGTTACAAATGGAGGTATTAAAGAAAATTCTTTATTTTTCCTGCTGATGCATTTAAGTTGCACACTACTTCTCTCCCTTTGCCAAAACTACAGAAATAAGAATAAAAACATATAAGGAAAGACTGGGAGCAGGAGTGGGGAAGGAGATTGGCTTATAATTGCTCTTGGAATCTTGATTGACTTGAAATAAGGATAAGATGCCAGTTTTTAACATCTGGTTTTTGAGAAACCTCCAACCCAGGCCGATCTCTTTTCAGAATTAGTTGTGTATTATATTAGAGGTATTTGTTTGGTATTTGGAAACCTGCAACTATTATAACAACAGATTATGTGAAGGTTTTTGGTGTTTTTTCCCCCCCTTGGGCTTTAGAAGCAGTGAGTTTATTTTTTGAGTTACAGAATTTTTGTTTTGTGTCTTTTTTAAAAAAAATTAATTTATTTATTTTTGGCTGTGTTGGGTCTTCGTTTCTGTACGTGGGCCTTCTCTAGTTGCGGCGAGCGGGGGCCATGCTTCATTGCAGTGCGCGGGCCTCTCACTGTCGCGGCCTCTCTTGTTGCGGAGCACAGGCTCCAGACGTGCAGGCTCAGTAGTTGTGGCTCACGGGCCCAGTTGCTCCACGGCATGTGGGATCCTCCCAGACCAGGGCTCGAACCCGTGTCCCCTGCATTGGCAGGCAGACTCTCAACCACTGTGCCACCAGGGAAGCCCCTGTTTTGTGTCTTTTGACCCCGTACATTGTTGTCTGGGATATATTCTATTGGCCCTGCATGTTGGTAAGAGTGAGCATAAATATCACTTGACTTCTGTGAGACAGATGTTTGAAGTGAGGTGGCCAGTAATACATTTTATCCCAAGTGATGTATATAACTCTTAATTAAAATTTAGTAAAAATTGACCAAAAAGAGGACATAGCACATTGACTACCATCTCATAAAATAAAACCCATAGAGAGAAAATAGGCTGAATTGGAAAAGGAGCTGCAATTAAAAGAATGGGCAGTAACTCAGCTCCAATGATCCTGAGACCTATAGAAATTGTTTAATAAAACAGTGACATTCACTAATCCCAAAGTAGGAATTTGTTATACATATGTGTGTGTGGAGTTTTATTAAGGGCCATTTAAATATACTAAATATGCTATGTATTCTTAGAGGAGTAAGATGGGCAGTGACAGAAATCATTCTCAACTCTACCTACTGTAAATTCCTACAATACTGGTGATTGAAGGGTGAGGCAGCATGTTTTTCCCTTTACAAGATTTAGACACTACACTTTGGATACTTGATGAAGGTAGACAGACTCCCTTTATTTACATTAAAACTGCATTCTGTGTTAATTTAATGGTAGCTTTTCCCTCTTCTGAAGATAGTGTTGTCTGCATGTGGCCAGATCTTAGCTACAGAACGTGAAATAAGCCTCCATGTTTTCTGCATTCTAATCTCCACTTACAGCAGTCCCATCTCCACACAAGTCTGTACATGACAGGTAATGAGTGGGAGGTGGGAGTGGGTAGGTGGCTGTGTGGTTTGCAGTGGTGTCAGTTGGGGAGCTGAACAGATGGTTGTGATAGCCACGTGTTGCGAGATTCCCGTGGGAGTTGATGGTGGTGACAGGCGACTCACAATGTGCTATTTACAGTTTGGGTTTACAGTCTTTCAGTGACATCTGAATGCTCTTTAGCAACTGCTTTCATTACTGCCTTTCGAGGAGCTGCTAATTGAAAATGAAATTGTGGGTGGGCTTTAAGGCAGGCCCAGGCAACTCTGTGTGGTAAATGTTACTTGAGAACTGTTGGATATTTTAAGGCCCAATTTGTAATTCTTCTTCCAAGGAGGAAAAGCTAAAGGTGCGTTTGAAGATTCGGTATGTGCACATAGGCAGAGCCGAATGCCTCATCCTGCCCAGAGAGCCAAATGTGGACTCACTGGGCTGGAAAACAAGCCATCTGCCCAGGGCTCACCTTTGTATGGTTTCCTTTAAATGTGTCTAATCGTGTAAGGTTCTTATTTTAAACCTGCTAACATCTTGTAATTGCCATGGGTTTTTTTTTGTAGGACAGCATCCTTCTTTCTTCCTCTGCTGTTTGTATAGTTACTGTGCAGGAGAAAGTGATGATCTGATCTCTTGAACTTTGAGATAGTATATTCAAGGTCTTGCCTACAGCTTTTCTTCCTGTAAACCTTTTCCTATCATACAATTCTGTTGAAGGCAGTTGGGGCCTCCAAGAGCAATGAGGGCAGAGGAGGATGGAGGATTAGATTGGACCTTGTGGATGATGTTCTTGATTCTCGTATGGCTGCCTCCAGCTGCGGGATTGTCATTTGTACCTCATCTTCAGCGTTTGTTAGCTAAAGCATCAGTAGCATTTCTGAAATGGTAGCTTTTGTAAGTGTTTACATGTCGAATTGTTTTATTGCCCATACTCAAAATAGCTTTGCACGGAGAAGTCTTGTGCTGAACAAGGAATGACCTCCCTCTTGGAAGTGCTGTTAGCTTTCTTTTTAATTAAATATGAAGATAGTTACAATATTACTGCATTCTTTTTAGCTTTCCCTTGAACATTTCAGTGAATACTGTGAGACAAAACCATACTGAATTAGATGCTTTGTTTGAGTAGGGCCGATATTTGCTTTTAGAGTCCCTGAGGGGCTGAGGGGACCTTGATGACACACCCCTTGCTGTACTTAACCCTCAGTCCCATTAGACCTGCTTTGCCACAGGAACCCAACTGTTTTAATGTGCTTGAGTTACTGCTGGGTCCTAATGATGTTTAAAAGACCCTAATTGGGTATTCTAAATGAATTCTGGAGCATTTTGTCTCTTGATGCAAGCCGTGATGATTTTGTACCAAGCAATATAACAGAGTTCTTTCAGGAGCTCAGGGTCTTTTCACACCTAGAGGTGTGTGTCCTTATACTAGTGCTCACAAACACACACACAGGAGCAGAAACCAAAATGGCTCACAAACTCGGGCCAAGTCCTGTCCGGGCCTGCCTGGTGTCTTTCAGGAGGCCCGACAAGCTCTGCCATGGGGCCTGCGGAAACACTTGACCTGCATTCATTGATCACAGCTCTGCAGAAGCTGCCACTTCTCCTGTGCCTCTGCCTACAGTGATGCTGTTATTGCTGGTCATTCTGTGACCACTGTGCACCTGCGATTGCTCAGGAAGCACTCACGTCACTACATGTCTTGAAATCATGTAGTGCAAGGCTGGACGGTTCTAATTGCTAGTAATGGTTCTGAGTGGCTGAGATTGGCTGTGATTAGATTGAGAAGCAATTAGCTGCGTTTTATGGGTGGGAACATACAGAATAATGTTCCTCAAAGCGTGGTCTTCAGACCACCTATGTCAGAACAACCCTGGGGCTTTTATTAACATGCAGATTTCCAGACAGCACCTCTGACTGGTGGAGCCACAGTCCCTGGGATGGGGGTCACAGTGTGACACCAAGTTCCTTAAGCAACTCCAGTGCAGGTGCTGCAAGAATCATACTTTTAGTAAACTGAATCGTGTTTTTTTTTTTTTTTTAGAAAAGAGAAAGGGAACATTACTGTGCTATTTGCAAAACTTGTAACAAATCTTAAAGTTTTTAAACCATATCCTGTTTGAAATAATTTTATCAATACTAGGACCATATTCTCGTTCTGTATATTTACTAATTGAGTTCTTTTTCAAAATATTATTGGAAAAAAAAGAAATGTTTCTTCCGAATACTATAGACATTACATTATAAAAAATGTTTTCAAAATGGCTGCTTTTTGGTAGCTTACTAGAATGTAGCCTCAGTAGAATAATTATGTTGTATTCTTCTCTCTTATACCAACAAGCTCCCTCAAAGAACACAGCTTTTTATACATCTGGTAACTGAAGTTTATTCATTACTCTTTCTTTTAGTTTCCTTGTTTTTTGGCTATACCATGCAGCATGCGGGGATCTTAGTTCCCTGACCAGGGATCAAACCTGTGCCCCCTGCAGTGGAAGCGCGTAGTCTTAGCCACTGGACTGCCAGGGATGTCCCTTTTAGGTTCCTCTTATTGCTTTCTTCTTTCAGCACCACAGTGGTATTTTGCTCTTAAGGTTTATAAATTTTATGAATCCTCCATATTATAAAAATTGGTGGTATTCGGTGGCAGTATTGGGGGGCAGGTGTGAATTAAATCTGAAAGTACTGCCTAGGTATCAGTTGAGCCTAAAGACCATTAACTGTTTTCTTCATTAGTAAGAAAGCTTCAATATAATAAAATTTTATACTTGAATTTCTGGTTTGGGTTCCACAAATTCAAAAGGAAATATTTTCCTTCTAAAACCAGACAAAACAAAAGCCCTCAGAAGAAATTTTGTTTAAGTAGCAAAATGTAGATTTAGGATTTAACAGTTGCCTGAGGTGTGTCAACAGTGGGTAGCATTTGTTTTTTAATGCATTGCTATGAGAACAAAAATACTGTTCCCCTGGAGATGAGTGCAAAATGATCTCCTGAACAGTTGCTAATGAAATTATTACACTGTATGAATAAGACTGTTGATAACAACTTCTGATGTAAAAAAATACTGTCATCAAATTTCTCTAAGAAATAATGAGGATGATGGGAAAAGCCCCTGCCTCTCAGGTGAAATATAAAGCTGGGTAATGGGCCCAGCTCACATTGCTAGAAGGCTGAATGGTACTTTCTGAAACTTAAGCAGCCCACTTGCATAATTTACCATCACCTGCCTCCTACCTCCTCGTATTAAAACTCTAAATTTATATTTCTCAAATGAATATGGCAGTGGGGAGGATTAGGGCGAGGCATTCGGGGGCTGTGATTATGTAGCTGTGTGTGAAGGGGGATATATTGGGATCATGTAGGGAGTCTATGCCAGCTGTCCCCTTGGTTCTCTAGGTAGAGTGAGGAGACAACTTGACATACCAGAATACTGAGAGAGAAGGATAGGGAGTTTAAAAAGCCCTTCCCTGATGATTCTGACCCCGCTCTTTTCTGCCTCCTCTTAAACCTGATGGCCCATCTTTCTTCTTCCTTTTCTATCTTGGAGCTTGTCTTCAGGCTAGGCTTTCAGCTTTTGGGCTTTCATCTCACTCTCTCCTTCCCTTCAAATTCTCTTGCTTGCTTCTCCACCCAGTCAGGATTGCATGGGAGGCCACTTAGATTTGCTCTTCAAGTTACAAAATGCCTTTGCCACCTGGTTCCTTGCTCCCTTGACCATGCTGGTCCTTTCCGCTCAACATTTATACTGACCGTCTTACCTGGATTCTTAACATAGTTCAGCATTGTTTTGCTCATTGCTGTTTACTCTCTTGTTCAAAAAGTTTCAGTGACCCTCCATAGCCAGTGAAATAAAATCAAAGCCCCCTTAGTGTAGGACCTCCTGGATCTCAAGTTTGCTTCAAATACCTTTCCAGCCTTGTCTCCCTCTTTCTGCTTTCCATAAACACCAAACCGTTGCTGCAGTTGCTGTTATTTGCAAGAGCCCTGTGTTTCCTCCACACTGCTAAGCCTGTGCTTATGCTGTTCCCTTCATTTGGGATGGCCTTCTTCAATAGTCATATTTATCTTTCAATGACTACTTCAAATCTACTTCTTCCTTGAAGCTTTCATCATCTTTTCTCTCCGAATTTCTCTCCGCACTTTCTTCAGAACTCCCATGATCCTCCGTTTATAACTAGGGTGACCCCAGAATTTATCACCTCATGTAGGACACTTCTGAGAGTGAAAGGAGGCACTATGAATAATCACCTTGGAACAATAAGCATAAATCAGGACTTCCTGGAAAACTAGGATTACACGGTCACTGTCTTTATAATTCACTTTTGACCTTTTTCATTTTGTACCCAGTTTTAGAGTTGGTGGAATACACATCCTTCTCCCCACCTAAAGTGAAGCTTCCTGAGGACATTACTCTGTGACACAACAAGGGGCCCAGGCTTGTGCTGCATGTAGGAAGTAAAACCCTTGAAACCCGTTTCAAGGCTATCCCTGCCTGGAAAACCTGAGATACCTTTCGTGTTTCCCGTTTCTGTTGTCGAGCCCTTGCAATCCATTCTCCATACAACCACGAGCGTGAGCTTTTAAAAATATACATTTGATCATATTATTCCCAGATGTGAATCCGCTCAGTGTCTTCAAATTAAAATTCAGATTCCTATGGGCTCTAGTGCCTGGCTCTCCAGCACTCTTTCTTCAGCTTCATGTCTTGCTCACTGGGTCCTGTCCCTCTGTCCTTCCTTCATTTCCTCCAACATGTCAAGCTCTCTCCCGCCTCAGGTACTTACACATGTTGTTCTCTCCACCCAAAGGGCTCTTCCCACTGCTCTTTGCATCATGGGCTCCTTCTCGTCTTTTAGGCTTGAGCTGAAATGTGAACTTCTCAAAGAGGCTTTTCCTGACCATAATGTTCACTCCAGGGTCTCCCTTTATTCCCTTTTCCTTTGCACCCACCTTTTTAGTTTCCTAACACTTAGCACAATTTATAATTACAGACTTTTCCATTCTGTATCCTTCTTTCTGCCCCTTCTGCTAGACTCCAGGCTCTGCTGAGGCAAAGTACCGTAGCCATTTTCTCCACCATAGTGTTTCTAGCACATCGCCTGGCACATAGAAGGTGCTTCATAAATTAAGGTTGAATGATTGGAGGTTGGAATAATAATTATTTTTGCAATTGATGACATTGCTAATTGCACGCTCTTGTTGCATTCCAACGTTAATTGCTTACAGCAGGAAAAAAAGCCAATACAGTATGACCTTTGTTTTCCCTCTCTGGGGATATGAATATAAAATGAGATACTGATGATCAGCAGATACACACCAGGCAAAGATTTAATCCAAGAAGTCACTGCCCTTCTGGTGGATGGCGTCTGCTGTTCTCCCATGGAATGTATCAGCAGTCTGTCGTCCCAGTGTCCTGCCCATCAGTATGGTGAAATTGCTACTGCAGCCAAGAAAAGCTGGCCCAGGGAAACTGCCGCATTCCAGTTTTCAGAGATCATCCCAAAGAGACTAGACAAGCAGCAGAGACAGAGGGGATGGTGGGTGGGAGTGAGGTGGAATTTACTGAGTCCTCTTTTACATGCAAATATTTTGTGTGGGGTTCTCCTTTTTTACCATAAAAGTACAAACTATTTTTAGTATCAAAGCATGAATAGCATGTCTTTGCACTGTAAAATTATTGTCCCACATGCCCTGTGTCTAAAATATTTTGACTTTAGAAAACAGTTTTGTGTCCCTTGTTAATTGGCCTAATTAATCCATTCTCCCCATAGCCGCTCTTTCGGCAAACATTGACTGAGCATTCTTCGTGTGCAAACCTTATATAAGAGACTGACATAACGGAAGGGATGTATAACCATGATAACTCTGCGCTTGATGCGTTCACAGCTTAGTAGATCCATCCTGACCTCATGGAGAGCTCTCAATGTAAGTGAGGCTGAGACTGGTGCATTAAGTGTAATTCAAAGGGAGACACGGTTGAGCATCTCTTAGAGAATGAATACCTTCAGACACGTGTACTAAAGTCCTTTTCGTTTCTTTCCCACCATGCCATTCCCCTCTGCCTTTTTAAGAAACTCATGAGAATAATGCTCTATCCTACTGAAGGCATCAGTAACTGTTAGAAACAGCGCTGTGTTGTTTATCAGTTCTCTTGGGTTCTTAGTTTTACAAATAAAGGCTTTGGCATTCTCACACTTTTACTTCAGGTGCAGTTTACTAGGAATTACCTGGCCCAGTAATTTTATTAAAATCTTAATGGCTTGCCAGTGTTTCCAGAAACTGCCATTGTTTTTGACATGGACCACAAAAATAGGTGGTCCTATTCCAGATTATTTCTAAAAATAATCTCAATTATTCTAGAAAAATATTTTCTAGAAGTGGTTTTGCTGTGTTTATAAGCCCAGTTGTAACTTCTTACTCTTGGAACTCTTGGTATGGGAAAGTCATGTTTCTGTCAAAAGATGGAGGTTTTTATGCTAATCTGCACAAAACAGAAACACTCTCTCATTTTCTGTCATTTCTGTTTACTGGAGGTAGACAGTTATTTTCAATGCAAGCAGAACTTCAAAAATTCTTAAATATTTAAAAGGAATATTTATATAGGTATTTAAGTCTCAAATTTATAGGGAGAATACTGATGGGAGATTGTACAGTTAGTGATCCCAGGAGTAGATTATGGAGCAGTTACAAATTTACTAGCAAGTTATTTTTTGTCTAGAAGATACTTTGTAAATTGCTTTTTTTTGTTTTGTTTTTGGAAACACTAGCTTTCTTAGAAAGTGTTAGAAATGGTGGGTTTCCTGGTGAATTTCTCAAAAAACTATTCTATAAAGTTCACTCCCCCTCTCACACTACTCGCTTTCCCTTGGCGTCCATTCATTAAATATTTATTGACCATATACTCCTGTAGGCAGACATAATTTTAGCTGCATATAGCAAACAAAATGACAAAAGTCTCTGCCTTGGAGGAAGTTACATTCTGGTGGTTTCAGTCTTTTTAGCTGCAAATTCCATTTAAATGTCCAACCCAGACCTTTCTTCTCAGCTTCCAGTTTCATAAATTAAGGTGCTTATCATTTTTTTTTTCCCCAACCTGGATCATTCATAAGCATTTCAAATTCAGCATTTTTCACATTGAACTCTACAATAGTCCTAAGTTTGCTCTTCCTCTTCAATTTCCTCACTTAGTTAATGTGCACAGCGTCTGCTAAACATCCAAGCCATAAATCTTCTCCTGCTAGAAACCTGGAAGTCATGCTCTTTTTCTCTTCACTCCTCATATCCGCACATCCTCTAGATTTATGTCCTATGTATTTCTCATCAGTCCCTCTCCATTTACCACTTTCTACCCTGCCTGCCAGTGCATTGGTTCAGGTCCTCCTTCTCTTGGCTATATTAGTAGCTTCTTTCCTGGCTTCTCAGCCTCTAATCTCACCATTCTTCAGTCTGTCCTCCAAATTCCTTCTAATGTAATCGTGACAACATACAAATTAAATCATGTTACTTGCTTGAAGAGTCTTCATTGACTTGACTTGACTTACAGGCTAAACTAAAACTTCTTTGTATAAGTGTAGAACTGCACACATTTTTATGCCTTTAGGAATTCCCCCATCTTGCTCTTGGTGTGCTTCTTGACCCCAGTAGGTACCCTTATCACATCAGCCTTATCAATTTCCGAAAATGTCTTCTACCCCTCTCTACCCCACAAATCGGAGTTCACTTTGCCTTAGTGAGTATGATGTGAGAAGCGCAGTCCTACTAAGTCAGAGATGGATGATTCCACTTGTTAGAATAACATATTTTGAAAGGACATATTTTTAACTGAGAAATTTTTCAATTAGGTAGAATTTAATATGGTGCAGGAGAAGTAAAATGAAAAAAATTTAGAGGACCATGGGAACAGATTTTATGGGGAATAGTCCAAAAGCATTAAAAAGACAAACTTTTTTTCATGGTGGTCATTGCTGGGCACTTACATTGGGGTAGCAGTTGGGGATGACTGAAGACTTTTGTTAATGGAAGTGTTTTTCAGGCTTAGGAGTTATAAGTCAAGGACTGCCTTTACTGAGAACTCTTTGGGGGTTTTTCATCTCTAGAAGAGGAGACTGTGCTTCTCTGTGAGTGAATTCTTTAGGGGTTCAAACCAAGGAACACGAGACTTGATCTGAACCTTTTTATTCTTTTAAGTTAATGTTGAAATGAAAACTTTTATAGATACAAGGGCATTTCTGTTACGAATCAGGTGTATAAACTTGGTGAGGATTTAAAAATGTGATCTATGTTGGCTTATTTTTAAATAAGGTACCTGAAAAAGTGACCACAAATATGCTAAAAGGTTTATTTGAAGTAAACACAGTATTATAGCTCCCCTGGCATAATTATTCCATATTCTGTCTTGGTGAGTCAAGGCACAAAGCAAGGATAATCACAGTGTTTGTAGAAAACAGCCCTTCGAGCTGGGCTCCTATGATTTTAACTTTGGCTCTTTTACTTGCTCCAGCTTCCACATTCTTTTTTTGTAAAGCTTTGGTAGAAATGCTATTTTTTTTAAGGCAACTTATTGTCTTTATTATTTCTACCAAAGATTCTAGATCAGCATAGTTTTTAAGGCATTTTTATGTCATAGATGAACTGTTGTAGTAGAATGAAGCAGTCATTTTAGAAAGCTGTGTTTTCCTACCCATTTCCACATTCCTTTTAAAAGGCTACTCTTGGAGGTAGAAATAAAACTGTTGATGAAAAGAGTGAGATAAGGAATAACTTCTCTCTTACACTCCTGTGGTGGGGTCCTTCACTATTCTTGTTCGTGTCAACCTAGTACATCTTCTTTCCTTGACAACCAGGTAAGAGACGACGTGTAAAATTGATTGGACTGTGATTCAGAGAGTGGGAAACAACCAAAAAGTGTATCAGAACACTTCTACGTTAGAGAGGCCCCTTCTACACTTTTCCTTTGCTGGTTTAGGCAATATGAAATATTGTGTTGATATGTAGGTAATTGAGGACAGATTGTGGCTATTGATATGAGAAATGCTCTTTAGGTTTTTCTTCCAACAATTTAGGGGATCTTCATTCAGGGCAGTGAAAGTATTTCTCCTAGACTTTACATGCAGGCAGCTGGAAGAAGAGGAAGTTGTCTTCACATTGTCTTATGGCCGTGACTTTCAACTCACTTACCAAGATATTTTAAGCACTATAGCTAATTAGAAGGAAAGAGAGCAGTTTTGTTGTGAACATATTCAGTGAAGAATAGGATGTCAGTGTTTGCTGTTGTATTGTTCAGGCTGTATGAATACTTTATCGGAGAAAGTACCTGGAAATCAGGAGTCTTGGATTACAGGTTCTGTCTTGCTGTTGACACGTTGTCCGTCCTTCACTGAGTTATTGAGTGTCTTTGACACTCAGTTTTTGTGATTGAACAGTAATGCAAACGGTGTATACTTCTAACACTGGGAACCTGTAATATGTGTGAAGTTATAAGTGCTGGAATACTTAAAATTTCCTTTTCCTTAAAAGTGTTAATAAGCAGATTTTAAAAATCATGAATTACCTGGACTTTGGTAGTATTAACGTAGTTTAGATGAACCTGCACTTAAATATGTACTAAGTACAAAGAACGACACCTAAGAGTTTCTGCTTTGCAGTAATGACTCACTTTGGTTAAAATTATGATGTGCATATGGTTATTAGACTACTATAGATCCCAGTGGGTACATTAGATTGAAAAACCTTAAACGGAATGGGCTCATGCATACTGTTTTTAGCAGATGATAAAAGCCTTTTGCTGAGAAGAGATTAATATGAAATGGTAAGACATCTTTGTTTAGGGGCCATACCTGTTGGCAGCTATCTGAGAATTGTAATTTTAGATCTTTCAAATTGAAATCATGGAAATCTGTTTCTTGTGGAATAATTCATAGTGAAGTAATGCAGTGAAATTATTTCTGAATTTTACTTTTTTAACCATTAATCCATATTCTTGGACATATCAGGTTTTAGTTTAGTTTTTTTAATTTTGCAGAAAGTAAATTTTGGGACACATGTATTGATTCTTCTGGTTTAGAAAAATTCTTCCCTGTGCCTCATTTATATAGAGTGAATGAAATTTGTAGGAAACAGCGTCACCTCACTGGGACTGCTCAACAGTCATTTGGCTGAAGTGGTCATTGTATTGGGTTTCCTTTCCTGCTCTTTTGCAAATGAGCTCTCTTCCTTCAGGAAATGGTTTATGTGCATTCCACATGTCCCAAACCCTGTTGTTATTATAGAGACATGAGAGGAATATAAGAGATGGATCTCTATTTTCCAGGGCTTCATCCTTGGGTTACCTAATTACTTTGAAACAGTTTAAAGTAAATAAACTGTGAAAAATACTCTTTGAAAAGTTGTTGAATGATAGACATGCTCTTAGTTTCTCACTAATCTCTCTTGTGGTTTTTCTCCTGCCATATATTTTTCTTGGGAGAGTTTTCTTACAGCTGTATTTGTGATCTTGGGCTAGGATTTATGAGCTGCCACCATTAAGGTCTCCCTCTGGCTTTGTCATCAGAGATGGAGGGTTGTGTGTGGTTTGTTTTCTTATTGTTAATATGTGAGAATTTTTCCTAATAAAAATAAATGCATAAATGTTTTTCTTGA
Organism: Leucopleurus acutus; assembly: GCF_964270905.1. Taxonomy (NCBI): domain Eukaryota; kingdom Metazoa; phylum Chordata; class Mammalia; order Artiodactyla; family Delphinidae; genus Leucopleurus; species Leucopleurus acutus. Next base: position 12,140,541 of record NC_139158.1, read on the forward strand.
CATTGTGTTTTTAGGATTGACTTATTAAGAGAAATGTGTCAATTGTGAAAATTTCTTCCTGAGGTTAAAGGCAGAATTTCTAAAGTAGTATGCATTGTGGTTGTCTGAAGAAATGTGTATCTTCTGATTTTAGCATTAGACTTGGGATTTTTTCTTAATTTAATTGTTATAACTAGGGCCAGTAGAAAAGTTAAATGAAACAAAAAACATTGTGGTGGGAAGTAGAAGGAGGAAATTTAGGACATGTAAGAAAATCTTTTTGGATCTTCCTGATGCTTGTTAAGATTAGTAAATATTGACAACCCCAAGGATTTTTGAGTGGCACTCTGCAGGCTGCCCTGCATTTGTAGAATTCAAGCACATCAAACTGCATCATCTTTGGTTTTTTGACCTTCTGCACTGTGAAAAGCTTGGATCTCTGACTAAGCCAGCCTTGTGGTTAAATATAAACTATTACCAACTAGCTCTCTCCTCTTTGGGCTTCTAGAGAGATTCAGTGGGGCAGTTCACATCTGTTTGCATTATTAATTCAGCTAGCATAAGCTAACCCTTTATTTCACTGTCCTTAAGAAATATGTATTTTAATTTGGGGACACAGGTAGAACGAATTGACCTAACTATTAACTCAGACTTCTCTAAGACTTTAGAAATTACCTATTTAAGCTGTGCCTCTTTCTTAACGCTTTTACTATACAGGCTCTGATATGCAATATTGACATATACAATAAGCATTAATGTGGGAACAAAACGGCATTTCATGCTCTTTCATAACCCATAACTGTTTCACTTCTCAGACTGATTTTTGGTTGTGGCCAGCTCAGAAACTCCCAATTTAATTAAGACTGTCATGTTATGTGCCAGAAAAAGTGCTTCTCTTCTTACAGATTTCACCACTTTTTAACGAAGACTATTTACCTGTAGACAGGATATGTTATATTAGGATACGATCTGGGTTAACCCTGGGCTTATGGAGAAGGGTATCGGCAGCATCGGTGGCAGTATTATCTCTCAGTTGATTTTGTACCCTGTTTTCAATATTTTCTATATATTCCGTTCCCTCAGGTGTTGGTTTCTTATTCTTGTATTAAAGGGAAACCAATGTTGATGTTGTTTCCCTGAGGATTTATATGATAAGCAAAAAAGAAATGAGAGAAGTGAATTTTTATTTTACATGTTTGAAAGTGCTTAACCAGTTGTTAGACTATCAGTTACTACAGGATGGTAGACACTGGGCCTGTACTAAGTGTTTGCCTGAATCAAATCTATGAATAGTTAGCCAAGCCACCTCCTCTTCCTGCCTTTCCTGTTTTTTTAAAGCAGTATAATTGACATAAACTAGACAGTAAATGTTCCATTTTGAGTTAATTTATGTATATGATGAGCGGTATAGATCAAAACTAATTTCATTTGTATATGGACATACAGTTTTTCCAGTCATTTTGAAAAAGCTATCCATTCTCCACTGCATTGCCTTTTTCACCTTTGTATAAAAAAATCTGTTATCCATATTGTGTATTTATTTCTGTACTGTCTATTGTGTTCCATTGATCTATTTGCCTTTTTGCCAATACTGTAGCTTTATAATAAGTTCTGAAATCAAGTAGTGTTAGGCCTCCAACTTTGTTCTTCTTTTTCAAAGTTGTGGCTTTTCTAGGTCCTTAGTATTTGCATACGAATTTTAGAGTCAGCTTGTTAGCTTCTACAAAGCGTCCTGCTTGGATGTATGTTGAGATTATGTTGATGCTATAGAATTATTTGGGGAGAATTAACAATTTAAAAATAGTAGAGGGCTTCCCTGGTGGCGCAGTGGTTGAGAGTCCGCCTGCCGATGCAGGGGACACGGGTTCGTGCCCTGGTTCGGGAGGATCCCACATGCCGCGGAGCGGCTGGGCCCGTGAGCCATGGCCGCTGGGCCTGTGCGTCCGGAGCCTGTGCTCCGCAGCGGGAGAGGCCGCAGCGGTGAGAGGCCCACGTACCGCAAAAAAAAAAAAAAAAAAAGTAGAGTTTCTAACTCTTGAATAATGTATATTATCTCTGTTTATTTAGGTCTTATTTAATTTCTCTTAGCAATATTTTATAGTTTTCAGTATACAAGTCTTTCACATATTTTATCAGATTTATTCCTAAGTATTTCATATTTTTGGTGTAATAAATTATATTATCTTAAAAATTTAATTTCCATTTGTTCATTGTTAGAACTATATAGAAACATGTTGACTTTTCTATATTCATCCTGCAACCTTGCTAAATCACTTCAGTAGTTTTTGTAGATTCTATCTGATTTTCTACACAGATGGTCATATTTTTAGTGAATAGATTGTCTGTTTGTTTGTTTGTTTTAATTCCTAGCCTGGATGTCTTTTTTTCTTTCCTAAGTTCACTGGCTGGAACCTCCAACATCATGTTTAATAGAAGTGGTAAGAGCACACATCCCTGCCTTGTCCCTGATTTTAGGAGAGCAAAGTAGCTAGTCTTTCACCATGAAGTCTGATGTTCACTGTATGTTTTTTATAGATGTCCATTATTAGGTTGAAAATGTTTTGTTATATTCTTAGTTTACAAGATGTTTTATCAGTAGAGGATGGTAGATTTTCATCAAATACCTTTTCTGTGTCTATTAGGATGATCATGTGAATTTTTATTTTATTTTTTTAAAAAAACTTTTATTTTTTATTGGAGTATAGGTTGTTAACGATGTGTTAGTTTCATGTGTACAGCAAAAAAGTGATTCACTTTATACATATACATGTAGCTATGCTTTTTCAAATTCTTTTCCCATTTAGGTTATTACATAATATTGAGCAGAGTTACCTGTGCTATACAGTAGATCCTTGTTGGTTATCCATTTTAACTACAGCAGATCATGTCAAATTTTTTGTTTTATTTTGTTAATATGGGGATTCACACTGATCTATTTTTGAATATTGAACCTTGTGTTTCTGAGTAAACCCCACTTGGTCATGATCTGTTACTTTTTAAATATATTGTTTGATTTGATTTGCTAACATTTTTTAAATGAATCTTTGCATTTATGTTTGAAAACAAAATTGACCTGTAGTTTTCTTGTGATGTCTTTGTCTGGTTTTGGTATCAGGGTGATGACCTCATGATGGATAAGGAAATATTCCCCCCTTTTCAATTTCTTGAAAGAGTTTATATAGAATTGTTATTATTTCTTCGTTTTATTTTATTTTTTTAATAAATTTATTTATTTTTGGCTACGTTGGGTCTTCGTTGCTGCACACGGGCTTTCTCTAGTTGCGGAGAGCGAGGGCTATTCTTTGTTGCTGTGTGCAGGCTTCCTATTGCGGTGGCTTCTCTTGTTGCAGAGCACGGGCTCTAGCCTTGCGGGCTTCAGTAGTTGTGGCATGGGGGCTCAGCTGTTGTGGCGCATGGGCTTCGTTGCTCCGCGGCATACGGAATCTTCCTGGACCAGGGATTGAAACTGTATCCCCTGCATTGGCAGGCAGATTCTTAACCACTGCGCCACCAGGGAAGTCCCTATTTCTTCTTTAAATGTTAGGTAGAATTTATCGTTGAAGCCATCTGAGCCTGGAGTTTTCTTTTGGTGGGAAGATTTTAAATCAAATATTCAATTTCTTTTCCAGAAATTGGACTATTCATGTTATTTATTTCTTCTTGAGTCAGTTTTGGTAATTTTCGTCGTTTCAAAGAATTTTTCCATTTCATCTAAGTTGTTGAATTTATTGGCATAAATTTGTTTAATAATATTCTCTTATAATCCTAATATCTGTAGAATCTGTAGTAGTTCTGTATCCCTTTTTGGTGCTCTCTCTCTCTCTCTCTCTCTCTCTCTCATTTATATCAGTATGACTGGGGACTTACTAATTTATAGAACTTTTTAAAGAACGAGCTTTGGTTACATTGGTGTTTTCTGTTTGTTTGTTTTTCCTGTATTAGACTTCACTAATTTCCTCCTTTCTGCATACTTTGCATGTTTTTTCTAGTTTTGTAAGGTTGAAGCTGAGGTCATTGGTTTAAGATCTTCCTTAGAAGATCTTAGAAAAATCTGGACATTTAATGTTATAAATTTCCCTGTAAATACTACTTTAGCAGAACCCCATTAATTCTGATGTGTTGTGTTTTCATTTTCATTTAGTTCAAAATACTTTCTAATTTCCTTTGTGATTACTTCTTTGATTCATGGTTTACTTAGAAGTGTATTATTTACTTTCTAAATATTTGGGGATTTTCAAGAGATCTTTCTGGTATTGATTACTAATTTAACTATTGTGATTAATAAAAAATTCTTTGTATGACTTAAATACTTAAAAAATCTTTGGGGGACTTCCCTGGTGGTGCAGTGGTTAAGAAGCCGCCTGCCAGTGCAGGGGATATGGGTTCGATCTCTGATCCGGGAGGATCCCACATGCTGTGGAGCAACTAAACCTGTGCACCACAGCTACTGAGCCTGCGTGCCACAACTACTGAAGCCCATGTGCCTAGAGCCTGTACTCTGCAACAAGAGAAGCCACCACAATGAGAAGCCCGCGCACTGCGACAAAGAATAGCCCTGGGCTTCCCTGGTGGCGCAGTGGTTGAGAGTCCGCCTGCTGATGCAGGGGACACGGGTTCGTGCCCCAGTTCGGGAAGATTCCCACATGCCGCGCGGAGCGGCTGGGCCCGTGAGCCATGGCCGCTGAGCCTGTGCTCCGCAGTGGGAGAGACCACAGCAGTGAGAGGCCCGCGTACCGCAAAAAAAAAAAAAAAAAAAAAAAAAGAATAGCCCCCACTCCCCACAACTAGAGAAAGCCCTTGCGCAACAATGAAGACACAACGCAGCCAAAAATAAAAAAAAAATAAACAATCTTTTGACACTTGTTTTATGGTCCAGAATATGGCATATCTTTGTAGATGTTCCCTGTGCACTTGCAAATAATATAATTTCTTCTGTGGTTGGGTGGAGTGTTCTATAAATGTTAATCAGGTCAAGTTGGTTTATAGTGTTTTTCAGTTCAATTATAGCCTTGCTAATTTTTTGCCTACTTGTTCTATCTAGAGAGGTATGTTGAAATCTCTTACTACAATTGTGGTTTAGTCTTTTTCCCCTTATTCTATCACTTTTTCAAAGCTCCATTATTAGATACATAAACATTTAGGAATGTTATATTTCCTTGATTAGTCACTTTATTGTTATGAAATGACCATTTCTATCTCTGATTATAGTTTTTCCTCTGAGTCCTGCTTTGTCTGATATTAATACATGCACACATACTCCATTTGCTTTTGAGTAGTGTTAGGAAATTTTTATTTGTTTGTTTACATTTAACATATTTGTATCTTTATATTTAAAGTGCATTTCTTGTAGACCACATGTCAAGGGACTTGCTTTTTAAATCCAATCTGATAATCTCTGCCTTTTCATTGGAATGTTCACCATTTACATTTAATAAGGTTACTTATATGATCAGGATTGAGTCTATCATGTTACCATTACCATTTGTTTTCCATTTGTCATATCTTGTTTCCCTTTCTCTCTTTCCTTCCGTCTCTTGGATTAATAAGGTATTTTTTAAGATTATATTTTATTGGGACTTCCCTGGTGGTGCAGTGGTTAAGAATCTGCCTACCAATGCAGGGGACATGGGTTCGATCCCTGGTTCAGGAGGATCCCACATGCCGTGGAACAACTAAGCCCGTGAGCCACAACAACTGAGCCCGCGTGCCTATAGCCCGTGCTCTGCAACAAGAGAAGCCACCACAATGAGAAGCCTGCACACCGCAATGAAGAGTAGCCCCCGCTGGTCGCAACTAGAGAAGGCCCACGCGCAGCAATGAAGACCCACCGCAGCCAAAAATAAATAAATAAATAAAAATAAATAAAATAAAAATTACATTTTATTTCCTTTGTTGCTTTTTAGCTATATTTCTTCATTCCATTTTTTTTAGCAGTTGTTTTAGGGTAAATATTACATATCTTCAGTCTGTCACAGTCTATCTTCAAGTGATATATCATTTCATGCTTAGTATAAGAATGTTACAGTTTCTATTCCATTTACTTCCATATCCTCCTTTCCAGCCTTTATGCTGCTGGTGACATGAATTTTACTTTTACATATATTAAAAATTCTACAACACATTGCTATTATTTTTGTTTCAACAATGAGTTAACGTTTTAAAGAGGTTTAAATAACAAGAAAAAATCTTACATTTTTCCTCATGTGGTTACTGTTTCCAGTGTCCTTCTTTCCTTTGCATAGATCTGATTTATAACTGAACATTCTCCTTTTGCCTGAAGGACTTCCTTTAACATTTCTTGCTGAGGGAGGTCTACTGGTAATGAAATCTTTCAGCTTTTATATGCCTGGAAACATCTTTATTTGCCTTTGTTTTTGAAAGTTTTTTTTTTTTTTCCTAGAATTTTAGGTGTGCAGTTTTTTATCTTTCAATACCTTAAAGATGTTGCTCTACTATCTTTCATTGTTTGCCATGAGAAATTTAACGTCATTCTTATTTTCTCTTAGTGTAACATGTCTTTTGGGGTGTGCTTTTAACACTTTCTCTTTTTCCATGATTTTGAGCATTTGGTTATGTATGCCTTGGCATAGTATTCTTCACATTTCTTTTGCTTTAGATTTGTTGAGTTTCTTTGATCTGTGAATTCATAGTTTTCATCAAGTTTGAAAATTTGGGGCCATTATTCCTTCACGTTCCCTGCCCTCCTCCATTTTTGCCTATTCCAGTTACTGAGGTATTAGGTAGTTTGAAGTCTTCCCACAGTTTGCTGATGCTCTTTTCAGTTGTCTTCATTCTTTTTCCTCTTTGTGTTTCATTTTGGATAATAGCTAATGCTGTGCCTTTAAGTTTCCCTATTTTTCTTCTGCTGTGTCTAATCTGTTATTAATCCCATCTGGTGTATTTCTCATCTCAGATATTGTGGTTTCATTTCTAGATGTTTTATTTGAGTATTTCCATATCTCTAGTTAACTATTTGAACATATGGAATATAGGTATAATAATTCTTTTAATGTCCGTGTTTGCAGTTAACTTTTGTGCCAGTTCTGGGTCGATTTCAATTTATTGACTCTTCTTCTCATTTTAGGTCATGTTTTTTTGTCTTTTTGTGTGGCTGGTCATTTTTCACTGGATGCCAAAATTGTGAACTTTACCTTATTGAGTGCTAGATATTTTTTTATTTCTATCAGTCTTCCTGAGCTTTATTCTGGGGTGCAGTAAAATTACTTGGAAATAGTTTGATCCTTTTGAGTTTTTCTGTTATGATTTGTTAAAGGTGATCTGGAAAAGAGCTCAGTCTAGGGTTGATTATGCCCCATTATTCTTGTAAGGCCTTCCAGCGTAATCTGTCCAGTCCTTGAAGTATGAATTTTCCAGTGTTGCCGATAGGAGCAGGCACTGGTCATAGTCTTTGTGAATGCCAGGAATGTTCCTTCTAATCCTTTTGTGTGTATGTTTTTCCCCTAGCATTGCAAAGTTTTCTCCTACTTAAGCATTGGTCTATAATCTGCTGCCTACTCAGGGGACCTCTCTGTAGATCTCTGGGGTTCTTGCGCTGTGTAGTCCTCTCTCTTGTGAGCTGTAGTTGCCTTGTTCTCCTTGCACTTTCAACTCTGTCTCCTTAACTCATGGAGTCTGCTTAGTTCTGCCTCGTTTTCTGCTCCTTGCATTGTACCCTGGAAACTCCAGGCAGTAAGTCGGGGCATTCGTAGAGCTCTCCTCATTTGTTTCCTGTATCTCAGGGATCATTGTTCTTAGTTGCCTCATGGCCAGTGTCTTGGAAACCATTGTTTCCTATATTTTGGTAGATGTTTTTTTGGTTGTGTCAGGCAAGAGGGTATATCTGGTCTCTGTTATAACATCTTGACCAGAAATGGCCAATCCCGTATTTCTTTTAATGATGTCACCATCCCTTTTTTTCCCCAGCCTAGTTCAAGACCGTAATTCATTCTTCGCAGCCTTTTCTTTTGGTCCAATCACTCTTTCAAGAAAGAAAGCAAGTCCTTTTTTGCTCCCTAGTATTTTCTTTTGTACTTGATACTAACAGTCTTCAGAGAAATATCATCATAATTAACTTACACCAAAAAAGTAAGAAATAGAGTGGAGGGAATATTGTCAGAATAATCTAAAATTCTGTTACCCTACTTCTCTGCCATCTTAGTACATTTTAATTAAGTGTAAACTTTTCCTGTCTTGTATGTTGAATTATACAATTTAGAGCAGAATTATTTCATAATGAGTATATTTGCTTAAGTATTTTGAAGAAAATATCTTTTTTTGGGGGGGTTATACTTTCCCAGACTCAGCCTTTGCCCCTGCTACATGTTGGATTGTGGTTCTAACTCTGTCCTACCACCTTCATTACAAATTGTGGGTGTGTGTGTGTGTGTGTGTGTGTGTGTGTGTGTGTGTGTGTTGTGTGTGTGTGTATTTTGCTTTCCTGTTTCCTCTACCACCTGATATGCTACTTTAAACCAGACTTGTCATTCCTGGATCTCTACAGTTCCTGGCATAGGGGTGTTCAATTAATGTTTGATGATTTGGACTGAGTAGGCTAGAGTTTTAGGCATTTAGTGTGTTGTTAAGGCTTTACCTAGAATTTCTACATTACACAGATTCTCAACTGTATATTACACTATAAACCACATCTACATCATTGTAGCTTGTTATTATATGCCTCTGGTATGTTGTGAAAGAGCTGTCAGAGAATGAGCTCTTTACTTGGAATTACTAGTTAACTATTGTTTCGCCATTGATCAGAACGTCTTTTTCATTCTGCTGTATTCATTGTGGTATTTTACTATAATTCAAGGTACTCTTGAGGTACAAGGCTTTCTGGATCTCCCTTTGTGACCTTGTGGCAACATCACTTACTTGGTAGGGATCAATCAGGATTTTCTTCCTTCTATTTTTGTCTTGCCATTCTTTTTGTGAACATGTGCCACCTTCTCTGTGCCACCCCCTCTCCTCCTCATCTGCATCCTGACCCAGTACTATGTTTTAGAGGGAAGAAGAACATAGAGTCCAGCTTTTCTTAAACCATGTTCCAGAAAAATTGCCTGAAGAGCTCTTGAAGATAAAAGGCTATATCCCCCTTTGTCAGACAGCCTGCCAGTTGGAGTGTTGACTACTTACCTTGGCTGGGGACTCTTGGAATCGATGACTCCCTTTAAAATTCATTCTCGTTTCACTGGTAGAACAAATAGCTTTGTTTTCCTTTTATTGCTCGTCTTCTCACAAAATAAAGTATATGATGTTTCCTCTCTGAGTACACGAAGAATTCTTTCAGAATTTCCTCAGGCCTGAGGTCTGGATGGGTGTGTGTCTGTCCTGTGTGTGTGGTGTCTGTGATGTGTGTGTGTTTATATTTTTCAGTGTCACTGGATTCATCCAGTTCTGGAAAAACTTGCAATTTGCTCACATTGCATGGTTCTGGCTCCCTCTGCAGCTCCAAATGGAAAAGTGCTTTGTTGTCTTTTGTTGCTGAAAAATCCACCCCTTAGCCTTCTTTCTTTGAATAGAGCATCCCAGCTGGTATGCAAGTACAGATTGAGATTTTAAACTTAGGAATGCAATTTTTTTTTTTTTTTTTGGCAAGGCTTTTTGAAGACTTGAAATCACATTTCAGGAGAGCTCCAAGGGGTGAGAAAATGGTGAGGAGGGTAGGGAGAGAAGGGAGAAAAGGCAGAAAGGACAAGCCCAATTGCAAAATTAGTTTGGTAAGTAGAAGGTTAATTTACTTAAAGATATTTACTGTAAACCTTTATTAAGAAATCAGAGAGTTGCAGAGTAGAAGCCTAGAGCTATTGTAGAATTTCCAGGCCTATTCTATTGGATTACACACCTAGGACCTTACTGCACTTCTCAGTCGCATTGATGAGAGTGATTTGGCCTCCAGTGTTGGCTTGGTTGTTGAATCAGGATGACTTGACTATGGCTTGACATCTTAGCTTTAATTATTGACTTTTAAAGTACCCTGGGAAAGTTGGTTCTCTCCTGAAATATAGAGCTGCTATTAGATGCAGCAAAGTGATCCCTGGGTCCCAGAATAGGAGTTCGGTAGGAGCAGTCAACCAGGTTGACCCGTAATGATAAGTAAGGGCAGAATTTCTAGACACATTTTGCCCCAGTGAAGTACAACTGGGTACGTTCAAGGGTGGCTTTTGGGATGCTGGTATGTTCTGTTCGTTGATTTGGGTGCCCGTTACACAAACGTGTTCATTGTGTAAACATTACACTTCCATGGCTTTTTGTTGTTGTTGTTGTTTGCATGTTATACATCAGTAAAAAGTTTATTAAAAATATCTCGTACATTAAGTGCTTTTAAAGGACATTCATCAAAGTACTACTTATACAATTAATGGCACACGTGAGTGCACCGATGCCTGTTCTGTGAAATAGTCCCTGTTTTAATCATACCACATTGAATCTTGTCTCCTTTAAGGGAGTCAGTACAGATATGTACATACCTAGATATGTAAGATGACTTTTTTTTTTTCAGCCATGCCGTGCGGCTTGTGGAATCTTACTTCCCCGACCAGGGATTGAACCCAGGCCCTCGGCAGTGAGAGCACGGAGTCCTAACCACTGGACCACCAGGGAATTCCCTAAGATGACTTTTATTTAATAGTTAATGAGAATGCTTACATAATAAATTCATGCTTCTAGAGTTCTTTCATATTTATAAAGTAAGTTTTGGCCCTTTGAAACATGACTTTCAGCATCATTTATGTGTGTGTGTGTGTGTTTCTTTCTTGATTGTATAATTCTTTCTAAGACTTAGGGTCCCTATGAAATGTTAACCTCTGTTCCTTATTAAACCAAATAACATTTGTTAATTTTCTTGTCACGGTGATGTTGGTTCTGTTTGAAATTAAGTATTGTAAATTTTTAGAATCCAAAATGTAGGGAAGTATTATGAGCAGTTTTATTATCCACTCCTCACTTTCCCCTCTCAAATTCTGTACTTGACTTGTATAAATATCAACTCTCTTTTCTTGAAACCTTTGTGCTTTCCCCCCGTGTTGTTGCTAAACCTCTTATACACTTTTTAGTGTAAAGCCAGACATTCTTACTTGAAAATGTAGTGAATAGTTGTTAAAATTCAGCGCTGGTTTGTGCTGCTCTACAATTTGAGAGTAGAGGTCTAGTTTTTAGAAATTTATTATTTTTGCTGTTTAGACTTAAAAAGAAAAACAATTAGCTATATAACCTAGTTTTTAATCCTTGAGTGAAACTCATGAGCCCTGTTGATTTTGATAGACATTAGCAAGCTCAAACTTTTCTCTAGAGGTCTCCCCAAACTGTCTGCCTGGCTTTATGTTGAAAGGACTGTAATCTACAGAAGTAGACGTGACAGTGAGACGCGCAGGATATTCTCAGAGTGGTGTCTGGTGTGGAGCTCTGCAGAGAGAGTGGGATTCCATGGTGGCGTGTTTCTGTCGTAGCTCTTGTGTAGCAGTCACAGACCCTGAACCCAAGGACTGTATTTCTATTTGGAGCAGACATTGACCTCTTTTTCTGGGCTGAAAACAGTGAAGTATATCAGTTTTGGTAGCTCCGGTTGTAAGAAACTTAAATTAGTTTGAAGTGGAATTATCCTGATGAAAGGGCAGTTGAAAGCCCTTGACACTGGACAGAGGATTGTCTAGTGTCTAATCTTGGCTCAAAATGCACCAGACATAATGAGAGTCATTATGAACTGCTGATCTCTTACCCCTCCCCTCAGCAGACCCTATTAGACTTGCAAAAATAGCAAACACTGTGTGTGTTTGGCATGGTGCCCACTGTGTACTAGAAGAAGAAAGCGTACCTTGTTTGCACTCCAACCAGATACTGGTGCATCGTGTTACAGCTCTGCTTGGTTCTGAGCTCCTCTGTTCAGGCTTGTCCTGACAGATGCTGTCGTTGCCACCCCTTAGCAAGACAAATGCAGCCACTCTGCGGGAGTTGGCTTTTTCCCAGCTGTGCTTGCCAGTGCCCTAAACTGATGTGCTTGTGTACCTGTGGAAAGGCAACAGCCTGTGGGCCTGTTATCTGCTGCCATGATGGGCATTACCTTTTGAGTTTTTGCCATTTCTGAAGGAGAAGTTTCAGTTCTCTTTGGTCAGATAAATATGTGAACCCTGAACTTCTCTTCCTGCTTTTTTAAAAAAATAGATGTTTGTTAAGCACCCACTAAAGATGCCCAAGTAAGGTCCCTGCCCTCCAGGAATCCACTGTTTCTGTAAGTAGAAATATATGCAAATAATCAAAATAATCAGGACCTTAGTAACTGTGTCCCTAAAGGACTCTGGGAACAAAGAGGAAGGAGAGATCTCTGGGGATGTGTGTCAGGCAGAGTCCTCTCATGTGGGCTATGAGGTTAAATAGAGCTTAGAGAGTGTGACTTATGTGTCACTGGGGTCCAAGGTCAAGGAGTAGATGTGACTTGAATTGAGCTTGATGGACCTAGACTGGGCCCTGGTTTTGGAGGCTGCAGGAAATGAGGAATCATCATAGAATTTTAAAACAGATGAGTAGCCTCTTCAGATTGTTGTTTTTAAGAAGCATTACTCTGGCAGCAGTCTGCAGACTGGGATTATACAAAAAGTGATGGGAGTTGGGGGAATGCAAGATTATTAAGTTGGGAGATTTGAGACATGGAGGGTTTTTGGACTTAAAAAGAAAGATGAGGTCCTGAGTTCGGATAGAGAGAGTAGTTAAGGGCAGGAAGGGGCTTAGAGATATTTAGGAATCTTAAAGATAGGACTTGGCTAACAACTGTGATTAAGTGAGTGAGAACAGAGAGTAAGGATGGAGGGTCTAAGGTTTTCAGTTAAGACTCCTGAAGGACTTTATAAATACTTTTACAAAGGAAATAGGGAGGGCAGAGCACGTTTGAAGGACGCATGATGCTTCAGTTTGGGGAAGCTGAGTTTAAAGTACCTGTGGCAGTTGTAGGTATCAATAAGTAAATTTCAGCGAAAAATTTGGACCTAGAGTCCAGAAGAGAACAGGGCTGGGCACACAGATATCCTGGATCATTTGAGTATTATACATTTTGGTCTGGTTTAGTCATTACAGCCATGAGACCCTCTAATCCAAGTTCGAATAAGCCCGTGTCCCATGGTAGTGTTGATGCAGGGTGGGACCAGCATTAAAGGCCAACTAATATGTGCTAAGAATAGCACTTACTGTATTTGGCTCTTGTGTCTAGAAAACCAGGTACCAAGAGCCCATCTGATTTGTGCAGCACAGAATAATGTAACATTAAATTCTGTGTATTCACCATTTGGGAGCCAATTCCACAGGACCACAGGGTGGAAATACTTGTCCTCCACTGAGAATGAGCCTTTCTGGAAAGAGCTTCACCTGGATTTTCTTCATCACACTAGATGAAGTAGTATTTCTTCTGCACATTTAGCCGACAGCATAACTTCTGTAGAAAGGAACAAAGGTTTCTCCTCAAAAGCTCCTGGTCTCTTTTCTTTCAGTTCCTCTCTGTAGGCCTCTGTCCCACCTTGGTCAGTCTGTCTGCTTTTTCCTCTGGACTTGCACCATCTGTGACATTTGTCCTTTGGGACCCACAATTATCTTTTTGACTACTTACAGTTTTTGTTTTCCTAGGGGCTCTCTGAGTCAATTTAAATTTGATTATATCCAACAACAAACTGACTACTTATAGAGTGGGTATCAGTGGTAAAAACACTAATGTGAGAACCTAATAGGTGAGTCAAACTTCCACTTAAAAGATAGAAGTGTAGATTAGATTAGTGAACTTGAGCATTCTGGTCATCTTTCTTCCTTTCCTTAGGAGCTGTGTGTGACATAACCACATGGCTTTTTGGAAGAAGACACGAGACAGTATACAGAGAGTCTCACAAGCCAGTCTCCTTCCAGGTTGTCCGTGACTCCAGAGAGGCTATTTCCCATCTTGATCTGCCGCAGAATTGGGGAGAAGTCTGGAAGTTGGAAATTGAAGATAGTTCAGTTAAACCACTTTGCCCACAGATGAACCTGTTACAGATACAGGTAAAGAAGCAGATGTATCGGGGGGAGAGGTTTGGTCTGGCACTTGGGGCCCTGTTTACACAGGCTGTTTCATGCTGCTGAGGGCTAGAGATCTCTTGCTTCCATTGTGCTGACTCATGGAACAGTGTGGATTAGTCGCCTTCCACATCTGTTTGGGGAGGATGTTTGTAAGGAGACATGACAGGGTCTATCTGGAATGAAAGGAAAAAAGAGTGCCTGTTAAATCTGGATACTTTTAAAGTATAAAAATTTAGATTATAGATGATAAAATCTCAGACCTTGAAGACACTCTTGAGGCTATTTGGGTGGGGGAATTCTGGAAGTTCTTTCTCTGGAGGACCCAGGAGTATGGGGTCTTCCAAACTGAGAAGAGAGGAAGGCTCAACCATCACTTTTCATGTTCCTGAATACAATTTTGGGCTTCTTTTTATTATCATCATTATTTCATCTGGTAACAGTGTTTCTGCCCGGAAATAGCTTTATCTCTCTGAAGAGAATGCTGTGATCCCATCTGCCAGTTTGCAGAATGCTTCAGGGTCCTCTCCTACCTGCTATTTCTGTGCCCTTTCCATGTGTCATGGTAAAGCCCCCACCTATCCAGTCACATGGGTCCTTGTTTGCTGTATTTGTTCCTGCCTTCAGAAACTGAGCCTGGGATGTGGCAAGGAGAGGCAGCGTGCACTGGCAGAATCCTGTTACCATGATGTGCTGGGAAGAGGGAATGATGAAGAGGTGTTATGGGGTAGGAAGTCCATGCTCCACGTCTGGAATAGTTCAGAAATTTCTTTGAAGGATTTTATGCCTCAGGCTTCTCCTGCTCAATGAATGTACTTTTCACTGCTTTAGGATTAATCTTCTTAAAGCCCTTCCTTGAACTCCTGAGCCTATAATGACTACCCATTACTTACAGATCCACATTCTGGAATGCAAGTCCTGATTAGCCTAATCATGCAAGATCTCTTGGTATCATCAAATAAGACTCATTCTCTCCAACATTCTTCCTCCTAGCTGTTACCTCCTTCTTCATCTCTCCACATGCCTCTCTCCACTGCTTTTCTGTAAAGCTCTAGATTCAATGCTTACACTTTACCGTGCTTCAGGAAGCTTCCTTGCCTCTTGTGGGTCATATAGATCTCTTCTTATTTTTGTTTCTGCTCTTGTAGGAGAAAAATATCATTTTTTTAAAAACCAATGACTCTTTTTACTTTTACAGAAGAATACGGGTTAGTGAGTCATACATTTGACGCATGATTGGTGTGGGAAACAGAAGGGCCCACTGGAGCGGAGGAGTAGGTCGATGGAGGCGTGTCTTAGCTAGATGGGGTGAAAGCAAATTGTATAGGGAATGCAGGTCAGGGAGAGGAGTTTAGGCTAAGAAACGGGGATCAATTTTATAGGTAGTTGAGTCGTTGAGTAAGACAGAAATATGTGGGATGGTTAGAAGGGAGGGTTGCAGAGACTATACAGAAGAGACTGCTGAGATAAGCCTGCTGTGCTCACAGTGGGAAGGATGGGGAATGGTGACTTGGGAAGATGCATCAAAGAAAGAAATGACAGGGCTTGCTGACAGATGATTTCAAGGCTTGTGGAAACTGCAGATCATGTTTTAAACTGGAACATATTGCTATAGCTAAGTGTGATACGTAAATCCAATTTATAGATTTAGGTTTCATAGTGATATTTTATACTCCTTTTGCATAGCAAAAGGAACTTTCAAACATGCTTGTGTAACTATCACCTCATTTTATCTTCAACATCTGTGTCAACTTCCTTGCCTGTAAATGCAGGTGACACCTACCAACCTCTAGGCTTAATTTGTTTGAAGGCTCATCCTGTGAAGAGTGAATCTGGTGGACAGTTCAAGGACTAACTTCAGTCTTCTTTTTTCCCATTCATTTTGGAAGACAGGAATCATTGCTTCAAAGAAACATTTAAAAAGAAGCTCCCTTAAATGGCAGGCTCTCTTTTGGCTTAATCTAACATAAGACCATGCTTCAGCAACTGTTCCTACCTAGTTAGGTCCCTGGCTGAACACACGTCCTTCCGTCTTTGCCTGAGTCTCCCCAGTCTTGCTGAAGCTGCTGGGGCAGGTTTAGCCCACTTACATTCTGGCAAGGGATAAGCCCGATACCCTTTCCGTTCATGAAACACTATCTGTGTGAAGTGAGCTCTTTGGTCCATAGTGTTCCCTGCCAAAGCTAAGGGGAGATTAAGGAACACCTCTGAGCAGATGAATATTGGATGAGGTTTATATAATTGAAACTCACACTCCTGTTAAACCCTTTGACTCAGTGGAGAGACAAGAGAAACTTACACAGTTATGGCTCCCACTTAGGAATAAAGTACTGTGTCTTCTCTGGGTGCATTCTTCTCATTTACATAGGGCAGAGCTTGGGAATTAAGGAAATATTAATTGATGACTGTTCATTTTTTTTTTTTAGCTTCATAGAACCAATTTCTATACCCCATTGTAACCATATGGAATGAAAATGCTGAAATGGAATTGGGATCAGTTGGTATCTATGTAAGCATCAGGGTTTGGGTGATGAACAAGGCTGTTATTGTCACAGATAATAATGGAAATAATAATAATACCACCAGTGGACATTTCTTGTGTGCTTATTTACTATATGCAAGGTTCTTTTCTAAACACTTTTCATCCACTTTAATTCTCATAACAAACTTAAGAGGTCGGTATTATTATTATCCCTTTAAGAGATAAGGAAACTGAAGCACAGAGAGGTTAAACACGTTGCCCAAGGTCTTACAGCTTATAAATAATAGAGTCAGGCTTCAGACGTGAGCAGGCAGACCTCAGGTGTCTAACTTCTTTGCTGTACCCTTCATGGTGAGAAAGGCAGACAGTTGATAAATCCCTCGAAGTGGGATGAATTCTATGGGAGCCTGTAAAAGGGTAAATTAACCCAGAGCAGGGGAAGGCTGGGAAGGCTTTGATGAGAAAAGCAAAATCATCCTTTAGGATGAAACATAAAGAGTGCATAGGTGCTCTCTAGGTGGGGTACAGTGGACCAGAATATTCCAGCATGCACAGTAGCCACCAGGCTGGAGAGAATATGGCAATTTTGAGGAACAGCTGTTAGAAGGGATGGAGAGGGTGAGAGAGAGTTTGTCATAGAGTGAGGCTGGCAGAGGCCAGGTCAAGAAGGGCTCTGTAGGTCCTACTTCAAGGAGTGGGGGTATAGAAACGTAATGGATTAAGGGTCATTGTGATTTATAAGAAATATATATATTTGGTCTGTGTCCCATTCCTGGCCATAGAGCTCCTAAAACCCTAGAAATTTTTCTAAGGGCTGAGTGATAAAGGTATCTTGTTTGTGTTAATGGGGTGACTTTTGGAAAGCCCATAGGTAACCAAAGGATGGGGTTCCTTGCCAGGGGAGACAACCGTATCATTAGAGGGTTGGAACTTTTAGTCCCACTCCAGGACCTCAGGAGGGGGGAGGGGCTGGAGGTTGAGTTCATTCACGAAGGCCAGTGATTTACTCAATTGTGCCTACATAATGAAGCTGCCAGCCATAAAAACCCAAAGGATGGAGTTTCATAGAGCTTCTGGGCAGGCGAACATGTGGAGATGTGGGGAGAGTAGTGTGCCCAGAGAGAACATGGAAGCTCCGAGCCCCTTCCCACATCCCTTGCCCTGTGTATCTGTTCATCTGGCTGTTAATCTGTATCCTTTATAATACCCTTTAAAATAAACAGATGTATGCAAGTAAATGTTTCTCGTGAGTTCTCTGAGCCACCCTAGCAATTTAATTGAACCTGAGGAGGAGTCATGAGAACCTCCAATCATAGCCAGTTAGTCGGAGCACAGGTAACATCCTGCACTTGTGACTGGCATCTAACATGAGGGCACTTTTGCGGGACTGAGCCCTTAACCTGTGGGATCTGACACTATCTCCAGGTAGTGTCAGAATTGAGCTAATTGCTTGATGGTGCTGAAAAAAAACCCCACACATATTGGAGGGAGCATTAAATGTTAAGAATTAAGGGCAATCACTGTTGGTGGGAATGTAAATTGATACAGCCACTATGGAGAACAGTATGGGGGTTCCTTAAAAAACTAAAAATAGAACTACCATACGACCCAGCAATCCCACTACTGGGCATACACCCTGAGAAAAACATAATTCAAAATGAGTCGTGTACCACAGTGTTCACTGCAGCACTATTTACAATAGCCAGGACATGGAAGCAACCTAAGTGTCCATCGACAGATGAATGGATAAAGAAGATGTGGCACCTATATACAATGGAATATTACTCAGCCATAAAAAGAAACGAAATTGAGTTATTTGTAGTGAGGTGGATGGACCTAGAGTCTGTCATACAGAGTGAAGTAAGTCAGAAAGAGAAAAACAAATACCATATGCTAACACATATATATGGAATCTGAAAAAACAAATGGTTCTGATGAACCTAGGGGCAGGACAGGAATAAAGACACCGACGTAGAGAATGGACTTGAGGACACGGGGAGGGGGAAGGGTAAGCTGTGACGAAGTGAGAGAGTAGCATTGGCATATATACACTGCCAAATGTAAAATAGATAGCTAGTGGGAAGCAGCCACATAGCACAGGGAGATCAGCTCAGTGCTTTGTGACCACCTAGAGGGGTGGGATAGGGAGGGTGGGAGGGAGATGCAAGAGGGAGGAGATGTGGAGATATATGTATACGTATAGCTGATTCACTTTGTTATACAGCAGAAACTAACACAACATTATAAAGCAGCTATACTCCAATAAAGATGTTAAATAAAAAAGAAAAAAAAGGGCAAGACAGGCGTTAATGGGATAGAACCATGGGACTGATGTGATAAGATGCGAGTTTTGCAAAGGTGTTTCTGACTACTGGTATGTCTGATGAATCACAGAGGGCTAGAGTGGACGTAGAGAGTGCAGTCGGGAGGTGGTTGCTGTGGTCCAGCTGAGAGATGATGGTGGCCTGGACCAGCAGAGGAGCAGTGAGGATGGAGAGCAGCTCAGGAGCTTCTTAGGAAGCTGAGCGTAGGCAGCTTTGATGTGGAAGATGAAGACAAGGAGGGAACCAATAACAATGCTCCAGTTAAGAGTAAGAAGAAACTTGCAAGCGAACCAGACAGGACCTTGAGGAAACTATCTACAACAGGCCTTATTTGGTCAAGAGAAGGAGTATGCAAGAGAAAACGGATGGCTTGTGTCATGGCCCAACCAGGGAATGACTCCTGTGAAGGGAATGGATACACACATACACACACTTTATATATACATATACACACACACACATGTTTATATATGTTTATGTATTGGGTTGGCCAAAAAGTGCCTTCATTTTTTTTTTATTTAATATTTTATTTATTTTTATTTTTTTGGCTGCGTTGGGTCTTAGTTGCATGCAGACTCTTCGTTGTGGTGTGCGGGCTTCTCTCTAGTTGTGGCGAACGGGCTTTTCTCTAGTTGTGGTGCGCAGGTTTTCTCTCTCAAGTTGTGACATGTGGGCTTCAGAGTGCGTGGGCTCTGTAGTTGTGGTGCATGGGCTCCAGAGCTCTGTAGTTTGCGGCACACAGGCTCTCTAGTTGAGGCACGTGAGCTCAGTAGTTGTGGCGCGTGGGCTTAGTTGCCCTGTGGCATGTGGGATCTTAGTTCCCTGACCAGGGATTGAACCCTTGTCCCCTGCATTGGAAGGCGGATTCTTTACCACTGGACCACCAGGGAAGTCCTTTGCCTTTGGTTTTTAAGTAAAAATAAAAGACACGTTTTTTATTCCGCCAAGAACTTTATTGGACAGTGTATTCACCCTTTTGTTCCACTTCCTTCTGCAGTTTTTCAGGCAACTTCATAATGCCATCTTCCCCAAACTTTTTATCTTTTTGAGCAAAGAACTGTTCCAGGTGCCTTTTACATTCTTCCAGGGAATTGAATTTTTTTCCATTAAGAGAATTTTGTAAAGACAGAAATAAATGGAAATCCGAAGGTGCAATGTCTGGTGAATACGGTGGATGAATCAGAGCTTCCCAGCCAAGCTGTAACAGTTTTTGCCTGGTCATCGGAGGAACATGCGGTCTTGCGTTACCCTGATGGACGATTATGCGTTTTCTGTTGACCAGTCCTGGACATGTTTTGTGGAGTGCTGCTTTCAGTTGGTCTAATTGGGAGCAGTTCCTGTTGGAATTAATTGGTTTTCTGGAAGGAGCTCATAATAGAGGACTCCTTTCCAATCCCACCATATACATAACATCACCTTCTTTGCATGAAGACTGGCCTTTGGTGTGGTTGGTGGTGGTTCATTTCGCTTGACCCACGATCTCTTCCGTTCCACATTATTGTACAGTATCCACTTTTCATCGCCTGTCACAACCGGTTTTAAAAACGGAGTGTTTTCATGAGTCTTCAGTAGAGAATCAGTAGAACATAATGATCAAGAAGGTTTTTTTTGCTTAACTTATGTGGAACCCAAACATCAAAGCGATGAACATAGCCAAGCTGGTGCAAATGATTTTCATTGCTTGATTTGGATATTTTGAGTATGTTGGCTATCTCCTGTGTGGTATAACATTAACTGAGAACAAGCAATGTCTTGATTTGATCGCTATCAACTTCAACTGGTCTACCCAACCGTGGAGCATCGTCCAGCGAGAAATCTTGAGCACGAAACTTCGCAAACAACTTTTGACACATTCGATCAGTCACAGCACGTTTTCCATACAGAGCACAAATCTTTTTTTGTTTGTTTCAGTTGCGTTTTTACCTTTCTTGAAGTAATAAAGCATAATACGCTGAAAATGTTGCTTTTTTCTTCCATCTTCAATATTAAAATGGCTGCCCCAAAATTTACCAATTTTGATACATTTTTTAAATGCACGATGATATGACAGCTGTCACACAGAATCTAACAAAATTGTTTCGAATGAAGTTAAAGACAGCTAAGTGCTACTAGAGCCATCTTACGGAAAAAAATGAATGAACCTTTTGGCCAACCCCATATATGTATATACTTACACACACATACCTGGATTTGTTGTTGTGGAGGTTAGGCCTCCCAAGTTAAGGTAATTTCAGAACCGAGGTTGCCTCTTTGGTGCCTACTGCCCTCTAGCTGTGGCGTTATTGGTAAGTACAAGTTCTACACTTCTACCACCATCACTGAATTTCCCCTTTGAGTCAAAGTATAGCGTGATCTAAAAGTATCCGGCAACATGGCACATCAACGGGAGAGACACACGAATGCCACATCTATACAAAACAGCTGGCTGGATTCACGTGGAAAAGTAGTAATTATCCACATGGGTATCCATTCCAGTTTTCTCTCTTTCATGAGCTAATCCTGTCCACCTCAAAGCATCTTCCTATCTTTGTCAAGAGAATCTCTGAAAGCTTCATTGTGATCGTCACCATTTCTGATGAGGTGTTTTCTGCTGAACATTTGGAACTGGGTAGGGTGAGATACATTCCAAGCAGATGGGTTTTCGCAGTCTGTATATTAGCAGCTCCAGGCTGCTGTATAGACCTTCCAGGAAGTTTCTGTGCCGAAGGGCAGATGCCTGAGGAATTTATGTTTTGATATTTTATCAAACTTTTCAGCTTTTAGTGATCATGCGTGAGAGTGTGTAATTGCCAGTGGTCTGGGGTTAACCTCAGTTATAGGGGGAATTATTTTGGGAGGCGTTAAATATGGTATTTGAAAAACTGAGAAATGAGAGTCTTCCCTAACACTAGAGTTTCTGAAGGAAAGACAGTTGGGCCAGACTGGATGAACTGGTTGGATTAAATGCTGTGTCTTACTCTTGACTCAGGGTTGTTATTTGTGGTTGCTTACTTTATTTTTATTGTTAAAGTGTCCTATTTAATGTGCCAGACTTTGCCCAGGACAGTGTAAGGCATTTAGGGAAAGGCGTAAAAGAAGCATGAAGCGCGAACCAGCTTCCATTAGGGACCTGAAAAACGTTATAGAACGCATAGAACATTTACACGTTATAATCATACCATGCTTCATACTTTTTAGAATGCTTGTCTAACTCTGAAACATTATTCTAGTTTCCTCAGATCAATGTCCACAGTTGTTTTCTGTACCTGTTTATGGTGTGCCCTCACATGGAACATTGGGGCATGAGAATAAATCCTGGTTTTCTGCTGTCTCCCCAGCACCTAGAGCAACACCGGACACAGCTGGCACAGAGCAAGCACTCAAAAAATCTTAGTTGAATAAATGAATGAAAAACATTATCTTCCAAACATCAGTAATAACTATATAAAACAGGCTTGGCATGCTACCACTTATGTACATTTGATTTTGCTTTCTGCCAGGTTTTCACCCAGATTTTATAGTAGTTGGTTATCCTGGGAGAAATTTATGAGCTATTTTTCTCTTCAGTGAGAGTGGATATTGTCATAATTAGGTTGAAACTAAAGGGCATTTATTTGTCCTGCATCAACGGTAACTTTTTTCTATTATAAAGAAAACTCACTAGTAAATTATTATTCCCATGTCTGAGGGAGAGTCTCCAGCACCTGCAAGGGCTCTGCTGGGGTGCTGGGCCCCTGCCAGGAGAAAGGGCTTTGTCCCCACCGCCCTCGGCTGCGATCCCAGCAGTTAAGTAAGCTGAATTGTGGTGGCGAGTCGTCTTGGCAGTGGCAAGTAGAACATATTTTGACTGGTGATTTCTGCGTGATTTGTATGACTTTCTGTATGACAGGAGTCACAACAAAACCATTTCGTGACTGGTGTCTAAAGCTATCAGTCAGTTGGAGCTGTGAAACTCGGTTTGCATATGTCAGCAATTTAATCTCCTAATATACTTGCCAATGGAAAACCGACACTAGAATTATTTTTCTGTATTTACTGACTAGAAAGATGCGGTTATCAAGTGCACTGATTGAAAAATGTTTAAAATACCAGTCTTTAAATTGGGACCATATGTGTGTTTTCTTTCCCTAGCCACATCTATTTGTACATTTACCCACACATGTGTATATATACGCACACACAGCATACAGTTACATTGATGTGTGTTTGTGTTACATATGTATGTATTCACACGGAGCACATGTGCTTCGTGCATACGCATGAGCTTTTAATGTCCTTGTAGGTTGAAATGTAAGGATGTTGGGGAACTTTCCTTGTCTGTTAACTGAGAATAATACAGTTACCTACATTCCAGGCTCCTAGTAAGGATTAACTTGGTTATTATGTGTGTAGTCCTTAGAATAGTGCCTAGCACATAATAAGTTTTCTATAAATACCAACTTTCTTTTTTTTCAAGTATATCTTCATCTGTCAGCCTAAGCAAAGGACTATTGGTCTCTCTGTTACTTCTTAAAATAATTTAGCTTCAGAGGCAGGGTGGTACAGCCTCAAACTTATTGTGTAGTTGGGAGGTACATTGGCAAATTTACTATTCTTCTAAAATGCCTGCAAGCAATTTTTATGCCATCTAGGAAATATTAATATGTATTTTTAAATCATAGCCATTTGTTAAATACCTTAGTATTGATTCCTGTTATAGTAAAACTTTTCTCTTTCTAAGTCATCATCATTCCCTGGTGTCCATCAGGGTTTTCAGTTCCTGTGTCATTTTTATTCTTTAACACCAACTTCACTGGAGAATTTTAATTCCAGGTTTGTAAGAGAACTGTTCACTTATTATGAAAAAAATGAGATATTCGCTCTGGTCTAAATGTTTGTGTTGCTCCAAAATTCATGTGGTGAAATCCCAACCCCAAAGGTGATGGTGTTAGTAGGTGGGGGTCTTTGAAAGGTGCTTAAGTCATGAGAGTGGAACCCTCATGTATGGGAAAAATGCCTTATAAAAGAAGCTCCAGAGAGATCCCTAGTCCCTTCCACCATGTGGGAATGCAACAAGAAGTCTGCAACCTAGAAGAGGGCCCTCACCAAAATGTGACCATGCTGGCACCTTGATCTTGGACTTATCAGCCTTCAGAACTGTGAGAAATAAATGCTTATCGTTTATAAGCTGTGCAGTCTGTGGCATTCTGTTACAGCAGCATGAATGGACTAAGACAGCATTTGAGTGATCAGGTGGAGAGAAAACAGTGCAAAAGAACCTAGAAGAGTTTGGAACTGTAAGTAAGTTAACATATAGGTATACACACCTAGGAAGAAAATGACAAGGGCACATATTATTTTGAGAAAGGTTTCAGTAAGTAATGGTGGTACTCACTGGGGAAAAAAGTATGAATTATTAGTCAAAATGAGTGTATGAACTGGTGATGTGAAAGTGCTGATTAAGTTGTTTTGAATAATAATCGGATTTTTGTTGGAATAGGTAAGTTAAGTAGCTCATCCTTAACAAAAGTGCAAGGGATTTCACAGCTCATGTCATTTTATAGATTAAAAATGAAGGCCAAGTGAAGACCACAGAGTTAGTTGGTGGAAGTGTGAGTACCAAAACCAGACTCTGACGTGGGGGGAAGACAGTGCCCCCACGTAACAATTCTTTAACTGCAGTAGCATGGAGTTGGAACAAAGGGACTTGGAATGTTGACCTCAACTCTCTAAGAATAATTCCAGCCACAAGCTGGAATTATTAGAGAGTTTATAGAATATTCTTAATACAATGCTTTTCCTGTTTTATTATGAGTGAAGAAACTCAGCTTTACATATCTGCTTTGGGTCAGGTTTATTTGGGCATGTTCAGGAAGGTGGTGTGTTCTTAGATCCAGACCACCGGAATGTATTCAGGGCCTCTTTCAGTGTTGCTGAAATCAGTTTTTGTGATTGGACTCACGTGCATTATTTTAAAAAAACTGTTTTATCTCTGCAGAAGACTATAGAAGGCGTTTGTATTTAGTGCTTTATATTGATTTTTAAAAATTATATGGGTAGGGAACATTGAGTTTGAGGACAGTACTTGAGTCACAGAAAGGGGGCTCTGGGGGCTGCTAGGGCTGAACTGGACTGGATGGTCACTCACTTTGTTCATGTTGCATCTTTTTTTTTTTTTTTTTTCTTCTTAATCATTTGGGGGAAGGGTAATCTTTTGGTAGCTTTTAAGACTGATTTGGAGATTCGGAAAGGCAATGTTCTGTTGGGTGACATTTTTTGTATGGAGACATTTCTTTTAAGGTTTGTGAATGTGCTCTGTTTTAACTCTTACAGATCACATTTCATGGTATCCACATAGAAATAGATACTGAAAAGAATAGACATTGGTAGTAATGGGGAAGTTTGAAGACCACAAAGCAATCTACTTTGATGATAGGGTCAGTTGGATTTTAGATCTGCGCCCTTTCTTAACATCCTGAGTATTCTAAAAAGCAGTAGGGTATGGTTTAAAAACTTGGTATTTGGGGTCAACTGACCTGGTTTTCTTAATCTCTGCTATACTAGCTGTGTCTCTGAGGTTTGCTTCCCTTGTCTGCAAAATAAAGATAATGATACCTGTTTCACAGTTTTTTAAAAACAGCTTTATTGATATGTATTTCACATACCATAAAATATACCAGTTTAAAGTGTACAGTGTTTTTAGTATATTCACAGTCATGCAGCTGACACCACAATGAATTTTAGAGCATTTTATCACTCCAGAAAGGAACTGATAGAAGTCAGGTCCCATTTCCTCCCCTGATTCCCCCAGCTCTAGGCAGCCATTACTCTACTTTCTGTGTCTGTGGATTTGCCTGTCCTCCACATTTCATGTAAATTGAATCAGACAATATGTCATGCTTTGTGACTGCCTTCTTTCACTTAGCATAATGTCTTTAAGGTTTCATCCATGTTATGATGCGTATTAGTAGATTGTTCTTTTTTATTGCGAAATTTCACTCCAATGTATGGATATACCACATTGTTATCCATTCATCAGTTGATGGATGCAGTGATGTTTTTGTGAAAACCGAGTAAGAGAGAAAATAAGTAAGGTGCTCAATGATGTCTTGCACATAGAAGCAATGTGTTGACCTTTGAACAACACAGGGGTTGGGGTGCCAACCTTCTGCACAGGTGAAAGGCCCTGTGTAATTTGACATTCGGCCTTCCATATGTGCAGTTCCGCATCCCTGGATTCAGCCCTGTCCCGTAGTACTGTAGTACATATTTGTGAAAGAAATTCACATGTCAGTGGACCCTTGCAATTCAAACGTGTTGGTCAGGGGTCCACTGTATATTTCTATTGTTTCTCTTCATCTGGATTGGACAGGCTTCTTGTGTGAATTGTCAGCAGCTCCTCCTGTCTTATGAGTTAAGAAAAGCTGTCTTAGTGAGTAGACCATCTGTCTGTCAGTTCTCTTATTTTGGTTCTTGGTTCATTGAGGACCCTGGGTGGGCACTCGTTTAATACTAGAATTCACAGTGCTTTCCTCAGCAGCCAGAAGTGTTCAGGTGTTATCAGCAGTGCTCACTGTCATTACAGGTGCTCTGTCCATAAGTGTAAACACTAGGTTTAAAGAGATTGAAAGAAGGAGCCATTGTAGCTTACACAGATGTCAGCTGATCTCATGTGCTGCTCCTCATTCTGAACCTGAGCATTGACACCAGTGTCAGGCTGTGGGGTATTTATGTCATTTGCAAGGATTGGAGGGAAATAGGGCTTTGGCAGTTCCATGCTTGGTGACTTTACAGAACACAGAAAACTGCTGAGGGCTTATGTGACATGAGACAGGAAGTTCATGTTACACATACGGTGTCTTGAGGATTTGGGATTGTAAAATACTAATTGATTACTAAATGACAAAATTCCAGTTGAAGTAGATAGTTGCTTAAGACCAAAGAGAAATCTAAAAGCATTGATTTCTGTTTTGTCAGTTGTGGAAATGTCATGGAACTCAATTATTAAACATAGTGTTTCTGAATTTCTACTTAAGATACTATATATAATATAAAAATAAAATTCTAAACAAGGCCTGATTGTTATTTACTAAGCAAATATTATTTTAGTATCCACTGTTGGCCTACTGCTGTTAGTCATACGGAAAAACCGAACAAATATTCTCTAATAAGTGCTCTTGTGCCCAGGTTTCCACTGAGGACATGAAACAAGTTGTTAAAGTCTCCAGTGGTTGCCATTTTACAGACGGATTTGTTGTATAGGCTGTCTAAGCTTGTTTGCCTGCCTCTGCAAAGATAAAACATTAATAATACCTTGCCTATTATGAGAAGTTAATTTGTCCTGGGCCCTGTGCCTACCACTTTATTTGGATTCTCATTGATTAAGGTTAAGTATGGTTAGTATCCTTTTTATCAATATATTGGATGAGGAAACTGAGGCACAGAGAGATTAAGTAACTGATCCAAGTGTACACAGCTTGTAAGCAGTACTTCTCTTCATAGCTTCCCGTTTTGTAAAGTTTTATGTTATTAAAACTGCTTTAGAATTTCAATTTTTACTCTGATATTCTTTCTCCAAATCCCAGGTCTATGTAGAAATCAAGTCTGTGGTTAGTTTCTTAGGGAATTATATATAAATAAAATAGTTGTATACTCTAATTATATTATGAATGGCATCTTTTACTAGTAACCAGCAGTAGCTCAGCTGCTTATCTTTATCCCTTCAGTAGTCAAGGAGATAAGAAGTAGATAAGCAAGTGGAGCGGCTGCCACTCAAGCAAGCCTCTGGGAGAATAATTCCGAGTAACTTCTCAGAGTGAATTGCAACTCACTCATTCCCACTTCACCGGAGAGCATTGTTCAAAAGATACGCTTTTACTTTTCTACTTAGCCTGCTGGAAGCATGCCCGAGAGAGCTTATGCTTGTGGCCTGTGGATCAAAGATAGTTTCTCAAATACTAGGAACTTTGCTGCCAGTTGGAATTAAGCAAATAGAAAATATACCTCCAGAAAGTAAGAAAATTAGTTTAAAACAGCCCAGCTGTAGTATTATTTGTGCTTTCAAAAGTTTCCCTAAGAAAACTCTTCATTCATACATTTTGACAAACAGGAAAGGAAGAGAACAAAATTACCATTTTCCATCTCTTATGAAGGGCTAGGTCTTTTAACCTGTGTTCTTAGCCTAACATCTCTCTTCAATATCTCTGTGCTTTTATTTCCATTTAAAAACAAGGAATTGAGACTCAGCGAGATGATGTACCGTACATCACCACATTAAGTTGTGATGATAACATTTGAAAATGCAAAGTCAAAGACTTCTATTGTTTGTTGATATTATCTTTTTTATTGGGCTAGACTTACTGTAATTTGCACTTATCTACCATTAGAACAATCACAAACCAAGTGAAAAAAGAGGATACACTAGGATACATACACTAGGATATTACCTACATTAGGATGTGTGTAATGTATATAACACCATATAGGTGAAGATGAATGAAAAATGCCTGAAAGATTGATTCCCTGTTGTCTCATGCCTTATTAGTAATAAAGTATACTGAATCCAGTTACTATACCAGAAGTTTTTCACATTTTATCTTATCTAATTCTCACAACCATGCTGTCAGGTGGGTGCTATTTTTATCCACATTTTTATAGATAAGGCAGCTGAGACTGGAAAGTTAAAACCACTTGCCTGTGGTCATGAAGCTAGCAATCAGCAAAGCCATTGCTTTTAACCACTGTGCAATTTTCCTTGCCCACTAATCGACATAGAAAGGTTTACTTTAGTTTGTCTGCCTCTCAGTTCAAGCCACCACCAGATGTACATTCTAAACTCAGATATGATTATTTTTTAAAAATTTATTTATTTATATTTTATTTTTGGCTGCGTTGGGTCTTTGTTGCTGCCCGCGGGCTTTCTCTAGTTGCGGTGTGCGGGCTTCTCATTGCGGTGGCTTCTCTTTGTTATGGAGCATGGGCTCTAGGCGCATGGGCTTCAGTAGTTGTGGCACATTGGCTCAGTAGTTGTGGCTTGCAGGCTCAATAGTTGTGGTGCACAGGCTAACTTGCTCTGTGGCATGTGGGATGTTCCCGACCAGGGCTTGAACTCGTATCCCCTGCATCGGCAGGTGGATTCTTAACCGCTGCGTCACCAGGGAAGTCCCCAGATTTGATTCTGTTTGAGAACGTTTGATGGCTTCTGATGTTATCTGGAAAGTTGCTGTTCATTTTTTAAGACCTGAGTTGAGTGACTTTAGCTGGATGTCATGTTCTCTATAAACCTTCACTGATGCTGATCTTCTGTGTGTCTCTGTAGCACCTTGTAGCCTAGCCCTTAGGACTTCCCCTGCCTATGCTCTGGACTTCTTTAGAAGCACATTGTCTGGTTCAGTTATTAGCTTTTATTTGTATTGCTAGCACTGTGTTGGTGCTTTATGCACTGTGGATGGTTAATAGATGTTTGTGGAATTGAATTGGATGTTTGATAAATGTTTCAATTGAATTATGATGTTAACTTTCCTGGTACGCACTTCAGGCACGTCAGGAAAGTCATGGTAGCATTAGGTGCCTATGGAGACCCTCAGTTTTTCAGGCTGGGAACTGGTGGCTCCCTACAAGACACCAATTAAATGCATGATTGGCGCTGGTTTTGTCTAAACTGCTCAGAGCACATGGTGGTATTTTTCTCTCTAGAAGAGTGTCAACCATCCTGCCACACTTAACAAAGTAGAAACTGTTTTTATTTTAATCAAATGAAACCTTCTTTTTAATGTGTCACAGGTTTCTATAGCATACTTTATGAGCAGCTATATGCATCCCACTGTTCAGAAAATCAGATTTTCAGAGCTACACTGTATATCCTATTGAAAGTAGCTTGAGCAAATGGAAAGAACCTGGGTTTTGGAATTAGGTACTGAGTCAAATTCTGGTTCAGCTACATCATAGCTTCTGACTTTGGGCAAAATACTTTATTCAACATAGTTTTTTTTTTTTTTATTTTTTAAACGGGAAAGGTACATACTGGCAGCTTTTTGGACAAAATGTGTTGGGAAGAAATGTGTTGTTACGTCTTAAAAAGAAATCTGTGAGTTCAACAATAATATTTTGGTATATTTTCACTTCAGTTGAAAAAACTTTTATTCTAATTTCATTCTTAAAAAATGGTATAAGCATATTGAGAATCATCTCTCTGATCACCCTGTAATCAAGCACTGCCACATGGCTGCTGGTCCAGTGTTCCAAGTGAAGACCAAACAATGTCAAGATGTGCTCTCTCTATATAGATTTTGTAGGAGTTTGAATAAAGAAGAGGGATAGAGTCATCCATAGATGGCAAAGTTATGCCTTGGCAGTAAGTACCATATTGACATATTTAGTACAAATCCCAGTTTAGAAAGGGCAAATTTGGAGAGGATCATAGTAGTGAGTATTGCAGTAAATTTACAAGGAAGAATTTTCTCAGTTCCAACAGTAATTGCTTTAGATACATATTTAAGTGCAGACTACAGTATTGTGGCAATTTTAGTTACTCAGCAAAATAGCCAAGGGACTCTCTTTAAAATGACATCCTAAATTTGCTAACCAGCAGTTGTAGCTGGTTATAACATCTGATTATCCTGACCTCCTCCATCCACTGGTCCACTCTTTTGAATTACCCAGAATCATGGCTTTTGGTTTGTTGTTAGGTTCTTTGAGCTGCTATCATGGAGCCAGACTTCGAAGAGCTTCTTCATACCTAGTGTGAATTTGGGGCTTATCCTAGAAGGTCTTGATTTTGAGAGCCTTGATAATATTAACTTCAAATGTTTCTTGGCTGGGCTAATAATAATAAGTTAGCCAGTGAGAATACCCCATGATTGCTTTTTGTGTCTTAAGGTCTTTTTGTTTGTAGAGTGACACTGTAATTTTTCGGTGTTTAGAAAATAGGAAGGTTGTAGTTTCTGAGTTCTTGGCCTTCTGATCCGGATTGCATTTTCATTTAGTCACCTTGTGCTCTGAAATTGCAGAGCCACAGAGAGCTGATGCTACCTGATGGAGTATTTAGAAACATTGAGAACTGTGAATGGGTACAATAAGCCTCTCTGATAATGTACAGAATGGACAGTGTCGTCCATTTTGCGCTCAGTTCCTATGAGGACTCAGTAAATCCACACAGTGAATTAACTAAGGCTGTTTGAGAAACAGCCAGTGCAATAATGAACAGTTTTATGATTTTTAAAATGACTATGGGAAGTCTGGTCATGGCGATTCCAAGATGGCAGCTGGGTTTTCACTGCTCTTCTGGGACTTGCGTTGAAAAGTATGCTTTTAGCTGATATTCCCCTTTAACAGGAATTCATTCGGGGTATCCATTAGCCAATGAACTATAAGAAAAAGGGGCAGTTTAGTTATTTTAGAGAGAAAAATGCTATTAGCTATTTATATGCTGGGTGAATTTGAAGAATTCCTCCCCCCACCCAATCTGGAAAATTGATTTTAAAGAACTCATATTTTATTTAGAAAGGAGGAAAAGCAGATTATGTTAGTAACTTTAAGTTTTGTGTTTCTACTATATTTATCCAAAGGGAAAGTGCTCAGATTTTAATGTCTAGGTGCCTTATTTGCAAATTGGTTTTTCCTGCACATTTATGGCAGTTTCTTATTTCTAAAGATTGAAGCTTTTTATGTATTTTTTCTCTCAAGGGATAACATTTATGTATCTCCTCTTCCAAAAACTATTAAAGAAAGTATAAAAATGTAAATTTATACTTGTGGTGTTTATCTATTAAATATTTTTGTGCTACCCAGACTTTTTAGTATAAAGATTGCAAAATGATACTAAACTAGGCTGAAGAAAGTGATGAAAGTATAAAATCCTGTACACTCACTGAACTATTAAGATGTTAATGTGATTTCAGATGGAGTTAGTTGATGGACAGCAGCAGGTGTACTGGGTCTCCCGCCTCAAACATCAGTGAGGTGTGGACAGTCTAGGGGGAGGGGATTAATTTTTGAGTAGTCAGTTTGTTTTCATTTACATCTATTATTTAAAACGAAAGTACAGAGAAGCACTGTAAATTAGCGAAAGGTGCACTGCATTTAACTTGGAGTCATAATGCTGGCTAACTTGTGTTACCTTGGGCATGAGTTTTTGCCTGCCTGTGTCAGTTTCTCAATCATCAGAATTGTAGCTTTGGACTAGATCGTGGTTCCCTGTTGTGTGTTTTCTTGGGAAATGTGGTAGAACGCTAAGAGCCTTATAATCACAGTATAAACACAGCAGACATATATCTTGCTGCCTGCCTTCCAGATCTATTTTACCTGAGGTTTTTAGCATAACATTAACTTTATACGTAAACAAACCTATATTGAACTAAAAGGACTAAAAGGAATCTGGATAGATTCATATGGTATGTGTAATACCAAAACTAAAAGAAGTGTTACGCTAACAGCAGGCTACAGAAAGAGTCCTCTTGTTTTATATTCACTGTTTTCTGTCATTAAGGGTGTTTGGTGGACGTATTTGAGGATCACTGCATTAGATGACAGTTAAAGTCTTCTTATTCTAAAGTTATGAAACCATGAAAACATTTACACTTTGAATTCCCCTCCTCCCTATCCTAAATCAGTGGCATTTTTCTAAATCAGAGTTCGTGTATTATATTTACATGAAACCTCTCAATGTTGTTTGATAAGAACTCTCCTAAGAGATCTTGTCCTGAAAGGAGGGTGCTTAACATTGGAACTGGGGGCTGGTGGGGCGAGGAGTTAAGAGCAATGCCATAAGCACACTAGATGCATCTGATGCCCCTTTCAAGCCTCTCTGCCTCTAAAAGGTGATTCTCTATTTCTAAGGCCCATTATAGATGTGTTCCTTTTTTTTCCCCTTCCATTTTGCCTGATTCTGACAGAATGGGAATCCTTGCTTCTGAATTTAATTTTTTTTTTCCTTTCTTCCTATCTTCAGCAACAATATAAGTACTCTTCATGGCAGCTGCTGTATTAAGCCCAAGAGCTTAAAAGATTAAAGAAACCACTAACAGCAATCAGGAGGAAGTTTAAGGGCCTTTTTTTCTGAAGGTTTGTGTTTTCATTCTGGTGGTTGAGTAGAAAATTGCAAACAGGTTGTGTTCAGCAGCTGGAATGCTCTTCAGCATCTGGTGAGACCCAGCCTTCTGTTCATTTTCCATTCAACGGAAGGGTAGCCTGCCTGAGGTGAAAACTGCAGACAGATATTAGAATTCTTTGTGTGGATAGTCATTAGAATTTCTTTTTTGTAGAAATTTCTTCATAGAAATGCCAACTTCTTCATTCTTCCACTAGCTTTTCTGAACACTTAACTTTAGGTCAGTTGCTGTAGAGAGGCCTGAATAAGTACCTCCTGAAGACGTGCCCCCGAAACAGGAATTGTTTGGACTCTTAGTGAATTCCAACTTTGGAGTCCAGAGCTGGCCTGCCCCTAGGTCTCTGTCTGCATGTGGCTCTCAGGCTTTGATCCTTGTGGATTTAGGCTGCTAGAACCCAGGAGGCCGTGTCTCAAAGCTGCATGATTGATGCAGCCTCTGTTACACATTTGTTTCTTCTTCCTTCTGTTGGCTATTTCACAGAGTGTGTCCGAGGAAATGTTGAACATCTTCTGACTTGGTGGTGGATCCTTAAGCACAATTTGACAGTGTTCTTCATCAAATCAAAGTTTTAAAAGTGAGACCTGTTCTCCTGCAGCCTTCCTTTCTTTTACTTTCACTTTTCCCACCGCAATTAGAATTTTAGAGCTAGATCAGGAGCCCCTGCAATGCCTTCAGGCCCTGAGCAGCTAATATAATTATGTGGCTATTCCTTCATGGTATAATAGAGAGAGGTGGGGCCTGCGGCAAACTGCAGGGTGCTTTTTCTTTTTTAAGGCACTCAGATCATTTATTAAAAAGTAATATGCTGGCCAAATAAAACAGAACTGCCAGATTAACTGCTGTTGGACAACTTCATTATTTATAGATGGGGAAAGAGAAACCAAGACGAGTTTTGCTCTACTCAAGGTCACAAAGCTGGCCAGTGGCCCAACCAGGTCTAGAACCTATTCCTCTTGGGCTATTTGAGAAAATAAAGTGCTCCAAATTCAATCATTTTTGGCACTTGTGGTCCTAAATTGCACCAACCAAAGGTTTCTTGTTTGGACTTTAGTATTTTAGGATTATTAAAGCTAATCTAGCTTTTGGATAAACCAAACGGATTTTGAAGCTTGTCTGTGATGGCTGGAACAGCTCTTTAAGGGGAGCTTCCAAACAGATTGATTTGCAATTGTTTTGTAACACAATGTGGATTTTCCTGGATTTCCAAGTAAATGCATTGAGCATATTGCTTAGGCTGTCTTCATGAATAATGAAAACTGTGCTCTAGGGGGCTAAAGATTATGAGGGACTATTCTTTTTTTTTCCCTTTTAAGCTATTTCATTCCTTTGTTTCTTTTGCTTTTATTTTCTATAGCCTTCAAGGTATGTGTATGTGTTGGAGGGTGACTGGAGGAAGGGTGCTATTATAGGTTTCTCTACATCTGTGTTCCTTTACAGAACATCATCTCTTCCTATACTAAAGAGGGCTTTCCAGTTAGAGATACATACAGTACACTTTGGACAGTGCTTTCTCCTATGCTGATCTTTGCTATTTTTTCCTCACTGTAGTATGTATGTATGTGTTTATTATTTTAATTGAGGTATAATTGACAATACAACATTATATTAGTTTCAAGTGTACGAAATAATGATTCTATATTTATATGTATTATGAAATGATCCCCATAGTAAGTCTAGTTAACATCTGTCACCATACATAGTTACAGAATTTTTTTTCCTGTGAAGAGAACTTTTAAGCTCTGATCTGTTAGCAACTTGCAGATATGCAATACAGTATTATTAACCTTAGTCACCACGCTGTATACTGTATCCCTGTGGTTTATTTATTTTATAACTGGAAGTTTGTTCCCTTTGACTCTTTTCACCCATTTTGCGCCTCCCTCCTCCGCCCCAATCTCTTCTCTGCCTCTGTGACCTTGGTTTCTTTGTTGCTGTTGTTGTCATTATTGTTCTGTGTGTTTTGTTTCGTGTTTAACTAAGCTTTCTTAACAAGGTGCAGTGCTTCTCTAATTTAAGGGGAAGTCATTCTTTGTCATTAATACATACCATGTGCCAAGCACTCTCTAGGTGCCTCCATGGTTTTCAGTAATTATCCTAAGAACCTCAGAGGATAGGTATCAATGTCTCCACTTTTTAGGTAAAGGAAGCAGAGACCTGAGGTTGTGTCTCACTTCTAATCATATACCTAGAAAGTATCGAACTGGCATTCAGATGCAAATCTAATTTAAACCTAGTGTCATTTCCAAAATGCCACAGCTCCTTCTTTGTCTTCTTTCCTTCACCTCGCAATTTGAACACGCAAATTGTGTGGGCATCTCATCCCAAGGAGTTTGCGAATTCTTTTGTCTAGAGCATGACTTTCAACACTTTTTTGTCCTTCTTCACACAGTTAGGAAAGCCATTTATATTATGATCAAGTGTACATACTCACATATGCACAAATGCACATACACACTTGCACTTACATATACACATATGAAACTGAAAGTTTCATTAAATGATACCTTACTACATGAAGTATACTATGATATTTCCTTTCCTGTTCTCTTGTGTTAACACACACACAAACACACACACACAGACACACACACACACCATACATACATACATGATGGTGATTACTCACTAAATTGATCTTATGACTAAGGACACGTGTAGTTGAGAGATGCTGACCCAGAGTGGAGCTCTCTAAACCTAAGGTGGGGTAAGTGCCTTCCTTTCCCCCACAGGATTT
Source organism: Leucopleurus acutus (assembly GCF_964270905.1). Taxonomy (NCBI): domain Eukaryota; kingdom Metazoa; phylum Chordata; class Mammalia; order Artiodactyla; family Delphinidae; genus Leucopleurus; species Leucopleurus acutus. The sequence continues at coordinate 12,176,151 of NC_139158.1, forward strand.
TTAGAGTAATCCTTTGGAGCACAGAACACAATAGTAGAAATTATGTTTAGATTTATTGTTGTCTTTAAGGAAGATGCAGTGAACTTTGTTGATGTTTAGTATCTGAGTTGACAGTGCACTATTGTTCTATGGGACGGTTAGTGCCATACCCTGCAGGGTGTGGTAGGTGCTGTCCTGAAGAGAGAGGGGACAGTGTGGCAGCTCCTTCAGCATCTTGCTCACTGTGCTGTGGGATTTGTTCCAGTGTGTGCCTCATAACGTATGTTACCAGGTTATGTTATTTACTTTTAAGTAAACTAACACTTAGAAGAAAGACAAGTGATTTTTAAAAATTCCTTCAAAGAAACCGTGGAATGAGATAACGTAAGCACAGGGGAACAGCAGGGAAATGGCAAAGCTGATACTTGCATTCTTTTTATGAGCTCCTTATCAACCATGTTGCTAGGTACAAACAGCAGCTGTATAATCATATCTTAGAAGAAGTTGGCCAAAAATTGAAATTATTTAAAAAATTGGGAACTTAGGTTTATATTCATAAACATTAGTGATTGACCTTGTCCTCAGTGGAAGTTGTACCTTGAGACAACGTAATGGCTAATGCCATTATGTTGGTTAAAACACTGAAAATTGTGTTCATTTTATCTGTATTTCCCTTATATTTATTCATATATTTTGTAATACGTACAATACATACATCAGTGCCATATAAATATCTATATCCATGTCAGGGGAATATGCTCAAAAATTTTTTCTGGATACCGATAAGGGTCCGTAATCAAAATCATGTGGAGACTATTGGTCTGAAGAACCACCAGTAGCAGTGTCTAGTAACTGTTAATGGATATCTGGGCCTAAATGAAGAGAAAAGTGAAAAGATGAGTAGGAGACAGAGGACGTTTGTGACAAACTGGAGAACAACTCTACCGGGGTGGGGGGGCAGTTCCAAGGGCACATGGCTCTGTGAGCAGCCTGCACCATGTGCACATCACAGAGCCTCCCCTTTCTGCTGGTGAAGCAGCCCTTGTTTGGGGCATATGATTTGGCATGTGAGTGTGGACCGGGTTGTAGCTACCCCTCAGTTCTTCATCCTGGAAGTATAGCCTACACAAGTAAGTGTGTGTAACCATCCTGAGGATGAGGTACTATAAAGGAAAGAAGAGTGACAGACAGGAGACATTGATGAATGTAGTAAGCAGCAGCAGTAGTCCCCACTCTTTTATTTATTCATTCAACTTGTATTTATGGAACACCCATTCTATGCCAGCTGTCTTCTACAACAGGAGTTGGCAAGCTGGCCTGGCAGCCAAACTCGACCTGGGGTCTGTTTTCTGTAAATATATATATATATATATATATATATATATATATATATTTTAAATATGGCTCTACCCTTTGTTTATGTATTTTCTGTGGCTGCTTCTGAGCTATAATGGCAGAGTTGAACAATTGCAATAGAGATAGCATGGCCTGCAAAGCCTAAGTGTTTACTGTCTGGCTCTTTGCTGCAAAAGGTTGTGACCTCTGCTCTAGAAGATGAATCAGTACTTGCTTCTGGGCCACCCCAAGACAACTGAGCCATGGGCTGTTTGCCTTTTCTCTTACACACCCTGCTTGGCAGAAAACACCTCCATCAGAGCCATGTTAGGGCACATTAGGGCAAAGGGGCAGCGATAAAAGCATGTGGCCAGAGCACATCCATTGCTTAGGTGTCTACACAGGCAGTGGAGTGCAGAGAAGAGAACAAAGGGTAGGAGTCTGTAGACTTTGGCTCTGAAATAAAGTCGCATTGTGACCTTCTCTCTGGGCCTCAGTTGCATTCACTCTACAGCTAGGAAACCACACTAGATCAGAGTTTAATCTGCATCGGGATCACCTAGAAGGCTCATTGAACAGATTGAACAGCCGCACCCCACACACCCACTCAGGGTTTCTAATTCAGTAGCTCTGGAGAGAGCCTGAGAATTCACACTTTTAACAAATTCTCAGGTGATACTGATGCTGCTGGTCTGAGGGCTGGTACTTTGAGAACCACTGGATTAGATCTTCTCTAAGGAGTGTCTGAAAGAGTAATTGATCATCTACAGATAGGTGGTATGACTGGATATATTTTTGTTAACCTGCTTCTCTTTGGCGTTGGGAAGGGGAAGGCTGGGGTGTCCACTGTGAGGGGGGTGTCCACATTTGGAGAGAACCTGTGTCCTAGATGCCTCTGTGATACGTAAACCAGAGTTATCCTGGACCAAATTGTAAATCCTCACATTCCACTTCTACAAAGGGAACAATAGGTCTCCTTTTAATAAAATCAGTCATCCCAAATTTTGCCCATTGCCTCTGAAATTCTAGATCCTCAAGTGGTCAGTCTTTTAGGGCCATATGGAAGAGCAGAACCTATCATGGCAGGTTATTTGCCAGGGTCTCTTCCTCATCCCTCCTACCATGACTGCTGTGCTTTATTTTTTTCTTTTTAAAACTCCTATATGGGGACTTCCCTGGTGGTCCAGTGGTTAAGTCTTTGCCTTCCAGTGTAGGGGGTGCAGTTTCGATCCCTGGTTGGGGAGCTAGGATCCCACACGCCTCGCGGCGAAAAAACCAAAACAAAACAGAAGCAATATTGTAACAAATTCAATAAAGACTTTAAAAATGGTCCACATCAGAAAAAAAAAGGAAAATCCAAAAAAAAAAAAAATCCAGAAAACTCCTGTGTGGTTTCTGTTACCTTTTTTCTAAATAATCATTTTTTGTGGTTGCAATAAAGTACTAATGTTTCCAGAGCTACTGGGAACCTATTCCTGTTAGAAACTATGCAAGTTGCTTGCAGAATAACCTTACCAGTCCTCTCAAAAATTCTTGGGGGTGTTCTATTTTCCTCACTTTACAAACAATCAGTAGTTACAAATTAGGAGTCAAAGCACCTAAGTAATGTGTCACCTGGAAAATTTCAGTATCCATGAAGGTGACCATAAAAAAATCAAGCTTCCCAGGTCTTTGGTCTCCTCCCTCTGGCCCTCACGTTCACATCTTCTTAACTCTCTGTTCTCATGTTCAGATCTTGATCCTTGTTGTTACCTAGGATTACTCTTCCTTGGAAATCATTAGCTCCAGTGTTATCCCATCACCACATGTCCGCAGTTTATGCCTTGCTTGGTGAAGCTCTCTCTTATTTCCTTTCTCTGCTGGCGGAAATAATACTCTTTTCTGAACTGTTTATGTATCTTAAAACCTTTTTCTCATGTGAAGACTTTATACTAAACTGTACTGATTTATGTTTCTCGCTCCCTTATTACAAGGTAACCTTCTTGAGAAAAATTATTCCATTATTCCGTTATTCATTTAGATTTCTGTGGAACTAAGTACTATGTCTGGTATATTAGGCACTCTATAAATAACCGTTTAACTGAGCTAGAGAAAGGTAAGAAGACAAAGGTTTGAATCCAGGTCTGTCCTGCCTCACAGTACTGTATTCAGGCCTCCCTCGGCCTGTGGCCTGTTTATTTCTAGGCTGATCTGGGTGAAGAAGGGATTGTTCAGTAAGTGATGTCATTTGAGAGATGCTTTGTCGGTTTTTCCATACTCAGTAAGCTATTAGCGATGACTTTTTATTTTGTCAAAATGAATTTTCTCTTTTTCAACTAGAGTTCAAACGAAATAATTTTAGACAACATCCTAAGAACATTTGGAAATGACATTTCAGGTCTATTTTCCCCCTTTGCTTTAAAAAAGTATATACAGTTATAATTACTAATTGTTGCACTCTAAGTAGAGACAGATGATACATATGTTTGTGACAGTTTTCCGGAGGGAGAGCTAAGTCACCAGGCTCCGTTTTCCATAATGTGAATGTTATTTACAAACTATTACCATAATTGATGCACCAAGCCACTGTAGGGTAAATAATGTGTTGTGTGTGGGAAGCAAGCTAGTAGTCAATGAATATTAAAGAACAAAACCTCATTTTAACAGAGAAACTGTAATTATAATCATTCTGAATTCGTACTGCAAAACCAGTTAAAATTACTTGGCTGCCATTTATATATGTAATTCTGTGTGTAAAGAAACTAGGTATACGAGTAGAGTTGTATAGAAATAAGTATGTACACACACATATTTTTATAAAAAGACACACTGCCAAACTTCAGAATTAGTCATTTTTCAAAGACATTTGATGCAGAAATGAGGTGAACATGAGCAAAGTTAATCAGTGATATTTATACTTATGGAAAAGGGCATAATTTTAGTTTTCTTACTTTTGTTTTTGTATGTGTTTTACATCTACCTGGATGTCTTATTTTTTTTTTTTGACAAATCAGGCTCTGTATTTTCTTCAAAGCTCCTTTTCCCATTAGCAAGCCTTCCTCGTCCACCTCTAATCCCTCTCTTACTGCCTTCTACATACTCATCAACTTCTGTGTGTGGTGTAGTGATTTACACTTTGGGGATTTGCTGTTTCGTAATAGAAGGTCATAAGTCATTTCTTCTGTGCATCATTGGTCTCCCCAGCTAGGCTGCCGCATCATTTCAGGAAGGAGACTTTCTTTTCCTTTGTGTGTATGTGTAGTTCCTTCTTGTATTCCTCATGGAGCACGGTTAATGCTTCCCATGAATGTGCCAGCTCCTCGGTAGGTACTGCTGGTTATCTTTTTGTACCGCTGATGCTGCATGATTTTTGTAAAATCTTTAAGTTTTGTGCTTGCTTACCAGTGTCTCAAAAAAGTACTCTAATATAAAGTGGAAAGAATTAGATGTTGTTGGTGTCCAGTTTTTGATGGAACACTTAATCAGAAATGTGGAGTATCGTTTACATGAAATATATAAACCCCTTCATCGCTGTCAAGTTCTGAAATCAAAGGGAAGGATGCTGCCCTTTTTTTTTTTTTTTTTTTTGTGGTACGCGGGCCTCTCACTGTTGTGGCCTCTCCCGTTGCGGAGCACAGGCTCTGGATGTGCAGGCTCAGCGGCCATGGCTCACGGGCCCAGCCGCTCCGTGGCATGTGGGATCTTCCCGGACCGGGGCATGAACCCGCGTCCCCTGCATCGGCAGGCGGACTCTCAACCACTGCGCCACCAGGGAAGCCCTGATGCTGCTTTTATCTCTTGGATGTTTTTGATACATATAGTTTAGATACAGACAAGGTGATTGGGTGAGAGCTTTGATACTTCTATATTTGTAAAAAGATCACTGTGTGTCTATTCTATCAACCTTTTTGAAAAATCTTCTCAGCATTGATCCTGTTTTTAGTTGTAACCTCAGTATATTTTGATAATTTCCTTCAAATATATACCTGCTCCATCTACTGTATTGGCATCTGTCACTTTTCCTTTTATAGCAATGGAAACATGGACAGCTTCAGATATTCTTTCTTAGCTCAAATTTCCATGGCCTTCAATGTCAGACAGAGATAATTATTCAGCTAGTTTACCAAACTGGACACATTTTTATACAAGAAAAATGAGTAAATAGAATGTTCCTTAACACATTGCTTGTATAGACAGAGCCCATGTTGTAAAGCTGTGTAGCTCTTCCTCTCAAAAGAGGATTATTGGTTTCCTGCCTTTAACGCAATCTTAAACAGTTTGACCTTCGTGAGGGCTTTTTGGAAAATTCTGAGAAAGAAAAAAACATAGAACCTCAAGGAATCCTAAGTATAAAAGATCACCTTTATGAAGGTAATTGGTTCAAACCTTCAGTATACTTTGCTATACTTCAGTGCATGGTAGGGCATTGTTGATGTATCTCACTTTGTGATAGCTTTAATTAGCTTGCCCAGGTAATGATTATGACAAGGGAGGAACATTACCCAGGAGTGGACTCTTCAGAGGGACGCTGAGCCCTGGAGCTGACCCTCCTGGAGGCTGTTCTCACCCTCCAGTCTCCCTACAGGATGGCTTGGTGTCCATTGAGACCTTTCTCCTACCTTGAGAATACTAGATGGGCTTTTGGCCTGGTTCCCTCAAGGACTCTGGAAACTACTTAGCTTGGAGTGGTGCCGTTGGACAGAGTCTGTTCTTGGCAGTGGGCCCTGGCTGTTTTCCTGCTGGGCCCTGTGCCTCTTAGGAGCAGAGTGGAGGTCAGATGCAGATAACACAGGCATGATTTCTGCCTCCTGAAATGCTCAGCTGATGTGTGCTTCTCCCTCCCCTGAGGGTTTAAGGAAGAACACATTTATCATGGAGGGTAATGAGTAGGAAAGAACTTGCAGCTTTCTTTTCTGCTGAAGAGCAGAATGTAGGATAAAAATCTTTCTGTTTGTAGTTTAGCTGTATGTCTTTATAGTTTATGTTCAAGTCACTTTAAGCTTTATTATTAAGCTGAACTTCTGAACAGTTTCATTTGCAAACTCTTCCTTGGAGGATCAAGGGAAGCTTTTGTAAAGAGTTGAAGTCTGGGATGAGAATTGAGTTAAGCAGAAGTAGTGTGTGTGTGTGTGTGTGTGTGTGTGTGTGTGTGTGTGTGTGTGTGTGTGTGCGCAAAGCATATGAATGAATGCATTTGCTGGGTTAGGCAGGGACTAGTAGGGTTGAAGAAGAGAGGAAATTTCATTCCCAGCAGAGGAAGCACCGTGTACAAAAGCTGGAAGAGTCTTGCAGTTTTTGACAGATAAATGAACCCTTCTGAAGGTTTTATAAGAGCTGTGACCAGCCCTATTCGCTGAGAAAAGGGAAAGTCGTTGAGTGCCCATCATACCTCCTCAGCCTCTCTTAATGGGCGTTCAGATGCTCTGCCAGAGGAAATGGTGTGTTCCAAGTGCAGCTGCAGTGGAAATGGGTTCTTTCAGTGCAGCTGAAGCAATTCCCCCACAAAGATCCTCCAATTTTAACAGTAAACTGTCTGTTTAAAACAAAACCAAAAAGGCGGGTGGGAGTTGGAAGAAGGAGTTTATGCCAGGAAATGAAAATGAGTTGCTGCAGAAGCCTGTCTTCGTTGTGGTTTCAGAGTTAAAAGGGCTCAATTGCTGGTGTGTTCTATCTCTATGTATGTTTTTGTAAACTCTTATTTCTCCAGAAAACATGAAGGATCAAATAGCAGTCATATTTTATTAGAGAATGCGCTCTTATTGTCAGTAATGACTGCCTCGAAGCTCACAAGCTGTGGCAGCTTTCCCTACTTATGTTCACCAAGGAGCTGAGTGGGCTTATGGTACCCTCTGGTCTTCTTCCTCCCTTCCTGATGGTACGTCAGGCTTCGAATGTAATCAGAGGATAATTGACTCTCTGTCATAGCAGGTGGAGTTTCTGAATTGAAGTCTAAGAAGTGATGTTTCCTTGTGTTTCTAGCTGACTATAGCTACTAAACAAAGGTTAGGAGGTTGTGATATAATTAAAGGTGACACTGCCTTTACCTTTTATCAAGTTCAGTTGTGAGCTTGGAGCTGTGTTAACTGCTTTACGAAACTGTGAGTCCATTTAATTTTCACAGGAATCCTCATTTGAAGGTAGGTTTGGTTACCCTCAGTGTACAGATGGGGAACTTGAGGTGGAGAGAGTAAGTGACTAGTTTGCCCTTATATTGATACCTGTCATTTGGCATGGCCAGGATTGGAACTGAGGTCCTTCTGTCTCCAAAGCTCTCACGTGTAACCACTGCTTGTTGCATTGTACTTTCTCCCATAAAGTAACCCCCCCACACCAGTTTTTGGCCTTCCCTCTTTTAAGAGACTTTAAACAAAACACAGCCAAAAGTCTACCCCTTGAATTGAGGTTTGTCTCCTTCCTTACCTCTCATTAAGCAATACCCTATATTCATGGAAATGTTAGGTATTTGGGGGGTAAAATAAATAGCAGTTTTATTTTATCTTCCCTTAATTCTAAGACAATTTATATTGCTATTAATTCTAACTGTTGCATGGTCATATTGTGTTATCTGAAACGTATAACAGTTACAATCCTACCAGTATTCTCAAGGATACTCCTACATGCAGTAGCACGATGCTAGACTAAAGAGCCAGGACATCTCATAGATCCAGCTCAGCTACAGACCAGGTGTGAGACCTTGGTGATGTCACTTTAACTCTCTGGGTTTCACTTCTTTCGTCCTTGTGGTGTTTGCTACAGATCGTTTCCCAGCTTGGGAGGTGCAACCTTTATCAGGACACAGGTGATATACTTGTGTGTGCACATGATTTTTAGGTGTTTCTGGAAGGGATGGTTAATAAAATAGAGATTCATTAAGAAGCATTATTAAATTCTTACATTTTGTGTTTCTTCAATCATTGAATGCCTGCTAACAATCAAAATATGATCAAGTGGGGAGTTTATTATTTCTTTTTACTTAAAAGAGAGCCTTATGCTCAAAGTTAGACACTGTTTGTTTTCATGAAGTTTTAAAGTCCTTTCCCAAGTAGAATGAATATTCACTAATCCTACGAGTCTAACTACTTGATTATGCAAATTCTAACTTTTTGGAATCCTTCATTATCTTATTTTTTCCCCTTCTCCACGAGCATTTGGATTTACAATAAAGGGGGAAAAACACAAGGAAATGAGTTAACTTTCAAAAAATCCCTAATCTCCCACAGTCTGTCCTGAAGACAGAGTGTTTTGCCAGCATGTCTCTAAGTAAAATTGGTCAGTGGTCACCCTGCCATCTTTCCCCTCCCCATTCCACCTTTCCTGTGATGCACCTCACTCTTCTCTCAGACCACAAGCCCCTCTGGCCTCATTTCTTTCCTTACCCAGGCTGCATTCCGTACATAATCCCCTCACCACCCCTCTCACCAGCACCCTCAGTTCCTTGAAGGTCTTGTCCTTCTGCTCTTTTCCTCTCAGGAGCATGCCAGCTGGGTACCCTTTCTTGAGATTCTGTGTTCCACTTGAGAGAATTAAAACTCTGTTTGGATGTTGTTATAGATCAGTGGGCCTCAACAGCTGTTGGCTTCTTCACTGTTGCCATCAGTGCATTTACTGAGTCACTTTCTTTGTCTCCTTGGTGGAAGTTCCAAACTCTCCCCACTCAAAGCTAAATGATAGCAAACATTTATCAAGAACTTACTATTTTAGAGAAAATGTGCTAAGGACTTTACATACATTGTCTCATCCCCATTCTTGCCATATGACCCACGTTTTCCTTCCTCCATGCCATCCAACAATACTAACTGAGCATTGACTCTGTCCAGGCACTGTGCTGAGCCACAGGCTGTAACTGTGACTGAGGCAGACTGGGCACTTGCTCTCAAGAGACCTCCAGTTCAGAAGGAGATGCAGAAGAACGTAAGTAAGCAGAAGATCAGTGTATGATAAGTGCTAAGAGGGGGGATAAGTTCAGTCAACAATAGATGTGCCCAACCCAGGCTCCGGGATGAGGATGAGGAAAGCTTCTTGGAGGAAGTGACAGCCTAAGTACCAGTCTGAAGGATGATAGAGTATGAGTTAGGTGATGTGATAGAAGAATATAAGGGTGTTCTAGAAAGAAGATGCTGGATGCTGGAAAGATTCAGGGAATTGAGAGAAGCCAGTAAGCATAGCGTCATTGTTCTCAGAGAAGTTAGAAGCCTTCAGATATGAACTCCATTTACCTTATCTCCCACATCCTAAGTGATTTATATCCTTACTTAATAATTAAAATTAGAATCCAGTGAGATCCTTTATTGTACATGGGTCTTAGGGGATGAGTTTTGACACACTTGTCAATCTCAACATCAAGTTTTACTATGCACTTATGTAGCTGCTCTGCTGAAATAGTATTAGAATGTTAGAGTGGTATAGTAGAAAATGCTTCTTCAAAAATATGGGAAGATTTATAATTATTGTGATGTAGGTATAGAGTTTTTTGGGAGGGCTTTTCAGTGGTAATCACTTATAACATTTTGAACGCTAAAATGAAGCTACTGCTTAGCCTGGTGGCATGTAATAGCAGCTTCAAAAGTGGAAGCATATTCCCTTTCCATAAAGACATGTAGTAAATGATATTTAGGTCTCAGCCAACATTATGCCCTCAAACACCTTGACTGTGAAAAATCATGACGTGCCTCAGATGAAGGGTCTATAGGGATGAAAGGCTGGTGTTTTTGTGACACAGAGGTAGAGAAATGGAAAAATGGTCCACGAGCGCTTCTGGTCATTTGCAGATGTGAAAGGGAAATGAGCCCCGGGTAGACTCTGACCCTTCTGACTGGTAGGAACGGTTCCCACTAGAACAGCACACTGGCTCCCTTGCTCCGTTCAGCCTTAGGAATCAGAGTGGCACAAAGTGACTGGTACAATATTTCACACTCTTCAAACTGTTTTGAAAGGTAGAAGCGGATAATACCAGACATTCGAACTCAACTATTTGTCTCTTCCTCTTTTGCAGATGGGGTTTTGTAGTTTAGAGCATCCAGTAGAATTTCTTTTAAAATCCAGATGAGGGCTTCCCTGGTGGCGCAGTGGTTGAGAGTCCGCCTGCCGATGCAGGGGACACGGGTTCGTGTCCCGGTCCGGGAAGATCCCACATGCTGCGGAGCGGCTGGGCCCGTGATCCATGGTCGCTGAGCCTGCGTGTCCGGAGCCTGTGCTCCGCAACGGGAGAGGCCACAACAGTGAGAGGCCAGAGTACCGCAAAAAAAAACACAAAAAAACAAAAACAACAACAAAAATCCAGATGAATCTTAATTATTTTGTATTTGATATTGTCAATGTTATTACTTGGGGGTAGGGACCCCCGTAGGGATATGGGGAGTAGGAATAAGAGCCGCTCGATCATATTAGTAAATATTTTGAGAATCACTGTTTTCAGCATGCCTGATTGCCTCAGTACAGCAATGTATAGGTGTCTCAAATTCATGTATGCTACAGCTGTGTGCCTACATTTCACCCCTCTTTCTCCATTCCATTTCTGGCCTCTTGTAGAGTGAGTGCTGTGATTCTATTTCACAGTTTTTATTGAAATCTTGAAAAGTTTAACTAGGTAATAGTAGTGAAACAAAAATAAAAAATACTATCTTTACATTTCTGTGAAAAGAAAGTATGTATAAAGTGTCAGTCATTCTACCAAGCTGCTCTTGAGGCTGAATACCAGGAGCTGTTCTGGCAGCTAGTAGAAGTAGAAGGGGACAGCGAGAGAAAGCTCTCCCAGTTTCTCTTTCTCTGGCTGCAGAATGTTGTTTCAGCTGGAGAATTTCAAATGGATTCTTATTCACTTTTTGCTAAAGAGACTGGACTGTTTTTAGTGTTGTAATCTTCTGTAGGCGTGGAGAAGGGTCACCTCCTGATCTTGTTTAGGGGATCATGGGGTTAAAGCTGTGGCAGTCCTTCTCTAGACACAGGCTCTTGTCAGAATAATGTTTGGCCAGGTGTTAATTTGTGTCCTGAGGGGAAGTTCTGGAATTCATTATTCATCCCTGGGGGTAGGCGGAGGAGGAGGAGTTGTCCTTTTGGGAGGGGACTGGGGCCAGGGCCTGCCTCCTGCCTTTACTGACATGTGCCATTTGCAATGAAGGCAGCTGAAGGCCATTTGAGGAATTCTCTTGTCAGCCAGCCAGGAGAGCAACACAGAGGGAGAGAGAGGAGGGAGAGGCAGGCAGCTCAGCAAGGCAGTCCTGGAGTGCAGTTTCCGGAGCGAGATCACACACAGCGATTTAGGCACTAAGGGAAGGTGTACAGGAACAGACAGGGGAAGGAGGCCAGGTTTGAAATAGTGCATTTTCCTATGTCTTCCCCCTTCACCCCTCCTTTGACTACATGTCATCCTCTGGAAAACTCAGCATCTGAAAGAAGCCTTTGCTGAAACACCGTTTTTTCTTCAGCACTATACTGTTTTTGTTTTTTCTTTTACTCTTTTTATTTTTTTCCATCTTCTTTTCCTCTGAGAGCAGAAGGTGAGACAATGATCAAGTCAACTTGGTTCTATGTTAAGTTCAAGTATGCAGAGAAGGTAAGTCAATATGTTTTCTTTTCCCAAGGGAAACCTGCCACCTCCCTCCAGGCTTCTCATGTTGATGGGCTCCTCTGGCTACTCAGGGAAGCAGATGAACCCAGAAGGTTCTTTTGTGAATGTGTTTCCTCTGGCTTATTAATTCTTGGATGAAATGAAGGCTCTATACTTGCTATCTGACATTGCTGGTGACCAAGAGGAAGGAATCTTCAAACTCTGTTCCAGAGGCATTATTTAGTATTTAAAGAAGAAAAATAATGAAACTGCCGTAACAGGAAAAACAGGCTATACTTCTTTAGATTGAATAGAGAATTTTCAAGGGAATATTTGTTATGAAACTTGATGTATATTTGATTTGGTTCTGAAACAAATTGATAGTCACTTCCCGTTACTTGTAGTTTGCTTAGTCAGAAGTTTTTTTTTTTTTCTTTCAGTTAACTTACTTTGTTCATTCATGTGTAGAAGAGCTTTGCTCTTCTTTGCTCAAACGTTATTTGGGTGCAGAAAGAATCCCCACCATTTTGGCTGACTATGAGAATATCTCTTTACTCTGTGTTGGTGGGTTATGTTTTAGGGAACTAATGAACTTTGGTTGTATCTGAAATTTCAATTTTACAGTACAGTGTTTTAATATGTCATTACTAGGCTTTGGGGAAAGAAGTATGTACTTCCTAACATATCTAAACTTAACCTGGGGCTGTTGGCCATCGTTTTGGTTCTGGATCCATATATATCAGTTCTTCTCTTGGAAATTTATTGGGTTAGTAATGAGGTTTCCAGGAGCATCCTAAAATGCCTCCCTTCTGTAATCCTTCCTTCCTTGTTTTATTTGTTGAAAACATAGGCATTTTGACTATAGAATTAAGCTGAGGCCCTAGAGAATGGAATCATGATATGGCAAGATGGAAAATTATGATGGTCTTCATAATTCTTATGATTATATATATAAGCATGTTGAAAAATTTTTCAAATTTAAAATGAAGTTAGTACACTTTGGGCTAATTTTTCCTACTTTTTTTTTTTTTTTTCTGTGTAGATTTGTTTCTGCTGTGTTTTTGTGACAGCAAAATTACTTGTTCTTTACCCATAATCAGAGTATAGGAGTTTTACTTAAAAGATTCATCCTCCATTTTAGACACATTTGCATTATTAACTATTAAAGCCGTTATAACTAGAATATTATCTTTTTGTATAGGGTCAGGACGGGTTATCATTATGGTTTGGGGTTTACTTTTTTCCTCAGTAGATTGCTTTCCTTTGAGCAGCCCATTACCCATTGTTTGTTGTCAAGGATTTTGGTAAATTTAAACTGTATTCTACCTCCTTGACATTTTCCTTTTACCTTAAATGTCCTGCCATAGAAACTTGAAACTCAGAGTTAAGGAATGAGAGTAAACTAATGTTAAAAGCAGAAAAACATTTCAAGAAATGATCTTCATAAAAAAGAAAAGGAGGACATTAAATTAACTGCTTCATTTGAATAACTATCTTACTGTTCCTTTAGCCACCAGACAACCAAACAAGGAGAGAATGCATTTGTATACCAAGACATGCGTATAATGTAAAACTAAATAATGTAAGATTCCATAGCTAATTGAAGGATATCCTGTTTATATTACAATAGGGGGAATAAGAGAAACAGAAAAATCTCAGTCTTGTTTTTGGCATGCTTATTGATGCTCTATATCTCTGTGATTCTCAGCAGAACTTTTGTTCTTTTGTTCTTTCACAATGATTTGTTTTTTAAACTTACAAAATTCATCAAAAGAGTTTAGTTTCATTTGGAGAGATAAAAGACCTTAGTGTAAACGCAGGGACAGAGATGCTTAAAAACAAATTAAAACTATTCTCTTTTGTATTCTTCCAAAAAGCCATTCTTTTAAAGGGTTATTAATTTTGAACTTCCTCCAGTATTTTATTTCATTTAAAAAATATATTTATTTATTTATTTAGCTGCGCCGGATCTTTGTTGCTGCATGCGGGTTCTTTAGTTGCAGCATGTGGGATCTAGTTCCCTGACCAGGGATCAAGCTAGGGCCCCCTGCATTGGGAGCATGGAGTCCTAACTGTTGGACCACCGGGGATGTCCCTCCTCCAGTGTTTTAAAAAGGGCAAAAAAGAAACCATCTCTCTCATTTTCAAAAACTGACCAAATGAATTGATATAAACTTGTAATTATTGGAAAGATATTTCTTCTGCAAAGTTTGTCCACAGCTATATGAAAATACATTATGGGATATTGTCGATGGCCAGCCATTTCCTAGTTTCACATTTAGGAAAATGATTGAATCAGTCTTAAATAGTGAGCAAGAAAAACTAAGAAAGTCAAGTAATACGTTACCAAAAACATTGGCACAGGGAAACATTTCCTTGTTTCTGATCAGGATTCTGATCCCTTTCCAAGATTAAAAAATGCATGTATGGTAGCATAAACATCTTTTTTTTTTTTAACATCTTTATTGGGGTATAATTGCTTTACAATGGTGTGTTAGTTTCTGCTTTATAACAAAGTGAGTCAGTTATACATATGTTCCCATATCTCTTCCCTCTTGCGTCTCCCTCCCTCCCACCCTCCCTATCCCACCCCACAAACATCTTTTTTATTACTACTACACACACATGCACACTTCTCTGTAAGTATTTCCATTTGAATTATTTATGAGTAATCTCTTTCTTGAATTAGGTTAATATACAGCTATCATTCCTTCTGAAATACTGCTTACTTGAACTAAGTTCATCCCACCCCTTGCCCCCTTCTTGTTCTACATATTCTCTTTGAGCAATTTCCTATTTTTATGTGTTTTACCATGTTCAGTAACTGGTTATTCCAAAATTTGTTTTACTAGTCTAATCTCTTTCTTGAGTTTCAGAGGCATATATTTTATTGACTAGTTAGATATGTGTCCTGAAATTCAACAGAAACCTCAGATACAACATCTCTAAAATGCAGTTAACTTCTGCATTTCATCCCAAAGAACACTTCTTGGTTCTCTTTCCCTCCTGGCTTATTAGAGGAGCCTCCTAGTTTATCTCCAGTGTGTTCCTGATGCCTTCCAGTGCTCCAAGACCTGTCTAGAGTGATCTTGTTAAAAGGTCAGTCTGCATCCCTTAGTCCCCTGCTTGTTAAAGGCTGCATTCTCCCATTGAAGAATCCTCATTTGATGTCTCTCAACAGTGCTAGCACTTGGCCTTGTATATACATAATACATTTTATTGTAATTGTTTACTCACCAGTCTGTGTCCTTTATACTGAAAGATCCTAGAGATACTGAACTACTATGTTGTCATATTTTTGTATCCTTAATACCAACGCATAACAGGTGCTCATTTATTCCCTAAATGCTATTGAGTAAATCTGTGACTTTTCTGGGGAGTCTAGCAAACATGAGTTTGAATTCTGCATCTACTATTTACTAGTAGTATGTGATCTTGGACCACATATAGAAACTTGATAAAATTGTTTTTTCATCTGTTAAGTCAGGACAATTGTCACCTAATATTCTTTTTAAAAATTAAACTTTTTGAGATAATAGTAGATTCATATGCAGTTGTAAGAAATAATACAGAGAGGATACCATGTGCTTTTTATCTAGTTTCCCCAGTTGTAACACCTTATAAAACTATTGTACAATATCAAAACCAGAATACTGACATTAATATAGTTAAGCTACTGAACAATTCCATCACCCAAAGGATCTCTCCTGTTAGTCTTCTATAGGCTCACCGCTTTCCTCCTCCCCTACACCCCCAGTCATTAACTCCTGGCAACCAGTATTTTTTTTTTCTCCAATTTAAAAATTTTGTCATTTCAAGAATATTATATAAATGGAATCATACACTATATAACTTTTGGGGATTATTTTTTTTCACTCAGCATGATTCTCTGGAGATTCCTCCAAGTTATTGTGTGTTGTTCCTTTTGTTTCTGAGTAGTACTCCAAGGTATGGATGTACCATAGCTCGTTTAATCATTCCCCCTATTGAAGGACATCTGCGCTGTTCCCAGTTTTTTCTCTGTTACAAATAAAACTGCTGTGAACATTTGTGTACATAAATTTTGTGTATATTTTGGTGTAGACAGAATTTTTCTTCTCTCTTGGATAAATGCCCAGGAATACAATTCCTGAGTGGCATATTTAATTTTAAGAAGCTACCAAAACTGTCTTTTACTGTGTCTTCTATCATTGTACATTCTCTTCAGTGCAGTGATATGAATTATCTGATTTCTCTGCATCTTCACCAGCATTTGGTGGTATTACTGTTTTTTATTTTAGCCATTCTGTTGGTATATAGTGATTTCTCATTGTAGTTTTAATTTGCATTTTCCTAATAAGTAATTATGTCAGATGCCCTTTCATGTGCTTGTTTGTCATCTGAATATCTTCTTCTGTTAAATATCTCTTGCTCATTAAATGTCTTTTGCATATTTTCTAATTGCATTTTTGACTTTTACTGTTGAAATTTTTAAAGTTCTTAAATATAGTCTAGATACTAATCCATTATTGGATACGTGGTTTACAAATATTTTTTCCTAATCTGTAGCTTGTCTTTTCAGCCTCTTGACAGAGAATGAAAGCAAAAATTTTAATTTTGATACAGTCCAACTTGTAGATTTTTTTCCCTTTATATTCCTTGCTTTGATTCTTAAATCTAAGAACTTTTTGTCAATCTTATTGATCTTTTCAAAGAACCTTTTTTTTTTTTTACATCTTTATTGGAGTATAATTGCTTTACAATGGTGTGTTAGTTTCTGCTTTATAACGAAGTGCATCAGTTATACATATACATATGTTCCCCTATCTCTTCCCTCTTGCGTCTCCTTCCCTCCCACCCTCCCTATCCCACCCCTCTAGGTGGTCACAAAACACCGAGCTGACCTCCCTGTGCTATGCAGCTGCTTCCCACAAGCTGTCTATTTTATGTTTGTTAGTGTATATATGTCCATGCCACTCTCTCACTTTGTCCCAGCTTACCCTTCCCCCTCCCCATGTCCTCAAGTCCATTCTCTAGTAGGTCTGTGTCTTTATTTCTGTCTTACCCCAGGTTCTTCATGACATTTTTTTTTCTTAAATTCCATATATATGTGTTAGCATACGGTATTTGTCTTTCTCTTTCTTACTTACTTCACTCTGTATGGCAGACTCTAGGTCCATCCACCTCATTACAAATAGCTCAATTTCGTTTCTTTTTATGGCTGAATAATATTCCATTGTATAAATGTGTCACATCTTCTTTATTCATTCATCTGTTGATGGACACTTAGGTTGCTTCCATCTCCTGGCTATTGTAAATAGAGCTGCAATGAATATTTTGGTACATGACTCTTTTTCAATTATGGTTTTCTCAGGGTGTATGCCCAGTAGTGGGATTGCTGGATCATATGGTAGTTCTATTTGTAGTTTTTTAAGGAACCTCCATACTGTTCTCCATAGTAGGGAGTGATCTAATCTCATACTTCTACATGTACCTGTCCAGTTTTCCCAGCACCACTTATTGAAGAGGCTGTCCTTTCTCCACTGTACATTCCTGCCTCCTTTATCAAAGATAAGGTGACCATATGTGCGTGGGTTTATCTCTGGGCTTTCTATCCTGTTCCATTGATCTATATTTCTGTTTTGGTGCCAGTACCATACTGTCTTGATTACTATAACTTTGTAGTATAGTCTGAAGTCAGGGAGCCTGATTCCTCCAGCTCCGTTTTTCTTTCTCAAGATTGCTTTGGCTATTCAGGGTCTTTTGTGTTTCCATACAAATTGTGAATTTTTTTGTTCTAGTTCTGTGAAAAATGCCATTGGTAGTTTGATAGGGATTGCATTGAATCTGTAGATTGCTTTGGGTAGTAGAGTCATTTTCACAATGTTGATTCTTCCAATCTGAGAACATGGTATATCTCTCCATCTATTTGTATCATCTTTAATTTCTTTCATCAGTGTCTTATAATTTTCTGCATAGAGGTCTTTTGTCTCCTTAGGTAGGTTTATTCCTAGATATTTTATTCTTTTTGTTGCAATGGTAAATGGGAGTGTTTTCTTGATTTCACTTTCAGATTTTTCATCATTAGTGTATAGGAATGCCAGAGATTTCTGTGCATTAATTTTGTATCCTGCTACTTTACCAAATTCATTGATTAGCTCTAGTAGTTTTCTGGTAGCATCTTTAGGATTCTCTATGTATAGTATCATGTCATCTGCAAACAGTGACAGCTTTACTTCTTCTTTTCTGATTTGGATTCCTTTTATTTCCTTTTCTTCTCTGATTGCTGTGGCTACAACTTCCAAAACTATGTTGAATAAGAGTGGTGAGAGTGGGCAACCTTGTCTTGTTCCTGATCTTAGTGGAAATGGTTTCAGTTTTTCACCATTGAGGATGATGTTGGATGTGGGTTTGTCATATATGGCCTTTATTATGTTGAGGAAAGTTCCCTCTATGCCTACTTTCTGGAGGGTTTTTATCATAAATGGGTGTTGAATTTTGTTGAAAGAACCAGGGTTTGTTTTCACTAATTTTCTCTCTCTCCCTCTTTTTTTTGTTTTGTTTTCAACTTCATTTCTACTTTCTTTATTATTTCCTTCTGTTGAGCTGGATTAATTTTTGCTCTTCTTTTTCTGGGTTCATGAGGGGGATAGCTTAGATTATTGGTTTGAAAGTTTTCCCTCTTTTCTTACATAAACATTTAGTGCTGTGAACTTCCTTTTCAACACTGCTTTATGAGTCCCACAAATTTTGATATGTTGTATTTTCGTTTTAATTCAGCTTAACGTAGTTTTTTCTTTCTTTTTTTTCCCCCCCCTTGAGATTTCTTTTTGATGCATGAATTGTTTAGTGGTGTGTGGTTTTGCTTCCAAATGTCTGGACATTTTTCTTTTGCCTTTGTTATCGTTTTCTAGTTTGAATCCATTGTGGTCTGAGAACACACTTGGTAGGATTTGAGTTCTTTTACACTTGCCGAGGTTTGTTTTCTGGCCCATTATATGGTCTGTTTCAATATAGTTTACTGGGGCACTTGGAAAGAATGTGTATTCTGCTTTGGGTAGAATGTTCTGCTGTGTTAAGTAGATTCTGTTGATTAACGTTGAATTCTTCTCTATGTTTGATGATTTTCTGTTTAGTTGTTCTATCAATTGTTGAGAAAGGGGTGTTGAAGTCTTCAATTATAATTGTGAATTTGATTTTTCCTCCTGTCAGTTCTGTCAGTTTTTACTTCATATATTTTCAGGGCTACTGTTTGATGCATATATGCTTAGGATCATCATATTTTCTCAGTAGAGTGACCCTTTTATCATTATGTAATTTCCCGCTCTGTCGCTGATAATTTTGTGTGCTTTAAAGTCTATTTTATCTGGTATTAATATAGCCACTGTTTTTTTCTTTTGGCAAATTTTTTTTTAAGATTTTTTTTGATGTGGACCATTTTTAACGTCTTTATTGAATTTGTAACAGTACTGCTTCTGTTTTATGTTTTGGTTTTTTGGCTGAGAGGCATGTGGAATCTTAGCTCCCTGACCAGGGATCGAACCCACATCCCCTGAATTGGAAGGCGAAGTCCTTTTTTTTTTTTCTTTTAATTTTTTTGTCTTTTTCTTTTTTGTTTATTTATTTTTGGCTGTGTTGGGTCTTCATTGCTGCACACTGTGGTGAGTGGGGGCTACTCCTTGTTGCGGTGCATGGGCTTCTCAATGCAGTGGCTTCTCTTGTTGTGGAGCACGGGGCTCTAGGCACGTGAGCTCAGTGGTTGTGGCTCGTGGGCTCTAGAGCGCAGCCTCAGTAGTTGTGGCGCACGGGCTTAGTTGCTCCACGGCATGTGAAATCTTCCAGGACCAGGGATTGAACTTGTGTCCTCTGCATTGGCAGGCAGATTCTTATCCACTGTGCCACCAGGGAAGCCCGGAAGGTGAAGTCTTAATCACTGGATCACCAGGGAAGTCCCTGGCAAATGTTTTTATGATAGATTGATCCTTTTTGTACTTTTACTTTTATGTTATATATACTTACGTATGATATTTAAAGAAACTCTCTGGTGGATGGCATATAGTTGGGTCACGTTTTTTAATGCACTCTACTAATCTCTGTTAAGTTTGCCAATTTTTAGTTTTCTGTTTTTTATTTTATTTTTTGTTTCTCTGTCTTCTTTTTCCCTTCCTTTTCTGTAAGTTACATTCTAGAATTTTCTCAAATTTCATTTTGATTTGTCTGCAGTGTTTTTGAGTGTGTATCTTTATACAGCATTTTTAGTGGTTGTTCTAGATATTACAGTATGTATACTTCTATCACAGTCTATTGTTGTCAACTTTTTACCAGTTCAAGTGAAGCATTGAAATATGCCTCCCTATACCCTTCCCCATTTATAATTATCTTAAATAGTTCCTCTACATGCATTTAGAACCTTCTCAAGACAGTTGTAATTTTTGCTTCAACTGTCAGTCGTAATTTGGAAGACTCAAGAGGAGAAAGTGCATTATATTTATTTTGTTCTTTCCATTTGTTCCTTTTTTCCTTTCTCATGATTTAAGATTCTTTATTTTATCATTTGCTTTATTTTTTTAAAAGAGAGCTTCCTTTAGACATTCTTTAGGATAAGTAGCAACAAATTTTCTTAGTTTTCTTTAATGTGAGAATATCTTATTACTCATTTTTTCCTGAGGAATTTTTTTACTTGCTATAGAATTCTGGGTTGACAGTTCTTTTCAGCCATTCCAGTGTATCTTGGCATCCATGGTTTCTTGTGAGAAATTCACTATCATTCTTACCCCTGTAGGTCACGTATTGTTTTTCTCTGACTGCTTCCAGAATTTTTCTGTATCTTTAGTTTTCAAAACTTTTACTGTGATGTGTCTTGGTGTGGATAGCTTTGGGCTTATCTGCTTGAGGTTCTCACAGCTTCTTGAATCTGTAGGTTTGTGTCTTTTGGCAAGTTGGGGAAGTTTCACCATGTACTTTTTTGTTGTTGTTGTGGTATACAGGCCTCTCACTGTTGTGGCCTCTCCCGTTGCAGAGCACAGGCTCCGGACGCGCAGGCTCAGCGGCTATGGCTCACGGGCCTAGCCGCTCTGCAGCATGTGGGATCCTCCCAGACCGGGGCACGAACCCGTGTCCCCTGCATCGGCAGGTGGACTCTCAACCACTGCGCCACCAGGGAAGCCCTTCTTTGGTTTTAAGCATGTTTATAATTGCTTGCTGAAACCTTTTTTGGTGGGTGCTTTAAAATATTTGTTAAATAATTCTGTAAACTCAGTGTTGGTGTCTGTTGGATTGTCTTTTTTCATTTAGGCTAAGAGTTTTCTGGTTCTTATTATGAGGAGTGATATTTGATTAAAACCTGGATATTTTGGGGGCAGTATGTTTTGACTGTATGTTTGACTGTATCTGACTAAACCTTCTGTTTTTAGCTGGATTCTTCTGGCAGCACTCTGGCAAGAGAAGGGGACTGCCACGTTGGGGAAGAGGTCCTGGTTCCCAGTTTCACCTCAGTTGTCACCTGAAGGGGGAGGGGGTTGGTGCTGAGTAGGAGTTTCGACTCCCCTCCAGGCCTCAGCTGATACCATAGTGGCTGGGAGGAGCAATAGTGTTTAATTACTGCTTCCCTCACTTCCCTCCACTGACACTATGGGGGAGGCAGTGGTTCTTTTACCACCAGGCAGTGACCCTCTACAGTGGGGGGAGGTACGAGAGACTCTCTTAGTGGGGAGAAGAAGGAGGAGGCTTGTTGCTGCCCTCTGAGGGTCTAGGCTCCTCACACGGTCTCCACTGACACAGCTGATGGATGGGTTTGGGGGCTATTTTCTGCCCAGTGGAGTTGAAGGTCTGGAATCTCTACTCATCTCCTCTGGTGCCAACTTTTTGTGGAGGTGGAGAACGCCTTTAACGCCTGGTGAGGGTGGAAGTCTAGGCTCCCCACTCATCCCTACTGATTTGGAAATGAGTGTGTCCCAGGTTTTTCTTTGGTGTTTGTCTAAACATTGTTTATCTTACTAGCTTGACTCTCCCCTGGCCCTTTGTCTAAAGGGAGCTGCCTTTTCTTGGGACTTTTTTGGTATTTACTATTGGCATTTCTTGATTTCTGGCTTCTTCAGCTATAGTCTTGGACACACAGTATGAGGTAGAAAACAAAAACGGAAACAAAAAAACTGAGGGAACTCACCATAGTCTCATATTTTGGGTCCTCAGTTTCCTAGCAGGTCTGCATTCTTGTCTTCACCTTTCAGAGTCTACTTGTTTTCTCATCTATAGTGTCCAGGGTTTTGGTTGTAGTTTGTGTGAGTAATAGGTAAAACTATGTCCGTTTCATCTTCCTTGAAGCAGAAGTCCCCTAAGACGCTTTTTAAAAAGAGATTCAATGACATAATGTTTTTAAGTGTTTTCATTGCATAGGGCCTGATAAGTGCTCAATAGAGGGTGGTAATTGTTTTTTTTTTAAATTACCTTCTTTATGTTTCTCCAGTGTTTACTTGAAATGTCATCATAGTTTGCTAATCTTTGCTAGAAACAGCTCTTGTGTATGTTTACCTTGCTTTATATACATTGTATTATCAGTAACATACATTTGCATCTCCATCCCCCCTTCAGTGCTATTCTATGAAGATGTAGATCCGTAAAAAACATTGCAATCTTTTTCTTTTTCCAGGCAATTTTGACAATGTATTTTTGTAATAAGATTAGAATTATTATTTTTTTTTTTTGCGGTTTGCGGGCCTCTCACTGTTGTGGCCTCTCCCGTCGCAGAGCACAGGCTCCGGACGCGCAGGTCCAGCGGCCATGGGTCACCGGCCCAGCCGCTCCGCGGCACGTGGGATCCTCCCGGACCGGGGCACGAACCTGCGTCCCCCGCATCGGCAGGCGGACTCTCAACCATTGCGCCACCAGGGAAGCCCAAGATTAGAATTATTAATTTTGGCTTCATTGAAAAATAGTTAACTATTTTAGCCAGAAAGAGCATAATATAGGAAACAATAGATTTTCTTCCTGAAATATTCAGTTCAATTGAGGTATTGAATGAGGTGGGGGAGATTGAGTACACTTTTCTTCTTTTAGTAAGATTTGTTCCTCTGAACAACTGCCCTGAGCTTATTATAAGTATTATTTGACCCCATTGACAGCATTGCTTATGACCTTATGCCATATCTGTCTAATAAGTTTAAAGTATGTACTCTAACTCAGTCTTTAACTCAGTCTTTAACTTCAGAGTTAATTTGAAATTTATTTACATAGTATGTTTGGAAATTTATGTAATCATGATGACTGTACCTTATTAATATTTTATAGAAGTTTATCCCAATAAAATTCTTCTGTTAGAATGAAGCAATAAATTTGTGTCACAACACCAATTGGGAAATCCAGAAGACACTTAATGTATGGAACATAAGCTATGGAGCATGGCCCCATGAATCCCTTTATTCTCGCTTGATATGCAGTAGGATTTGGACAGCATAGAACCTTGTTTCCTCTGCCTTTATTTGTTGTTTGGTAGAGGAAAACTTGTTGTTTGAGACAAGAATGACTTAATCTTTACACCAGCCTACACTAAATTTTTCTTCACCCTTAGAGTGGACTCAGTTCAGTGGAAAGACTGTTCATAGTTTTGACAGCTTAAATAAAAACCCTGAAGGATGAGCAACTGCTCAAAAGTTCCAAGGGCTTCATTTCCAGTGGAAGGACTTCAATTACAGTCATTTTCTTTGAATAAGTACAAGGAGGTAAATGGAACCCCTTTTTCAAATGTTAAATTTGAAGACTGTGTTATTACTGGTGTACTTTGGAAATAAAGCCTGATTCTAGATTACTATATAAGAGTATGAGGAGGACTATAGCCAGCAAATGAGCCACTTGGTGTTGAAGTGTAGACAGTACATCAAATGCGACCTTCATTAAGCAGTGTTGCCCTGTGTGGCACCAAGTGCACTAAGCATCCTTTTCAGCAGGCTCTGATAGCTCCTTGTTGAAAGGCTTTGTGCTACGCAGTTGCTTCGTAAGAGGGATTAAAGAAGGGTATGGACTCATGTTGGCTTTATTTTTCAGGTAGAATTTTTGCCTCTGTGTGTGTGTGTGTGTGTGTGTGTTGTTTTAGAGTACTTGGAGTAGCTGCAAGTATAGAGTACTTATTTATTGTATGTTTTTTGCATGAATAAATGAGAGTGAATTAACAAATTTGGCTTCCTAAATTGGTGATTTTTGCCATGCACATATTGAAACTAAGTTTCTATCCCTTCGCATCTCCTCCAGGGTATCCCCACCCCCGCTCATTTTTTAAACTCACTGTCCCCTCTGCCTTCCTAGAATGTGATTATATACACTTAGAGTAGTTGGAGGACCTCACAATATTATAGAAAGAGTAGGACAGATCAGTTTTACATAGGGAGGACAGAAGAACTTCCTTGAAATTACAGAAGTGATGTTTCAACCTCACTTTAACTGATAGATCGTTCCTGTAGATCTCCGTGAGAAGAAAGCCATTCAAATCCCATTCATTTTACTTGTTAGGCCAAAGTAAATCAGGTTACCCATTTTGTTGTTCTTTGGTAGAATACTTCTTACCTGGCATCATCAGTCCCATAGTGCAGTTACAAAATAGAAACAGCTAAAGCTTGAAATCATTGAAAGAAAAAAAGTGTATACTTTAACCCATTGTTTTATAGTAAAACAATGCATCCTCTCACCAGTCCTTTGATGTGGATCCTTGTATTTACATTGGCTGCACATTGGAAGCAAAAAAAAAAAAAAAAATTGATGTCCAGGTATTCTAGAGATTCTGATTAAACTGGTCTGAAAGATCCTCAGGAGTTTAAAATGTACAGTGAGAGTTGTTTGAGAATGGTTCCACTGATTTGTGTTCCAACTGTTTTTTCTTGAATAAACCACATCCATAATGCATTGACCACAATTGTCTAGGAGGGTTTCCTAAAACTGTTGATATAACTTAGACATATGTGAGTAATCTGAGTGCAGAAACCTTTTAGATTCCTCCTCCCAATCTTTTATGGTTGTCTCATATTTAATTTGACAACAGTTTTTTTAAGGAGTCCCCTTTACAGAGTTCAGCTTAATTTTTATGGTAGCAATATCTCACTTTCATTTTGTACTCACTGTTTTACATGATATTTAATTAAATATTCACTATAACTACCATAAACAGGTTTGGGAACAAACAGTTTACTCTTAGTGTGTGACGCACTGGTACCTTATAGAGGAGCATTCATTGGCTGTGAATCATTCAATATGTTTTGCAAAGGAAATGAGGACCATCGGTTGATTTGGCTGGTCAGTTGAGTGGAAGTCGGTCAAAAGAGCTTTTATTGTAAAAGATATATGGTCTGCCTGATATTAGGTCAGTTAATATTCACCTAAAAGAAGGTGGGATATATTTAATTTTTATTCTGTAAGTGAATATGTAAGTATGGATTTTCTTCCTAATTTCATATTTAATTTTTTATTCAGGACTTCGGGTTAATTAATATGTGGTGTTAGTACTTAATGCACATAGATATGATCAATATAATCACTTTTATCTCAAGAGTGAGTACTGTTTCTTGCCTGTGGTTTTTTTATTCCATTATAACCGTCTAAATGATATTCATCATGGGCCTTTATTATACACCATCAATGCTTCAGAGTCTTGAATTAAGTCTGGTCTTTGAGTATCACATGTCTTGAAATATACTTCATATTAGATTTGTGAATAAATTGTAGAAAAACTTAAGAGTGAAATGCAGGTATTAATTAATGGTATTTCCTCCTAATGAGACATACTAGTAGACATTAGAGCATTAGTAAGTCCTTAATAGACCAAGTGAGATTAGTCAGACCCATCGCAATATGTGTACGCCTATTCTTACCATTTGGTATGTGCACATACTGAGTTAGTTGTTTATTCTCAATTGTTTATGGTAGTTGCATTTGCACTACCATCTTTTACTTTCATTTAGAAAACTAATCCTGAGTTTTTGTCTATTTTTGCTTAGCTATCAAAACTTGCTCTCATTAATCTGGTTTATATCTGTTTGTTTTGTCGTCTTTTCAGATTGTGTATTCCTTGAGGACGAGGAATCTAGTCTTCCTCTGGTGTAGTGCCTATGACAAAGAACAAAGTTTTAGGAACATATTGTCTGAATTAAATGTATTGAACTAGTCAGTGGATGTTAGGCCTGTCTCTGTGCAGGACAGAATACCAGACTTTATGAGAACTGGTCTCAAGAATATTTTTATTTGCTTTCTTTCCTGGGAAGGAAAGAAGTGGTGTATAGGCAGCTATGTGCAAGTACCTTGGTCTGTACTTTTTCTTTCTGACCGCTCTGTTAGATTATCTTTCAAGAAAGCTGAGTAGCTTAGCACAGTGAATACTAAAGGGAATGCATGGCTCCCCTCTCACGGGACTTAAGTAGCGTTTAACACCACGGTGAAATCCTCAGCTGTGGCTTTCTCTAGTGTAGAATTTGTCTCAGAAAGATGACAAGTACAAGGAAGGCTTTGTGTGCTGTGTTTGTCATTTTTATTTATTTATTTATTTTTCTTTTCCCTTCTTCTCCGCCTCCTGCCCCAGGCCCTCCATAACACCGTAGAGTGTTTTCTTTGGGCCTCTGGAGTGTGCGTGTTATTTATGTGTGAGCCTGAAAGAAAAATAAAAGGCAAAAGCGAGGCAGTGCTCACCAGTGGGAGCCGCCACCCACAGGTAAGATGCAGAATTACATGCATGAGTTCTCTTTTCTTCAGCCACGTTTGCCACTCGGGGAACCACACAAGGTATCGGAGACAGAGCATGGGTCTTGGCATGTGATAACCCAGTGGCCTGGCGTTTGAATACTTAACCAGTGGAGAACTCAGTTTTGCCATGTTCCTGACAGAGATGAAAGCCTTCTGAGGAAATCAGAAGGGGTATAATTTGGGGACTGTACTCAGATTCTTTCTTGGTATAATGTTGGAGGGCTGCATTTACAGTGGCTGTCATTCAGCAAGAAACAAGGGAAGACTACTGTTTAGTGGCAAGGAAAGAGTCTTCGAATTTTCGAGCTGAAAAGCAATGTAGTCCAACCTCTGCAGTTTGTAGCTAAGGGCAGTAAGCCTGGAATCTCACTTAGTGTTTGGTGGCCGCAAGTGTAGACTGTAGCTAGGAAGTACATTTATTCTACTGGAAACCAATGGGGTTACAGGACTTGAACTTTTTCTTTCATTCATTAGTAATTCTCCTTTCCTTTTGTTAGGAAAAGGCCATTATAATCCTAGCATTGGCACAAGTTTTAGTTTTTGCCTGTGCCTTTCCAGTGTTTGCCCTTATTTACATTTTATATTTATTTCTACATGTTTTTATAGTTTTCCTTTTTGCACTTACCCATTCCTCATTCTTTCTAATGATTTTACGTAGCACTTGTCACAGTTCCTTTGGGTTTTCATTATAATTTGCTAATTTATTCCCTTGTTGTTGAGTACTTACATGGAGTTAGATTTCTTGCCATGAAGGAGAAAGCCATAGAAAACAATGTGCTGGATATAGCTTTACATTCTCCTGAGTTATTTTTTTCTCACCATTTAAGTTCCTGAAAGTGACTTCATTGTAGCAATGGAAAACGTGCTGTAGCCTTCCAGAATCTGAAGGAACGTGCCCCGCACTGTATGTGTGCAAAGATTGTGTGGATGTGAATGTGCATGACATAGAAAAAATCTCCTGCACTTTGTAGGTCAAACAGCTGATGAGTCTTAATGTAGGATTTTGTGTTTCATGTCAAATGGCCACCTCTATTAGGGAAGATAAAAGCATTTACATTAGTATAGCTGGTTAGCTTTATTAATGTTGGGCAAAATCAGTACGTTAGGAAAATAAATCCATAGTTTTGGGGGGAAGTTATAAAATTAAACATATAGGTGACCTGTTTATACACTTTTATAAAGGAATTATTGAAATATCATCAGAAGTTATTGTCTATATGAAATGTATATTCAAAGCTAATATTTCTTCCTCCAAGGCTCTAGGAATATAACAGAGAACAGACGTATTTAACTATAAAATACTATGATGCATCAAACGGTGCAATTTTTATTTTATGGAGTTTATGTGTTGACTCTGATTTGAACTATCGCTCTTTTTATCATGTGGGAACTTTTGGAAACAATTATATGGTCAAAAATGTAAGGATTTTGACCTTATATTGATTCCATTTGTTATTTTACCATATTTTTCTTTTCAAAGAGGTTGTGTGTTGAAAAGGGAAGCTTTATGTTTGCTAATCCGAGTTTTCAAGTGTTTATGGAAATTTTGATAGATTCTTTAATAAGTGTTTCTCTCCAGGAAAAGATTTCCTGACAGTGGAGTTATTAGGATCAATGGACATGTGTGGGGTTTTTTTTTTTTTTGCCTTTTCTATTATATTATTTTCAAAAAAAGTTTGTTTCACTTCATCTTTTTATACAGATGAGGATAGACACTTTTCCTTGCACTGATTCTAGTGTGTGGTGCCTCACAGGTGGTCTGTGGAAATCTTTTCCTCTTCCTGGGGCAATTTTTCTGAAACTGCCCGAAGTGGTAGCTGACTCCATTCCATCCTTCCTCAGACCAAACAACACTTTCTCAAAATCCAGCCACCCCACTGCTCTAACACTTTCTAGTTGTCTGTAGGCCTTGGCAGATAAGTAATCTGGGAGCTGTTGTTGGAAGGGGCTGGGCAAACTCTGTCACGTATCATTGTTGTGAGATCATTACTGCACCAAAATCTGGAGGTGATTATGGATAATGGCTAGCTAGTGACATAAAATTTTGGAAAAGGTTTTGCTGGCCTTTCTCTAAAGAGAAAAAACTAATGACATACTAAAAGTAAAGCTCTTCCTCATTCAGCCATGTGTCTGAAGCCATTGAGAAGGTCCCCAAGTGCATTTTTTCAGCTTTATTGAGGTATCATTGACAAGTAAAATTGTGTATACTTAAAGTGTGATAATTTGATATAGGTATGCATTGTGAAATGGTTACCATAATCAAGTTAACACATATATCACCTCACATAATTACCGTGTGTGTGTGTGTGTGTGTGTGTATGTGTGTGTGTGTGTATGTGTGTTTGAGAAATGGGAAAGCTTAATGTTTACTCTCAGCAAATTTCATGTATACAAGAGTGTTACGAACTGTAGTCACCATGCTGTATATTAGATCCTCAAAACTTACTCATCTTATAATTGAAAGTTTGTATCCTTTTTTTTCCCTACAACTATGGAATTTTTTTCAGTTGGCATTGTTGAGATGACAGAAGAATTTCTCCCTGGAATAGTCAACCAATTTTTTGCATTGTGACATTATCAGCATACTATATTGTATTATAGTTTGATCTTATGTGTTTTTTTTTTTTAACATCTTTACTGGGGAAAAGTTTGTATCCTTTGATCAGCATCTCCCCATTTTCCCTATCCCCCAGCCCTTGGCAACCACCATTGTACTTTCTTTTTCTACAAGTTCTACTTTTAAAAAATTTCATATGTAAGTGATAGCATGCAATATTTGTCTTTCTCTGTTTGGCTAATTTCATGTAACATAATGCCCTCCACATTCATCCATTTTGTTGCAAATGATAGGATTTTCCCCTTTTTTAGGGTTGAATAATATTTCTCTCTGTGTGTTTGTGTGTGTGTGTATCTATCTCTCTATGATTTTCTTTATCCATTCATCCATAGGTCAACATGTAGGTTGTTTCCATGTCTTGGCTATTGTGAATAATGCTACAGTGAACATGGAAATGCATATATCTTTGTAATATAGTTCAAGGTAGTTCAAGATAATGTTTTCCTTTCCTTCAAATATATCCCAGAAGTGGTTTTGCAGGCCCATGTGGTATTTCTATTTGTCATTTTTTGAAGAACCTCTATACTGTTTTCCATAATAGCCGTACTAGTTTATATTCCCACTGACAGTGTACAATGTTTTCTTTTTCTCCCCATCCTTACCAACATTTGTTATCTCTAGTAGCCAACATTTGTTATCTATCTAGTAGACATTCTAACAGATGTCAGGTGATATCTCATTATGGTTTTGATTTGCATTTTCCTGATGATTAGTGATACTGATTACCTTTAATATACTTGTTGGCCATTTGTTATCTTCTTTGGGAAAATGTCTACTCAGGTCCTTTTAAATTAGATGGTGTGTATTTGTGTTGTTTTTGTTTTTGTTTTTGTAACTTGTATGAGTTCCTTATATATTTTAGATACTAACTCTTTTTCAGATATATGATTTGGAAATACTTTCTCCTATTTTGTAGGTTGCCTTTTCATTTTGTTAATTGTTTCCTTTGCTATGCAGAAGCTGTTTAGTTTGATACAGTCTGCTTGTTTATTTTTGCTTTTGTTGTCTGTGCTTTGGTATCATCCAGGAAATCATTGGCAAGACCAGTGTTAAGGAGCTTTTCCCCTGTGTTTTCTTCTGGAGTGTTAGGGTTTCAGGTCTTACGTTTAAGTCTTTGTTCCATTTTGAATTAATTTTTGTGAGTTGTGTAAGATAGGGTCCAGTTTCATTCTTTTGCTTGAGTATATCTAGGTTTCCCAGCACTGTTTATTGAAGAGATACCCTCTCGCCATTGTGTGTTCTTTTGCCCTTGTCAAAGATTAGTTGACCATATATTTGTGGGCTTATTTCTGGGCTCTTTTATTTTGTTGCATTTGTCTATGTGTTTGTTTTTATACTAGTACATGCTGTTGTTATTACTGTAGTTTTCTGATACAGTTTGAAATCAGGAAGTGTGATACCTCCATCATTGTTCGTCTTACTCAAGATTGCCCTGGCAATTTGGAGCTTTTTGTGGCTCTATATGAATCTTAGGATTGTTTTTCCTATGTCTGTGAAAAATGCCATTGGACTTTTAATAGGGATTGCATTGAATCTGTAGATCACTTTGAAGAGTATGGACACTTCCAAAATATGAATTCTTTCAATCCAAGAACATGAGATATCTTTCCATTTATTTGTGTTGTCTTCAGTTTCTTTCATCAACGTCTTACAGTTTTCTGTGTATAGATCCTTTAGTTCCTTGCTTAAATTTATTATTAAGTATTCTATTGTTTTGTACTATTATAAATGGAATTGCTTTCTTAATTGTTCTTTCCAGTAGTTTGTTGTTAGTGTATAGAAATGCAACTGACTTTTGTATCTTGATTTTGTATCCTGCAGCTTTGCTGAATTTTTTCAGTAGTTAAAATAAGGTTTTGTTTTTTTTTAATGTAGTCTTTAGGGTTTTCTGTACTCAAGATTATGTCATCTTCAGACAATTTTACTTCTTCCTTTTTGATTCGATGGATTTTATTTCTTTTTCTTGCACAGTTGCTCTAGCTAAGACTTCCATAACTATGTTGAATAGAAGTAGTGAGATTGGACTACCTTGTCTTGTTCCTGATCTCAGAGGAAAGGCTTTTTTAGCTTTTTACTGTTGAGAATAATGTTAGCTGTGGGCTTCTCATATATTATCTTTTTTTGTATTGAATTATATTCCTTCCATACCTAATTTGTTGAGAGTTGTTATTATTATAGGATGTTGAATTTTGTCAAATACTTTTTCTACACTTACTGAGATGATCATATGATTTTTATCCTTTATTTTATTGATGCAGTGTATCACATTAAATTTTAATGCTATATTATTTATCTATTAATTTATTTATTTATGACTGTGTTGGGTCTTCATTGCTGCACATGGGCTTTCTCTAGTTACAGCAAGCGGGGGCTATTCTTTGTTGCGGTGTGCGGACTTCTCATTGTGGTGGCTTCTCTTGTTGCGGAATTCGGGCTCTAGGCGTTCGGGCTTCAGTAGTTGTGGCTCACGGGCTCTAGAGAGCAGGCTCAGTAGTTATGGCACATGGGCTTAGTTGCTCCGCGGCATGTGGGATCTTCCTGGACCGGGGATCAAACCCGTATCCCCTGCATTGGCAGGTGGATTCTTTTTTTTTTTTTTTTTTGCGGTACACGGGCCTCTCACCGCTGTGGCCTCTCCCGTTGCAGAGCACAGGCTCCGGACGCGCCGGCTCAGCGGCCATGGCCCATGGGCCCAGCCGCTCCGCGGCATGCGGGATCCTCCCGGACTGGGGCACAAACCCGTGTCCCCTGCATCGGCAGGCGGACCCTCAACCACTGTGCCACCAGGGAAGGCCCAGCAGGTGGATTCTTAACCACTGCACCACCAGGGAAGTCCCTGTATCACATTTATTGATTTGCCTATATTGAAAATCCTTGCATCCCTGGAATAAATACCATGTGATCATGGTATATGATCTTTTCAATGTGCTGTCGAATTGGGTTTGCTAGTTTTATGTTGAAGATTTTTGCATCTATATTCTTTAGGGATACTGGCCTGTAATTTGTTTTTCCTTATACAGTCCTTGCTGCCTTTAGAATCAGGTGGTGTGAACCACAAAAATGAGTTTGGAAGTCTCTCCTCCTCTTCTGTGTTTGGAGGAGTTTGAGAAGGATTGACATTAATTCTTCTTTACATGTTTTTGTGAAATTCATCAGTAAAGCCATTTTTTTCCTGGGCTTTTCTTTGTTTTTGATATTTTCTACTACTGATTGAATTTCCTTAGTAGTGACAAGTCTATTCAGATTTCTATTTCTTCATGATTCAGTTTCGGTAGGTTGTATGTTTCTAGTAATTTATCCATTTTTTCAAGGTTTTCAAATTTGTTGGCATATTATTGTTTATAGTAGTCTTTTATGACCCTGTGTTTTTCTGTGGTGTGAGTTCTATTGTCTCCTCTTTCGTTTTTTTTTTAAATTAATTAATTTATTTTTGGCTGCATTGGGTCTTGCTGCTGCATGCGGGCTTTCTCTAGTTGCAGCGAGCAGGTGCCACTCCTCATTGCAGTGCGTGGGCCTCTCATTGTGGTGGCCTCTCATTGCAGAGCATGGGCTCTAGGTGTGTGGGCTTCAGTAGTTGTGGCTTGCACTCTCCAGAGGGCAGGCTCAGCAGTTGTGGCACACGGGCTTAGTCACTCCACGGCATGTGGGACCATGGGCTCGACTCCCAGACCAGGGCTCGAACCCATGTCCCCTGCATTGGCAGGTGGATTCCTAACCACTGCACCACCAGGGAAGTCCCTCTTTCGTTTCTTATTTTATTTATTTGAGTCTCCTCTCTTTCTCAGTTATTCTAGCTAAAGGTTTTTCAATTTTGTTTATTTTTTTCTAAACCCAGGTCTTATTTTTATTGATCTACTGTTTTTCTAGCGTCTGTTTCATTTATTTCAGCTCGATATTTGTATTTTCCTTTTTTCTGCTAACTTTGGGCTTAGTTTCTTCTTCTTCTAGTTCCTTGAGGTGTAATGTTAGGTTCTTGTTTATTTGAGATATTTCTTTACTTCCTAATATAGGCATTTTGTCACTATAAACTTCCCTCTTAGAACCACTATTGCTGTATTCCATAAGTTATGATGTGTTGTGTTTCCATTTACATTTGTCTCAAGATTTTTTTTTTTTTTTGCGGTACGCGGGCCTCTCACTGTTGTGGGCTCTCCCGTTGTGGAGCACAGGCTCTGGACGCGCAGGCTCGGCGGCCATGGCTCATGGGCCCAGCCGCTCCGCGGCACGTGGGATCCTCCTGGACCGGGGCACGAACCCATGTCCCCTGCATCGGCAGGCGGACTCCCAACCACTGCGCCACCAGGGAAGCCCTGTCTCAAGATATTTTAAAATTTCTTCTTTGATCTGTTGATTGTTCAGGAGTGTGTTGCTTATTTCCACATGTTTGTGAATTTTCCAGCTATTTTGTGTTAATTATTTCTGTTTTCTATTGTGGTCAGAAAAGATACTTGATATGATTTTAATCTTCATAAACTTGTTAAGACTGGTGTTGTTTCCTGTCATATTCTGGAGAAAGTTCCATGTGTGCGTGAGAAGGATGGAATGTTTTATATATGTCTGGAAGTCTCATTTGGTCTAAAGTCCAATATTTCCTTACTTATTTTCTGTCAGGATGATTTTCCTATTATTGAAAGTAGGGCATTTAACTCTCCCACAATTATTATGTTGCTATATATTATTGCTTTCAGATCTGTTAAAATTTGTTTAATATATTTAGTTATTCCCATGTTGGGTGTGGATATATTTACAATATATACACAGATCTTCCTGATGAATTGAACCCTATATCATTATGTAATGACCTTCTTAATCACTTGTCCCAGTTTTTGACTTAAGGTTTATTTTGTCTGGTGTAAGTATAGCTGTGCCAGCTTTCTTTTTGTTTCCATTTGCATGGCATATCTTTTTCCATACCTTCACCTTAAGCTTATGTGTGTCCTTAAAGCTGAAATGAGTTGCTTGTTGGCAACATGTAGTTATGCTTTGTTTTTTATTTATTCATCCACTTATATGTTTTTTGATTGGGAAATTTCAACAATTTAAAATAATTATAAGGTAAAGATTTGCTATTGTCATCTTTTTAATGGTTTTCTGAGAGCTTTGTAGTTCCTTTGTTTCTTCTTCTCTTGCTGTTTTCTTTTGTGATTTCATGGTTTTCTCTAGTGGTATGCTTTGATTCCTTTCTCTTTATCTTTTGTGTATCTACTTTAGGTTTTGGCTTTGTGGTTACCATGAGGCTTACGTAAAACATACAGTCTATTTAAAGCTGGTGACAACTTAACTTGATTGCATATAAAATTTCTACCCATTTATTTTTCCCCTGGTTGCCCATATCTCTTGAAAGATTTGGGAAGTTTTCAGCCGTAATTTCTTTAAATAAGCTTTCTGCCCCTCTCGTCTGTCTGTTCCTTTTGGGACTCCCATAATGAGAATATTGTTACATTTTGTGGTATCCCATGATTCACTTAGGTATTCTTTACTTTTTTCATTCTTTTTTCTCCTCTGGGCAGTTTGAAATGACTTGTCTTTGGGTTCATAGATTTTTCTGTTGATCAGGTCTGCTCTTGATGCTCTGTATTGCAGTTTTCATTTCCTTCATTGAATTCTTCAGCTCCAGAATTTCATTTTGGTTCTTTTTTTATGATTTCTATCTTTCTGTTGAACTTCTAATTTTGTTTCTGTGTCTTTTTTTTTCTGATTTCATTGAGTTGTCTATCTGTGTTCTCTTATAAGTCATTGAGCTTACTTAAAATAATTATTTTTAAATTCTTTCTCTGCAATTCATAGATCTCCATTTGGGGGGCATCAGTTACTGGGATATTATTGTGTTCCTTTGGTAGTTATGTTTCCTTGATTTTTGTATGTGTGTTTTGTGTTTGAAATAAGCAAAAATATGCGTTGATGTTTGTACATTTGATGGAACAATCACCTCTTCCAGTCCTTATGGATTGGTTTTGGTAGGGAAGTATCTTCACCTGTGGGAGGGTGTTAGCGCACTGGCTGGTGGGGTGTGGTGGTTCTGGCTCTGGAGAAAGCCCAGTAGTGTAATTTCTTTGAAGCTTTATCAGCTGATGTAAGCACTGGGGAAGATAGCAGTGGTCCTCATTGGCAAAGGCTGCGGGTGCCTGCAGCATCAGTGAGTACTTTTGGGGTCTTCAGTGGCAGAGTCTCCTGAATGGCTCCTCTTTTTTCTT
The DNA here is from genome assembly GCF_964270905.1 of Leucopleurus acutus. NCBI lineage: Eukaryota > Metazoa > Chordata > Mammalia > Artiodactyla > Delphinidae > Leucopleurus > Leucopleurus acutus. The sequence continues at coordinate 12,211,498 of NC_139158.1, forward strand.
CCATGGGGTTGTCGTGGCTGACTGGACCCCTTAAGGACTACTTTTGTTCATGAATTAGCTGAGTAATTTTGCGGGGAGGAGGTTTAGAGGGGACAAAGTACAAAGGCTACTATCTCTTACTCCACTATCTTGCTGATGTGTCTCCCCCAAACACATTTGGAACATGTGCAGAGTGTGCTGTGTTTTCCTATAGTTCAGTCTTGTCTCTGTCCTTGAACAGAGGCAAGGAAACAGATCCAGCAGTTGCTTGGCTTCAATACTTTACTAACACTGCCTTCACAGTGCTAGGGTTGTGTATTTCTGCCTCTTACTAGTTCTGGAAGTATAATTAAAGGCATAAACAATTGGGTAGAGACACAGGATTCACTGGTTTTCATTGTGGTGATGGTTTTATCATTTTGCATGTATCAGCCAATATGATGGACCTTTCATAGTTTAGCATTCTTCTGCTCAGCATCCTCTAGGACTTCTCATTTCACTCAGAATAAAATCTCAGCACTTGGTCATGGCCTCTGAGGTCCTAAATGACTCCTGCGCACTTTCATTCCCTCTGTCCCTCTAGGCCTCCACGAGTCCCTCATCAGCCTTCTGTAGTTCCTTGGACTGTTCACACTGCCTAGGTTTCTCTGCCACATATTGTCACGTGGTGGGTTTTATCTTGCCCCTTAGATCTCAATTCAGACTTTACCTCTTCAGTGCCATCTTCTCTGATCCATGTTTGCCCCCTTTACTTATTTCTTATTATTTCATTTTTCCTTTTAATTCTTTAATATCACTTAGAACCATCTGAAATTATTCTATTTGTAAATGTACTTACTTTATTTAGGGTTTTTTTGTTTGCCATGTCTTATTGAAAGTTAAGTTCAGTGATAGCAGGACCTTTAGGATGTTATTTGCTGTTATATCCTCAGCACTCGTTACAGTGCCTGGCACACAGTGAGTGCACTAAATCAATACTTGTTGGATGAATGTATGAATGGACCAAACAAGCCCCTGTAGTATGGCAGGTATTACGTTAGCAATTAAAAAAAAATAACTTAGATTTACTTCCTGCAAACAATGTTTTCCATAACCTGGAATTGTTAGTTGGAATTCTTTACAGAAATCCAGAGTTAGGCTTGCTTGGAAAAATAATCTTCCTGATCATAATGCCTTTTTCCTTCCCACCACTGTGGCTGTTCTTGGCTGTAAAGCCAGTTTTCAGGTCAGAACTTTATTGATTTTGGCCAAAGGCCAATGCAAACTTTCCAGTATTTCTAAGGGTCTCTAGACCTTCCACCTTGACTAGGACTGTACTTCTTTCTTGAAGAGCTAAATTTTTTGACAATTAAAGGGCACAATAGAAATTGTACACATTAACATTATTATTCTGTGTATGTTCTGAAAAAGTATCCACATTTGCTGTGAAGACTTAGTTATTAGCAGATTAATATTCCTTTCAATTTTTAGTGAAATATTTCTGGTACACTGCCACGTCTGAGATTCTGATTTAAAAGTGGGAAACAAATTAATAGCAATTATTTGGTTAAGTTTTGGGTTACCTCTGACTCAAATACTGGTAACCCTTTCCCATTCTTTAAAAATAAGTCTTTTAGGTTTAATGAGTTATGTCTTGGAGTTGCAGAAGCAGTAGGTTTGACATTTAGGACTAGTTCCATAATATCTGGAGATAAGCTTTGCAAAACCTCCATTTGGACTGTGTGCCTATCGTTACAAAGACAATATTGAGATGAAAAGATTGAGGATTTTAAGTCTGTAAAATTTTAAAGCCATTCCTCATCCTATGATTATTTCTCTCAGATGGATTAAACATTTTACAGCTATTTATAAAAGGGTAATTTGACACTGTAATTCAGTTCCCATGACAATCATAGAACATTGGATCCCTAACTGTGTTAAACTAGATTAAATGACTAGGTGATAGGAGGGCTGTTCTAGATTAAAGGAGGCTAAAGAGACATGACAATCAAAAAAGCAGAGCGTGAGCTTTGGTCGAATCCTTGGTTGAGGCAAATGCTCTAAAGGTCATTCGGGGACATCTAGGGAAATTTGAAAGTTGGACTGTATTAGATGATAGTATTGAATAAATATTAAACTCTTGAGTATGTTAATGATACTGTGGTTATGAAGGAGAATGTCCATGTTCTCAGATTCATGCTCAGATAATGGGACGAAGTATCAAAGTTTGCAACTGTTTTCAGATGGTTCAACAAAATTGTGTGTGTGTGTGTAGAAGGCATAGAGTGGGGAGAGAAGGAAAGGGGAGATGGGACAGGATGGAAGGAGGCAGAAGGTGGGCACATCTGACAAAATGTTAATTAGTGAATTTTGTAACAAAATATTACAATTAGTGAATCTGAGCAAAGAGTATATGGGCGTTTGTCGTGCTCTTTTTTTCAATTCCTCTTTGGATATAAATATTTTCACAATAAAGATTGCGGGAAAATATAATAAAGAGAAGCTAAGTTTGGAAAAGCAGTGATTAAAGCGATTTTTCATTGCTTCCAAACTCTGTGAAAGAATACTTGCTATCTAGTTTCCATCTTTGTTTAAATACTGATCTTGCTGATGAAATAGTTTTTAGTTGGTACATTTAGATTCTGTTAATGGAATCAGCTCATAAAACGTTTCTATGTAGACAAATAATATTGTTTAGTATATCAGAAATCAAGATTAGGAAGGTGCAGTAGAAGGAAACTGCCTGTAATCCCAAGCATCTACTGGGTTACTTGCCAGTAGGAGTATTTTGTTTTAAACTTATTGTGTGTATGCCCAGGGAGAGGAGAAGTGTGTTTACCAGTTTTGTTTACTATTACCCTCAGTGTGGAATTTTGAGTATTTGATTGGCTTTAAAATCTCTAGTTCATTTTCATATGTGCCAGGTGATACCTTATTTCAAACTTGGAAGGTAAAAATAGTCATTGTTCTTCAAGCCAGAAAGACTTCTGGGGGGTTGGGGCAAGGAGGAAGGAGAGAGGGACTATGAAACGAATGATTATCTGAGTGTAACTTTGATAATGCATCTACTGGCTTTACTAAAGCTGCCTGTACATTGTTGCTGGCTTCAGGGATGTGGTAACTGCCTCTTGAAAGGTTGGTGACTCTAGTGACATAAAGGATGATATTTGCCTCATTATAGAGTCTTTTTTTTTTTTTTTTTTCCTGCAGAGAATTAACAGTCTGACTTGTCTAACAGTCTTCTCTTTGTGGCCCATGTTTTTCCATGAGCCCATTAGAAAATCTAAAAAGATGAGTTTAGAATTCTTCTAGCCCAACCTTCTTTCTCTTCAGAGGAGACTATGTTTTTCAGGGCAAGGTGCTACTTGGGCAAGATGGCAGAGCTGCTGGTGCTAGCGCTGGAATTCAGTGCTAGTTTTCCTAGCCTCCTTTGTGCATCATGTCATCATTTAAACAAGATGACAAGCTTCTCAGATCCATTGTACGTAGATCCTGAAAGAATGGATAACATTTAATGCCACCTGTCATATATATCATATGTTGAGTTGTTTATTGTACATGCTCCCCTATAAACTGTAAACTCCTCTGGGGCAGGATTTTTGTCTCTTTTGTATACTGCTGTTTTCCTGGTACCTAGAACACTGGCTGGAAGGTGATAGTCACCCAGTAAATATTTACTGAATGAATGATTGAACCAGAAGCAAATGACTAAGAATAGATTCACAGCTGCCCATGTAGCAGGATTTCAGGGAAATAATGGATTGGCTAGAGTACCACACCCCCATGTAACTAGCTCATGGTCTAAGGTGAACAATTAGACGCTGGTTTCCTGTTTAATTTCCAGTACTCCTGGGAGTAATACATTAAGCTGTCTCATCTTAGAGATTTGCTAACTTAGTGTGAATGATTTTAACAACCACTTCCCTAGGAGTACTTTTTAATGAAAGATGGGGTAGAACATGAATAAATAGAGTAAAGATGGGAGAAGTGCTGAGAAAAAGGGAAGATGAGACGTAAAGACAGGCTTTGAGTATATCATGATTTTGAACAGGACAACTTTACTGGTATTTGGGTTGAGAAATGCTTTGGAATAAATTGCGTGGTAATATGTCTGTCAAATTCATTCACGGTCCTGTGACCCCAGGAATTTGTAACATACAATCATCTGCAGCTCAAGATGGCCTTGAATTTGGTGAGTCTCTGCTAATTCAATTCTCAGCCCTGTGTGTGGGCAGTCCTAGAGCATTTTAGTGGAGTAAGCTGTTGCTCTCTGGAGAGTGTGTTGACCTCATGGTTGAAAATGCTGTCACTTTATGTGCAATGCATTGTATGTCAATTATTGTGCATCAGTGTTGCCTCAGTAAACCTGTTTGAAAAAATGCTGACACTGTAAGCGTTTTGAGGAAATGTTGAGGATCAGATTCACTTATTATGTGCAGAATTCTAGTTTAGGTAAAAAGTTGTTGAAATCATGGATCCAAAATGATGAATTAAGCTCCTCAGAACAGCTAGAGAAAAGACAGCTTCTAGCCTAGTGTCTGGCACATAATAGTTATTTAATAAATATTTGGTGTGTGGGATGAGTGGGAGGTAGATAGAGGAAGGGTTTTTTGTGACTGGCTGGTCACTTAAGTTGTGAATGTAACCAGGCTCATGGTTCCATGGATTATTTCTATTTTGAGGCTGTAGATGGTATCCTGACAGTTGTTGCTGCTGTCTAATTGTGTGCACCTGGACATCAGGTAGACATGGGAAAAAAGAGTAAATCTGTTTTCCATACAGAAGAAAAGTAATTTAAAAATAAAAATAGAAGTACAAAGCTGCAGTCTGAATTTGTGCATGCTACTTCACCTTCTTGTGTCTCTATTTCCTCATCAGTAAAATCGGGCTAATAATGTTTACTTCATAGGGTTGGTTGGTGAGGATTAAAAGAGATAATCTCTGAAAAGGCATTTGGATAGGGTGGTCCCTGGCACAGTGTGTCCATTGGAGTGGTAGCTCTTCATGCTGGTGGCCGTATTTATACAGATTTAAGGCTGAGAGACTAGAGCTAATCTTCAGTCAATAGAAGAAGTACCAGGCAGTGGGAAGAGGACATATGGGATCTTGCGAAGACAGGAGAAATTGTGTGTTTAATTAATGTGAAAGTCATTAATTGGTGAAGATGATGGGTCCTGGGAACTGGAGCAGAGAGCTAGAAATGCAGCATCTTGTGAGCACAGGTCTGTCTTGACCTTCCTAGAGGGATCAGTACAGGGACCTCTTCATTCCTTCATTTCCCTTTACTGCAGAGTAGAGTTTAATTTTATTTGTATTTTTAGTAAAATGATTTGAGGTCCAGGGAGACCTGCTGAGGTGACGGTGTAGGAAAGCAGTTCAGAAAGGTAAGATGGAAGACAGATCTGGGCCACAGCAGTGTGAATTAAACATTTTGTTTTTCCTATGGGCCTTCTGAGCTGTGATACCCAGGATTGCCCCGTCCATCCAGGTGTTCTGTCAGAATCATGACAGGAGCGGCTCACTAACAGAAAACCAAGCTGATGAAAACAGATGAGTTGACTGGTTGTCAGTGTATTTCAAATGATCTTGCCTGTAGGTAGCCCTTGAGTGAGAACTTACTTAAAACATTTAAGGAGAGACCATTGTTAACACATTTGGAGAACAAGTATGAGTCGTTTATTCCTGCATGACAATAGAAGAAATGAAACTTTAGACTTACATTTGGGAGCTTATTAGATAAATTGAAATGTAATAAGGAAATTAAGCACTATGTGATAATGATAATCTAAATCATTAGGAAGTTAAAAGTTATCATAGAACTTTGGTTGATTATGATGTGTCAGTAGGTGCATCCTTGGTATAAAAAAGAAAAAGGTACCATTCTGGCGAGTGATGTTGTAGTCACCAGAGTGCATGGGGGAGGCTGTGCATGCGTGGGGGCAGGAAGTATATGGGAACTCTCTGTACCTTCCTCTCAGCTTTATTGTAAACCTAAATATGCCATAAAAATCTTCTAAAAAAATTATTGTAGAGCTGAGAAAGACCTTGGAACTCATCCAATCTCAACCCTTTACTTTAAAAACTTGGGAAACTGAGACTGAAATATAGGCAGTTATTTTCCCAAAATTACATTGTGAAATACAGAGTTTATCTTGATATCTGAGTACTTTCTACACTAAGATATCTTTTGTCTTTATTTTAAAGTAACTAGGTGGGTATCTGAGGGTAGAACATACCTCCTCTGTAATATACCTATAATGTTTTTGCTTATATATATCGTATGCACATATACAAGGTCTCCCCTCAAAATGGGAAAGACACAATTAGACAAAGATATCAGGTGTTGAAATCCTTTTATTCTAGAGCCCAGAAATCTCATATTTGTCTACTGGTCATATCCTCTTCATGGCATTTTTGCCGATGCTCCTGTCTGTTGTATCACTTAGTGGTTGTGTCCATGTGGGATGGGAAAGGAGCACAGGAATTCAAGGAACAAGTGATGATTGGTGGTTCTCTTCCCCACTAAGCTCATTCACAGATCTGCTGACGGGAACATACAAGACATCATCGTCATCATCATCATCATCATCATCATTTACTTTGTGCTTTAAAGTTTGCAACATATGTTCACAAGTTATGTAACTTTGTTATCACTGCTGTCATTTACAGCAGATATTATTATAATGGTTTTGCAATATACATGTGTATCAAATCAACAAGTTATATACCTGAAAATTATATACAGTGTCATATGTCAATTACATCTTAATAAACCTGGGAAAAAATAAAACAGGTACTATTAGCCTAGCATTAAGATGTGAGAAGCAGAATTCAGAGAAGCCACTCAAAGGGTGAGATTAAACTCAGATCTTCCGAGTCTAAAATCTGTGCTCTTTCTAATATAAGGATAAGTAGTATATCCTTGTTCTGGAAGCTTCACAGCCTGGCATGACTACATAAGAATAAAAAGAGCAGGTGATATATAATGATTGATTAGGTCACGTATGATAGTACCTGATCTGTTGCATAGTAATGGTTGAGCCAGAGTGAAGGGGTAACCAGTCTGTGTACCTCTAAGGGTATTTGGAACAGTCATCCAGGAAGGCGTTTTGGAGATGATACTTGGAGGAAGTTTGGGATGGTTGAAAAGAAATGTGGTTTCACCAGAGCTGCAGAATCAGATAAAAAGGTAGTACGACCTTTAACATAAATTGCTGGCACATCTCTGCATCTTAGCCCCAACTCAAAATTTTATGGGTTTAAGAATCACAGGGGTAAGGGGTAAACTGAGCTAAACGCATCTGAATTTCAGGAGCTCAGTGTTTTTTTTTTTAATTTTTATTTTTTTATTTTTTGCGGTACGCGGGCCTCTCACTGTTGTGGCCTCTCCCGTTGCGGAGCACAGGCTCTGGACGCGCAGGCTCAGCGGCCACGGCTCACGGGCCCAGCCGCGCCGCGGCATGTGGGATCTTCCCGGACCGGGGCACGAACCCATGTCCCCTGCATCGGCAGGCGGACTCTCAACCACAGCGCCACCAGGGAAGCCCAGGAGCTCAGTGTTTTAAGAAATCTGTCTCCATCCCTCAGCAGGGCTTCCTGTGTTTTGGCTTCTGTGGTATAGAGGCAGAGACGACTAATGTTCTGCCAGCTCAGTAGTCCTGGGAGAGTGAGCCTCATTCTTGTCCTTTCCAACAAGAATCCTGCTGCCACCCCTCTGTGGTCTGACGTTGGTCATGTGATCATTCTTAAATCAGTCACTTGTGGCTGGATCTATGTGACAACCACACCCTTTGGTGGGATGACTTTCATGACCCTCTCAGCCCTCCCCAAACTGCTGGGACCACAAGGTAAGTGGGGTTAATCCTTCAAAGGGGACTTGCGCTGCGGTTATCAAAGAATGAAGAAAAGGTGATGAGGCAGCAAAAACAATAATAGGGTTTAAAAATATATTTTTAAAAATTCTGATTTTCTTTCTCTTTCTAAAGTTGGGGGAAGGGAGGCGATCTCTTTTAAGGCCTAATTCAGAATAAAGTAGTAGGAGATTCTCCCTGGTGGAGTGAAAGTCATACAATACTTGGGACAACACCCTTGAGAAAAGCCAGAGCTTTGAAGGAGACAAGAACAGGGCTTAGGCAGTGTGCAGACTGCCTAATCATGATGCTACCTGCTTCAGGCCCCAAGAAAACCTAGCTTGTGGTGGTCATAGCCATGAACCTCTGTCAAGCTTCAGGATTACTTTGGACGAAGAATTAAGAGACATTTATTAATGGGGCTTCAACTAATACTTCTTTGCTTTACGTGTTCACAGTTCAAAATTGGGAAGTCAGGAATTGAGGGAATCTGGTACTAGACTAGGATACTGACTGAATACCAAGCCCCTTACTTAATTCTGACTCTCAGTCAAGTATGAATACATATAATTGTTTCATTGATGTGTCTGATATTACTGCAATTCTCAATAATTGTTACAATAATGATGCATAGACAGTTTTCTCTTCACACTCATACTTTTTTTATGCAGATAGTTCTTAAGCTGTTTCCTTTACCCTAAAATATATGTTAGATCCTTGCCACTGGAAATTGAGGCATTGGAACTGAAGTCAGCAGAAAGTTTTAAGTCTAGTTAAGATATTTAGTCTCAAGGAATATTTAAGGTGTCTACAAAAGTTGTTTCTTGAGTCAGCTCAGTTTATTCAGTCAGTCTTCTAAGCGTACAAGTAAACCTTCAACCTTAACAATCACAGCTTCATCATTATCGCTCCTCAGATTTGTGCTTGCTCCTTACGTCTGTCTAAATTGCTCAACAATAATTTCTTGTCCACAGCTGTGTGGCCTGTTTTAAAACAACCTGAGGTTGTTACTGCCAATTCCTAACTGCTGTAGTATTTGTAGTAATTAAATGCTAGTGGTTGGAGGTTTAGGGAAGATTTGAGGATAACTGGTTCCAAAAATATCCCTGTGTGTGTTTGTGTGTGTTCTCGTGTTTGTGTGAATATTTTTTGAAGTAGGAAGATGATATGTTTTGATTAGGCATTTGACTTTGTTCAGAGTGTTCTTCGGAAAACCTAGAGCCTTTCAGTGGGATTATGGTATGTAATAACTATGTTCTGATAAAATCAGAGGTTTAGCAATTCAGGTAACAGATTATCTCCCATTCAGTGACATGCTGATTTGTGGACAGTTATTTCTCCCTGTTTTTTTTTTTTTCCCATTAATTAATTTATTTTTGGCTGCATTGGGTCTTCGTTGCCATGTATGGGCTTTCTCTAGTTGTAGAGAGCAGGGGCTACTCTTCGTTGTGGTGCGCGGACTTCTTGTTGCAGAGCATGGGCTCTAGGCATGCGGGCTTCAGTAGTTGTGGCACGTTGGCTCAGTAGTTGTGGCTCATGGGCTCTTGAGCACAGGCTGAGTAGTTGTGGTGCATGGGCTTAGTTGCTCCGCGGCACGTGGGATCTTCCTGGACCAGGGATTGAACCCATGTCCCGTGCATTGGCAGGCGGATTCTTAACCACTGTGCCACCAGAGAAGCCCATTTTCTCCCTGTTTTGAACTAGCTCCCCAGGCACTCTCTCTTGCAGTCTCTTCCACCAGGCAGACAGATGAGAATTCAAAATAAATACCACTGGTGATTTAGCTTAGGGTTTTGTGTCTGTGCGTTTGTGTGTGTGTGTTCTGCTTGTGGGAGCTGTTTAAACTCTGTGGAAATTCATTAGAAAAGATGCATTGTCTAGTAGTCCTGATAGCATCAACTGGCCCTTTTTCCCTCCTGGGCAAGGTAGCATCCATTACTTCGTAGGGCCTGACTGCTAGAATTGTTCCCAGAGTTCAGGACTTCCGAACCACAATGGTCTCTACCAGGCTTTGTGGCCTCAATAAGCCCCCCGTTATTGGCACTTCAAATATTGGTATACCTATCGAGTCTGGCCCTGTGTCAGGAGAGGGGAGGCTTTCTTTAGAGCCACCACTGATGGATCACATGCTTTTTCTCAAAAGAGCAAACAAGCACTTTTTGTTTAGGCCCAGTAATACTTGGCAAAGAAATACAGCTGTAATTATATATCCTAGTTCTTGTTCTTTTCTCCCCTTCTACGTTTTACTCCCCCACCCTCAACTTTATGTAAAAGCAGCTAGCGTTGGGTCTGAAATAAATGTCATGAATGAATAATAATTTCTTTCATTTACACAGTAATTAAACTTGTTGAATGCTGACTTAATGCTTTACTGCACTCTAATTTGACTGGAAGATTTTGCCTTTGTGAATTCAAAGAAAAGGGAAAAAAATAGAAATTAAATACCTACTGAGACTATTAAGGAGGACATTTTTCAGAAGGTTTCTTCCTCCTCCTATTTCTCATCGTCTCGTGTTTGCCCTCTGCTTCCTGGGATACTTAATACTTAAGAGTTGTTCTACAGATCATTCTTCAGTTTTTATGCCCAGCAGTGCCCCAGCAGCAAAGCACCCCAGGACCAAGTCCATCGGCTGCCACTGCACATAGAAGGATGAGGGTCTGGTCTGCTGCCATCATCAGAATTGTTGCTGCTTGTCTTCTGGAGGATTAGAGTTCTTTCTGGTTGGTTTCTACATTCCTTTCCTTCTTAACCCATAGAATTCCAGTTGGTGAGTCCATCCATCGGTCTCTAAGATCATGCTTGACACCCAAAATATACCTGAAAGCTGGCGGATGCATCCCAGCCAGGAGTATTTTGGGAATTTGTACTTCTCTACTGAAAATTTCTGCCTGTGTACAGTCTGAGTCACTCAACCTGTCTTTCCCAGAGTGTCTTTTTCTCTAAGGTAGATCCAGTAATGGGAGTTGGCAGCCCACTTTGCTATTCTTGGAGGAAAGTATCTTCCAATACCAGTTAGTGTTTTTATCTTCTTTCACCATGAGGACTGACTGGCCATTTTCATAAATAATTAATTCCCAGAACTCCCTCCACGGGAGCTTGTAGGTTCCCTCGGTGATGGTCACTGACCCGGCAAGGGTACTGCTCTTTATCTGCTGAATAGAGATTGTTGGAGGTGCTGTGTCACAAAAGGCAGAGCAGGTAGGAACTCTGGGATCCCCTTCAGGAAGCTGCAGCGAGCACAGCGCACGAGGAGCACCAGCATGGGGAGGTGTGCTACAGGGGGCCTCGTTCTCTGCTCCCTCGCGCTGTCAGAGGAGCTGGCGGTCAGGCCCAGGTGGTTGAGCCTCTCTGAGTCTGTGAGATGAAAGCCCGATTGTGTTTTGTGCACATTGCATCCTGTGTAGATTGTGGATAGCGAGTGCTCCTTTGCAGGGCTGTCTGGGAGTGCTGACTTGAGTTTCAGGGTGTAGAAGGCCTGGCACATAGCCAGAGTCAATAAATATTAGTTCCTTACCCTCATCTGGAGACAAAGAGAACACAAGTGTTTAAGTATTTTTTTTAATCAAGGAATCTCCCGCAAATACTCCCCTCCTCACTACCCAGTGCCAATATTCACGTGAATTAATTTTATTTTCCTTCTCTTCTTCCTCCCGCCCGCTCATCTCGCTTCCCTTTCTCTCTAAAGATATAGCAGACTTGTTCAGGATAGATTTTTTCTTTATAGAAAGTTCTAAAAGCTTTAAGACTTGTATTCCGATATATTTGTTGTTGTTGTTGTTGTTGTTGTTTTTGCGGTACGTGGGCCTTTCCCTGTTGTGGCCTCTCCCGTCGCGGAGCACAGGCTCCGGACGCACAGGCCCAGCGGCCACGGCTCACGGGCCCAGCCGCTCCGCAGCACGTGGGATCCTCCCGGACCGGGGCACGAACCCGTGTCCCCTGCATCGGCAGGCGGACTCCCAACCACTGCGCCACCAGGGAAGCCCTGTTGTTGTTTTTTGGGGTTTTTTTGCGGTACGCGGGCCTCTCACTGTTGTGGCCTCTCCCGTTGCGGAGCACAGGCTCCGGACGCGCAGGCTCAGCGGCCACGGCCCACGGGCCCAGCCGCTCCGTGGCATGTGGGATCCTCCCGGACCGGGGCACGAACCCGCATCCCCCGCATTGGCAGGCGGACTCCCAACCACTGTGCCACCAGGGAAGACCCCGATATATATTTTTAATAAATACTTTTATGTTATATTTGTTAAAATACATTTGGAAGCATGGACGTCATAAAGATAAAGCCTGTTTACTCATTAACTATGTTAAATAGTTTATGATTGTTGGTTCCTTTCAAATACACCTAGATTAATACATGTGCTGTGTGTGTGTGTGCACGTGTGTGTATGTATGTATGTATTTATGTATGTATATTTATATATATAATGCACACACACAAAAGTATTTTCTATTTTGCCATAGTTTGAATGCTTACTTTTGCGCTAAGTACTGTGATAAATTCTTTTAATGCTTTGTTATGTTTATTAGGTCACTGTTTCTCATGATGTTTGATTTTAAGTGTTCTGTAGGGTACCTGTGAAAAACTACATATTCCCTGACCTACCTCAGACCTACTAAATCTGGGTATTAGAATCTAAATCTTTAGTGTTCCAATCTGGCTCTATGTTGAAATAACCTGGAACTGGAACATTTTTTAAAAAAACAAACAAACTCAATCCCAGCCCATTTAAATCAGCACATTTTCAAGATAGGCCTGGGCATCGTTTCTTTAAGCTCCTCTGCTGGTCCTCAATGTGCAGATAGGGTTGAGATTTAACAGTCTATCTAGGTGCTTCTTATTATCCGAAACCGAAACTAGAAAATGAACTAGTTTAGTTCATTTAATCCTTACAATAACTTCGTGAGGCACAGCTGGCATTATCCCTATTTTCAGATGAGAAATTAGAGATTTGGAGAGACGTGAGGTACTAGTACCGAGAATGAGAGTCAACTTGTTCTTTTAAGTCTTATAATCAAACAGTATTCATAGTATTACCATCTACTTGGAGATGCACATATATTTTTATTTGATGGTCACAATCTACATATGAAATGCTGGTTTTGACATGAAATTAAATTGACCAACTCAGTATGCCTCGGAACCAAGTATTTGTGTGCTAAGCTCTTATGAATATAGATACCTGCAGATAGACATCATAAATTCATTTTGTTACATTCAGTGGCAAAGAGAATGAGCCTGACACTTGGGGTTTATAAGTAACCTATATACTTGGGTGGACTTCAAGTGAATTGGAGGGCAGAAACAATTTAATATTCTGCCATTTCTAGAGGTGTTTCCGTGAAACACTTTGGTGTATATTTCATGAGCCCTGCCTTCTCAGCCATGAATTCTTTTTGAATGCAACCAATTCCACCTCCTTCCCACCTCTTGTTTTCAAGTGACTTTGTTGCAGGTGCTGTGAATGCAGAGGAGTGACTCGGTTATTCTTTCTCTGTAGAAACAATGGCAACATGGAGTAAATCTACCTCAAACTATAAATATGAACCGCACTCACATTTTAAAAAACACTTCCTGTAACTCTAAGAGCTCCCTGGGGGGAACCCCTGTCTAGCCTTCTGAATGGACCACATGTGTGGGAATGTTGCCCTTCAGTTTGAGCAAGTTCCTTCAAAGTGCTTGGTTCTGTGCATTTGAGATGATTAATTTTACTCTTATAATGGCTTAAAGAACCACGCTTGTGCATCCATGTATGTATTCATTTGTTTTGCAAATATTTCTTGAACTCCTACCATGTGTGTACTGTTGTAAATATTGGGGTGATAATATCCAAACCAAGTAGACAAAAATTTGCTATCATGGAGCTTAAATTCTAATGAATAATATAAGAAAAAAAGTAAGTACATACATCTTAGTGTTTTGGAAGGTGAAAATTAGAGGTAGAAAGCATGTAAGGAGGAAAGCCTCTTTATCATAGTTGGAGAATAGTGAAATTTTTAATAAGACAGGGTGGACCTCACTGAGGGGACTTTTAAGCAGGTATTTGCTGGAGGTAAGGGAGTAAGCCATGCAGATATCAGAGGGAGATCACTTCATACAGAAAACAGCTCCACTGTCACATCTCTGGAGTATGAGGCTTAGCTCTGTAGGATGTGTCTGCTACCCACCCGTAGGAATTTTCTATGTAACATCAACCACAGCCCCACGAATTGGGATAAAGGTTGTACCAAGTTACAATCTTTGATGGCTATGATTACATCATTTGCACTTGAAGGAAAGGGAAGGGGACTGTGAAATTTCCCTAAACATAGCTGATTTCTGAACTCTAAACAGATAAAATTTCAGTGCCCCATAATTTTTCCATCATTATGTTTTTACCTTGATGAGTAGGTAGGCAGAAATGGGTGGTGTCTGAATCAGGAGTCATGGATTATAGGTCTAGTTCTACCACAATTACCTGTGGGACTTAGGAAGAAAAAATACCTAATTTGGTCATGATTCTGTTTCTGCTGTCATAAAATCAAGGTAGTTTTTTTCTTCTACTTGCTCATCATCAGTGAAGGCTAGATGAAAAAGGGTATAATGCATTAAATTCTAAAGGACTATGTGAATTATGACTTACTTTTTGCAAAATTTACCTCAAACAAGGACAGAATGTTGGCTAGAAAAGTGTGTTTAAGTTAACCTTTCCCCATCCTTCCCAAGTTTTTACTGAGAGCCTACCATGTGCAAAACCCAGTGGTGGCCACTTTAATTCCTTTCTTGGAGGAACTCCATGTTTCTCGTAGGTCTGACTTTGTACAGTGTCACTCAAAAAGTTCATCAGTGACAAAAAAAGAAAATAGGAACCTAATAAAAAAAAAAGTAGTGTGGGTTTTCACATGTTAAATGATTACCTTAAAAAAAAAACCAAACCTACATTAACATGGCACTGTGTATTGAAAGAGACCTGAGGTTTGCTTGTATAAGTGGGCAAGGGGAGGGTTGCAGCTTGTGAATTATTGTGAAGCGGTGGAAGAAGGGTTGTCTGAAATGGGTTGAAAGTTGTGACACCAGATGTGGATGGGAGTGGCCCATAATGCACACAAATGTTTGTGGTGTGTGTGTGTGTGTGTGTGTGTGTGTGTGTGTGTGTTTTGTACATTCCTACACAGCTCAGTTCAACTGGGTGTAGTTTTCTGAATTCACCTAGTATTTCATTTTTTTCAAATTGAAAAATAGTTGATGTACAATATTGTATAAGTTACAGGTGTACAATATAGTGACTCACAATTTTTAAAAGTTATACGCCATTTATAGTTATTATAAAATATTGGCTATATTACCTGTGTTGTATGGTATATCCTTGTAGTTTATTTTATGCATAATAGTTTATACCTCTTAATCCTCTACCCCTTTATTGCCCGTCCTATCTTCCCTGTCCCCACTGTAACCACAAGTTTGTTCTATATCTGTGAGTCTGCTTCTTTTTTGGGTTCTCAAAAAACTAAAAATAGAACTATCATATGACCCAGCAGTTCCTCTCCTGGATTTATATCTGAAAACAACAAAAACATTAATTTTGAAGAGTTATATGCACCCCAGTGTTCATAGCAGCATTATTTACACTTGACAAGATTTGGAAGCAACCCAAGTGTTCATCAACAGATGAATGGATAAGAAGATGTGGTACATATATACAATGGAATATTACTCAGCCATAAAAAGAATGAAATTTTGCCATTCGCAACAACATGGATGGTCTTGGAGGGTATTATGCTAAGTGAAATAAGTCAGACAGAGAAAGACAAATACTGTTTGATATCACCTAGTATTTCTTATATATGAAATTATATGCAAGCAAATGCAAAATTCATGTTATGCTCAAATCGTTCCTACTTACATCAGTTGCATTAGAACAGATTCATATTTTCAGAATTAGCTTTGTATCGGAAGTATCTGCACAAAGAGACATAATCAGTCTGGTATAATTATAGAATTACAAAGAGAATAGAATGAGTAGAGTATAATTTGCAAAGGGTAGAATGGCAGGAGTTAGAAGAGGTAGATAATGGTGGGATCAAAAATAGTTTCGTATCCTTTGTCACTCACTAGGCCCTCAGATTGTGCTGTAATCATATTGTCCTCTATTGATTTTCAAATATTCTTGTAAAGAGCTGTGAAGTCATTACAGATAAAATGTCAGTTGTGTCCAGTTGTACAAATTAAATTTAGTCACAAAATTCAAAGAACAGCAGTGGAACATCTAATCCTAGTGAACATTAGGAAGTACCTTTGTGGGCTCTCATCTCAGAGATGAGATGTTTGCCTTTTTCAGCCAGAAGGATGGTATGGGAATTGTTTGGAATGTAGAAGCAGGAGAGAGAAATAATTCAGCATTGTGTTCTCCCTTCATCTTTTTATTCCAACAGAGAGACGTATCTTTCTATCTTCTGCTCAAATTATCAAACGCAAACAGGAGCAAGTTAATAAAAGCATATGACTAGGAGAGTCCCATCTGCCCCATCTCCAACCTTTCTCTCTTCAACCTCGTTTCTACCCAGATTAGCAGATGCCACCAGTTCTTGGCCAGTGTCTCTAGTTATCTGATTACAAGGGGTTGTTCTTTTGCCTGCCTCCTTCAAAGCAACAGCAGGAAAATTGGTCATGACTGACTGTATGCCCATTGGCCAGGGCACTGATTCCTGAGGACTAGACAGAAGCTTGGAATTCAGCCAAGCCTTCTGTATTGCATTAGGATGGTCTGCCTGACAGCAGAAAGTTAGGGTGGTCTGCCTGATAACAGAAAGCTGGATTGATTTAAGCTTGATCTTTTAGATACTGGAAGGCTTGTTCAGTGCTGGCTAGAAAGAAACTAGTAGTAATAAATCCCAAAAGCCATTTAAAAAAAAAAAAAAAAGCAGGGGCTCTTTTAAGTTTTGTTCTGAGAATAGTGATTACTTTTTTTTTTTTTAACATCTTTATTGGAGTATAATTGCTTTACAGTGGTGTGTTAGTTTCTGCTTTATAACAAAGTGAATCAGGTATACATATACATATGTTCCCATGTCTCTTCTCTCTTGTGTCTCCCTCCCTCTCACCCTCCCTATCCCACCCCTCTAGGTGGTCACAAAGCACCGAGCTGATCTCCCTGTGCTATGAAGCTGCTTCCCACTAGCTAGCTATTTTACGTTAGGTAGTGTATATGTGTCCATGCCACTCTCTCGCTTTGTCACAGCTTACCCTTCCCCCTCCCCATATCCTCAAGTCCATTCTCTAGCAGTTCTGTGTCTTTATTCCCGTCTTGCCCCTAGTTTCTTCATGACCTTTTTTTTTTTCTTCTCAGATTCCATATACATGTGTTAGCATATGGTATTTGTTTTTCTCTTTCTGACTTCACTCTTTATGACAGACTCTAGGTCCATCCACTGCACTACAAATAACTCAATTTTGTTTCTTTTTATGGCTGAGTAATATTCCATTGTATATATGTGCCACATCTTCTTTATCCATTCATCTGTTGATGGACACTTAGGTTGCTTCCATGTCCCGGCTATTGTTAATAGAGCTGCAATGAACATTTTGGTACATGACTCTTTTTCAATTATGGTTTTCTCAGGGTATATGCCCAGTAGTGGGATTCCTGAGTCGTATGGTAGTTCTATTTTTAGTTTTTTAAGGATCCTCCATACTGTTCTCCATAGTGGCTGTATCAATTTACATTCCCACCAACAGTGCAAGAGGGTTCCCTTTTCTCCACACCCTCTCCAGCATTTATTATTGGTAGATTTTTTGATGATGGCCATTCTGACCAGTGTGAGATGATATCTCATTGTAGTTTTGATTTGCATTTCTCTAATGATTAGTGATGTTGAGCATTCTTTCATGTGTTTGTTGGCAATCTCTATATCTTCTCTGGAGAAATGTCTATTTAGGTCTTCTACCCATTTTTCGATTGGGTTGTTTGTTTTTTTGATATTGAGCTTCATGAGCTGCTTGTAAATTTTGGAGATTAATCCTTTGTCAGTTGCTTCATTTTCAAATATTTTCTCCCATTCTGAGGGTTGTCTATTCATCTTGTTTATGGTTTCCTTTGCTGTGCAAAAGCTTTGAAGTTTCATTAGGTCCCATTTGTTTATTTTTCTTTTTATTTCCATTTCTCTAGGAGGTGGGTCAAAAAGGACCTTGCTGTGATTTATGTCATAGAGTGTTCTGCCTATGTTTTCCTCTAAGAGTTTTATAGTGTCTGGCCTTACATTTAGGTCTTTAATCCATTTTGAGCTTATTTTTGTGTATGGTGTTAGGGAGTGTTCTAATTCCATTCTTTTACATGTAGCTGTCCAGTTTTCCCAGCACCACTTATTGAAGAGGCTGTCCTTTCTCCATTGTATATTCTTGCCTCCTTTATCAAAGATAAGGTGACCATCTGTGTGTGGGTTTATCTCTGGGCTTTCTGTGCTGTTCCATTGATCTATATTTCTGTTTTTGTGCCAGTACCATACTGCTTTGATTACTGTAGCTTTGTAGTATAGTCTCAAGTCAGGGAGCCTGATTCCTCCAGCTCTGTTTTTTGTTCTCAAGATTGCTTTGGCTATTCGGGGTCTTTTGTGTTTCCATACAAATTGTGAAATTTTTTGTTCTAGTTCTGTGAAAAATGCAATAGTGATTACTTCTCATGGTGAGTGGTGTAGTGCTGGGTGATGCACAATGCAGGATTTGTTAGTTCCAATTCTGCATTTGACCTCTCAGTAAAGGAAAATGGGCTTCTAACTAAATGGGAAAATCAGATTTGACAGATGAGTTAGAAGTTCAAGGTGGAAGAATAGGTTGTAAGGGAATACCTGTCCACCTGCAGAGAATGGACTCAGAGCTCCTGATGCCAGTGGATTATAGACTCACCATCATCTTTGAGGCCATGTGTTTTGACTTTAATAAAAACAGTGTAAGTAAATTCTATAACCTTTTGTTTGGGTCCTGGGCAGTATTTCAGAACAAGTGATAGGATACCTAAGCACTGAGAAAAGAGTACAGTGCTTGCAGAAAGCCAGCATGTATTCCTCAATTCCTTCCTTAACAAGACTGTGGGACAGTAACTCAGGGGCATGTTGTAGACACAATTCATTTGGACTTCAGCAAGATTTTTGGCCTTGTCTTCCATGATCCTTTTGTGAACGATTAGAAAAATATAGGTTCGATAGAATTATGATTGTCAAGATTTATAATAAATTTCATTATTATTTCACTGGTTAAACACATTTGTTTCACTCTGGATAGGATCTGGACCTAGAGTCTGTCATACAGAGTGAAATAAGTCAGAAAGAGAAAAGCAAGCACTATATCTTAACACACATATATGGGACCTAAAAAAACAGTACTGATGAACCTAGTGGCAGAGCAGGAATAAAGATGTAGACGTTGAGAATGGACTTGAGGACACGAGCGGAAGGGGAAGCTGGGACAAAGTGAGAGAGTAGCACTGACATATACACTACCAAATGTAAAATGGATGGCTAATGGGAAGCTGCTGCATAGCACAGGGAGATCAGCTCGATGCTTTGTGACAACCTAGAGGAGTGGGATAGGGCGGGTGGGAGGGAGGCTCAACAGGGAGGGGATATGGGGATATACGTATGCATATAGCTGATTCACTTTGTTGTACAGCAGACACTAACACAACATTGTAAAACAATTATACTCCAATAAATAAATATATACACACACACGCACATAAAAAAAGAACTGACTAGGATCATTCCATAAATATCTATCCTTGGCTCTATCTTATTTAAATTTTGTTTTTGAGATGAAGATATAGTTACAAATGTTTCAAAAATAGGAGGGATCATAAATATGGTGGGTAGGAAAAAGAGGACACAACTGGACTTTGACTCTCTGGGTAGTGGCCAAAATAAGGTTTAAAGATAAGGAGGGGTTAGGTAAACTTATGTTCGAAAACCCAGCTGTGAAAAAGGAAAACTGAGAGAGAAGGGTGACATGATTTTCCGCTGACTCATTCTGTGAGTCAGCCGTGTGTCTTTGGCCGGCAATGAAGCTAATGCTATTTTTGAGTACCTTAACAGAAATGTAGAATAAGATGGTTGATATGTGACTACTCTGTGTATGTTTGGGGAGGAGGAGATGGAAAAATTTAAGGTAAGATTTGCCCAGAGTCACAGATAGTATTAATTGTCATGTTCTGCACATTTCGGCTTATTTGTAAATCACTCTTGATCTTTAAATTCAAAAGATCCAAATAGCTATGGAAACTCACTGGATTTAAAAACTACCTTGGGAAAGAGAAAATAAAACTGTACTCAAAGAGGGATCTTCAGATAGTGGTTTTAAAGACATTTAACTTGTCTAATGTCAATTTAAAAAAAAATTAAGCAGTTGTAAGAAAAAGTCCATGCAGGATATGTGAACAACTCGGCAGTTAAACGAAAGTTTGAGGAAACTGACAACAATTTTTGTGGAGTAAGGTATGAAGTTTGCATATTTTATCATATGATGAGTTTAAAAATTCAGTCCCAGATGTATTTTTTGCTCACCATGTGTGTGATATACCATAAGCCATCAGCGATTTGGAACTTACAAATGGCATGCTTCCTGTTTAGTAAAAGATAATAAACTAATTAAGGAGGAAGTAGAAAAAGTTTCAAGGTTTAAGAGATACAAAACTGATCAGGAAGGGCTTCTGACTGTCTCATGCTTCGTTGGTGGAAATCGTGAGGACGAGCTAGGATGAGAATCATGAGTCTGAGGTTTTGGCAGACTTAGAAGCACAATCTTTTAAAACTGATTTTTGGAAACTGTTCTTCATTATCCACTTACAACATCTTATTCAGATTTGTGACACAGGTTCCTTCTAGTTATAAAATTGATCTGGTACTTAGAGATCATCATTCTAATTCATTACTTTCATTTTAGAAAACTGGGACTTGACGCTTAGATACTTCATAAAGTGTTTGGATTTAATTTAGTTCACTAAGATTTTTATGCTTATAACAGCCTTCCCCTGGGCCTGTCATTCCCTGGAGGTAGGGATCATATTTGATCCTGTCATTTCTTCAGGGGCTGGCACACTGCCTGGCACATAGTAGGTACCTAATAAATATTTATGAATAAATATTGAGGTAAGTAGTCTAGGTATTAAGATCGAACCCTCATTGTACACAGTAGAAATTTGAGTCTTTGATTGTTTATATGGCCTAGCTTTTCAGAGCAGAAAGGAGCCATAGAAGGGAACACACACAACTCCTACTTCACAAATAGGAAGATGAGGGTTCCTGGAATTTAATAGGGGGGCTGATGTCTGAATCTGGCAGTTGGCACATTGCCTCTCACTCAGGATTTATTGCTTATTCTCTTGGACTCAGGATGATTTGGAGAAGGTAATGCAGAAGGGAGAGTTGAGTCAGCATGTTCAGAGTCTATGCCATTTTTTCCTACCCTAGCATGCCCATGCCCACAGGATCTAGAGCACATCCCTCTTTAGTAATTCTATCTCTTATTCACAGGTGAGTCTAAATCCACATTTTTGCTTCTATCACTAGGTGAAGTGTAGGCACTGTTTAAAGTGTAGGCACTACACTGTCCAGTGCAGACACCATTTAAACGTATAATTTTGTAGCCAGTCTGTTTGCCATATATACTTTGGTGATGACACATTAATGTGACCCCTGGTTAACTTCTGGTTGTTTGATTGCATCTTTTCATTGAGTTACTTCATGTGATACTGTTTCATATTTATGTTTGGTGTCTTGTTCTGTTCACTGAACTAACTAAAAAATTATAATCTCATGTGAAAATTAAGTTTTTTTAATATGGCTCTTAATTAAATCATAGTGTTGAAATGGGTATCAAACTGATTTTTTTTAACTGCAGAGAATTCCATTAAATGTGTAAGTTAGGGTGCTTTCAACCATGTGTATCAGAAAACCTGACTCAAACTTGCTTAACCAATAAGGAAATTTATTGGGTCACATAACTGGAAGTCCAGATGTGGTGAGGACCTCAGGTTGGTTGATTCGGTGACTTAATGGAGTGTCTGTCCTCAGAGACCTCATTTCTTTCTGTCTCATCTGTTTGCATTCATAGTATCAGCATCATCCCTAAGCTATTTGCGCATGGCTACTGGTAGCAGTCAGGGCCTCATGCTTTGCAGAAATGTGGGAGTGTGGGCAGGGAGACTGAGAGAGATCGAAAGGAAGCTGACTTCTCCCCCAGACAGAATAAAAGTCCTCCCCTCTGTCTCTGGACCAGTTTAGGGCATGAGCATAAGAACGGTCACTTTTGGTTGGCATGTCTTGCTTAGGCCTGGGTTCCTCATCAATTGCTGGCAAAAAGGATAAGAGCACTGTAAGGGGCTTAACCAGGCCTGGAGCTGGAGTCATTTCCTCAAGTGGTATGACCCCCTGCACAGTGGGGGAGTGTGGAATAAATGTTGGGGAGTCAACTTGTTTTGGCTTTGAGTGGCTCTCAAACCAATGATCGCAGTTGGCTAAATCTCTTATCAACAACAGTACTGTTTTTTTCTGTTATGAGTGTTACCCCAGGCTGTCAATATGAGAAGGGTACAGCAAAATGCATAGGATGTAGATTACTCTCTTCTGACCATTGCTTATGTTTATTTCAACTTCAGTAAGTCAAGGAGAATTAATAAAAGCAGTAAGGTGGAGTGATTGATCACAAGATACTCCCTTCAAGGGAGCTTGGGAACTGCTGGACAAAGCAGAAAAGAAACAGTTGCTAAATAAGGCTCATTATCAGGTGTATAATTCAGGGATGCTCACTTGTACTTCTCTCATCCTCAGTTTTATTGACATTAGGCTGGGAAGCTGGGGGAAGGTTTTGGGTGAGGAAGTCGTATACTTTATTTACATTTTAAAGTGATGACTGTGGCCAGTGTGTTGAGCACAGGGACCAAGGTGGAAGCAGGGAGACTGGTTAGGCAGCTAACGCAGTAAGCATCCAGGGGAGAAAGGTGGGAGCTTAGAGCAGGGGGTAGAGGTAGAGGCCGTAGGAAGTGAAGGGATTCTGCATTTGGCTGTTAGAACTGACAGGATTAGATATGAGATATGAGAAAAATAGACTTAACCTGAAAATGCACTATACCTCAATTAATTGGATTAATAAAGTAATTACTATATCATTTACTCTTTTGTTGTAGTAGAAACTGGAAGAGCCATTAGCAAATAAGATCTAACTTTTAGAGTGCATATCATGCGCTAGATATTGTTCTAAATGCTTAAAATATCATTTCAGTGAATTCTCATAATCCTTATGACGTTATTCCATTTTATATATGAGGAAACTGAGGCACAAAGACATGAAGTGCCTTTCCCAAGATTACACAGTTAAATAGAATTCTCTAGTAAGCACATTCAACTCCTGAACCTGTTGTAAAGATCTTGTAATTTATGAAACATTGATTGAGCATCTTCCATGGATGGCCTGGTCCATATTACCAGAGTGCCTTCTTTATAACACTGAACACACTGTCATAATTATTAGTTTTATATCCAGGTTCACACTGTGCTCTAAGTCCCTGGGGGAAAAGAACTATGTTCCATTCAAGCTTTGAATCTTTGATGTCTGACACATAGTAGTGATTAATAGTTTTTCTTTTTTTTCTAATGGTTGTCAAGCATGATGCTAAGATTGGTATGTGAAGATCAAGAAAGCATGACCTCTTCCCTGGAGGAGTTCACTATGAGTTGTGACATACCTTCCTCTTAACAGAGAAATTAGCTTCCTGAGGGCTGTTATAACCCACATATACTGTTTGAGTTCATGCGAAAGATTTACTGTCTCACAGAGGGAACTTTAGGAGGCATACTGGAGATGGAACCCAACCTGGGTCATAAAGGATGGGCTGACCTGACGAAAGAGAAGAGAGGGGAACTTGGAGCTGTGTACCAGCTGTGTGAGACCACGCAGGCTGATGGAGCCTGAAACGGCGTGATGCAGAAATATGATCTGTGGCATCAAATAAAGTTTTAAATTTTACTCAGTGGAATTTTAGTATATTTTATGCACATATTCCAGAGTTCTAAGAAAATTGGTTTTATATCTTTAGCACATGGGACAATGCTAAATGAGAATGTTTGATTAACATTGTATGTCAGTCCTTTGAAATGCTGACATTGGACTATGTGTATATTGTTTAGAACATTTCCTTCTTTCTGACTTCATAAACCCAGAGTTTAAAGTGGAGAGAAATGCATGCATGTGGTAGTGCTTAATGCAGTGGGTCAGGAAGCATGGCCTACTGTTTCCAAGTAGTCAGCTGATGCATGGGTTTCCCCATCCCCTGAACTCTGCTCATTGTAGGGTTTGTATTCCTCAGGTCCTTAGATGTTCTGCTCCAAATCTAGTGTTAGTTTAACTGCCAAATGACAGAATCCAGAGCACATGGTAAATATTTCTTGAAAATGACAACTGGAAAACGTTTCACAGAGGCTCACATGATGCTGTTTGTATATTTTTTTCTTCCATGGTGACACTTAAAATTCATTCCATATTGCCTATAGGAGAGAGGACGAGGGGGAGAAGCCTGCGTTTGATAGCTTTGTATGTTCCTCCAAAGAAAGAGAGTGCTTGAAAAAAGAAAGGCAGGCTTTCAGATGTTGTCTGAACAAAGATATGGAAATGTGAGACGAGGGCAGCATCTGGAGGTTTTCAAACACTAGAACACAGGCTGCACGCTTCTTTTGCTGTTGGAGGAGTGAAAAGCTGTTTCCTGTCATTTCCCATCTTGTCACTTCCAGGACCAACATCTTGCTACTTCTTGCACCAGCTGTTGTTGTTGTGTTTTTTTTTTTTTTCTCCCTCCACAGACAGATGGTACAAGAGCTTTGATTATTTTCCCCCCAGTTCTAAAGGAGTTTCCTTGTGTGGTACCTTTATAAAATGATCATATGCCCCTGTCACTCACTTTATCCTGTTAGCAGAGTCGGAAGAGAGCAGAGGGGATCCAGTGGAGACTTTTAACAACATACTCTGTCATGTCTTGTGGAGATGCTTTATAGAAACCTCAACTCTGCTGGTGTAACCCTTTTGTTTCTGAGGTTTTACTCCAAAAAAGGGGAAGAGGTAGAGTAAACTTTGTTACCTTTGCCTCCGTAAGAATCAGGGATTTCTGATCATGCTTTCTCTGTACTTTGAACCCAGGATAGGAGTTCTGATAACCTTGTTCCCCTCCCTAGGTTTTCGCCAAGTAGAATTAGGCAAGGTGATGCACAGTTGACCCTTGAACAACACAGTTTGGAACTGTGCAGGTCCATTTATATGGGGATTTTTTCCAATAAGTAGGTACTACAGTACTGCATGATCCGTGGTTGGTTAAATCCACGGATGCAGAACCCCACTGATAAGGAGGGTGGACTGTAGACTTATATACCTGGATGTTTTACTTTGTGCTCGGAGGGTGGGGTGGGGGGGTATGCGTGGGTGCCTCTGATCCCTACACTGTTCAGGTGTCTACTGTACTATCTTTTCACAGGGCTAGATATTTATTCTTTTTTTTTTCTTTTCACTTTTTGGTTTTTAAAAAGGGTGCTTTATTAAAAGTCTTGGTCAATTTGTCTCTTTATAATAAATCTTGATAGCTTAAAGATAAGGTCTTTCCATCCTTTTCTTCATCAAGAATGTTCTGGCTTTTCTTACTACTTCTCATTTTCGTATATAATAAACTCTTCCACAAAGATGTATCCATAGATACTGATTGTGACTTCATTGAATCTACAGAGTACTTTTGGAGGAATTTTTCCTGTCATTCCCTTTCAATTTTTTATTCAGTCTGGATTTTTTTTTTTACTGAGTCTGAAATTCTTTTAATGCAGTTCAAATTATTATTTTCTTTGTAGCTATTATTCTTTTCATATTTAAAAAAATCATTGTCTTCGTACAGTCATGAATCCAAGCTACCATTTTTTTCAAATAGTTTTTATTGTTTTCACTTTCATATTCAACTCTAGGGTTCATCCAGAGCCGATGGTTCTTTTTGTTTTTTTTAAACATTTTTATTGGAGTATAATTGCTTTACAGTGGTGTGTTAGTTTCTGCTGTGTAACAAAGTGAATCAGTTATACATATACATATATCCCCATATCCCCTCCCTCTTGCGTCTCCCTCCCACCCTCCCTATCCCACCCCTCTAGGTGGTCACAAAGCACCGAGCTGATCTCCCTGTGCTATGCAGCTGCTTCCCACTAGCTATCTACCTTACGTTTGGTAGTGTATATATGTCCATGCCACTCTCTCACTTTGTCCCAGCTTACCCTTCCCCCTCCCCATATCAAGTCCATTCTCTAGTAGGTCTGTGTCTTTATTCCCATCTTGCCCCTACGTTCTTCATGACCTTTTTTTTAGATTCCATATACATGTGTTAGCATATGGTATTTGTTTTTCTCTTTCTGACTTACTTCACTCTGTATGACAGACTCTAGGTCCATCCACCTCACTACAAATAACTCAGTTTTGTTTCTTTTTATGGCTGAGCAATATTCCATTGTATATATGTGCCACATCTTCTTTATCCATTCATCTGTCGATGGACACTTAGGTTGCTTCCATGTCTTGGCTATTGTTAATAGAGCTGCAATGAACATTTTGGTACATGACTCTTTTTCAGTTATGGTTTTCTCAGGGTATATGCCCAGTAGTGGGATTGCTGGGTCGTATGGTAATTCTATTTTTAGTTTTTTAAGGAACCTCCATACTGTTCTCCATAGTGGCTGTATCAATTTACATTCCCACCAACATTGCAAGACGGTTCCCTATTCTCCACACCCTCTCCAGCATTTATTGTTTGTAGATTTTTTGATGATGGCCATTCTGACCGGTGTGAGATGATACCTCATTGTAGTTTTGATTTGCATTTCTCTAATGATTAGTGATGTTGAGCATTCTTTCATGTGTTTGTTGGCAATCTGTATATATTCTTTGGAAAAATGTCTATTTAGATCTTCTGCCCATTTTTGGATTGGGTTGTTTGTTTTTTTGTTATTGAGCTGCATGAGCTGCTTGTAAATTTTGGAGATTAATCCTTTGTCAGTTGCTTTATTTGCAAATATTCTCTCCCATTCTGAGGGTTGTCTTTTCATCTTGTTTATGGTTTCCTTTGGATATTTATCCTTAATTGCTCTTTTTACATCTATTACTTTAAACATTTTTCTTGGTTCTCATTGAGGATAAGAACTTAGAAATAAATGCAGGATAAATAAATAAATGCTCTATAATTGAGGAGATAGCCGATGGAAACAACTTTGCTTTTCTTTAAATTCTATTATATTTATCATTACAAAATAAAAATAATAACATCATGTAAGGAGCTTCTCCTTTTCTTTCCCTCAAAATAATAGTTGTTTTTCCAAGAAGTAACATATTCTTTGTAGAAAACTTAGAAAGAAAATCTGTTACAGAGGAAGTAAAATTGTCCTTAATTCTATAGCAACCACTCTTACATCTGGTATATTTCCTTGTAGATTTTTCCTCAGGGTTAAGTGTGCATATATTTCTCTTGTATACTTATAAACTTACGTTGCTACTTGAGTCAATTTTTGGGATAGATTTGGTGGTAGTGGTAGTGGTGATGTAATGATGATAGCTAAGATTTATCTAACATTTATTATGTGACGGTCACTGTAGTAGATGCTTTACATGCATTGCACATTTCAATTCCCATATCAATCCTATAAAGTAAGAATTAATTTATCTCTATTTTAGACATGAGAAAAGTGGAGTTGGAGAAACATTGTATAGTTTGCTGGAGGTCACAAAGTGCATGTAAGGTGAAGGTTAGACTTAGGTCTGGAGAGTCTGTCTCTGAAACTCATGCTGTTTACCTATTTGTCCATCTTTCTTTAAAAGGTCTGAGTATATTTAAGACACATGATACATATTGCCTAAGATTTTTTTAATTAATTCATATTTTCCACATTCATAAGACTGCTTGTTGTCCTCTTACCACCCTCACATATCATCAGATGTGCTTTATCTTTACAGGTGTTTGGAGTGAATGATCACTCTTTTCGGTAGCCCTTCTTTTGTTACCAGACAGATTGGACATTTTTCATGTGTTATTGATCATTTGTATTTCATCTGTTAATTGTTCTGTGCTGCTGCTTTTACTGACTCGTTAATTTTTTTGTACAACCTTATCATGCGTTAAATATATTAACCCTTTGTCTCATTTGTTTAAAATACGCTTCCTTCTGCTGCGTGCTTTCTTATTTTTGAACAAATTACTTATATTGTATGAATGTTTTAAGTATGTATATACCCATGTATTTTTCTCTGTATAATCCCACAAATCATTGATTGTTTAGCTCATTTTTCCTTTATTTTATGGTTTTATTACTTACAGCCAACACTTCAATTCAGATCTGGAATTTATTTTAATATGTGACATGTGGTGAGGCCCTGATTTTGTTATGTTATTGACAGGTAATCCCTTTTCTGTTTGTTTGTTTCAGTTTTTCTAATCCATTTTAAAATTACCATGCATTATATATTCCACTCTTCTGTGGTATGCTTTAATATATATTTATTTCTTTTATCTATTATCATCTGTTTAGGCTATTTTTTCTTACTATTACTAGTTTAATATAAAGGATACAACTCAGGAACAGCCAAGTGGAAAAGATGCATGGGACAGGTATGGGGTGAGGGGTGCAGAGCTTCCACACCCTCTCCAGGCACGCCACCCTCCCAGCACCTCAGTGTGTTCACCAACCCAGAACTTCCCTGAACCCCGTTGTTCGGGGGTATTTATGGAAGTTTTATTACATGGGCACAGTTGGTTAAATCACTGACAATTGGTGACTGAAAATCTCCAGCCTTTCTCCCCTCTCCTAAATTGGAGGTGGAGGTGGTATGGCTGGAAGTTCCAACCCTGTAATCATGTCTTGGTCTTTTCGGCAACCAGCTCCCATCCAGAAACTGTTTGGGGGACATGCAAAAGTTGTCTCAGAGCCAAACCTGAGTGACACTCCTATCACTCAGGAATTCCAAGGGATTTCGGAGTTCTATGTCAGGAACTAGGACAAAAACCAAATATATATGTATACAATATTATAGAAAGTTCTGAATTTGTGGCAAATGAATAATTTGCTTATAGCACTGAGAAGAGTAGAAATATTGGATAAAACACAAGTGGGCTATATTCTTCTTTTCGAATTGCAGCAAGCCTTAATAGCAACCTGGTTGATCCCAAAACGTTACTCTGACTTTATTTAAAGAAGGAACTGCCTCTTGCCTTTCCCCTCTGGTTTTATGCACCTATTACGTGCAGCAACCAATAACAAGGATCTTCTGTGATAAAAATGATGCCCCCTTATTTTTGAGTCCTCTTTTACAATCTTAAAAGTGTTTTGAGATGTATTTCTTTATTTGATTCTCATAATAACCCTATGAAGTAGCTTGGTCCAAGGTGTTAACTCCACTTTACATATGAAGAAAATGAGACTTGTACTGAAATACTTGCCCAAGGCCATAGGATTTGTAAATTGTGGGACTGGCCTCTAGCTTAGTGCTTATGAGACCTAAGTTGGTATGATTTTGACTGGGTTAGTTCCAAGCCTTTCTATTTTTTAAAGAGATTTGCATATCTACCTTGCCCACCTTTAAAATATTAAAAAATGTATTTAAGGTGCCTGACCAGAATGACATATGTCAAAATATTTTTTTCAACTATAAAGTACTATTCACATGTAAGGCTTTGTCTTTATTATTTCCTGGGGACTAACAGCTAGATACCTGTCTTCTCTATTCAGTGTTATATGAGGGTAATTAACAAAGATGTATTATATGTGAGCTTTATTTTTTTAAGTATATTTCAGCTGTCATGAAGGACATTTTTAACTAAAAGGAGAAACAGTCTTCATTTGTCTTAGTTTAGTTGAGAGTAAATGATAGTTGAGACAGAGTTGTCAAATTTGTCTGCTGCCTTCAGACTGCTAATCATGATTTTTTTTCTCATAGTCTTAAGGAATAGCGTAAAAAGTTTGCATGTCAGTTTATAGTTAGTATTTTGGAAGTTTCATACTCAGGTGTGCTCAAAATAGTACCACATATTTTGGTAGTCATTACGGCTGTCTGAAAATATTCCAATTCTCTCTGTTTCTCTCTCTGGGAACATGGCCTTCTCTGACCACTTTAACTTTGGGCAGCCACGTGACTTGTTTTGCCAATGCAATGTGAGGGCGACTTCTGGGTGTGTACTTTACTGTATTCTCTTTTCCTCTCTGTGAGGGTTAGTAATATTCATGATATTGGCCACACCATCAGTCTGGGTTCCTGAATGACTATGAATAGAAGAACCTTTACTGACTCATAGCAGACATATAGTGTGAATGAGAAATAACCTTTGTTATTTTCAGCCACTGAGATTTTGCATTACCTAACCTGTCCTGAGGCAGGATCAGAAGAATATATTTATTATGCATCATTGAAATCTTTTTGTTGATTCAGTCTAAATATCTTAAATTATACCCAAATTGAATACTCTCCAGTATCTCCAAACAGGATTTATCCATTCAACTGTGCTCACAAAACAGGATTTGGAAATCAGGAAGAAAAGCTTATAAGGAGAGCTCAGTTCCCAGGATCAAAGCCTTTGTTGGACAGCCACGGGAGGGATTTGCTTTAGTTACTTGAGTAATTTTTGACACGTACTTAATTTGGTTTTTAGTCATAAAGGTCTGCCAGATAACTAGGTAACTCTTATTGGAGGTATTCCTTTAAAATAGGAGCAGAGGCTACTTATGTGTTGATTTGAAATTAGGAAAAGGCAAGATTTCTTCCAAGGACCCTATTTTCAACCATGACTAAGTAAAGCTTGGCGTGGGGGGCGGGTGGTGAGCTGAAGATGGAAAAGGTCATTCAGTCATTTTGGCTGATGAAAGAATCAGATCAGAATTGTATTATATTGAGTTGCTTAGTTCTGGAATTGACATCCAGCTCTGATGTGCTTGCGGAACTGAATCTTGACAAAACAAAGCTCGCGTCAGCCATGTCTCTCTCTTCTCTTCTCCTCCTTCTTTTACTTTTCCCACTTTCCTGTTCCGCTCCCTCATTTCCTTGCTTAACCTCTCTCCTCTAATTTAGCTCATCAAGGTCTTTGTTTCAAAAAATGGTTTGTAAGTTACTGATTTGGAACTTGGAAACCATTTTCCCATGAAAGAAGGCAGAAATATTATGTCCCAAATGAGAAAACTTGACTTAACTAATTGTATCATGAAGTTACATTAAAAATTAGGGTCCTGAGCCCCATGGAAACCTTACCTGCTTTGAGGACCTGTAGATTGGAGGCGGCATGAGTCTTCGGTACTGTTGGCCTGAACAAGCAGTATTTCTCTACTGTCTTTTCATACTTCAGAGTAGTCCTTTGCATCTTCCAAATTGCTTCTGCCATCCTTCACTCGGCCATCTATGGATTTTGAGCTCCGTGGTGTCCATGCAGCCTCTCAGCCCTTGCTGGAAGATGGAGCTTCTTCCATGCCTGCCTGTAATGTGGGTACAGTAGGAAGTCCCCCTCTTGCTTCCTTGGTCTTTGCACTGTCATTATATGTCTCATGAACCTCCTACACAGTGGGGAAGGGTTGTGAGGCTGAGGACTCATTGAACCTTCCACTGTGAGGCAGAAGAGGCCCAAGCTTGCTTTCTTAGGGCTGCCGCTCAGGGAGGGGAGCCCCTTACAAACTGCCTTTTCCTCCTGGCTCCATCTGCTTCTTCACCACCCCTTGCTCTCTGCAAAGTATTGGTGGTGCTGGGTTCTGACACCAGTTGAGGTACCGGTTGAGGCCTCTTGTGAGGGAAGGGGGCAGGAAGAATTAACAAGTGGTCACCAGTTAACAACCTCTCTAAATGCTTAGGGCAAGGAAGTGGACAGGTTTGAAGGGACAGAGCAGCAGGTCTGGCTGGAGGGAGCGTGGTCTCCACGCTGCTCCTTCTCACCCTGGGCCCCGGCATCTGGGGCAATTCTTTTCTGCCTTTATGGTTCATATTTGTAGCTCTCTGCGAAGAGACCTTCTTTATAAACATTTCAGTTTATTGTTTAACCCACAAATAATTTTAACATCTATTTTCTGGAACACATCGTGTAAAAATACAGGACTATATGGTGTTGAGTGTTCAGAAATTAGGAATTTTCCATACTTTGTTTTGTCTTCCCTTAATTGTTTCACTTGCTTTACTTCCCCCCCACCCCCCACCGCCTTTCTTTCCCCTCTTCCTTTTCCACTTCTCCCTTGATCCTTCCCTTAGCTTGTTACCTACACTCCTTTCCTTGTGTGCATAGACCCCCATGTTAAGGAGGGAGAGACAATGTCCAAGGACCCAGTGAAGGTAGTAATGTCATTATCCTTTAAAGGTAATTGTACATTGAGTGGTGTTAAAAGATTCTGCCTTTGCAATCAGGAAGATCAGATTAAGCTTACTATTTGAAAGCACACCATGCTGACACTGAGGCAACATCTTTTGCCCATGAACTTCAGTTGAAAGAAAAACTCTGATGTGATCAGTATGTGATGATGGCTTTTCAGATCAGATAGCTGAGTTGTATTTATAATTTAAGGTATTTCTGCTATGGGGATAAAAGATAAAACAAGTGATAGTATAGCAAAAGGATTTTCTAGAACTTGGCTTATAGAAAGTTCTGGTGAATAGGATTGTATGTTTTGCTGGCATGGAGAAATTAGAAGGAGGAGAAAGAATATCTTACACAGGAAATTTCCATATGGTTGCTGTTTATAGGAGCCAACACATTTCAGGGAAAACACCCCGTACTGGGAGAATTTAGTTCCCTTTAAAGTTTGGTGCAGCAGAGGGTGAAAATGTGGATATGTAGCTGGAAACTGAAAGATTATTTGTGCCACAGGCTTGCAACTGTACCTACCTGTGATGCAATGAACATGATTTGATTATTAATCTTTCTGTGAAAATTTGCTTCCTTTCCTAAAGCTGGTGGCAACAATTTACTGATTGTCTAAACCTTGAGGACTAACTTGGGTTGGAAAAATAAATCCGGTCTCCTGAAATTCATACCTTGTTATACTCAGAGCAGCTAGCAGAGATGGGAAGGATCTCCATCCTGGGAAGTGGGAGCTGGAAATTCTGCTTAAGCCAGTATCACTTTCAGCTCTCCTAAATCCCCCCATGTAGAGGAAGAACTATTGGATTGAATGAGGGCAGAAAAACTGGCATAACTTCATTTAATAAGCTCACCCCATCCTCCTCTTGTCCACATTTGACTATTAATGAAATTCACTATTGACCCATGGAAGGCAGAATGGGAGGTGGACATAGCTGTTAGGATGAACTGTGGAGGAAGTTTTCAGTTTCTCCGCTTGCTAATGACTTCATGATATCTGTATTAGCCAAGGGCCACCTACTATCCTCCTCAACTCTTGCCATTTTGGAGTCCCATCTCTACAGTTACTTATTCAGCAGATTTTTTCAATTGACTAGTTTTGGTTCCTTTTTTTTTTTTGCCAAAACAAATTTCTTTAAAAAAGAAAATATTGTCACTATAATAAACAGAAGGCAAATATCACTTGCTGTAAGAAAATAACTGTAAAAATGAATGGGACTTCCCTGGTGGCCAGTGGTTGAGACTCCACGCTCCCAATGCAGGGGGCCTAGGTTCGGTCCCTGGTCGGGGAACTGGATCCCACATGCTGCAACTAAAGATCCCACGTGCCGCAACTAAGACCCCAGTGCAGCCAAATAAATAAATAAATAAATGAATATTTTTTAAAAATGAACGTAATACAATCACAATATTATGAGATTCTAGTTAGATATTGTTCCCCATGGGAGGCTTGAACCTGGACTGAAGCCCACAGGTCTAAAAGGGAGCTTAGAGAGACAAACATTTTAAATCCAGTAAAGCACTAAGTGAGGCATTGCTCTTAACTAATTGGGAGGATTAGAAAGGAAAGGCCGGTATCTGACCAAAACCATTCCTCTTAGCTCTTGTTTTCCTGGGATGGTTTTGGTGGCGAAAAAAGAGAACACTTCAAAGTAAAACCTGGCTGCTCAGAAATAATCGAGGCTTCTCACGCGTTGCTGTCGCTGCTAGTGCTCATCACAGTGTTTTGTCCACTCCTCAAAGGGCGCTTGTTCAGTGAGTCAGGATTTCAATATTCATGCTTAGTTTCACTTGCTCTTCTTCTTTTTTCCTCTTGCTCTCTGATTTTTCAGTAGTTCTCTCATGTATTTGCTTACGCACGAGGCTTTGCTTCTTTTGCGTGCATGCACAGAGACACGCACACCTCTGCAGATCACATGTGACTATAGGAAGATAACAGGTTGAACCGTCTTGTTCAGGAGGTGTTCCTTTCCTAGTGCTGGCACAGGAAGTTTGAGAGTATTTTGCCCAGCGTACTCTACCTGGTGCAGAGTGGAACTGGCATGGATAGCTTCCCAGGGCTTGTTCCCGCAAGTGGCTCCAAACGAACCTTTTCATACAAGGTGCTCGTTGTTATGTGGTGTCTTTCTTTTGAGGCAACCACAGTTTATGCAGTACTAAACTGTTGCCATTTTCTTGGAAATAGAAAATTATGAACACAGTGTTTCTTTTACATCTCTGAGAGATCCTTATATCCAATTGTTGTGGTAGTAGCAGTTGTCATTTGCTTTATTGTAACCAAACAACACTATCTCAAGTGTGAAGAGATGAAATTTGGTGTCTCCCCTGCCCGCTCCCCCCAGAGTCCTGTTACGTTCAATTTTTTTTTTCCTTGAGTAACCAAGAGCTAATCGGGTCATCTCAGCTGAGAAGGCAGAGTCTTACTTGTCCTTATATCCCCTGTGCCTGTGACAGTGCCTGATGAAGATGGTCAACAGTAAGAAGCAAACACATTGTTCAGTGCTTGCCATGAGCTGGGTACTGTGACCAAAAGGCAGGATCTCGCTTAGTCCTCACTAAAACTTAGTGAACTAGGTACTGTCATTACCCCCATTTTTAAAGATGCAAATACAAAAAAGTTGAGATTAAAATAATTGTACAAAATCTCATAGCTGTTAAGTGGCTGAGCTGGAATTTAAGGGCAGGTGCATCTGAATTCTGAGCTCACATTTGTAACCACTATAGATAACATAGTATAATAACCTCCTTAATAAATGACAGACTCCTTTACGCAGATGCTGTATAAGGACAATAAAAAAAGAATTAAGTTGAGGTGACACAATCCATGTTGTGAGAGGATTGTCTTCTTGATTCACAGTTCATGCAAAGAGATAGTATGCAGCAGACTGTGAATAATACACCAAACAAAATGAAATTTCATTCTCGAATGAATTATCCGTATCTTCTTTTAAGAAAAATTGGTAAAGCATTTAAGTGTCCATGGCCTAGGTAAATGTCTCTGTTGTGGTTCTGTATGAATTTTATTCTGTAAACATTGATGTTTTTCAGCATCAACTGGTCATCATTTTTTGCCTTGTGCTTAGACATGCAGGGTTGCATTTCTGCTTGCAGAGAATTCTCTGTCTGCAATTGTTCAAAACTCAAATTTTAAATTCAGACTAATATCCATATTTGTAGCAATTGCAGCTGGGGAACTGAAACAAGACTACTTGGTTTCAGAGTGAAACTGTTGTT
This sequence comes from Leucopleurus acutus, assembly GCF_964270905.1. Taxonomy (NCBI): domain Eukaryota; kingdom Metazoa; phylum Chordata; class Mammalia; order Artiodactyla; family Delphinidae; genus Leucopleurus; species Leucopleurus acutus. The sequence goes on from NC_139158.1 coordinate 12,246,888, forward strand.
CCTTTCGGGGGAAAATTTTCAATAGCATGGAAGGCAGATCTCAATATGTTAAGAAAACTATACAAAGACTGTAAGTAAAAGCAGAGCTCACTCTAAAAGCAGTTATTAAATGCAAGAAAGGAGAAAGAATAGATGTAGTTCTAATGGTCAAGTAAATGTTTTCTAGGTAATAGAGGTGACTTGAGTTGGACTGAAAACAGAAGGAAGTGAGGTCATTTTAAGAGGGTCACTTTGACAGGCCTAAATATTCTGTGTTAATTTTATGACATGTAATTGACATTGCTATTGATAGCTAAGGGATTTTCTATATTTCCTTCTGTAATACCTTGGCCCCCTTTTAAGTAATATCTTTTCTCATTTAAGCACTGGGATTGTGTGGTAATTCAGGAGGAGATTTGAGGGATGGAGAGGTGACTGAAGATGAACCATTCTGGTGGCTTCTGTGTGCTAAAATTGGTCTGGAGAATGCACAGCAGAAGCAAGGAATTCCTGATAATTGATTAGGGAGGGGGTGCCTGTGAACAGGGTGTCTTGTTTCATTTGCCTATGTCACATAGTTCATTCCTTTCTCTTCACACATTGTGCAGCCTACCATGGAGAGAATGGAAAGTAATTGTACATTTCCTTGACAAACTTTTTGGTATTTTCGTAGAAATGGGTATGGTATACCAGTAAACGTAACATACTCTGACATGCTTTTGAACTGGTATATGTGATAAAGACTGACCAGGCAATGCCATAAAACCTCAACTTCTAGGAGGTCTCTGTATCTCTTGCATTAGGCAGCAGTCTAGGTTAAAGTTCAGTACTGTTCACCACTTGAAACATGGCCAAGTCAAGGAAATAAAATAATATTTAGCCAAATCAAAGATTGTGTTAACTTTGCCAAATTGAATGTAAATTTGATTTTTCTGTGATTTCCCAGTAATACGCCTTTCTTTATGGGGAGAGGGAGAGGTTGGGAACAGGAGGGTGGGAGATTATCATACATTTCAAGTTATATTGATCAGAACCAAGTTTAGCTTGCTCTGGTATGTAAATTAGAGATTTGTGGTTGAGTGGAATTGATTTTGCTGAGACTAAATTAATTACAGTGCTTAATCACTGTAACCTTTAAACATCGCAGTCTTGGCCACAGCTGCAGGGCAGAGTGGTGTTCCTCTGAGCTTTATGCTGTCATTTCACAAAAGGCCGAATGCCCATGACTTGTGCAAACAAGAATTCCCACGTATAGGCTTCAGAGCTGGTTCTCTGCCCTGCAGAGGGTTAGCTGGAGCATCTCCAGCGGGACTGCTGTGACCTCTTCAACCATAGACGGCTTTCTGCTCATACACAAGTATTTTCAGATTTTTTTTTCCCTCCAGATAAAGTCAAATTGGCCATCATAGCTGAAATGCCCACAGGAAGGCAATCTTTAGAATGAGGATTGGAAAATACTGAATTATATGGTGATTTTTTTTTGTTTAAATATTTTTAAAAACCTGATCCCATTTGGAATTATTTGGAAGGGTGAAGTGGACAATTTGTAAATAAATTCAGGAATGGGAAGGTTAATTGACTCTTCAGAACTCACCCTGAGAGCCTCTAAGGAAGGTTGAGAATAGAATCTAGGTTTTATTTTTTCCATGTTCATTTTAGTTCCTTGGTCTGTCTCATGCAGCCTCCCCACATCAAACTATCTTCAAGCCGCCCATAGAAATGCAAATTACTTTCCCTGTTTAGTTGGCATATCTGGAAATAGTTTTGTATGTATGTTTTTTTAACCCCTTTTGGGGGCTGTCCATGAAGTTTATCAGTATCCTTTAAAAAATTTCTTTAACTACCATCCTTTATAGTTTCCTTTTTGCTTTTCTTTGTGTGCTGAATTGTGCATTCAGTGTAATAAAGTGCAGCTGGACTAATCATCCTTAAAATCAGTGAACATCTGGATTTCACAAAAACCACACCTTACTAGGACTAAAAAGTATACCAGGGACCTGCTTCAACCCCTTGATTTTATAAGTCAGGAAACTGAGAGCCATAAAAGAGAAATGACTGTTCAAGATAGTTTATTATAGCCAAACTGAGGCTGAAACTTCACTGATTTTATTTCTGTTCAGGACTCTTCTCTATGTCATTGACTCTTTTCTCTGCAAAAGAGATCCTGGCTTCCCGTTTTTCACAATCAGTTTCCTTATAAATAGCAAGTACTGCCCAATAAATCTGACTTAATTTGTGGTATATTCTAATGTGAAATGAGATCTATTTGCAGTTTTCTTTGGTGAGTTGCTTACAGTAGGAGTGAAAATATCTTTAGTTTTACCTTTAAAATAGTTTTTGTGGGTCCCCTTCCCTTTTCTGTTATACACTGGTTTGCCTAACTCTACATTTGTTTTCATTGATGGATCAATAACATTCTTAGGACTATAGTTGGCAGTGTAATGTCATGGTTTGAACACAGACTCTGAAGCTGGAGCTTCTGGGTTGTTTCAGCCTTGGCTCTGTCACTTACTGTCTCTGTTACCTCAATGAATGTAGTTAACCTGTACTACCTACCTCATAGAGTTGTTCAGACAGTTAATGAGTTCATAAAAGTCAAGTTTCCAGGGGACTTCCCTGGTGGCGCAGTGGTTCAGAATCTGCCTGCCAATGCAGGGACATGGGTTCTATCTCTGGTCCGGGAAGATCCCACATGCCGCAGAGCAACTAAGCCCATGTGCCACAACTACTGAGCCTGTGCTGTAGAGCCTGTGAGCCACAACTACTGAGCCCACGAGCCTAGAGCCTGTGCTCCGCAACAAGAGAAGCCACTGCAATGAGAAGCCCACGCACCACAATGAAGAGTAGCCCCCACTCGCCACAACTAGAGAAAAGCCCGTGCACAGCAACGAAGACCCAACACAGACAAAAATAAATAAATAAGTAAATAAATAAATATTTTTTTAAAAAGCCAAGCTTTTAGAATAGTGCTGGACATAGATGAGTGTTCACTGGTTGTCAGTATTATTGTGGTTGTTATCAGATGATGTGTTGATATAAAAAATTCATATGCGGTTTGCAGGGAATGCAGCAACATAATTTGGATCTCTTATTCCATTGGTTCTGTTACATTTCCTCCCCTGATGAGTCTCATCTGTTTACCAGAGTATCCCATTGCTTAGTTCTAATACTGGATTTTCCTCTACTTTGTGGTCACATTTGGACCAGGACGCACAGACCTGGGTATGTCCAAGATGGATAGGGGAGAAAGGTAAAAGAGAATATTAGTTCAACTTGATTGTGGAGCAGTTCTTCCAGAACTATTTGTTGAAAGTCTACTCTTTGCCAAACACAGCGACCTGTTGATATATAGGACATGGCGTCTACTTGACATTCCATTCCTCTACACAGAACATTTGCTGGGTTCCTGCCACCCACTTATACCTCTTCCCAAACCAAAACTAAACATTGTTTTAGAAAGGCATTTAATGGAATGTAATATCAAGTAATCAAAATTGTGGAGTTGCCTTTTGAAGAAACCCTACTTTCACTCTCGCCTGCATCTGCACGTGGGTCAAGGGCATCTCTTAAGATCTGCTACCTTGAGTTCCCTCAGAGTTGGCAGTTTAAACATTCTATAGCAATAACCTGTTGTTTTCAGACTCCTCAGGAGAGAGACTGTCAGTTCATGAGGGCAGTGACTTTGTTTAGTTCATTATTATATTCACAGTATGTTGCCCAAAGGGATAGATTTTGCTGCTGTTGTTGTTGAATGAATCTTGAGTGCTCCAAAGGGTAGAGTCCAAAGCCTTTTTATCTCAGCCAGAATTCGCATGGGTGGTTCCCACTTCCCTTTCTTCTTTCCTGCACCCACTGCCCCCACCGCCACGAATTTCTCTCCAATAGAAAACGCTTTAGGACCATCCCTAGCTTCTCTTAAGGTCGCCCATTGGAACTTCTAGTTAACTGGATTTTATCTCTGTCAGCATTAACCTGCTTTTAAAATACTGGCTCTTAACTAGACGTTGATGTTCTTAGATGTGTGAAGCTGAGTGAGAGGGAAGGGGGAGCAAAGGAGAAAAGGTTGTTTCTCACTGGATTGAAGAGGCCCCATCCACTACTCCAGACTGGGCATCCCGAATTCATTACTCTTGGAACTTTATGTATTTTCTAGGCTGTAACATCCAGATAGAACAAATGCTTCACATATTGACTGTAGTTAACTAATGTGGAAAGGGTCATTAGGTACGTTAGGGGACGGGTAGATAAGAAAAGTGATTTCATAAAGCTGTGATGCCCAAGACTTAAGGTCTTACAGCACCTCCTTCCCTCTGCTCCTCAATCTGCCTTTCTTGGGTCATTACCCCCTGCTAGTATTTAATTCTGTTGAACTTTTCCAAATTGGCATGTTTATTTAAGATTGCCCAAATTTGCATGCTGCCTTCAGCCTTGTTTTGCATCCTAAAGGAAAGGGAATGTAGATTCAAATACACAGGTTTATCGCTGACCTTTAGCTAATGATTAGATTGAGATAAATGTTTGTAGGTGACAGATTGCTTTTAATGACATTTAATCTGTATGCTGACATTAATGCCTGGTTTAGTGTCCCAGTTTCACAGAGGCAAAGAGCATGGACTTTTATCTTACTTTGACCTGGTTAAAAGGTGTTTGTGGTGAGAATCAATTTCTGATTAATTTAATGGCATGTTTTGCATGGAAAGCAATCAAATATTGATACAAGAAGAGGCCCCTAGATGACATACTTCCCAGTCTGCCATAATTGGTCATAACAGCGGAGCCAAGGGAGAGTTGCTAGTAACTAAACCGCATGAGAGCCTCACAGCTGTCCAGAATCCACGACTGATGAGCAAATCTGTAGGTAGTGTCTGTGAGAAGCCTCTGCTTGTTGCTGTTTACTGCCACAGAGGCTGTTCCCTGAACTCTCGTGGGTGTGAGGCTAATAGAATGCAACACCTTTTTGATTCAATAAATCACTTCAAAGGGGACAGTTAAGTAAGCCAGCCATTCAATTAAGGGAGTGACGTTCCTTATGGATGTAGTGCTGAGTAGTTTGCTTCTTACCATTTAATTCTTAACTAACTAAGCATTTGTACAGGCAACGCTCTGACTGGTGATTTCTCGATGCACTTGACTTAAGTGTGTGTTTTTTATAAGATCATTATCACTGATGATAAATGCACCTTAATTTCTAATCATTTGTAGAAACAGGGAAACTTGAGTTAAGTGAGATCATTAACAGCTTTGTCACTTTAAGTTAAAGCCAAATGATAGCTTTGCCAGTTCCTCACAGCATTGCAAACTGCCCTTCCTGGTGAATGTCATTTTCTTAAATTCCTTTCTAGAGATCAGAATGGATCTGTGTCACTCTGTTTCTGTGTGCAGAGATGGTGTATTGATGGAAGGCAGAAGGAGGGTCCAGGCTTTGGAGCCTGCTCCCTGTCAATCATGCGACCTTGAGCAACTTTCTCAACTTCACTGGCCTCGATGACCTCATCTGTAAAGTGGGGGCAGTGAGTTAGTAAGTGCAAAGCACTTAGAAGATTGTCTGGTCCATAATGAGGACTTATAAATGGTGTTTTACTTATTTTTTTCCTGGAGTTTGCTTACAGGATTGGAAGCAACATTAGCTTATCTAAATTAAACTAAATGCTCTTTAAATTCATTGAAATGGTTTCCAAGTGAAGTAATAAACATACCAAAGTGAGACTCTCATCTAGGGAATAGATCTGAGTTAAATCTCTCTGGGTGTCCATTCTGCTGCAAATCCAGGCCGACCAAATATAGTTTCTATACAATTAAAAGGATGTTGACCCATAATGAAAAAAAATGTAAGTCAGAGATCCATAGAACTTTCCCCTCTATTCCTGTAATCTGTCTATATGTAATACCTCAAGAAAAACTTTAGTGACTAGACTAGAGAGAGGATTATAAACTGTATTTAGATAAGAAAGTATACACAAATCATTCAAGGACTAATTTAATGGGCAGTCTCATTGAAACAGATGAGAGTAATTTTAGGAGTGCTTTTGCACTACTGCCAGGCTTTTTCTTTCTCTCTTTCCTTCTTTCTTTCTTTCTTTTTTTTTCTTTTCTTTTTCCTCTTACAATTCTGGATTCTTAAATGTTTTATTTTAATGATTAACATCTTTGCCTGGCTGTAAGTAAAAGACCAGGGTCTGGGTTGAAAAGGCAGTTCTGGCCTTATTAGAAAACTAAGTTACTTTAAATATAGTCAGTCCTAATTATATCTTAATATAATTTTGATGTAGCAGTATGCCTTGAAACAAGCAGGTATTGGGTGGCCAAGTGAAGCAAGCAGGTAGTGAATTGAGATCAACATGTATTATGTGACATTACAATCAAACTACAAAGTTGCTTTTAAAGTCCTCTGAATGTTGGTTAACTTGGTAGGGCAGTGCTGTGAGCATTTCCATTAATCATGGAGTAATTATATAGGGAGCCCCAAGCTCTTTAAATAGTTCCAGCTAATTTAAGTTTTTCTCTCCTCTCTCCTTTTCTTTCTCTTTGTTTTTATTTCTGTTGGTCTGTGGGTCTATTTCTCCCTATCTCTGTGTCAGTTGGTGTAACCCAGAGAAACAGAACCAATAGGAGGGTGTGTGTGTGTGTGTGTGTGTGTGTGTGTGTGTGTGTGTGTGTGTGTGTGAATGAAGAGGTTTATTTTAAGGAACTGGGTCACTTGATTGTAGAGGCTGGCAAGTTTGAAATCTGTAGGGCAGGCTGCAGGCTGGAAACTTGACAGGAGTTGATGCTATAATCTTGAGGGAGAATTTTTTTCTTTTCTGGGAAACCTTAGTTTTTGTTCCTAAGGCCTTCAACTGAGTGGGTGAGACACACCCATATTATTGAGGGTAATCTCTTTTATTTAAAGTCAACTAATTGTAGACGTTAACCACATCTCCAGAATACCTTTACGGCAACGCGTAAAAGTGGGTTTGATTAAATAACCGGCTACAACAGCCTTGCCAAGTTGACACGTGAAATTAACCATCACAGTCTCTCATTCCTATTTCCTCACTGTGTTTTTCTTTCTCTCTCACACACAAATGAGTTTATGAGGCATCATTAGTGTTAATGAACTTCAGGTGACAGTATAATCATCACAATACTAGCTAGCAATAACTGAGCACCTATTATGTGTTGTGTGTTCTGTTGGATACTTTATACTTATCTCATGTAGTACTCTGACAGTTCCACAGATTGCAGAGTTATTCTTATTTTATTTTACTTTATGGGTAAAGAAACTGAGGCTCAAAGAGCTGCTAGCTATTCAGTGACTGAGCTCAAGATCCAAACCCTGATCTGTCTTCCCTGTTCATATCCCTTCTTCTGTGTCCTCTTGTCTCTCTAATATTTCCTCCCTTATTATCATCGTTGCTTCTTTTGCAGTGTAGTATTTGGCTGAAGAATTCGATATCTTCATACTTCTTTCACCAAGGCATATTTTCAATATAGGCAGTTCAGGATGCTGGCTGAGCAACCTGGGTTTTCAGATTAGATAAGTAAAAGTGGATTGGGTGGCCATCACTATGCCAAGCAGACAAGATAGTTTCTGAACTAGGCATGAAAAGTTCTAAGGAGGGTCACCTCCCAGTGCCCTCTGGCCTGTTTTTCTCACTGATGGATTGCTTCCTTGTCTGCTGCCAACCCCTTAATGTGCTGGCTCAGTCAACAGACGGATCAGTCACAGCGGATGGGCAGTGCAGCTGCAGGTCTGGCACAAGACTTCAGGTGGTGCCTGCTACTTAATCTGCGGCCAGATTTTCACTAGAAGGAAGGCGAGGCGGCTCTCCTTGGTTTCACTGGAGGGGCTGTGGCCTCATCTGCAGAAATTTGTCCTGATAATATTCTTCCCCTTCTTGGTGGCTCCCAGCCATTGTCTTCCATCTTCCCGTGCCTAGTCTTAGTCACTGCCAGCAACTTCTGCTAGGCTGCTGGCACTTTGAAGTGGGATTTGACAGACAGAGGTGAGAGCAGCCTTTGAGTTCCCTCTGTGGAAGTTGGCTCCTTCCAGCGCACATTGGAAGCATTGCTGACGGATGTTCAAAATGCACACAAGTGGAAGGGCTCTCTTGCTCCAAGGCCTAATTGGAGACCTAGGTTGGCACTTTCCTACAGCTTGGCAAGAGACAGCTCGGATGTGTGTAGATGACGCTTGCCTCACACCATGTGCCAACTTGAATTCTGGCAAGTTAGCTTCAGTGGGTTTTGTCCTGACAAGTTGGAAGAGTTTCCCAACTTCAGATGACTGTGTGGACCTTTGGGGAGCTTTGTAGCCAGCAGGCAAGGGCTGCCATTTTAAAGGACATAGACATTAACATGTTTGTTCATCTTTACTATATTTGAGTGGGTATACCTATGTGCTTTTTTAAATTTTGTAAATGGGCAGGACAGAGAGAAGGGGGGAGGGACAGGAGACAGAGAGACAGATGGACTTGGCTGGGAAATGAAGCCCCTGCAGATGCCAAGGTGCTAGCTTGTTGAGGCCACTGGGATAGAACATGTTTATCTTTGATTTAAAGATTCCTGTGATAGCTTCTTTCTTGAAACTCTCTGCTTTTGGTTTTCTTGATTTTAGCCCTGTCTAGTTCTCCTCAAACTACTTTGGGTTGCTTTGATTGGCCTCTCTTCCTTGGATATCTCTTAAATGTTCCTATTTTTAAACGTTTCTTCTTTGAATCTCTCCTTCTCATGTTTCCTTGGGCTTCTTTTCTCTGCTCAGTCTTGTGTAGCTCCTATATTAGTAATTCTCAAAGTATGGCCCTTGGACCAGCAGCATTTTCGTGACCTGGGAAATTGCAAGAAATGCTTGAACCAAACCTAAGACATTATGTAAAAAGGAGTGTGCATTTTACATACATTTTGATACACATTGTCAAAGAGATTATACAAATTTCATGGTATGTAACAGTGCTATAAGGCATAAAGTAGGTCAGACCTGTGTTCTGTATCTACTGGATATGTATGTCTCTACTGGATGTATCTACTGGATACATTTCTACTGCCCTTAGGAAATGAAGTATCATATAATAAAATTGGATTATCAGGACTTCCCTGGTGGCGCAGTGGTTGAGAGTCCGCCTGCCGATGCAGGGGACGCAGGTTCGTGCCCCGGTCCGGGAAGATCCCACATGCCGCAGAGTGGCTGGGCCCTTGAGCCATGGCCGCTGAGCCTGAGCGTCCGGAGCCTGTGCTCCGCAACCGGAGAGGCCACAACAGTGAGAGGCCCGCGTACTGCAAAAACAAAAACAACAACAACACAATTGGATTATCATTAGTTAAATGAATGATAAAGACCCCTTACGTTTGTTCTTCACTTGTCCTATAAACCTAGGTAGACCTCAGGGAATATGGGAAATTGTGTTTGTTCTCTTCTGGCTTGTTTAGATACAAGGAACAAAGACCCACTCTTAAGATTTTTTTGGTTTTAATAGTAAGATAACATTTAGGGTGGGGAGCCTTACTTTAGCAAGGCCTCATATGAAGTGGAACCAAGATGGTCATATGATCATTCTCTTGTGGGTTGGTCTTGATCAGCTGTTAGGTTTCTGTCCACATGCATTCTTATTCTCTCCCTCCCTATTTTGGTATCCACAGATAGGCAAAATAGAGAAAACAGCTGTCTTCCCACTTAAAGGAAATAGTTTACTGTCTACCCATCTCCTTCTGCTTGAGAAGGGGAGACTGATCAGTGGGAAATAAGCAAGAACTAGACCCCCTCATATGTGATAAGGGCAAGGGAGCGAGCCTCTTAGTATTTATCAAAAACTGTTGATTAAACCAGTTTGCTGCCCATCTTGTTATAAAGAGAACTCTCTAGTGCATAATGTTGAAATATTTTTAGTTTCTAAATTAGACTTAGAGCCATTTGGTCTTCCTTTAGAATGTTTTGACAGCCCTTTGGTTATTATAGAAGGAGTTAGTCTCTTAGGGGTCTGGGATTGAACTAATTATCCTAGTCATATCTGGTAGAAAGGGATCCCACTACTGCCTGTCTGAGACTGCATTGTCCACCTGGGTTGTATGGGACCATAATATAAATGGCCTTACTGTTTTTTTGCCTGGCTTTTCTGCAGTGTAAAACTATCCTCTAGCAACTACAAAATGCCTTTCTTTTACTCGTTGAAAGATTTCAAGGAAGAAAGAAAGGGAGAGAGGGCTGTGAGGGAAAAGAAGCCATTAACATGCCATGTTTCCTGTCCCTGTTAAGCCGGAGTCTAACCTTGGTTGACTGTGTTCCCCTTGGTTTATTGTGAGGGCATTTGAGAAGGCCTTCCCCTCGGTCATAGCTCAGTTTACACTCTATAAAATTGGATTAGACAGTGTTAATTCAATTAATGACTATACTGAAAGTTTGTCTTCGTGTGCAGTGAAAACAGTGGGGCAACCTCTAATAATCTATGGATTTAATGACTGCAACTTTGAAGAGTGTTAAGCTAAAGTGAAGTTCAGAATCGCTTGTTAACTGGCTTTATTAGCTGTTGACCTTCCCTTTCAGCATAATAGTGGCAGTCAGACCAAAGAGAGCACTAACGTCCTGATTAGCATTTATCTAAAGATAGGCTGCTGCCTGTTCCACAGTAAATTAGTTCAATCAGCCATAAAGAGCTTGAGAAACATTTTCTGCTTCATAAAAAGAATTAAATGTTAGAACAGTTCGTCTACCACAGTGCAGTGAAGATGGAATGAGCCCCTCAACGTGCTCATTTGAAGAAGGCGCTTTTAGGATACTGAGTAATTGAACAGATTTCCCCACAGGGTTGATCAGGGGCCCTGGCTTCCCTGTACAAGAGTGATGCCCTAATTTTTGCCTTCTCATAAGAGCACCACATCTGCTCCTATTTCTGTATATTCGTTCAGTGAAGCTGAAAACCCATTTCTTTAGCACCTACTATACACTGTGTGTCAGGAAATAAAGAGAATCTGGTGCTCACACACAGTCTGTGATTTGATGAAGGAGAAGAAAACTGAACTAAAACTTGAAAAACAGCACTCCCACTACCTCCGAAATAAGGTAACTGAAGAGAGGAAACTGTATAATGACAGCTGTCACTTTTTATGTAGAGATCATCTTAAAAAGTGAAGCATATTTTCCCAAAGAAACAAGATAGTAGTCGGGGGATAATATTTCTGATCACAGTCTTGGCACCAACTAAGTTCTTCTCATAGTGAGTCATAAAAGTAAAGAGGCAAAAATTATAAACCTTTCTAATCATTTAAAATCTTAAATTATGATCCAGGCCTCTTTTTTTTTTTTAAAAGAAAAGGACATAAAGGTACTGTACAATTGATTTTTATGAGATGCCCCAATGTACTATTAAAGTATACGTAGAGCACATAAAATTCTGACTCTGCTGTATCATAAATTTGACCTCACTGAAATGAATAGGCTCACTATATGGCAAACACTAATGAAACATTTAATTATCATCCTCCACTTGTCTTCTTAGGATTTAGAAGGGCTTCCTGGGGACTATTTCTGTGGCCAAGGTTTTCACAAAACAAAAGAATAAAACCTTTCCATGAAAACAAGTATCTTTTTCTCTTGGTGAATGTTTCAATTAGAGACAGCTAGTTTGATTAGACTGATGAACCTGAATCTGGATTTTGTAGCCAAACCTGTGATCATCCCTTAAAAAAAAAAAGAAGCTGTTGATATAGTTAAATATGTGATGACCTCATTAAGACTTCCTATCGACTCCTCTGGCCCCTGGGTATACACATACCATGAATGTCTTTGCAGCTCCTTCAAACCAAAGCCATGAGGTATTTTGTGAGGGACAGTGCTGAAATGTCATTTGTGGACAAGCTGTAGGGCTGTGGGCTTCAGATCCTCTGAAGGACCATGTAAGGGATTCTCCTCTCTGGCCATCCCTATAATTGCTATGTTGGTTTACTTTTATTGTCCAGTTACTCCAGGAAGAGTTGTCAGGGAGACATGGCTGAATAAGCAGACCAAGGCAGCTTAAAAAAAGGGGGGGGAGGGATGAAAATATTAGACTAAGTGAAAGAAGCCAGTCACAAAAGACCACAAATTATATAATTCCATTTATATTGAAATGTCCAGAATAGGCAAACCTATAGCAATTGAAAGTAGATTAGTGGTCGCCTAGGGCTGAGGGAGATGGGGCAGATGAGGAGTGACTACTAATGAGCATAGGGTTTTCTTTTTGGAGTGATGAAAATATTCTGAAATTATTCCGTGATGATGGTTGCATAACTAACTGAATGTAATAAAAGCCATTGAACTGTATACTTTAAGTAAGTGGGTGAATCATATCATATGCAAATGATATCTCAGTAAAGCTATTATTAAAAAAAAAAAAAAGGTACTGTAGTTCATTGAGTTAAATAGTATGACCAAAAGGGAAAAGGTTTTAAGCACTGAGCATCCCTTGTAATGTGAGTATGTATATGTTTGTACAGCGGTAATGTGTGTTATCCAAGTGTGAGCCATATTGTGCAAGTCGTGAATTGTAGAGAAAGAGAGAATATCATGCATTGGAAAGCAGTGTGATTGGAGCAAGATCTTTGTGGCTCTGGGGTGGCAAGTTTGGTTGGAGCCTGTGTGTCCTGGAGAGACTGGCAAGAATCCTGGTATTTTTTGGTAGAGAAAGAAGTGTAGCCCAAGGTGGGTGGGTTTAGGGGAAGAGACTATTGGTGGGGGACAGGGAATGTGAATCCTTTTAATTGTAGTTGGAAGTCTGGATGTGTGCAAAATGGAGAAACAAAAACAAAACAAAAAGAATCCTTTAGATTATATGTGCAGGAGGTTTTTGGTGTCCTAGGGTCATTATGGTGGAGAGCAGAGGAAAATTGCAAAAGCTAGTATATAGATTTTCCTTCAACTGTTTGGTGCTTACCTAGTGCCTTCTGAAAAATCAGTGCCATGTGAGATGTAACATTCCCAAAGAGCACTAGATGAGGAATTAGGAAATCTGGTTTGTAATTCCAACTCTGTCCTTTCCTGTATTACACTTAATGGGTAACTTTGCGAACCTTTCTTCCTATGTTGTCCTTCTTACCCTAGAGGACTGCACAAGGATCAAATGAGACAGCATTTACCCATTGCATTGTACTTAATAGTAATGTAACAGATATTTGTGGGACAGAGGAAGGAAGGAAGGAAGGAAGGAAGGAAGGAAGGAAGGAAGGAAGGAAGGAAGGAAAAATAATTGCTTAGGAAACTGTAGCATAATATATACTGTAAGAGATTGGACTTACTGACTTATTTTTCTGGCCAAGTTTGTGAAGGTTGTAAGAGGAAATGAGAATTATTGCATCAATTCTGTTGATGCTAATGGACATGATTGCTGTATTTGGTCATTCTGTGGAGAATTTGGAGTTACTTTTAGTTTCATTATATTGTTATACTTACAGCCTAGTATCTAGTGACAGTTTTGTTAGTTGTTAACAACTGACAGGATTGCAAATAGAAATTTAGTCTCCTTGTTATCATTAAAGTCTGCTGAGAGTAACTGAGAACAAACATTGGTAGTTACATACATGTCTCTTTTTTTAACATCTTTATTGGAGTATAATTGCTTTACAATGTTGTGTTACTTTCTGCGAATCAGCTGTATGCATACATATATCGCCATATCCCCTCCCTCTTGTATCTCCCTCCCACTCTCCCTATCCCAGCCCTCTAGGTGGTCACAAAGCACCGAGCTGATCTCCCTGTGCTATGCGGCTGCTTCCCACTAGCTATCTATTTTACGTTTGGTAGTGTATATATGTCAGTGCTACTCTCTTACTTTGCCCCAGCTTTTCTTGAGTATGAGTGCCATACTCAGAACAGTTCTACAGTTGATTATATATTGGCATCGGGTTTGAGCTATCATTCCAGTAAAACAAATTGCTGCTGTCTGTGGCACTTAACCATTCTCTCCGGAGTGGGACATATGAAAACAAACCATTATTATTCCCATTTCCTATTTTATGCCACCCACTAAAAAATTTCAAACTCGTGTGGAATGCTTTTGATGATGTGAGTTGGAGGCCTTCTGTTGCATGTGAAGTTCTTGTTTGGTTTTTAAATCCCTTTTGTCATCCAGGCAAATTGGACAAGTGACTTACCCTCTCTAAGCTTCCACCTCCTCTGTAAGTGGGGCAAGTGATGGTGTTGGCCCCGTGGAGTTGGGGGATTAGGTAAAGCAAATACCTGTCACACAGAATATGGTCGTTTTGCGGGGCAGGGCTGTTGGGTCAGTGGTGCCTGAAAGGGAGCTGGGGAAGCTCTGAGGTATCGATGCTTTTGTTTGTTTGAGTTTCTTTTGTCTTGTTTTTGTGCAGACTTACCATATAACAGCTTCTTCAAGAGTAAGACCTTTGTGAATCATATTCTCAAAAGTTATATGGACTCTTGTAATTTAGTATAAACAGTACAACACTAGGCTTAAGAAATTTAAGCTTTAGTGTTAGCTGTGAGATCTTAAGTCACTATGGCATCCTTCCCTCATGAAACGAGGAGATGGGAGCAGCCGGTTCTTGACTCCCCCCCCCCCAGTTCTGGAGTTATATGCTCCTGCGGTCTTCATTGCACAGTTTCTTGTTCTTCCTCATTTCCTCTTACCACATGCTTTGTCTTTAATCTCTCAGCCTCTTTCTACCCATATCCTGCCATCCTTCTTGTATCCATCCTAAAAATTGTCATAGTATACCTAATATGAGGCAAGCAGTGTGTTAGGAATTGGATATACAATGTTGAAAAATACAGACAGTGTTCCAGTACTAATGCAACTTACAGTTTAGTGGGGCAAGTACTGATAAAACACATAATAATTACAAAATATAATAAGTGCTATTACAGAACAGGAGAGAATACTGTGAGTGGGGAAGCAGGTGTACCTGACCCAGTTTAAATGACTTTTCTCAAAGTAAATTTCCAAGGGCTAGAGGCCTGGCCAGGGGCTGTTTGAGAGGAAAAGCAGTATTGCCAACAAAGACCCAAGGCAAGATGAGATAAGCCACTTCCAGGAACTGCAAGGCCAGTGTGGCTGGGAGTGAGTTGGGGACACTTTAGTAAGAGTGAGCCTGGAAAGACATGCCAAATTTGAAGCCAAGTTAAAGATTTTCATTTTAAGCTCATTGGAAAGCTTATGATAAATTTTCAGTGATAACAAAAATGGGAATCTTACTTTAACTTGCTTGGAACAATTAAAAGCTGTTTTAAAAAATACATTTAAATTTTACATTAATGTTAACACATATAGAATAGTATACTGTGCCTAAAGTGGATACAATTTTATGCTGGGCAGAGGCTGTCCTGTGACCAAAGTTTGCATATCAGTGTTGTGCTTCCAACACAGGAGAAGCCTTGGTTTCCTAGAATTTTCTGCCTTGTTTTTCTTCTGTCTGCACCGCTCTGGTTCTTGCCATCTCTTTTCTCTGCATTTGATCACCTCTTCTTCTTAGCAGTCCTTGGTCCTTAAATGCTGTGAGAACAGCAGTAATAGCCATCGGTAGACCTTCAGATAGCAGATGTGCCTTTGGTCTATGGTTCTATGACTCTAGAGGGCTAGGAATTGCAGATGAGTTAGAATAGAGAGGCTGCCACAGTATTGAAGAGGAGTGCCTCTTCCAGCAGAAATTCCAAAGCCAGTCAGCAAAACTGATGTCACTGCCGCAGCAGATGCAGGCACCAAGGCCTTGACTGAGAAGACACAAATCAGAACATTCCTACTAATTCCTATGCAGATCAGTTAAGTGTACTTACCAAGTGTGTTCTTTCTAGGCAACACTTATGCCGACATTTGGTGGGGATGCAGAGAGGCAAAGGGTATAAAAGGCGAACAGCGTTCCCTGTAAAACCTTAATCTAATTTGGTAAACAAGCCATGTAACTTTGGAAGGTCATTTTGGATGTCCTGGTATATATTTAACAGGTTTTTAAAAATAACTACATTTTAAAATATTTTAAATGAAGGCAGTTGAGAAGGTCGCATCTAGAAATAAATGCCACAGAACATTGTTTTTCAGAGTGTGGTTTATGAACTTGTATTACTGGTCCTTGATTTTACTGTCTTTTACTGTCTTTCTGTTTATTTGGCAAGATCATTTTGATGATGGAAGCCGTGCACTGATTTAGGGATTTGAATCAGGGAAGGGAGGCTCTATCCAGGCTCTTTGACTTTGACCAGAGGTAATGAAAGGAAGGTGGACAAGAAGCCTCGCCATCCCCTGGTGCAAGGGCCTGAGATTGCTCTGGCAGAATGGGAGCCGGCATAAGCACTGGGCAGTCTTTTGGAGCATATTCTGAGGTCTACTCCGTAGCTCCCCCGTCATAATCCTTGCCCCAAGTGGACCCTCAGTTTAGCTTAGAGCATTCTGTAGATAGTGGACAGAGAGCGCTTGTGGATGCCCCTTCACCTCTCCTATCCAGATTGGTGGCCAGACCAGGGGATATAAAAGAAAGTGATCGTTGGAGATGGATTTAGGATGACCTGTGTGAAGGTAAGATAGCTTGTTTTTACGCCGTGGTCTCAAAGCCACCTACAGAGTCACAATATCATTGGTTTTTCCTCAGCGCTGGCAAGAGCACCTCTCAGGCTCGCCACATTCCCATCCCTTGAGCTGCCAGCATGCTACCATTGACACCTTCCTTCGCTGGCAACTGTTCCTTTACAAATTTAGTCAACTGGAAACTTACTGCTTTTCTTTTAGCCAAATTGGGAATATCTGGAGACAGAGGTATTTTGATGTAATGGCTAAAAACACTGGCATTGAATTAGACAGTTGTGGGTCTGAACCCTGCTTCAGCACTTCCTGGCCATGTCTCAGTTTTCTAATCTGTGAAATGAAGATAATAGTGTTTCCTTCCTGGTGTTATTATAGGGTTAAATAATATATTGCCTAAAAAATCTTGAGTACAAAGTCTAGCAGATATTACCACTTAATAAATGTTAGCTGTCACAAATATACAGAATAAGACTTACTTTCAAGAACTTAATCTGTAAACATCCTTTAATACTTTCCCTACTTTTCCACCTTGATTTTACTTGAACTAGAACCTAGTTGAAGTGTAATAAGAGATGAAATTGAGAAAACAGGACTGAGGCAGTTGACAGAGAACCATCTTTAAGAAGGATGTGTACTGAACAATGCTCTCTGACAGAAATGGCTCTGACAGGTGGGTGTGGAGTGGATTCATAAACCAGGAGGCTCTTGCAGTTATCTTGGGAGTTACCTATGGCATAGCCTCTCTTCAACCTGGAAGCCAAGTGTTACTGATGATTTGCTGCTCTCTTCAGCCTCATCCATCCAAGCATTTTCACTGTTTACAAATGATAGAGTGACTAGCATGTATTTTATTTTCTGGTAACTTTTTTGGTTTCCGAAGAGAGAACTGTAAAACTTTGATAAACCCATCCACAAGGATTGATGCCCACACAATTCCAAAAATGTATCCTCTTATGTCAGGCATAACTGGTTATATGCAGAGAAAATGTGACCTGTGATTTATGCCTTAAGCCCTCTCTTACCAGATACTCTTACCTAATTGTGCGGATTATTCAGGCTTTTATTTTTATTGGTTCTTTTTATTATATTAAGTGTTGAAGAACATATCTCAGTTTTGTGGGAAAGTTACAGGCGTGCATATTTATAATAAAAATTCTACCACCACTGTCTATAAATGACTTTGGTTTAGAAATCCACATGGTATAGAGCTAAAACCATAAGCTTTGCTGTCAGACTGACCCAATTCAGGCTCCATCCCTTAATAGCCACGTGACCTTGGGAAGGTTGACTACATCACTTCTCTGAGCCCCAGGTCCCTTATTTCTAATGTGGAGTTATGATATCCACATACTTATAAGATTATTATAAAAATTATTAATAATATATGAAAAGCCCCCTAGTACAGTGCCTGGTACCTGGTAAGCACTCCACAAGTCTAACCCACTGTCATCATTATTTAGGTCATCTTTGACTTAGTTGTAATGGCTTAATTACAAAGGAATCTATATTCTAAAAGTAAACACATACTGAAATGAATTTTTAAAATTTAGTATAGTGAAAATTCCTCAAGTTAAGAGCTTCTTATCATGGCTCAGTTCTAACAGTTGATTTTTAATAGTGAAATTATTTAAAGAGATTTTCCCCAGTTCCTGCATAGTTCCTACAGTTTAAAAATCTTCAAATCAATTTATTGTGCATTGAACATGTGTATGATGTGAGGGAGAGCTGATTACTTGAGGTATTGATTTGACTAATTCCGTATAATAATTTTCTAATTTTAACTCAGTACATGCTATAAGTGCTAAATCCAGTCTTGTTGGACACAGAGAAACATCCAAACATCATTCCTTCTCTCAAGGAACTCACACTGAACATATATGAATTTTTTCAGAGGGTGGGTGGGATAAGAGTTTGCAGAGAAACAAACATCCAAACAGCATCTCGCCTCTCGAACTTAGAACTTATTTGAAAAAAACTTTTTTTCTCCAGGGAGGGTGATTTGCATTCTTACGTTTTTCCATTTTTTTCCTTACTACTTTTAATGAAGGCCTTTAAAAATCTAATCTTACCTTTAAAAATATATTACAGGGGAAAAATATATTTAAAGCGAGAGTTGGGGAGGGGTTTTTTCCCCTAAGTTTTCAGCGTTTAAACTTTCTTATACATGTTAAATATTAGTGCTCCAAGCATGACCTTTTAAGAAATTCCTCATTGAAACCAGAGACTTTAGGAGGAAATGTGTGTTCAAAGCAGCTTTGAATGTGGTGTCTTTTAGAGCAGCTGAGAACTTTCTGTATTAAAAGTGTTCTGACATATGTTTATGTATGACTGATTCACTTTGTTATAAAGCAGAAACTAACACACCATTGTAAAGCAATTATACCCCAATAAAGATGTTAAAAAAAAAATAAAAAAAAAAATAAAAGTGTTCTGTCTTTAACCAAAGGACTTGAAAACTATGTCCACTCAAAAATGCTGCACACAGCATTTACAGTATCTCTTTTTAATTGCCAAAACTTGGAAGCAACCAAGATGCCCTTCAGTCGGTAAAATAGATAAACTGTGATACATCCAGACAATGGAATATTATTTAGTGCTAAAAAGAAATGAGCTGTCAAGCTATGAAAACACATGGAGGAAACTTAGATGCATATTAACGAAGAAGCCAGTCTGAAAGAAGCCATACATACCGTATGACTCCAACTATATGACATTCTGGGAAAGGGAACTATGGAGACAGTAAAAAAAAAAAAAAAAAAATCAGTGGCTGCCAGGGGTTGGAGGGAGAGAGGGATGAATGGGCAGAGCACAGAGGATTTTTAGAACAGTGAAACTACTCTGTACAGTACCACAGTGGTGGATACGTGTCATTATACATTTGTGAAAACTCGAAGAATGTACAACACCAAGAGTGAACTCTAATATAAACCGTGGACTTTGGGTGATACTGTTGTGTCAGTGTAGATTAGTCTATTGTAACAAATGTACCACTGTGGTGCAGGATGTTGTTAGTAGGGGATATTGTGGAAGGGGGCAGGCAGAGGTATATGGGAACTCTCTGTACTCTCAGCTCAGTTCTGCTGTGAATTTAAAACTACTCTGGAAAAAAAAAATAATAAAGGTTATTCATTAAAAAAAAAATGGTCTACTGCTTTGGAGGTAAAGTAAACCATGTAAAGAAGATGGTTGGTTAATTCATGTACTTTCACTATAGATGTAGTTTGCTTTACTCAAGTGTAATATGTGATGTTCAAAACGTGTATATTTAAGTAACAGCCATGTTATAAAAGAAACACACGCTTTACAAGGAGATTTCACTTGACTCTTAGGGTGCCCTGGGTTGTCTGTAGAGCTGGGTTCTAATTCCTTCTGCCATCAAGGAGTTTTGTGAGCTTGGGGCCATCCTGGAACCTCCCTGGCTAAATTCTGTAGAGAAAGGTGAAGGCCAACAATATGCCGTGGTATTTTTACATAATTTCCTTTGTTGGATTAGCTGGATTTGGTGAGATGGGGTCACCTTAGGTGCCATTTCTATGCTCTGTACCAGTTGCTTTCATAGCTGTTAATTGTGTGTGTCTGGAAGTATAGGTGCACAAGACAAGATGATCTCCACAGCTTTTCCAACCTCTCCAATTATTTTATTCATTAGCTATCTATCATAATTTGATTTTAAACATAGTTTATACAGTGGTTTTTTTTTTGTTAGCGCTTCTGTCTTCTAAAGAAAGTAATCCGTATGTAAGTATAGAGTGATCATTGAGAAGGTAGGATAATTTCTCACACTCGCCCCCTCCCCTCAAGCTTGGCATAAAATAATATGAATTAGCTTCCTCTAGTGATAAAACTGCAGCAATTTTCAGGCAAGAGAAAAACAGGTTAGTAGCACCATCTACAGGCTACCAAAGAGGAAAATTTTCTGTGTGGCTCCTAAATGCAAAGGATTTATGGAAAAGGGAATAAAAAAGTTTCATTCTTCCTCTTTTAAACGTGTTGTTTGTAAAACTTATTTAAATATTTTTGTGCTTTTTCACTACTCATACATTTATTTCTCAGTATGTCTCCAGGTCGCCTGAACCAGGAGAATATTGGTGTGATTAGCTATGTGTTTTCATTCAGATCCCTGTTTTATTCCCATGTTTACAAAACATTTCCCTCTCTCTCCCTATCTGCTCCCCCAACCCAGCTCCAGTAATGATAAGGGTGGTACTATGACCGTGACATTCACATGGATTCCAGCAAGTTGATTCATAATAGTTTACATTATAAGACCTCAGACAGAATGCCTGCCAGCCCAGGGACATTTTATTTTAGCTCTTCTGTATACTCAAAGGATTTATTGCATCAGCTACCTCCATTCAGAGAGGAAAAATAAATGCAGACATTTTTGTGTTGTTCGTATGTATGTGTATTTTTTGTGTTTACCTTTCTCTTTTTAAAATTTTAGATGAAGTTGATGTACTACCTCTTTGGTTCAAAATGGTTTCTGAGTCTTTTCTGTCCCCAAGATTATGTGATTCTATATTCAGAAATAGTTTGGGGCATGGATTATTATTTTATAACAGGATCTAGAAAACTTGTCTTTTGATATGGTATTGTAGAGGTAGTATTTTCTTCCCCAGATCCCCTAGTTTCTTTATCTGTTTGGTTTTGTTTTCCCGTTAGTAAACTGGTATCATCATTTTTGGCAAGCTAGGAAATTTTATTGGATTCTTTGAATGACTGTGTTATAAAGTATTCATGGTATTAGCAGAGTTGCAATTTTCTGTTAAAAATAACCCATTAAAATTAACTTAATAATGGCCTCCTTGTAAATTGTTGGTGGAATTGCTGTTTCATTATACTGTGTTTGTTATTGGCAAGTGGTTAGGAGTTTCTGGAATGCCCACAGAATAGGCGTTCTATAAAGAATTAAAAACTGCAAGAAGCCACCCTTTTCAAAAAAAGAAAGAACAGGAAAGAAAAGAAAAAAAAACCCACTAAAAGCTTGAGCATAAATTATAAAGATTAGAAGATTATTACTTGAACAATATTATTTCTTGTAGAAAAGAGGGATAGAGGAGATGCATTGAATATGGAGCATGCTAAACTGAAGAGAAATTCAAAGGATAAAAAGAATTGATAAGATTTTTCAGGTATCTATTGAGACAAATGAGGCAGATCCTATCAAAACTAGCACCAGGAATGATAATAGTTTTTAAGTTTATGTAACTCAATTGCTGATAGTTTAGGTTGTTGGAAAACTTAATAATGCTTCCATTAAAAAAGAAACTCATTATTTGCAATGTGTAAAAATATAATTATGCGTGAAACACCAGGGTCTTTCTCTGAAAAAAGTAAAGCACTAATTCTAATAGAAGTAGGGATTTAGAACGAGTTGCTGCCTTGTAGTTCTAGCTAATATTTTTCCCTGTTTTTCTTGCACCAGATGGCACTGTTTAGTTCTATTTCACAGTCTTGTTCTGGAAGTTTCTTTGGGAGAATCTGTTTCAGCCCAAGCTCACCAGTGACACCTCTGTATTATGCATGAAGGCTTTATGAATACTTGTAAAAGGCCATTGACTCAGAAATGAAGCTGTTTATTTGAGGTCTTGTAGTTCTTTCTAGTTGCACATTTGCTGTGAGGTGCGCCTAACAAACTAGCTGATAGAAATCTAGATGCTTCTCATGGAATTCAGCCTGTTTTGCTTGGAGGCACATTGCAGCAGTGTGACTTTCAGCCTCCTCACAGGCCAGTCTAATTATCTGACACATTTTGGAATTATTTTATATGTGAGAATGGCTCTCCGGTCATATGGACATAGCTGTTCTCGGAAATTGCAGAGTTTAAAATGCTTCATGATAGTCAGCTGAACTTTAGATTCATCAAATTAATTTAAGAAAATGAAGTTAAAAAAAACCTTTTTCTGACTTGTCTTTTCATTTTCAAGGTTGATTTAGAAAGAAATGATCAAAGACCTCTGATGTTATTATGTATGAATGAGGCAGGTTCATAGCCAGGCCCACTTCTTTGCTGCTGATAAAAATAAAACATTTCCCTGAAGGGCAGAATTAGCTTTATCCACTAAAAATGCCAGGATCATACATTGTAAGGCCTATCTCTCTGTGCAGCTTGCTTTCTTCCTCTCTTTCCTCTCTCCTTCCCCTTCCTTCAGAAACAGTGAACATCATTATGGCACACCTTTCATCAAGGCTGCTTCTCCATTAACCATTGTCTTGTATGAAGGGCCATGTATAGGAAAGTGGTGATAAATGAATGTTGATGAGGTCCCTTAGTGAAGCACCTATCATCGGTAAAGGTGAAGCAAAACCTGCGTTAAGAAGGGAATGCCGTTCCCTAGAGAGAGGCAAGGGCTGAAGTCAGGGCTTTTGTGGGGGTTGGAGTGGGGGCACGTGGGAGAGAGTTTGGGAAAGGAATCACCTAAATGTTCTCTAACTCCATGAATTAACCTATGTGAGCCAGTTTAGCAAACAGAGCCTTGCCTGATTGTCACTGGGACCTCCATACATATCAGTCTGCATTTATCAAGCTGATTTTATTTTAATACTTCTTTCTCTATGTCTGAGGGCGTTTGAGGGTTACTCAGTTTATTTTCAACTTCTCTCCCCTTGCATTTTATTGCTTATGGTAGTGATGGGGATTGGAGCTTCGGGGTGGCGCTGGAGAGCCTTCTGTAGTCTGGGGCAGTGGATATACAAATAGGATATTACTTCCCTTCCTGTCTTTAAAAAGAGTAGGATTAATCTGTGGTGTTTCCCTCCCTCCTCCGGCACACACCCCACTGATTGGAAAGCACAGCACCTCCTAGCAAGCCCTTTCCTCCTGCTGCCGGCGAGGTGGTGGGCAGCTCTGCTGGTTTCCAGGCCTAGGTCCCCTGTGGAAGCAAGCCCGAGACAGGCTGCTTCTATAAATCAAGCCCTGGATTTTATTAGAGTGTTTATGTAACCTCAGTTTACGTGCTATAATTCTTTGCTGCGTAGCCTAGAGTAATTCCCAAAGAGGATGTTTGTTCTTTTTCCTTGTAAATTTTCTAGTACAGCCTTTTGTTTTGACATTCTCCCTCCCTCCCTCCACTCTCTGCCTTTTTTTTTGGTGGGGGGAGGAGATTGTGGGGGGAGTGTACTAACAGTTGATTGCTTTTTACTGACTAAATTGAATAATCCAGCAAAGGTTAAATTGTGTTTTTACTAGATGTTATCCCTACTCTTAGATAGGGTAGGGGGGAACCTTTTGCTCAAATTAATTTTTCACATTTTCAAGATTATAGGGTGGTAGGGTTAACATGTACTTAATTGTTGAGTAAGTGAAGCATGAGTGGTAAAAAACAGCCTTTGCTATCCATGGACCTCCCCCCGCCCCCCGCCCCGGTCCTCCCCATACCCTACTCTCCCCCACCCATCTAATGATGATAGAGTCAAATTGACTGCTGAGAAAATCCAGACTGGGAATTTACGGTGAAATTGACTTTTAACTGAAGAAAATGTCAGAGTGAAATGACCAGATTAAACTACATTCCATGTAGGTATCTACATAGAGAAATGTTGTGCTTTGGAAATAAAGACAATTTGACCTACCCACAGCATGTTTTTCAAGAAGTAGGTACATTATTTTAATAAGTTTGTTTATTTACTTATTTATTTATTTACTTATTTATTTATTTTGGCTGCATTGGGTCTTTGTTGCTGTGCTCCGGCTTTCTCTAGTTGCAGCGAGCAGAGGCTACTCTTTGTTGTGGTGCGCAGGCTTCTCATTGCGGTGGCTTCTCTTGTTGCGGAGTGCAGGCTCTAGATGCGCAGGCTTCAGTAGTTGTGGCTCGCAGGCTCATTAGTTGTGGTTCGCGGGCTCTGGAGCACAGGCTCAGTAGTTGTGGTCCACGGGCTTCATTGCTCTGTGGCATGTGGGATCTTCCTGGACCAGGGCTTGAACCCGTGTCCCCTGCATTGGCAGGCGGATTCTTAACTACGGCGCCACCAGGTAAGTCCCAGGTACATATTTTTACTTCTCAGTTCTTTATTCAGACCTCCTGTTTGGCCCACAGAACACTTAGGTGGTGAGACAGGAACTGAGGAAAGTGTTACTGAACCCACTGTCTTGGACACATTCGAATTTCGTACTGTCTAGGGGCACATTCAGATAACAATTAACGTTTGATCATCAGGGAATCTTGAAGGCATTACATAGTTTTGTTCTTTTTGTAGTTTAAAGAAGACAGTCGATCATGGGGAAAAGTTTATGAAGGAAATATGTGAAAAGAAGCATGTTTTCATATTTACTTTAACCACAGAACGGGCTATATGCTCTAGGACTGTGCTGTCACTGCTGTAGCCACTAGCCCCATATGGCTCTTGAGCATGTGAGCAGTGGCTAGTCTTCACTGAGATGTGTGTTGTAACTGAAAAAATCACACGGGATTTTGGAGGTGTAATATGAAAATAAGAACGTACAGTATCTCTTTAATAATTTATACAGATTACATGTTGAAATAATATTTTGGATACATTAGATTAAATAAAATATATCATTAAAATGAATTTTACCTAGTTTCTTTTTAAGTTTTTAAATATGACTACTAAAAAAACTTAAAATTACAGATATGTGCATTTTTGGCTCACATTATTATTGGTCATTGCTGTTTCAAAGTTGTGTTGCCCAATGGGAGGAATAACAGACCAGTATACTCACTAAAGCTTTCAAAGTTATACATTTAAAAGGAGATGCCATGCATTCTGATTACATATTAATACTCAAAATTGGTGACAATGTGAATGAAATTAGACAGATTCTTTATCTATAGCCTGAAGATTTATGAGGAAATACTGACTAGAATGCCCTATGCTGAAATATGCCTTTTTATCTGTCAAACCTCCCATTCAATATGTTAATAGAAAGATCCCATCTAATAGGGTGTCCAGGTTAAGAAGAGTGGACTCTAGGTTGGAATCCCAGTCTGTGTGATCTGAAGCAAGTTGTTTATCCTCCCTGAGCCTCAGTTTTCCATCTGTAAAATGGAAATACTATCAGATCTACCTTAAAGGGTTCTATATATTAAATAAGACAAAATACAAAGTTTATATTGGAACTTGCGCATATTACGTGGGTACTACATAAAGGTTAGCTATTATAGTGATAAATATCATCATCATGTTGTTAAAAAATGTACAACTCTGATAGATTATTCAAGCTTAAGCGCTATTCCCAAGCAAATGATAGATGTTAGCTTTCAGCAAATCTGTCTGCTATATTGTTTGAAACCCAGAAGCAGCAATACTTAAAATGGGAAAGTAAATGAACAAAAGGGGGAGCTCATTTATTGGGACATATAATTAGAACACGCTATAAAGAAGAAACTTGTGGTAACCATAGATTAAACCAGTTCCCTTCTTGATATAAATTCAGTAGTACTGTAACTTTTTATCATATTTCCCTGCCACAAAGTATATTGGTCAGCAATTATAAGGTTTTAGATGTTATCTTTAGATTTATTGTTTTCTGATAAAGAGATGGTAACCTCATAATCCTGTATTAGAGAGTAACTGTTCTGTGTTGCCCTAGAACTGTTTTAATTTCAGGGCAATGTGTATGTGTGCTTATAAAAACAAGTTTAATGTGTCATTCCAATGTATTTTTTAATGGAGCTAAACAACCTGAGAGTCAGTTGGTTTTTATTTTGCTGATTAAAACTCGTGGTCTGGATAAGACTGTAGACAGCACTCAAGAACAAGTGTCTTATGTTAATGAACAGTTTATGGGTAATCTGGGATGCTGGTAGATTGTCATGGTGAAATTGATGTTTGTGATGGAATGTATAGATGAGATTCCCCCCTAAAAGAATCTTTTTAGGGTGGAGGATGGTCCTTAAGAAGAAACTTACCAAAAAATCTTAACACAGGACAGTATTATTACTATGTCGTGTGTGTGTGTGTTTGTGTAAAACGAATTGATTGAACAAACAGATTGATAGAATACCTACAATATTCCAGGCAAAATGAGTAAACAGGGGACACATACTAAGGAATACATGTTTTAACACAGCATGGCACCGTTACAGAAACACTCGCTTACTTGTATATTTTCACTTATTTGCACCCTACTGCTTTGTCCTTATGAGGTGGCTTTAACATAGATCTGAACCAAGTGTTAGTATATTAAGAAACTCCCTTATATAAACTATTAGTAAATTAGGAAGCTGAAGAAAACCTCATCAGGAGACAGAGTTTGACTTTACATTTTAAGTGGTAGACACTAAGGAGCCCTCGGAGGCTTTGAAACCCGTGAGTGGAGTGTTGTTTCTCATTATTTGGTGAGATCACTCATAGCAAGAGCACTGTGGTATGGATGGTAGAGTGGCAGAGAGATCATTTAAAAGACTGTTTGAAGTATCTATCCAAGATATGGTAAGATGCTTGAACTAAAGACTAGGTGCTTAATGAAGGAACGAGAGATTTGAACATTTTTAAGGCAAATTCTCCAACTTTTTTTATTATTATTATTTTTTTGCGGTACGCGGGCCTCTCACTGTTGTGGCCTCTCCCGTTGCGGAGCACAGGCTCCGGACGCGCAGACTCAGCGGCCATGGCTCACGGTCCCAGCTACTCCGCGGCATCTTCCTGGACCGGGGCACGAACCCGTGTCCCCTGCATCGGCAGGCGGACTTTCAACCACTGCGCCACCAGGGAAAGCCCTCTCCAACTTTTTAAGTGTGGAGGTGTGAGAGCGAAAAGGAAGAATGATGATGGTTCTGGCTTGATTTTCTAGGGTAGAGGAGGTTTAAAGATTCGCTTGAAAGTTTGATGTGGGACATCTTAAATTTGAGGGAGGTATTAGACTTCATGAGCATGTGGTAAATAAACCATTAGATACACGGTTGGGAATATGCGTCTAGTTGCACGATTGCAGGAGAGAATGTCTGGGCTAGACACATACCTTAGGGGATCGTGGTCTAAAGGTGGGAGCTGAAGCCTGGGGAGGTAGATAAGATCATTCTTAACTCACTAATGACATTAAAATCATCTGCTTCTCCACTGTGCTTCCAGAAGATTTCCAAACACATAAGTATGCCTTTCAAGGCTCTTTATAGTTTCTCTCCTTACTTCTTTTTTCTTTAGTCTCCTTTATAAGAGTTCTGCTGTTCTCTCCCATGAAATGTACATTCCCTGTATCCTGAGCAGTTTACTGGCCCCATCACTTCCCATGTTATTCTGTGTCTTCATTACATTATACATGCTGTTTCCTATGTCTACAAGGCTTTGTCCCTATTTTTCCTCCTAACAAACTCTGTATCTTTGGTTAATACCTGTTCCCTGAACCCCATCTCCCCACTGTAGCCCAGCTAGTAGCTCCATCCTTGAGCCTGTGAGATTTTTACATATTTCTTTTCATGAGCACTTATCTGTTACTGTATAGTAATTATTGCTCGCCTTTCTCTCCTTCTTTGTAATAGACTGTGAAATCCTTAAAGACAGATAAATACCTTTCCATCCCCAGCCATGGGTGAGCACTTAGCAGATAGGTGCTCGGTGAAAGTTTTTTTAATTGAATTAATTCATCTGTATGTGAGCCATAGGTGTTGTATTAGTGATTTTGGAAGTGTTCAGAAGTATATTACACCTTAAAAATGTAATGATCTGCAAAATTGCTGTCTGTTAAATGTAATCAGGAAGAAGATGAAACCTAAAGTATTTATCAAAACTATTTTTCTTATTGAAAAATCAATACATATTCCTTTCTTGTAAAGAAAAGTAGTATTAAACTACTCTATAAGCATAATAAACCATACTTTTCAACTAGAAAATTGACTATACAGATAAACTAAAGGAGAAAACTTAAAATATCCTAAATCCCACCACCCAGTGATATCTTTCGAGTCATTTTAAGAATGTGACAAAAATAAAAAAAAGGATCAATCTGTGCATACTGTTCTTGATGGTTTTTGTAACTTACTATCTTGTGTATCTTTAAATATCAGTGAGTAGTCATTTGTTAAATGGCTTGATGATAATAGACTAACATTCCATCAAATAGTTTACTTAACCAGTTCCTTGCTATTGGACTTTTAGATTGTTCCAGATTTTTTTCACTGAAATAATCACACGTTGATGAACAATATAGCACTCTTGTCTTTTTCATCTTTTGGGGGGGATATTTTTGATTAAAGAGAATATAGATCTTTATTTTTTTAAACCCTATATTATCAAATTGCCTCTTGGAAAAGTCACACCAGTTTACATTACCACTGGCTCAATTCTTTTCATCCTATTTTTAGGTTTCAAGTTGCCTGAAACTTGAAAACTATATGAAGATAATTTAGCATGCTGTCTTATAGAAATGACAAACTTGGGGCTAGAGAAATGACCCAGTTGAAGATTTTTTGGTAAATGTAACTGTTTTTATAGAATTTTAAAATAGGCTTTTTATGAATAATCGTCAGAGTTTTGTAAGTATGCAAAACGAGTTTTATAGTGTAAGCAAGAGGTTTTAAATTACAGGTGTGGGGCTTAGTGACCATCTTGAGTATAAGGTGGGTAGTGATGTGAAAATAAGTGGTCCAGCCCCAGCTCTGCCATTAGCTGGCCTTCTTGGGCCCCTGTGTGACTGCCTCCCAGCTCCTAGCCGGAGTTGTGTTAGGATGAAATATTGGATCTAGACCTGTATATGTTAAATGTCAGTGGCTGATTTCGAGTTTGGGGTAACTTGTATATGCATCTGTCTTCTCTGTGCTACTTTAGATCCTTTTTACCTGCCCTGTCTACTTTGAATAACTAATGTGATTATTCATAAAATAATAACAAGCTCCTCCCCCAGTCCCTGACAGGTTCTTTAGTTGAGCAAATGTATATGTCACAGTTCATTTTGAAAAGCTGGCCAGGCCTTTGAGTAAAATGCCTGCCCCAAATCTTTAACTCTTGCTAAGTAATTTTTCTCATTTTTTAAGCTAATTTTCACAGCCTTAATCAATCACTAAGGAAACAAGAGAGAGGCAAAGGTGCCACCATTTGATATTATTGTCCTAAGGCGAAAACTGACCTCACAGTGGTGAAATGGTGACCTATGGTAGTGCTCTTGTCTCCTGAATAAATCTATTACAGGTTTCTGGACAGATACCCCTCCCCCAAGTATTAGAAAGAAAAGCAAGAGAACATGAAGCCACAGAAAGCAAATCACTGTCAGAATAAATATTCTGTTTTGCCGGCAAACTTAAAAATTCACTTGTGGAATCTAATAGCTGTAGGCAGGAGATACTTATTGCAACCAAGATTTAAGTGTGGTTTATTGTTTATGGAGTAGTTTAATACTACTTTTCTTTAAAATGCGTTTTTAATTTAGGAAAAAAGAATTCAGATTTATTCCCAGAGTAAAAATGACTGAACGTCATGGGAGTGGTTAGGTTTGGGGTTTATGTGGGTAAGATTTCTGTTTATCCACTAGTCACTGAGTGGATTTAAAAGCTTTCCCAGATGGAATTTATAAAGTGAAATTTAAAACTAGTGTCGTACACTAGTGTAGTATACTACAATATTTGGTTACAACAAGCAATCAATTTAGAAAGAAGTGGAACGGAGAAGATACAGGTTAAACGATTAGTACTGTACAATGCAGTGGTTTGTACAGAGAGCAGGCTTTAACACTCAAGTGCTGTGTCAACATTCAACTTCTGTTACAGAGCTCCTAGGCAATGCCTAATCCTGGAATGCATGAATTACTCTCAATGGTGGAGTCTAATCCATTCTTAATAGGAAGTTCCAGGGGTATCGACCATATAGATGACTGGCCAGGGAGAAGCATAGAGGTGACAACTAATATTTCCTGGGTCTTCGGTCCTAATTCTCCAGGCTCCATGCTGGGTGCTTTATCTCTTTTACCCTCTTTAATCCTCCCTCCAACCCAATGAGGTGCAGATGGTAGTATATTCATTTTAGAGATGAGGTGACTGAAGCTTAGAGATTTTTCCAAAGTCACATATATACAGAGTTACCACATATAGTTTAACAAATTGTTCACTGCATGAGGGCATTTGGCCCAGGTAGCAGGTAAGAGCTATGTTTCCCCAGAGGAGGCACTTTTTTCTAATTTGTACTGGGTCCTGTATAGGCCAGCTGTAGCCCTAGTCATAAAGTTGATTAGAGACAGAGTTGGGATTTGAACTGAATCCTGTGTAGCTCCAAAAGTCATATTGTTTTTATTATATAATGCTGCCTCTTATAAGATATAATACATTATTTTTCTTTTATTCCCCTTTTATAAAAACTGAATTTATTCTATAAAATACATTAGTGACATTAAATGATCTAAGATGGTTTGAAAGCGAATACTGAGGTTACTTCCTTGGCAAAAGACTAGTTCCTTAACTTGGAGGAGGGAGAGGGCATACTGAGTAATTTAGCTTATTTGATAAACCTTCTTATTTTTCTTTTCCTCTATGTATGAATAAATATGGGTATTATGTTTAATATAAAGGTCCTGTAAAGATTAATTCTGATGTAGAAATAGAACAAAGAATTGTCTAGACTGTAAGGACCTGAAGTATCTGCAGGGTAGGTAGGAAATCCTCTTTTATATTGAAACAGGATCTGTAATGGCATCAGATTGTTAGAAAACATACATTTAGGATTTCAAATTTTGACCCAATCTCATGGCCATTACCAACATATTAGTTAACTTATTCGAAGTAATTCAAATAAAATAATTACCTATTCATCAAGCAAAAGATTTTTTTTTTAAGTGTATCTGGTTTCTCTCCTTCCTGTGATGTCTTAAGGCATCTTAGTTACCTGGGTGTGAGGCCCACCCTGTGGAGTCAAATAGAAGTAGAGGGGAAAGCCTTGAGTTCAGGACTCAAGAAGTGTACGGGTGTGTGGACAGATTCTGAGAGGCTTGTAACTGAAGTCTTCATCTAAAGACTTTCTGCAAACTGATTTCTTTTATCACGGTCCTATCCAAACTGTTTTCCTCAAAGATTCCCCAGTGGCTTCCATACTGTGAATCCGTTGGTCTTAGGCAGATGTATGAATGTTCTGAGTCACAGCCAGGATTAGAGTCTACAATGCTTGTTCCAAGTCCTACATGCTGAAAAAGATAGTCAAGAAAAATGAATTTGAGGTAAAGAGCCTAGAATAGCTAGACTGAGATTTTTCTAGCACACCTATATTAATTGCTCACTTATTATTTGCTTGAAGGGATATAGAAATCTCTGCTTTCCAGAAAATTATAATTCAGTTAAGGACACAAAATCAATAAATATTTCATAATACAAAACAAGAGAAATTAGAGATAACAATAAATAACACCAAGATACATTTCTTTTTTTTTTTTTTTTTTTTTTTTTGCGGTACGCGGGCCTCTCACCGTTGTGGCCTCTCCCTTTGCAGAGCACAGGCTCCGGATGTGCAGGCTCAGCGGCCACGGCTCACAGGCCCAGCCGCTTCGTGGCATGTGGGATCCTCCCGGACCGGGGCACGAACCCGCGTCCCCTGCATCGGCAGGTGGACTCTCAACCACTGCGCCACCAGGGAAGCCCGAGATACATTTCTTAACTACGTGTGTCCACATTTCTTTACCTTGTTTTGGTGCTCCTAGTGGTCGCATTCCAGCCCCCTGGGTTGAGGTGGGAGAGATGTTTCCCTCTAAAGGGTCCTCTGTTCCAAAGGATCTAACTCATGGCCTGAGGCTCATACCAGACCCTTCTGTTAGCAGTAATTAAAAGAATCTTCTGTCTAAATTAAAAGCTTTTCTCTTTAGCCATCCTCCCCTACCCCCATGCCAGGTACCAAAGTGAATAATAATGAGCTGTAAAATCTAAATGCACAGAGTGCCTCTTCTTTGGCATTAGCAATTTCAGTGTGTTCTTTGTGTAGCCACAACTCATCTTCATTTT